>NC_134576.1:52784254-53384254 GCF_050947875.1 Dermacentor variabilis | reverse complement strand
GGACGTAAGATGGATTTCATCATACAACTTGATTATGTACAATACACAGAATGAACGGTGAAATACGCCAATACAGGCAGAAAACTTAGTGCGTATTGAATGCAGTTGTACCATAATACAGCCTATGATGCAATAAGGCCGCTCATAAACGCACGATGCGGCCTAGTATATACCCACGGCTTTAAATACTGCGCATGGTCAAGAAGGGACATTGTTTAAGGTCATGGACCACCTTACGGAGGAATGAGAGCTCCCATATAATACGTCTCGACTTTAGAGATGTGAGCTGACGCACAATGATTAGGGTTGAGCTGTGGTCGCCAGAACGGGAATACCTGTGCTTGAAATTACATATGCCTAGAGAGGCATGCTCCAATAGCGGAGGGCAAAGTAAAACACAAATTTCAGGAAGACAGCAGGTGAGTGGGAGTCGTCGGATATACATCAATGACAAGAGCGAGAAGGGCGAGTTGTTTGAAATATTTAGCGTGTGAATAAAAACGTAAAGTTCTGTCGAAGTACACACCAAGGTCTTCCATTTAGTGGTCATGGGCACTGAAGCATCACTAAAAGCACACGAAAGTAGCACATAGTACGGTTACCGCGTGTACCCTACTATGTCTTGAAAGCCCACCATTGGTTGCAGTTATTGCAGTTCCAGCTGTCTCTGCATCAGTTCAAGAGTGAAAAATATGTGATCCATGCAGTCGCGAACACAGACAGCGGTGTTAATTAGCTGTAGTTTTCTTTATGTAGAAGAAAAGAAGAGAGTTGAATTGTTTACCAAATGTCTTTTACAAAAGGTGACAATAAAAGAGGGCCAAAAACAGACCCTTGAAGAGCTCTAGTTGTGACTTCGAAGCGAATAGAAATATGTGCAATAAGGCTAATTGAAAAATATCTTTTGCTGAGGTATTCAAACAGCAGGGCGCTGATGGAAGAAGGCATGTCCATTTGCGTTAGCTTCGTGAGAAGGAGCCCATAAAAATTACATGAAATGCTTTATTTAGGCCAAAGTAAATAATGTCTGTTTTTGGCGCCAGGGGTGCCGAAAGGATCAGCCAAGTTTCGGGTGAACGACGTTTATAAACCAATGCTTGTGGGTTGAGGCTCGGGCACTCTGCTTGTAAGCGGCACTCTGCTTGTAACACTTAATGGCGCATGCGCACTTCGCAGCGTGCTGTTGTCGACATGACCGCCAGCCGACACAACAGTCTACGTCTATTTTCGAACGACAGAAAGCTGAGCTAGTTGGTAGGGACTCATTATACAAAAAAAAAGTGACGCGTGCAGACAGGACACAAGAGTAGAGAAGTGGACAACATGGCATTCGTGTAGTCCACTTCTCTACTCTTGTGTCCTGTCTGCACGCCTCGCCTCTTTTTTTCTATTCTATGGTACTTCTATGGTACTACATCGCACGGAAACATGGGTCATAAATCTAAGGAAGTTCGTTGTTTCGAAGGCTCTTAGTACAGGCAAGCGGTTCACGTAATAGTGTTTTCAGAGCTAAGAGCAGCAGGCAGTGCAGTAGAAGTATGTGGAGCGGTAATTAGTATAACTGCGCCCATGTTTACTTACAAGGACTAAGCAAGATACTGGATTTTAGTAAAGAAGTGAAGGTGAGGACAGAGACAAATGTGCATCCACTTGTTTTAAGGGCTAATACGATTCGGAAAATCTCGCAGCGCCTATTGCATGTCAAGGAAAGGTTTAGTTTGCAAGGAAATTGTATCTGGAGGATCTGAACACCTTTATTGCCATAAAATTTTCTGCCACCCAACCGGCCATGGCAATGTTGCATAGGCCATCACTAATCTTTGCTGCAGTAAAACGGCACCCGAAAGACGGCAGTACACTTTTCGGCACAAAACGAAAATCCGCGGCCATTGAGAAACCAAGTCATGACAAAGCGTTGCATTCGCCGCGGCAGCTGCTTTTAATCAAGTGGCGCCGACCATTCGCTAATCCCACGACTTCACATGGTCGTGAAATTCTGATACTTGCAGTTTGTGCGCGTTCAACACAAGCTGAACACTTCGCGATAACGAATTTACTGAAACGCAAAAGCACGGGCAGCCCAGACGAAACCTTCCGACTTCCCATGTCGTTCTCGATGGTAATGTCAATAGGCACTTTTTATTTTAAAATGAAGTAGAAGTGGACAAGAAACACTCTCTTTCGTCTTATATTGCAAGACAATAATGGTTTTATAAGGAGTGGTAGAGTGCTAGTTACAGAATTTAAATAAGGAGTACCTTCATCATCGGGCATGTACTTGTACCGTGCGAGTCTTACATCATATCCTGCATTACCTCAATTTCTCAATTACTAAGACTCTGCGATGATATGGACGCCTTGTGTACACTGGAGCTGTAATCTCACTTTAGCTTGACGTAATGTTTGCCTTCATTGTCCCTTTAACATGAGCTGCAGAGGCTTCAGGCCCTTCAGATACAATTTGTTCCCTGGGTGGTAGAGTTCTATGGTTACTAGAGGTAAAAGCATTTTTTCCATCAAATACAACCCAGAATTGTTCTGGAAAGGCATCGGTAGCGTTCGAAACATTGCCGTACCGTGCTTAACAATGTAAGATGCCTTTAGGCGCTTTTCTGACAGAGTTGGAAGTGTAAAAGTGCTTGTAGCTCCAAGAATATTTATTGCAATTGACTAATTGTAGCAGTTGAATATGCAAGACATAGTTTAAATTATTCTACAGGATGACACCAGTTTCAAGATATTTTACAAAGTGGTGGATGAAATGCATGAGCGTTCCCATTACTTTTCTGCTGCAACACATAAATGGATTTTTTGTTAAAAAGCTAAGTGGAACAACCTTGATTTTTTACAACGAGTTTGATGGCGCATATCGCCAAAGTGGTGTCTTCCTATAAATTTATTCCGGGTGGGTACGCTTTGCTAACACACCCGGTACAATTCTTGCAATATGTGCTTTAAAAGAAACAAGTTTAAATTGATTTAGTGCATTCTGGTAATTAGCGAAGTCTTCGTCAGCAGTATTCTGCTGTCTTGCGGCACTACGTAACAGAGCACATGAGGGATGGTCCAGCAAAAAGGGGAGCATTGGGGTTGAGCCGAAGGCAGGGTTTTGGGCCTGTAAAGACCCTCGGCAGAGACACTACGCTGCTTTGGCCTCGGCATCACGTAGGCGCTCCCCGGACTGACTCATCCGCGAGAAAGTGGTGGTAGCTTTTTCCTGCCCCTCTCTACAATCTATTGATTTCTTAAGTTACCTCTTCTTTCCTGTCATCTCTTTTCTTCCCAATACCGCAACCGATTAATCCAATCTTCAGTATGTTGCGTTCGGTTATAGCAGCGATGCACGGCTGGTGTGTGCAAGTCCTTACTGTGTCAAACTTGTAGCATCCCATTGTTGGGCTCCGTAGTGGGTGGCTGTCATTGCTGCCGAAGTAATTACATCCAGCATGCATACAGCATCGTTCCCTTTGCTTCCTGATCGTACCGCTGCAAAGCGCTTACGCACAGAAGGTTTCCTGAACATTTCTTTTCAGTGCAGCGGTAAAGCTGAAAACCAGTAAGAGATATCTCACCTTTCATCAAAATCCCTAAGGAACACCATTCAACCAGGTTATAAAGCTAGCAAGTTGGCAAGCGTTGACTTCGTCGTTGAGGTTCGTGACGAACTACAACATAAAAAACTTGCAAAACGCACAGCCTTTGCTGACATCCCAATAACAGAGACCCCACATCGCTCCTTGAACAGAGAGAGTCCGAGGCGCGATTTCAGACATGTAGTTGTTAGAACTAACCGAAGGATAACTACTGGAAGGCTGCCAAGTACAAAATGTCATTGCAGTAAAAAGATGAAAATTAGGACACAACAACGTAATCCCCAAAAGCATCTGATTATATTTCCCCCTAGTTTTGTACCAGAGACCATCGAGACAAGCTATACTAAGACCTGTGTAATGACCTACATCCTTCATGTTCGATGTTTCAAGAGCCAGAAATAAGGCCACGGCTTCCAAAGCTGCCGAGGTCAAGTCAGCTGCACAAAATGTGGCCATAATGGTAACCCCTCCGAAAAATTGTTCTGGCACACCACACTTGTGAATTGCGAAGGCTACTATTCGGCTTATTCCTGATTCTATGAAACGTGGAAAACAGGGGCCCTATAACGAAAACTATTCCATTAAGTTTTTACTACAATCTCCTGACGTCAAATTTGCGTAACCTCCGACGCAAGCATCGGGCGGTCACCCGCAGGGTTGTCTTATCTGACCAATCAAACGGTCTCTTCGTTCATAGGAGGTCACGTTTGTTTGCTGGAAAAACGAATAGCATTCCCTACACTGAGCGGCTTGCCTGATATAATTGGGTCACAAGAGGCGAGGAGCACGCTCATGTGTAGAGGGATTCGATGGGGCCGAGCCACTGCACTGAAAATTGATAACCGGATCAAGAGGGTGGTGCCGGCGTCTGCGATTGGTCTCCTTTCACTTACTTACTTTGCGGTGGCTGGCCGAAAACAGCGGCGGCATACAACGGAAGCTTAAGAATGCTGCTAAAACGGATCCTCAGCAAAGAAGAGTTGGCAGAACGAGGTCGTAAACGTGCCGAAAGTGCTCGAAAACGTTACACGGCCACGCAAAAAGTCTTATTACACGCAAATAAACCCATGCTCTCCGGCAGGTGCGAGTAGGCCGTGCCTGAGCGATCGGCGGTAGCCATTTTTTGTTCCTTTCGGAACGTGGCAGGGGCCCTATAACGTAAACCTATTCCAATGTGTTTTTATTCCAATCTCCTGACGTCAAATTTGCGTAACCGCCGACGCAAGCATCGGGCGGTCACGCGCCGGATTCTCTGAACAGACCAATCAAATGCTCTCCTCGTTCATAGGAGGTCACTTTTGTATGCTTGAAAAACGAATAACATTGCCTACACTTAGCGGATTGTCTTATCTAATTGGCTCACAAGAGGCGAGGAGCACGCTCAAGTCGAGAGGGATTTGATAGGGCCGAGCTACTGCACTAAAATTTGATAACCGGATGAACAGGGTAGTGCCAGTGTCTGTTATTGGTCCGCTTTCTCTTACTTTGTTTGCGGTGGCTCGTCGACAATCGCAGCGGCATGCAACGGAAGCTTATGAATAACGCTCAAACGCATCCTCAGCAAAGGAGAGTTGGCAGAACGAGGTCCTAAACGGGCCGAAAGTGCTCGAAAATGTTACACTGCCACGTAGAAAGTTTTGACACGCAAATAAACCCAAGCTCTTCGACAGGTGCGAGTAGCCAGTGCCTGAGCGATCTGCGGCAGCCAATTTTTATTCCTTTCGGAACGGCGCAGCCTGCAGCTATTCAGCAGACAATTCAGTTTTGTTCGACATATTAATGCATCTTTATCGCGTGCACATCACTTTGACGCGGTGAGTTTTTGCGGTTCTGTGACGTCGCGTGAGAGGCAGGTGAAGTGGGCGCAGTTCGTAAACTTTTGACCAATGGCCGAGGGCTAATGGCGAAGTGGCTTCGAATCAGAAATGACTATTTTTCTTTTGCTGGGTCAAATCACGCATAATCAGTGTGTATACGTCATATCAGATGGCGAGCTATTGCGGATATCCTGACGTCGCGTGACAGACAGGTGAAATGGGGGTGGTCCAAAAAGTTTTTGTCCAATCGGGGAAGGCTGATTGCAAAATTGAAATAGAAAAGTTTGGAATTGTTTTACGCTATAGCGCCCCAGACCTAAAATTCCATTGAAAATCTGACGAAATATCTCATTCGAAGAATCCACAACAAGGTGCTGAATTTTTCACAGTACAGCTTACATGGATGCGGTGAGTTAGCGGAGGCGCTGCATCGGTCTCTGCCCGTTCCCCAGCGAGTGCACAGTGAGCCTTCGGGTTTGGCGCCTGACCTGTGGTGGCCGTAGGTAAAACTACTCCAGTTACCCAGCAAAAGAGCTCGGCGACACCTGGGCCGTCAGGCCACAAGGCTTCTATTCACCAGCCGAGGCCTGAAACACGATGAAGCCGCCTACAAGGAGGGGCATCCAGCGCCTCCCAGGAGGCAGGGGATGCAACAATGGCGCACGGGTAACGAAAGAGCAGCATGGTTCGATCGACCACACCAAAAAAGAAAAAACTAAATATCATGGGTCCAGGCAGGGACACACGAGTATACATTTCAATTTCTCCTTAACTGGCAGAACACACAGTTTATAGCACTAGGATTGCCATGCAGGCAACGCAGTGGAATATTAATCCGTAATCTAGAGAACATAACTCAATAATTGTTTTGATATCAACTGAAGGACTGAAGGACTTCTGTGTCCAAGAGAGACATTTAAATTTTAGACAAAGGAATTTTCTCCGGTAGTATGCAATATTTCGCAGAGGCCGCGACGATCGTGTTGCCTCGTAATGTGGTGTAGCAATTACCGACGGGTCCATCGCTTTCCGGAATGTGGCTCTTTAGACGCCTCTCGATGCCGTGTCTATGCAAACAGTATTGTTGAAGCTCATAACGTTCTTGCTTCATTTAGATACCGCTCAATTACCAACTAACTAAAGGGGAATATTTGTCTCATTGACCAGCTCCCAGAAGCATACTCAATCACCAGCAATTTTAGTGCTCATCAGACACTTCCGAAATGTCATTGTATTTTCTGAAGTTCAAAGACTCCCGGTGGGACACCACAAGCCGTCTAAGAGAAAGCTTTCTATATCCTCTGATAATTGTCTGTTTAACAAAAACGAGCCCGTGTATTATAATATACAACATAATTTATGAGTATTTCTCGCAAGAATTAGCAATGGACTCTGCGGTCGTCTGTCCGTATTTGCAAAGGAGTGTGATAAAAATTAACTTAAAGTAACTACTTCCCTGTAACGCTAAAGCTCCTACAGCAACACGAATGCCTGCCATGTGGTCCTCACTGGAAACTATCATCGGCCGAGAGGGAATATTTTTAAAATGCAAGTTATTTTGATATTATGAATACATTCAGCATAGACGCAGCAGAAAAATTCATGCCACAGACAAATGTCCGTAGACTGCGGCAGTAGACAGCCGTGTAAGAAACAAGATAAAGCTCTGGGAATTCGCTAATGCGGAGAACCTTATTTCATTCAAACACAAGAAACCGCAGGGAAGGAGGACTCGAAGGGAAACAAGGAGGGTAAGCTTAGAGAGGTTTCTCTCCATTGTGAAATTGTACACACAGGTGAAAGTTTAGGACCGGCTGAGAAGACTGACGGGGAAGCAAATCCATCCGCTGCATTCGGTAAACGAACAAGGAAGCTGCCTGCAGGACAAGGCCGTTGAACTTCGGGAGCACTTTGAATGCCTTTCTAGCTCTATGCATTAGGCGTTGTATTTCCTGAAATTATAAGAAACAAAGGAACAGAAGTCTCTCGACCGCAAATGTATCCCAAACGAAGCTTTTGACCACCCTTATTACGTGCCCGAGATGAAAGCTTCACTAAACTCATCAAAAATCTCATGAACTCATAAAAAAACATAAAGAAGCGGATGCACACAGAGCTTTGCACGAGATTATGTGCCGAGACACCGAAATCACACGGCTCGCGCTCTTCAATACACTCTGAGCAGCTGCATATCTTGCGTTCTCATAGAATGAAGCTACTGCCATACCTGTCTTGAAACAGGGCGAGGATCGCAGCTTAGTAACAACCTATCGCCCAATAGCACTTACAAGTTGCCTCTGCAAGTTGTTCGAAAGTATGATAAATCATCGCTTTCTACAACACCTTAAAGCAAACAAAATGCATGATCCGTACCAATGCGGATTTGGAGAAGGCCGGTCAAGAACCGATCGCTTCGTGGGTGCGAGGCTACACTTTGTCCGTAAACTGTCCTTTTATCAATATTCCTTGACGTAGAAAAGGACTACGACACAACGTGACGCTATGCAATCGTCCGAGACCTTTCATGAATGGGTAATCAGGGAGGACTTGTTGAAAGTTAATGAGAGCTGCCATTCTAAACGTATTTTTGGCGTAAAAATAAGCAACACTCTCTAGCGTCCTGTCAGACGAGAAACTCTGGTCCCCCAGGGAGAGAGAGAGAGAGAGAATCAACTTTTATACTATGTCAGCAAGCTGTACTCGGAGCCTAACACGCTTGCACCGTGGTAAAAAGGTGTGTCTTGGCGACCTACGCAGCTGTATTCCGCGACAGATGTGCGTGTGTTCCCTATTCTTGCAAGCTGTTACTAGCACTACAAAAACTGCTCCATCGCGCCGAACACGGGGATTTCGGACGAATCGCTTCAGGCGACAATATCACTTTCATGTGACGTATAACGCAGCACGTTGGATAATTAGAGAGGTTTTGCTCAACCAGCCTAGACAACGCGCACTCAGAGTAATCGTCCGAGAATATGCCGCATGCTGCCGACATGATACAACTGCAATACATCTTTAAGAGGTGGCTCAGATAAGATGTCTGTGCAGTTTGTCGAAGAAGGATGACGGTGCCAATGCAACACATGCGGCTGCAGAACAGAATGTGGCAGCCTAGAGTCACATTTTCACTCTCACACGAAAGCTTGAAATCCCATCTGCAAAAATGTGCCAGTGTCGTCTGCTTCCAGCGCCTCCTCTAAGTAACGGAGGCGATATCTGCTGTCCAAGGTAGTTGCCGACCTTCAACACCTTTGCTCCGCCTAACGGTAGCCTGCTGTCAACAGGCCGCGTCGCCCAATAGAATGCGCTGCGAGGGTAAATGCATCAGGGCATTTACCCTCGCATAAAAAAAATGGAGTGCGCGTGAGATCCACTCGTGTGGATTGAGCAGGCGCTAAATTTTGCGACATACCACCCGCCTTTTGGGCGTCCGCATGAGGGCGGATGAGGGCTGAACGGACGGGTGGCTTGACCCTAACCCACGCTACTCGGGGGCCCGACTGGTGGTGGCCTCGGATCCTGGTGGTGGCCTCGGAACGTAGATGACGTGCAGAGAGGTTTTAAATCCTGTAGCCTCGTAGTATGCGAGAGGCATGTTCAGATTCGACTGAGAAAGCATGTTTGATGTCAATTCACATAAAAGCTCCTGTGTCCTTCTTTAAAAAAAAGACTGCTCCTTGATCCCACAGTTGAACTGCGAAGTGATTGCGTTATTTGAACAAAGAACATAACTTCTTGGGCGTTATACTCGACTGCAAACTAATGAACACTGAAAAGTTTCCCGCGTACAAGTTGGGGTAGTGACAGAAGATGCTTATTGAAACTCTACAAAAGTCTTATATGACGGCGTTGAGATTGTAAGGCTGTGGTGGTATGTCTGCTACACCGAGTGGCCTCAAAAATGCTTGACCCTGTTCATATTTTAGGCATACACGTGACCACAGGAGCTTTCTGAACTAGCCTGCTGCAAAACCTTTATGTGCCATCCAATAAGTGGACACTCCATCAGCAAAGACCGTTGTCCAGTTTCATGTATTTCCTGAAAGCACGCTCTGGTCGTGAATATCCTTGTAACAAAATTGTAAGCCATATGACTTTGCCAGACTTTCCACAGTCGTCCAACAAGGAGAAAACACTCTTCATTGCGTATGAGGATCCTCAACAAAGCAGTCGCTGTTCCTCTACTTGAAAACCCTGTAATGGCTCTAGCCATGGCAGTACCAGCGTGGCTGTGGTAGCCAATAGACTGTGACACGTTTTTTGTAAGAGTTACAAAGAATGCCCCAGAAATTCACATATTAACGCACTTCCAGGCACTTCTGTCAATGTACTCGTGAACAGGGGGAACTTTACATTGATGCCTCAAAGTCACCTGCCGATGTTTTTTGTGCTGCAGTCGGCCCACCCTTCTGGGAATCCGGCTGTTTGATCCGGAAACAAGCATCTTCCGGCCGAAGCCTTCGCACTATTGTCGGCTGGTAGGCACAAAAGAAATAAAACTACAAAAACAAATAATTAGGCGCGGGGAAAAGCGTAATTTATCTACTAAGTAAAAAAATCAAGTATTTACTCCACTTTATTCAATCGTCTGCGCTTGGTACACCTCTCATCAACATATTGTAACGTAGATTGAAGACGAGTCTTACAAAATATACGCTTCTTTTTAACGGCGGGCCAGAAGAAGAGCGTGAAGCTTACGCGCTTCGTCGTCTTCCATAGCGCCGGCCGTTGCGCGCGCCGTGCCGCGGTGCGGGAGCCCCACATCATTGTGTCAATTGCCCCCAATGCGAAAAGCGACCGTCTCGGTCGCGTGAAAAAGTTCTTTCAGGGACGACACAAATGGAGCTCCTCGGCGCTCAGGTACGCACATAGTAGGGTTTCATGCGCACTACATGAACAAGTTCAGCGCGAGGACGAAGACGAGCCGCACCGGGGTCAGAACTGCAGCGCACGACTTCGTAGGTAACGTCACTGAGGCGGCGTGTAACCTTCTAGGGACAAAAATACCGGCGGAGCAACTTTTCCGAGAGTCCACGGCGACGGACGGGCATCCAGACCCACACGAAGGCGCCGGTATTGTAATGGACGTCGCGTCGACCCTGATTGTACCGAAAGGTGTCGGCATGCTGTTGGCGCCGGATACGATGCCGAGCAAGCTGGCGGGCTTCTTCAGCTCTTTGTACCAACTCTCCGTGTGTTCGTTGGTCGGGCTATTATCAACCAGAGGTAGCATAGCGTCAAGTGTGGACGTGACGTAACGCCCGTATACAAGCTCGGACGGAGTATACTGCGTAGTCTCCTGTACAGCAGTGGTATAGGCGAAGGTCACGTAGGGTAAAATCTCGTCCCACGTCTTGTGCTCTACGTCGATATACATGAAGAGCATATCAGCCAGCGTTCTGTTCAGACGTTCCGTTAATCCATTGGTCTGAGAGTGATACGGAGTGCTCTTGCGGTGAGAGAAATGCGTCAGCAGGAGAACGTCCTGCATAAGTTCGGCTGTAAATGCTGTACCGCGGTCGGTGATGACAAGACAGTGCACCATGTCGTAGGATGATGTGGCGTACAAAGAACTTGGCCATTTCATACGAGTTTGCTTGCGGAATAGCTTCGGTTTCGGTGTACCGACTTAAGTAGTTGGTAGCGCCGACTATCCATTTGTTGCGCGAAGAGGTCACTGGGAATGGCCCAAGTAGATACATTCCTATTTGTTCGAACGGTGCTTAAGGAGGGTCCACAGGGTGGAGAAAGCGAGCCGGTTTAACTGGTGGTTTCGTGCGGCGCTGACAATCGCGGCAGGTCTTCACGTACCGTTTCACAGAAGGATAAAGCCGGGGCCAGTAATACTTCTGTCGTACCCTTGCTAATGTTTTAGCGAATCCCAAGTGTCCCGTGCATGGTTCATCATGGCACGCTTGCAAAATGTCTTGGTGCAGCGCCGACGGCACGACAAGGAGGTACGTATTGGGACCGCTTCCGTAGTTTTTATTGTGAAGGACGTTGTTGTGAAAAGATTACGATGATAAGCCGGGCACGAGCCAGCGGGGTAAGACACCTTGGACTCCTTGAAGGTGCTCGATCAGTGGCAGCAGCTCAGCGTCAGCGCACTGGTACTCAGCCGTCTTTATGGCATCGATAACGCCGACCAATTGCAAGTCATGGTGAGGATCCGAGGACGTCGTAGGGAGTGGTGTGCATGACAGCGTCGCTGTGCTTCCTTCCAGATCGGTAGACAACTGTAACGTCGTACTCTTGTAAGCGCAGGCTCCAACGGGCAAGTCTGCCTGAAGGATCCTTGAGGGTGGCAAGCCAGCACAGGGCGTGGTTGATCGCTGACAGCCATAAAGGGTCTACCGTACAAGTAGGGCCGGAATTTGCTAATTGTTCACACAACCGCTAAGCATTCTTTTTCAGTGGTTCCGTAGTTTGTCTCAGCGTTGGTGAGACTACGGCTTGCATAAGCAATGGGGCGTTCCACACCAGCTTTCCACTGCAGAACTGCACCGAGACCCGTATTGCTGGCGTCAATATGAATTTCAGTGTCAGTGCCTTCGTCGAAATGAGCAAGTACTGGGTCCGCTAGCAAGCGCTTCCGCAATTCATTGAACGACTGCTGCTTCTCGTCCGCCCAAATGAGAGGCACATCGTCGCGTTGGAGTCGAGTCAGAGGTACAGCAATTCTCGAGACTCCCTCGACGAAGCGCCTATAATATGCGCACAAACCAAGGAAGCACTGGACAGTGTTCTTGTCTGTGGGTGGCGAAAACTCTGCTATGGCAGCTAACTTGTCGAGGTCTGATCGAACGCCTTTAGGACTGACGACGTGGCCAAGAAATTTAAGCTCTTGGAACCCGAAGTAGCATTTTTTAGGCTTGATCCTGAGGCCGGCAGTACGGATCACCGCGAGGACACTCGAGTCGTGCGACATGTTGGTCAAACGTGTTCGAGAACACGACGACGTCGTCCAGGTATACGAGGCATGTTTGCCATTTGAGTTCAGCAAGCACGGTATCCATCCGCTGAAAGGTGGCAGTGCGGAACAGCGGCCTAAGGGGAGTACTTTGAACTCATAAAGCTCACGGGCTTGTGGACGGCTGGATCACGTCGTCTTGGAGCATCTCTTTCACCTGATGCTTGATCGCTTCCCGTTCCACTGGAGACACTCTGTAAGGATGCTGACGAACAGAACGTGCAGACTCCTGCGTAATAATGTGGTGCTTTGTGATGGACGTGCGCCGTACTTTGGACGACACTTAAAAACAATCCGCTAATTCATTCACGAGATTCATTAGATGGTCTTTCTAATGGTCGGGCAGAGCAGCGTTAACGTGAATCCGTTCTTTTAGGCTGGGTAACTCAGATTGCTGACATGATGCGATTTCCAATGCGGCAATGTCAGTGACATCAATGATTTCGCGAGGAAATGCGATTGTCGTTCTTCGCGGTACGTGCCGATACTCGTTGCTAAAGTTTGTTAGCAAAACGACGGAACATTTGTTTCGCAGCTGAAGAAGCCCTCTGGCTATGCAAATGTGGCGCTCAAGAAGCAGGGTAATGTTGGCCTCAGCAATTCCTTCGGCGTCGTCTTTTATATCTCATCGGAGAAGGGTAAGCACGCTGCTCTTGGGTGGCAACGTGATGTAATCATCAGCTACGCGAAGCGCCATGTCACTGTCGTTGTCATGTTCGCCATAGCTTGCGTAGTAGCGAAGCTAACTCTGGACTCTTGCGGTCGATGATGGCACCGTTCGCCGTTCGCATGCCGTGTATAAGGTCCTTTGAACATTCAGGAAGAATGACAAAGTCGCCGATGTGCGTGAAGCCCCGAATATTGACTCGTGCCGTGCACCGGCCCAGTGGAGTTATGAGGTGCCCTCCTGCAGTACGAATTTGAGTTCCGGTTCATTGCGTCGCAACTTTGTTCAGTGTGCGCGCGAGACTCCGACTCATAACAGACGTGACTGCAGCCATGTCGATTAGCGCCGTGACTTCGTGGTCATCTATGGTAACTGGTACGTCGCAAGATACTGACACCGAACTACACTGCTTTCTCTGCATCTCAATTACGTCATCTCGCGGTCGTCGTGATGGAGGATCTTCAGCGTTCGCAACGCCAGCGACCTCACCTCCGCAGGTAGCTGGACTCAGTTTTCCCGAGAGGCAGGGCTAGATGAGCCACGCCTTGTTGTGCTCGGCGTGAAGACGGGGCTGGAAGACCTGTATCGGGCAGGTGACGGTGACCGGGGGTCACGGAATCGTGGGCCAAATGAGCTCCTGGTTTTCGCGACGTAGGCTTCAATCTCGAGGGAGCGTTCACCATTGAGTGGGCAAGGCGCATTCAGTGAAAATACACGGAGCCCAGCTCGGTGGTAAGGACAGGCCCTGTAGAGGTGATCGGCTTCACCCCAATGAAAACACAAGGATCTCAGGTCTGCAGTGTGCCATAGGTCACTCTTGCGGGGCGGTCGTGTTTCAGCCATGAGAGGCGTGCGGCGAGTCTTGAAGTCGGCAGTTGCTTGTTCAGCGGCGCGCACACCATGAAAGTCCGGGATATCGCGCGCATCGTGAAAAGTCGGAGACAACGAACTTCGCGCAGCTTCCGCATACGACATGCGAGGCCGTGGCTTCCGTACCTCGTGCTGTGGTGCCTCGCTTCGCTCCGGGACTTGTACTGTCTGCCTGATTTCTTCCCGGACGACCTCAGCCAGAGCGAGTCGCGGTACCGATACCGGAGCCACCTGAAACTTTTGGAGCTCCTCTCGGACATCAAGCCTAATGAGCTCCCGCAAGGCGTCGGTATTGTCGAAGGGTACAGCGAGAGGCTCACGCGATAGGAACGACACGTCGCCGTTGTACTGCCTTGTTCGTTGCTCCAGTGACTTTTCCCTTGATATGGCTTCCGCGAGAAACTCTGCGACGGTCTTCGGTGGGTTGCGTATTAGGCCACCGAATAACTCTTGCTTGACACCACGCATCAGGTTCCTGACCCCGGCATGGACGGATCTGGGCGTCGGAAAAGTCGGCACATATCTTCGACAAACATTGCGACGCTTTCGTTCGGCCGCTGTACTCTCGCCTGAATTGCAGATTCAGCTCGATCCTTGCGATCGAGGCTGGCGTATGTGCTGATTAGCTGGCGTCGGAATTCGTGCCATGTCGATAAGGCCGCCTCACGGTTCTCAAACCATGTCCGCGCGTAGTCCTTGAGGGCAAAGTAGGCGTTGCGTAGCTTGCATTCTGGGGTCCAGCCGTTGAATTCTGCGACACGCTCAAAGTGATCGAGCCAGTCCTCAACATCCTCGAAAGTGTCCCCTTGGAAGGATGTGGGGATTCGCCGCTGGTTAAGGACGACCTCGGTCGGTGCGGTTGAGGAGGAAGACGGAACTGATGTACTCATCTATCCGACTCGATTGGGTCGAGGCTCGTGCTCAGGCGGCAGTCCCTGAAGTCGACGGCTTGTCCGTACGTGAACAGGAGTCAGTCAGCTCGACCGAACTTCGTACTGGGCTTGTAGACGGCGTTCGATCTGGGCGTGGTAGCATGTACCCATCACCTCCACCAGAGAAATGCAACGTAGATTGAAGACAAGTCTTACAAAATATATGGTTCTCTTTAATGGCGGGCCAGAAGAGCCTGAAGCGTACGCGCTTTGTCGTCGTCCGTGGCGCTGGCTGTTGCGCGCGTTCTCCCGCGGTGCGGGATCCCCACAGCATTGTGTCAATATTAAAATATGCTTGGTACCTCACGACAGAGGAATCGAGGCTAATATATTTACCGACAAAACCGCCATATCAGTAAATAGAAACCAAAGTAATTCTTTCATAGCTTTCCCTGTCAAGGATTTGAAGCCCTTCATTCGCAGGAAATTGACGGGCCATTGACAATGTACGTGTGGCACTGAGGAATTTAATCAACCACAAACGGAGGCTATTTACTGCCTTCTTGAGATAGGCCACGCATATGGCACTCACCCCTCCCTTCTTTCCAATGACGATCCTTATCTCTGTGATAAATATGGTGAGATGCCAGCGATCGTTTACGTACTGGTATAGCGTCGGGATGTAGAAGCTCAAAGAAAAAAAGTTCTTTGCGATGACATAAGGACGACAAATTTCGTTCCTTCCGGCAATGTTTCTCAATAAAAATGTTAAAACTGTTTTCCCAACATATTGGTTCCAAGTAGGTTATCAGCCCAAAGTACACTGCCACATTCTCTCATTCAGTTTCAGTTTCAATTTCAGTTTCTTATTTTTTAAACATAATGCATTGGTAAGATAGAATATAGAGACGAGGGTTCCAAGTCAGACTGCAACGGGACTCTCAGTTAATAATAACAATGTAGAGATGTAATAAAGAGCGAGGTAACTAAAACAAACGAACACCATCGCGAAAATACAACATGGAAAATTAATATAAATGAGAACAAATTGTATTTATATAAGTCTGTAGTGCATAAAAAACTGTCAATACATACAAATGGCAAATATGGTGTAATGAATGACGTAAACTTAGTTACACATATGAAACAGCTTAAGAGCATGAATAATGTATGAAAGGATGAAGATTTAATGCTAACGGGTAAACCATTCTACTGTTTTATAGCAGCGAATGTCATTTTCCCATAGAATGAACCATAGGTAGTAGAAAATTAGTTACGCGCAAACCTAGTATTATTGTTATTGATGAGGTGCCTGGAATCAATGAATTGGTATGAGAGCTGTTTAGTAAGTTATTTATCAAACATAATTATTAGATGATATCTGACGAAGTTCGTTACAAGAATGTTATTTTCACGAAGTAGAGGAGTAGCAATCGTCAAAAACCCATTGTTCGTGATAATGCGTATTGCTTAGTTTTGTAAGTGCTGAATAGATTACTTATGACAGTGATGTGTTTCCCCAGGAAACAATGCCATAATTAATGTGACAGTGAATGAAGGCAAAGTACAATGCTAATAATGCGCCTTTAGATAAGTATGGTCTTCGTTTGATTAATGCTCTAATACCGAAGGTACACTTTAGCTCAATGAAGGTACACTTTTTGCCCTAAAATGTACACAGTCTTCTATCAAAAATCACTGTTTGTGATAATGCGTATTGCTTGGTTTTGTAAGTGCTGAATAGATGGGTTATGACAGTGATGCGTTTCCCCAGGACACAATGCCATAATTAATGTGACTGTGGATGAAGGTAAAGTATAATGCTAATAATGCCTCTTTAGAGAAGTAAGGTCACAATTTGATAAATGCTCTAATACCGAAGGTACACTTTTGCCCGAAAATGATACGCAGTCGAATCCTCATTAGAGGATTCATCATTCCTTTCTTATAGAGCCCGTACTATACATAGGTAGCCGCTGTCAATTATTCTAACGCCTGTATATTTTACGCACTTTGAGGCCTCACTACAGCCAAGTTACATCGGTACGCCGTTATTCAGATTCACAACTGACATTTGTCACGTTTTACCATCGAAAATCCGTTCATTGTCTTTTGCATGGCATTGTTTGGCCATACCTGGCCCTTGCGCCATAAATGAATACATATTATAAATAAATATTCAATAAAAATAAAACAAATAAAAAACAAATAAAATAAATCAATAATAAATAAACGAATAAAGAAATAAATCAATTGATTACTTGAATATATGTTTCGGTTCCTCGTAAAAGTAAAGTCCACCTCTGTCAATATTTCATTTCACGGAAATTTATCTGCAACTGGGGACTCCTTTAAAAAATTCAAGAAAACCCGTATGTACTAGAAGAGCACAACCATAGTAATACTGTTCGCGCCAGTACTAGTTCCGACGGCTAAATATACTCTTTTTCTTTTCGCTTCGATCTTGTTTTTGTTTATTAACAAAGGAAGCCGTTTTATGCCTTGCCAATTCTTTTTATCAAATTGAGGTCATATATCTTGATGATATTAAAACACCAATAATAATAATATTATATTATCATTATCTGCACATAATAAATATTTGCAGATAAATTCTAGTGTGTCTTAAACATAATAACAACAAACAGCTTGAGCCATCGCAACTCGCACAGGCGCGAGCGATATTCTATCACTTCACACTGGGCGCCACAAGCCTACTGTATGCGGAAAGCGGCACGGATAAGAGGTCAGGCCGATGATATTTCGCATAAGCAAGTACACGCAACAGTGACCTCTACTTGCAG
Organism: Dermacentor variabilis; assembly: GCF_050947875.1. Lineage (NCBI taxonomy): Eukaryota > Metazoa > Arthropoda > Arachnida > Ixodida > Ixodidae > Dermacentor > Dermacentor variabilis. Next base: position 53,366,661 of record NC_134576.1, on the reverse strand, counting down.
AATGTGTCACTTATCACTAAATTTCTTAATGCTCACGTTGCTGCAGCAAGACCTTTATCGAAAAATACAGCGGTACGTCGTAGGATTACGTACATCTCTATTCCGCAATACTTCAAAGTTCCACGCGTACATTTATATCAGCTAGCGAGTCCACAGCGCATACTTTTGTTACCTCGATATTGCTTTCATCGTCGCCACTTTTCAGGACAGTCCTGCTTCTTTACGTTTAAAAAAAGTGCACCGACGTCATATATTTACGTGATGCTTCAAAAAAGTCAGTAAAACGATCTTTTTCCAGCGACAGCGTAACACAGCATCGGCATTCATAGGTAGGGCTTCTGACGTGCATGGTATATGACAGTAAGACTGCATCTGCAAAGTGAACTAGAAACCACATTGCGATTGCTAGCTAAATATTTGCATATAGGAACTTGAATTTCTTCGTGGAAGAAAAGACACCTTGCAGGTAAATTGTTTGGTAATGTTGATGCGAGAGGTGGCGCCGTGAAGATGCAACGCTGTTTCCTTCGCCGCCTTCTCATGTGTACTGATTGTGTGACTTCCCTGAAGACAACGGCCATGCGCTGAGTCCAGGTATAATCCTCCACCGTCGTTCCCACCAATGCTGGCAATTCAACATAAAACCGGGACAAGCTAAGGCGCCTCGCGGCTGTTGGTGGACGCACTGCGATATGTGTTGTAAGCGCGTCACTGACGGTTAACCATTATCCTTACGTCAAAATAAGTAAATGAGGAGGTGACTTGGGTAGTGTAACTCGTACGACGAGTGTAGAAATTGAGAAACGTGACAAAAACAACAGCTTGTACTACGGGGGTGTTCGCCCAGTAGCACTAGTTCTATATTGTAGCGGTAGGCTTAAACAGGTCGGCGCTATCTCGAAACGGGGAAGTAAGCACTTCTCGTCGTCGTCTTCTCGTGCACCAGCACCATGCCCACTTCCCAGTGCCTTCAGTACACTTACAATATTTCGCAAACAATCTTAAAGAGCTGTCATTAGTGATCCTTTAGGTCAGTAGTGCGGTCTTGTGACGCTTCCACCGAAGATAGAAATGCCTTAGGTGGGGAAATTGCAGGAGAAATATGCTAGATTTGTATGCGAAAGCGAAGTCAATCGGGAGATCTCGCGATCTACACACCAACTTTGAACAGAGTAACTTACGAATTTTCAACATGCACCGCAACTGTATTGCTTCTATGACAAATCTTTTAACAGTTCACATTCATCTGTTCTTTAAGAACCTGCCAGCATATGATTACCAGATTCGCAAGTTGAAATGAGAGCAAGTTTCGCCATACTAGATATAACTATCAGCGCGTTTATATGCCAGAGTAGCTATCACAGATAGACTGTTATACAACGTGAACGTTTTTTTTGCAGGAATTCTTAAGAAATCTTCAAGATGCGACTCTACACATTAGCTTGGAAGATATCAAGCCAAGCGAGCTCAGCGATGTAATGACCACTTTGAAGAAGTAAGCGGCATTAAAACCTTGAACTGTCATTCGTCCGAGGTTGTGCAACACGCTGCTACAGTACCTTGTTACATTTCCAGAATTATAGCTGAAGTGTACAGCAATTTAGACACCTATGTCTCTGCATATGTGTACTTCAGGGTGAAGGTTATCCAAGAAAAGCATGTTCGTCTTCAAAAAGAGGTTCATTTTTGTCGTCCGTCTCTTCTCTCTCTAGTCACGTGCAACAATCTCCTCACTTAAGAATTCATTCTTAATGTATACGGCTTAGAAAAAGTTGTTTGTCCGCAACTAGGGATTGAATTCTTCTCGCTCAAGTAATGTGCAATTACAGATGAATTGCGTGAGCGCTGTGCCATCGTATAACTCTAATCCATTTCAGGACACACTCTCTGTTTGATACTCCGTGACAGTCGGGGAAACCTGAACTTGTATGCCGGGTATGCCGGAAGCAAAAGTGGGCATGACCTGGGTGTCGTGGTTCTGGGATTTTCACCACTATTTGTCGTCGTGTTATCAGCGTTGAATAAATCGGGGGGGGGGGGGGGGGGTGTTAAGGATTACAAAATTACAGGCAGCTGAGGTTAAGTGCATGAGCGTTCTGCAAAGCATGAGTGTTCTTGCTTCTGAAAAACTCAAAATCCTGGAACTAAGCAAAAAAGCGTTAAAAAAGAAAAGAGTTGGTGGTGGCATTCAGATATACAGATGCAGGAAATGTGAGAAATAGTTCAGATGTCAGAAAGTACGACATAAAAATGTAATGGAAGTATGTGAAAAAATAGGATACATATGTATTTCAGTCCTACATGCTATGGAAAATTTCAAACGCGGTCACAACTTAGCATTTGAGAAAATATCCCCATCACAAAATAATCAGACACATGCTCTTGCACGATTCACATCTGTGGATCGTGGTATGACAATTGCTGTGCCAACCCTGTCACAGCTGACAGAGTGACTGATGCGACTCAAGCGATTCTTCGCCATAGCACAGGCGTTCCGTTTTCCCAAAAGACTTCGATGTAATTTGTGTTTGTGATGTCATCGGAAAATTTAAGCAAATAAACCGCAGCGAATTAACATCGAAGAAGTTGTACCAAGGAACATGTTCCGTGCACGTAACCGTTACACACACTGAAAATGAGCCATTTCGTTCTCCACACGGAAAAAAAAAGCCGATTCTATTTTCTGCCTAATGGATGGTTGGAGGGATGTTATGAATGTCCCCTTTGGAACGGGGCGCTGGGTTGCTCCCCCAAGCACTTGTTATTTTATTGCCTAATCTCCTACCTATGTTAAGAAACACCCCACAATTGATTCCCATAACCAAAGTTCCTGAACCCTTATTGTGAACTTTGTTTTTGTACGCGTCAGTTGTTTTTCGTTTCCCTTCTCTTCTTGCACCAACCTTCCACTCGCCTCTTACTTATCGCTAATGCGGACATGTTTACTTTCCCCTTGCTCTCACTGAACCCAAGGGCTTGAAGGAGGCCAGTTATTCCTACATCAACCGCTGGACAGATGTCTTCACATTCTAATTAAACATTCTCCAACGTTTCCTTAGCTTCGCTGCAGCAAGCACATGGTTCTTCTTCCTTGTTGTATCTGGCTTTATAAGTGCGTGTTATAAGGCATCGTGATCTCTCTACGAAGAGTAAGGAGCTTCGCTTTGAGATATCGTAAATTCTTTCCTGATTTCTTTTTTCCCACTTACGTAGTTACTCATGGCAGGTTTCTTTTCCACTGCCGCCACCAATGAGATTATTTCAGCCTTTCAGACTTTACACTTTACCTTCTTTGTTGTTGTATTGGTCTTCCTAGATGCCGAATACTTATTGGTAAGCTTTTTGGTTCTTTTTCTCCACTGTGACTCAATGATTATCTTGTTCAATAGTCCGAAAAGTCTCCCAGCCTATTTACTTTCTTCCATATTCCTCAGTCGCTCTTCATAATCAATTTTACTGTGAGCGTCCCTCACTTCATAGCTTCTGCAGCCCATATCACCCTTAACTTGTAGTCCTCCGGTGAACGCCCAATGCAAAGCTTCCCACTGACCTTTGGTTGCCATTGAGTCCTGATTGTACTGCTGGTTTCAATCAAACAACCGCACTTCCAAATGTAAGTCGGGGAGTCATTACACCTTTCCACATACTCCGGAGCTCCTCGTACTTATTTTATCCCCATAGCGCTCTGTGTTTCATTATGGCCCCATTTCTCTTCCCCTTTACTGTTATTTTTTCCTCTGTTTCCATATATCTATGGTCTTCGTTTATCTCTATCCAAATTGTTTATGTTCTTTCACGCGAGGTATTTCCTGGCCCTGTATTGTCACTGTCCGTTCACTGTTTTCTTTGAATACCATAACACCTAATTTTTAACGCTAAATTTGAAACCTAAGTTCTCGCTTTCCTGTCCACAGATACTAACCAGACGTTGCAAATCACTTTGCTTCTTAGCTAGCCACTCAAGGTCGTCCGCATAAAATAACCTTGGAAGCTGCTGCTGTACTGCAGTACCCGGCTGTGTGTATGTAGGATTAAACCCGATATTACTTCCGTCTATTAATAGTGCCCTTTCGATTCTCACCATGTATATGACAGACCGCCTCGAGCCGCGCATCTCCAAGCGGCAGAGTCCAGAAACTGTCATATGCAACTCCTATTGCATCCAATAAGCAGACAGATGTAGCGAAGAATTGATACGGGTTTTAATTATCACTGGTCTAAGTGATTTGGGAGCGTATTTTCGCAGACGCTATTTTTGCAAGGAGTGATCTTCCCACTGAGGTGACTTTTATGTGTATATATTTTGAATAAGAGTTCTATTCTGAGTGAGCTGCACAGTGCTTCTGTCACATTTATTTCTGGTTTGTAGTTACTTTGGAAACGCTTACGAGACACCCTTTCTTTTTACGGAATATAAAATGTTGGCTTTTGAAGCAGTATGCACTTGATTCATAGTTTTTCTTTGGACACAATTGGGTGCACTGTCTAAACTTTTTGTTTTGCCTTTAACTTGTGCGCTTTGCGTACCAATTAAACTCATAGGTTGGGTCACATTATTTCATATAGGTACAGGAACTCTTGTACGTTTTTGCAGAAGCTAATGCCTGCAGGACATTTGATTTGAAGGAAGCCACGCCTGACCAGTATATATTTAAACTTCCTGTTACTGGTTGTTTCAGGTCAACACGGATCTTTCTTGGCGCCACAAAAACATCCAACGCCTGCATTACTGGAAGTTTGCTTAGGGCCCTGAACCTTCTCGTGAGTACTGCGACTTGTATCACAGCTACACTCTTCGGCAAATTAGAAATAGAATTGAATTACTTTATCTGCGTATACTTCCCTTGCTGCAAGATTCACGCAACCATTCACCACATTGTCGAATCATTTTTTTTATGACGGCGTTAACACCAATGCTACAACGAGGCGTAGGCTATTATGGCAGACTCGTTTTAATAGATTTTGCAATATAAAGTGTTACTAAAGAGAAAATGAGACATCCACCCATTCGTAACAATTGTTACAAAGGGCGGAATTGCTACGATTGGGTTGATGTCTCATTTCTCCCTTTATGAGTTACTTTCCTCCACCTTGCGCGTTTCCGCAGAACTATTACGTCAAACACTTGCCTTTGCTTCAGAGTTGTTGATAAGTTCGACTTCGCTCCATGCTAGCCGCCTGCTTAGCCTTGATGGTAGAGCGGCTGCCCCAGAAAGGCGGTGCTCGAGGGTTCGAGTTCCGGACCATGACGAATTTTCTTCAACTGTGAAGCTTTTTCTTTCGAGGAACCCGTATGGGTTTTCTTTGTAGCAATTGCTACGATTGGATGGATGTCTCACTTTCCCTTTATTAATTCCCTCCACCTTGCGAGTTTCCGCAGAACTATTACGGCAATATAAAATGTTGTAAGTGCACTTTGTAGTGCAGCGATATAATTATACCTCATGTTTATCGGCAAAACCAGCGCTCTTTGGCCAAAGATGTTCTTGCGACATTAAAACCCATCAGTCATTGTTATATAAGGCGTCGCTGCCTATGGCAGCGCCATTAGAAGACACGTGCTCGGAGCCACCTGAAAAGAAGAAACAGAGAATGGAATAAACGGAGAGGGATGGAGTAATGTCTCCATTCATATCGTACGGAGTAATATGCGCGATATAACATAATTGGCAACCAGGATTTAACAACCCATTTGATACCGGCTTGCCCTTCATCTGTGCGTTTGATTGCTGCATGTCATCCTCTACGATGAGTTTTTTGCGGCTACAACTGCCACCTCCGTTCCTGTCGTCACCTGGACACCCAGTCATCCCATGGGAGCAATGGATTCAAGTGCTCAAGAACTACATGCTGGTGTCGGGCGCCTGCGACATGCCTGCCATGCGTCGGAAGGCGATTCTACTCAATTGCTTGGGCTTCGAAGGGAAACGTATCTTTCAGACCCTTACGTTGGAGGGTGACCGGCACTTTTTGGCTTTGAGCGCCGCCGGAGGGACGTTCACGAATCCTGCCCCAGATGAGTTCGACCGCGCTACTTCGACACTTGAAGGTCACTACAAGAGCTCCGTCAATGTCACCGCAGCACGTTACCGTTTCCGTCGACGCGCACAAGCCCCAGGTGAGACTGCGGGCGATTACGTCACCACGCTACGAGGTCTCATAGGAGCGTGCAATTTCGGTAACTCAGCGGACGACATGACATGCGACCAGATTATATAACAAACTTCTAGCGAATACTTGCGTGGGCGTCTTCTACTGGAAGAGTTCCTTACGCTTTCCCAGACCTTTACCGCTGCGAGACAGCATGATCGGGAGACTAGAGAAGCGAGAGAACTTGAACGACATGAAGTACAAGTGCTACACGTTAATGACACACACTTCAAACACTAGAGAAAAGCACTCTGGTACCTGCACATGCTACAAGACGCGAAATGAAACTCGTCGAGCTTTGAAAAAGCAGGAATGCTATCGTTGTGGTTCTTTGGACCATCTGGGGAATAGCTCTCACTGCAAAGGTAAGACACACAAGTATTACAGATGTGGGAAGACTGGCCATCTCGAAAATGTGTGCGAGTCTTTACGAAAGTGTGAAAAAAAATTCAGCATGTCGCAGAAGACGACACAGATACAGCGGACACGGAGGATAACATCAAAGTTGGTCACATCTGGAGCCGTAAGAAGGGAGTTTATGTAGTGTTGAAAATTAAAGGAATTTCGGTGTCGTTCGTGATTGACACTAGATCATCGGTTTTAATCCAAGCCGAAGAATTTTACCGACGTCATTTTGCTACTGTATTTCCTCTGACATCAACATCCGCCCAGCTCCTCGATTATTCTAAGACAGCAATTCCTATAAAAGGATGTTTCATTGCTACAGTTTCATTTTATGGCCGATGCACTTCTGTCCTTCTGTACGTTGCGTCAGGAGGAACAACTATTCTCGGTCTAGATAAGGTGGCTTTGGATATGAAGATTCATGGGTCGCCGCTCATATGTCTGCTAATGACGCCAGAAACACCTGTGCTACCTCTTGAATTACGTCCCGAGTTCGAGCACTTACGCTTGAAGGTCACTACAAGAGCTCTGTCAATGTGACCGCAGTGCGTCACCGTTTCCGTCGACACGCACAAGCCCCAGGTGAGAATGCGGTCGATTACGTCACCACGCTACGAGGTCCCGTAGGTGCGTGCAATTTCGGCGACTTGGCGGACGACATGACATGCGACCAGCTTATAGAACAAACTTCTAGCGAATACTTGAGTGAGCGTCTTCTACTGGAAGGGTCCCTTACGCTTTCCCAGACCCTTACCACAAGATGCTGTGTACCTGTGTGCGTTACAACCGGTGCCTCAGGATATGGATTAGGTGCTGTACTGCAGCAGGATACCAGAACATTATTGCAAACTATCGCGTTCGCCTCTCGTACTTTGTCACCCCATTAACGGAAGTACTCAGTCGGTGAACGTGAAGCCCTTGCCTGCGTCTGGACCTGCCAGCACTGGCAAGTTTACCTGTGGGGCCGACCTTTCATCTTCCGGACAGTACACGCTGCAAAAAAGAGGTGAGCCGTGCAGACAGGACACAGGAGTAGAGAAGTGGACAACACGAACGCCGATTATCAACTGAAGGGTGCACCGAGGCGAAAAAAAGAAAGATGACACAAAACTCATCTGCGCAAGCACAGGAATGGTATCACCAAGTGTCAGTCGGGTACATGTGCCAGTCTACGTGAGAGATAACTGTTAAGGCACTTAATCTATTCCTTATTTAAAGTAATCTAAGGCTGACTCACGCACGTACTTCCACCATTACAGATATGACAGGTCTCTACCATAAGGCGCGTAACTTCATTCTTTTGCCTGTACAATATCGCGCATTCATCTAACTCGGGTGTGCAGTTACAATCTTGGCAATGTAGGGAAAGATTAGAAGGCGATCCACTTTCCCTACATTGCCAAGATTTTAGCTACACACCGGAGTTAGATGAATGCGTGATATTGTACAGGCATCAGAATGAAGATACGCGTCTTATGGTAGAGGCATGGCATATCTATAATGGTGGAAGTACGTGCGTGAGTCAGCCTTCCATTACTTTACATAAAGAAGAGATTAAGTGCCTTAACAGTTCTCTCTCACGTAGACCAGCACATGTACCCGACTGACACCTGGTGATATCATTCCTGAGCTTGCGGAGAAGAGTTTTGTGTCGTCTTTCTGTTTTTCGCCTCAGTGGTCCCTTCAGTTGATAGTCGGCGTTCGTGGTGTCCACTTTTCTACTCTTGTGTCCTGTCTGCACGCTTCACATCTTTCTTGCATAATGAATCCTTACCAACTAGCTCAACTTTCTGTCGTTCAAAGTACACGCTGCTTTGGTTACGCTTCTTTCAAGGAAAGGCACAAGCCACCGTCTGTTGAGGATTGTGCGCTGGTCATCACGGTTGCTGTACTACAACTACATCATGGAATACAGGAAGGGTAGGGAAAACGTCGTGGCTAACGCACTCTTCTGGCTGCCTGTACAGTTTCATCCGTGACGCGCCCCAAGAAGAATTTCTGTCTTTTGTCCCCAGTAGTTACCATGCAAGAGCTTCAAGAAGCAAGTGCCGCCGATCAGGTTATCTATCAAGCTAAGCAGTTCACCACTACTTCTTGTCCTGACAAGAAATCCTTGCCAAAAGAGCTGCTTCCTTACTTTCACGTAGGAACTGACCTCTGTCGTTAGCGACATTCTGTGCTGGGGTGACAGGATTGTCGCGCCTACAACTTTGACCCGCCGTCTTATGGAGGAATTAGTCGTACGAAAGTTCGTCTTACAGAGTCATATTCGTGGCCATGCATGGATAATCCCATTGAAGAACTTGTGCGCACATGTGTAACCTGCCAGTTAAGTGACAAATCAGCACGTACATCTGCAGCTCCAATGCAACCCGTCACTCTTCCCGAGAAAGCCTGGGAAAAAGTCGCTATCAACATTGTGGCACCTTTCATGCAAGCTTCAGCTGACTGCCGTTTCGCCATTACACTTATTCAATATTACAGCAAGTGGCCAGAGGTGGCTTTTGTACGGGAGGCAACCACGTCTATAGTGAGAAAATTCCTACTTGACCTTTTCGCAAGAGAGGATATCCACGTGGTATCGTATCCGATTACGGAACACAATTTCCTACAAAATCCACAAAATCTACAATTTTGTAGATTTCTCATAGAGCGCGCATTACAACCCTTCTGTCTATTACGCGCAAGCTAATGGTATGGTTGAAAGATTTAACAGGGTATTAACCCTTTCAGCCCTGGAATTTTTATTTTTACCGCAGATTTCTTCCCCTTGCATTTTCTTCAATTTGAAGGTCCAACTGACATGCTCACAAAATATAAAGCTTGTGCGTGAAGTAATTACCAATTTGGCTTCATGTCCTCAAAAAGGGACATCAGGGCTCAGTGGGTGTAGGAATGAAAAAAAAATTTATTTTATGCGGCTATTACAACAAAAACTAAGCACAAAATTGATTATTTCATTATGTGAAATTCCTTGAAGGAATTCCTGGACTTCGTCAAGCGCAGGTGCACTTTGCACTTTTCACTAAAAATTCGAACTTTCCCTGCGCAACCGTCCATTTTACACCGCTGTGCCCTAGCGTCGGTGTGAGTGTTGCTTCACACCCCAAGGGTGAGGCTTGCCCTTCACATATTGCGTTATGTCCAAACGGCCCTTGAAAGGGACAATCTGCTAATCAATGCACAGATGCTCCTATACCTCGAGATCATGGCACCTTGCTTGCAAATTCTTGAGCAGAGGTCTCACCTTCCAGAGACTCTCATTGATGTCCGGCTTGTTCGCATCAACAATGTGAGGAGTGTTGCGCAGCTTCTCGAAGCGGTTGCGCGAGATCTCGCTTGGTGCAATCTTAGCAATTCTCATTGCAGGATTCCAATATAGGCGGAACCTTGGATATTTCAGGACACCCATTATCAGATGGAGAGCCACCAGCCGCTGATTTCATCTTCATCAGTGCTTACACACGTGCCAAACTGAAAAACAGAATACTGATTTGTTTTCTCAGCAAGCTCAGCAAAGATGCTCTTGGGGACATAACGGCTAAAGTAACCAAATGGTGAGAATATGTCATCTTCCATGTGAAGCTCTTCGTGAGCGGCCCCTTTGAATATGGTCTCTGGCACCTTGAAAGGCTTTCTCGCCCAGCCGCTTGCCATTGGTTGTGTGCTATCGTCTTCTGAATCAGCTTCTCAACTGTCACACTCGCTCTCCTCCGGGGTTCCAAGCGCGTCGTCCCCCTCGTCACCGCTGCGGCCAGACTCGTCGCACTCGCCTTCCACGTCTGATAATTTACCGTCGTCCAGTTCTTCAAAGAGACTATGCGTGCATTCTTGAAAGCGTCGTGAGCGTTGACATGGCACGACTAAAATAAGGCCGCCAGTATCGATGCACCAAAACATATGAAAGAGGATACGGCTAAAGCGAGGAACGCACGACTTAAAACCACTAAGCCCTGATGTAGTCAAAAGTGGACATGTTAACGAAGGGCCAGAACAGAAAAAGTATGCAGGTTAGGCTAACGCTAACAGTAGGAAATAAATATAAAAAATATCAGCCACAAATACTAGAGACTACAAAAGTTATACATTGTGAAAGTCGATACTTAGCCGAAGGCTGCTCAGCCATGGTACGAACAAACACTTCGTCGTCGTCATCACGTGAGCGCCGACAAGATGCTCCGCTGCTGACCGCAGTGGCGATAGGGCTCTCGGAGGAACACCCCACAAAAAAATTATTGTTTTCAGTTTTGGTTTTACACGCGAGAAACACGTTTTACTTTGTGGGATCAATTGACGACGCCAGTGCCGAAAGGGTTAAAGTCATATATTCAATTATCCCTCTTAGAACATACGTCACGATACAAGAACAGCGATGTTTATTTACCTGAAAAATGATCGCTGTACGCTTCATGCGACTACATGTGTTGCACCCGCTGTTGTTCTTCATGGACGCCAATCGCGAACCAGGCTTCACATTGTGGAATTGCCTGACAAATGTTTCAGCGCAGACCCTTCAAAGGCACTACAACAGTTGCGAGAGCGCATCAAGAACGAGCAAGTTCAGTGACAGAGCTACACCGATGAAAAACGCGGTGCCAGGGAACCGAAATTTGTCGTTGGTGACTACGTGCGGGTTAAATTACCTGCAGTTCATGGGAAGCTATCTACACAGTTTTCTGCGCCCAAGAAAATCATTGGAAAACGCAGAATGAAATTCGGTACGTCTGCTGTCGCGGACCAGTCACCGGCATCCGATTATTCAGCTACTGCGGCTGTAAATCATCTGGCAGAACCTAACACATCAAGTGCAGATTATGCACTCCTTAACCCTGGATCACTTGCTGCAGGGCGCATGCAACAGGCTCCATTTATTTGGCCATGATGCGAAGCACGCGTTAGCAGAAGCGCCCGCAAGAAGACACGGAAGAAGCTGCAGGACTGCGTTAGGAAGTAACGGACAACCGCTTTTTTTTTCAAGAGGCGATATGTTATATATGGGCATCGCTGCCTACAGCAGCGCCACTAAAAGGCGTGCTTGGAGCTGCCTGAAAAGAAGAAGAGGATGGAATAAATGGAGAGGGACTGAGTAACGTCTACATTGATGAAGCTAAACCGCACTCTACTTGCTTCTCGGAACTGCAAAAGAGATTTTGCAGCTATGGAACGAATACATTAAAAAGATTTGGGCGTTCGTTTTACGTATAGGCATACTTCGGTCATATAATACTTCCAATAACAAGGCTACCGACGTCGCAGATACGTATGGGGCCATGCATGGTTCTCTAGGAGGGTCTCTGTATTTAATAAAATACAAGGTTCCGCATCTTTATCTAACGTATGCGTGCTGGTGCCTTACATCAGCTGCAGCTACGCAATAATACAGCTTTCATATACTATTCGGCGTCCTACATAGCTTTAAAAAACGCCTTCTGCGATCCCCTAGTTCGCGAGTATGTAAAAGACACGAAGGTTAACTGAAAGTAGTGTAAAAATTAAAATTTTGTTGAAACTTACATGGTGCGTAGCATGAAATTTGCACAAGGGAAGAAAATCCACTACAACTTATCATCGGGCGTATGAAGAATTCACAAATATATATAAAAAACCGGTTGTTTCATGTCAACCCGCACGGCGCTGAGGTCGGGACCCTAGAATACTGGCAACCACTATCGCAATTACGCCCCACAATCCAGAGCACATCCATATATTTCCTGATAACTAAATACACTACCTGCACATATTGAAATTGTACTCAATGGCCAGATACATTCAAACAGCTTAATGGTTACTCTCCTATGAGTTCCTGGCCATCGGCGAATAGAGGGAAATGCCATAGCAAACGCACTTTACCGCTAATACAATTACCTGTGGCACTCGACCTACTGCCCAACCATATACGACCCGTATTTGCACAGAAATGAATTATGCCTTCAAAGAAAGGCGCTTCTTGAAGAAAAACAAGATAACCGCTCCATCCATCCAAGTCCATCTATACCAGAAGCCAAGCAGTAAGTATAAGGAAAGCAATTGGGTGTACCGTCTAGTACAAGAGCGAATCAAAGTCCTTGCCCCTATTTTTGAGCCAAATCACTTCTGCAAATGCCAAGTCAACATATTCATTCCTTGCGGTGGACCTTTCTGGAATCGGCCCCGCCTTAACTGCTCGGGCTTATCTGCCGGTAGCTCCACGGCGCTGCTGTCAGCTGAAAGAAAGACTATTGAAGAACAACAAGATAACCGCTCCACCCATCCAAGCATGATTGGCTTTCTATGGAGCAAGGGACGAATGCCCATCGACATCCACAGTGAAATGTGGCCGACGTACGGGGAAGGTGTCTCGCTTTGAGAACTATGAGGTGTGGTGTTGCGAGTTCGAAAAAGGTTGGGAAGACTTGCATGACAATGAGCGTCTGGGGAGGCCGTGTGCCTCGCTGACTGACGACAGGGGCATCTTAAATTTAGTGCTATGATTTCCTATGAGGAAAAATAGGGTAGGGTACGTAGAGTACTACGTATAATGGTAATTAGATGTATGTGCGGTATTTTGATGAAAAATAGGGCCAAGGACTTTCCGATTCCCCCTCGTACTACACTGTAGACCTAATTGATGAAGACGTGGAGCACATACCAAAAATAAACTCTTTGGGCCTGTCTAGCCGCTCAAAACATAAAGAGACAATATATAATCAAGCTGCTCGCACCTCTCCAACGAACTTTGTCCGTTGGAGAGATGCGTTTGAGACGTTGCGAGCCACAGCTACGGAACATTTGGCGGCGTTCAGCCTGAAAATCATAAAAAGAGCGAGGACTCTAGCTCTAGGTTGCTGTCTTGCAGCCAAAGCTCGTGCCCCCCTTCCTCGCGAGGGGGACGGGGGACCTTATTGCATTTATGCAAAAAAAAGTTTCGTTCACTCATTCGTTGACCTCCATCCCACAGTCAGATATTGGGTTTGCCAGGTACAATCCAGAAACTCAACTTCTTTGGGTCAACTTTTATTTATAACGTACGCCTACGCGACACCATGTACTTATTTATGCAGTCCGTTGTTTCTTTTGAAAAGCACATAAATATTCCTTCGTTGATTATGTTTTAAAATATCCTTTTGCAATAAATTGCGAATGCATTGGCGTACCGACAACAACATCCAAAACTTGTTAATTTGTAATTTCCCTCATGTCAAAATCTGCATTTTCCCTATGGTACCTTATTTGGCGATGACATCGAGCCCGAGTTTTGGTTGAAAACGCTCTCATTGTTTTCTTCCAAGGCCATCGCAACAAGGTTCCGGAAGATTGAAGATCACCCTGTTGCCTTGGCCACAACAGCCGCTGTTGTGGAGCAGACGGTTGAGGAAGGCAACCTACTTTGTACAGCCGCCACTAAGGACGCGACTAAGGTATACTGCCTCCGGAAATTTTGCTATTTAATCCTATTCTGGTTTTCCTAATCGTGTTTTGTTACGAGTAAAACTTTGTACACAAAGCTGTTTAAATGCTAACAGAAATGCGAAGGATCCTTGCTAGTTATAACTACCACTGCTCACCATGAGCATAATTACAGAGAAAGAGCATAAATTAAGAAAAGCCTTGCTGTAGATTTGCTTTAGAGTTGAATGTACAAGTGAGATAGATTGTTCAGTCGGAGATTCGATGTAGAAAACACTGATATAGGTTAGAAGGGTACTAAAATAAGAAGGGCGCGCAAATAACATTCGTCATGAACTGATATATTGTCAGTGTTTAAAATGCATAAATACATTTACCGTGCCTTAATACGATTTCCAGATATGCCCTGAGAAGGAGCTTGGTAGACTCACCCACTTTGTGTGCGACGGCAGGATTTTCTACATTGAGACGAGTGAGAGCCTGAAGAAACTAGTAAGAAAGCGTTTCGCTTCTAAAATTGAGCATTTAAGCACTGTTGTATTTGTGTTCGCCATGTTATGTCAGCTTGTTATCAATTTCAGCCTATTCTACAGGTGCTCATCAAGAATGATAAGACATGTGAGGTAACCACAGCGGGATCAATGTTATAAGCAGGGCCACCATGGGACGAATGCGGCATTCGTAGAGTAAAGCGGCTTATAAGTAGCGTCACTAGAGGGTTGGGACAGGGGGAAGGGGTGCGGACCAATGTCAGTGCCGTTGAGCGGAGTGGGGAGGGAGTGGAGTTGTCCCCACCTTCAGTGAATGAAGGTGGGGACAACGTTCGAAGTTCAGTGCTCTGACTCTCGGGGTTTCTTACTTAGCGCGCCTCACGCCGCATATCTCGTTCGTTTATGTATGGGCGCCAAGTGGCAATGCACAATTTTTTTTTCTCTGCTTTCCAAATTTTCATCTGCTGGGCTTAAGGGCTCATATCGTACGAAATTCTAGCGCCATTCTTATTGCAATCGCTTGCCTTGCAATTTTGCCTGTTTCGAGGGCGTGATTGGACTGTTTCCACCATTAATCATAATTAACGTTGTGGGAACATGGTTGCCTGAATGTTTTAGTCAACCCCAGACGCTGCTTGCTTTGTTTCCACGAAAGTCGCCGATGAGGTGCATACGACGTGTGCACGTTTGATTGGCCGGCAAACTTTAAGGAAACCGGCAAAATTGCGTACTGCTCCGATTTTTTTTCAACTCACCATAAAGCTACTACATATCAACGAACGCCACTTGCTCCTACACTGCATACTGTTGCAGTATATTGCGTGCCTATTTGAATTTATTATGCTTTGTAAGAGGGTATTTGATTTTGCTTTGGAAAAGTGTGCGTTCTCGCTCTGACAAAGAAAATTTTGATTTATGCATGCTACTACTTGCGATGTTAAATAATGTGTCCTAATTATGCAGTCAACCAGGATAAACTGTGATATGCTCCATACAATAAGCAACAACATGCATTTCGTAGCGTCTCCATAATTGATTTGGGCGTATTTTAACGTCTTGTAGACGTGGACCGCCACACGATGTATATATATAAATATATATATATATATATATATATATATATATATATATATATATATATATATATATATATATATATATCGTGTGGCGGTCGTGTATGTGTATATATGTGTGCGTGATCGTGTATATATATATATATATATATATATATATATATATATATATACATATAGCTTCCTCAGCCTGGTTTCGCTCACTGCATGGCAAAGGCCTCTGCCATTCAACTATCTCGGTCATGTACTAATTGTGGCCATGTCGTCCCTGCAAACTTGCAAACCTAACTTTCTGCCGCCCCCTGCTACGCTTCACTTCCCTTGGAATCCAGTCCGTAACACTTAATGACCATCGTTTATCTTCCCTCCTCATTACACATCCTGTCCATGCCCATTTCCTTTTCTTGATTTCAACTAAGAAGTCATTAACTCGCGTTTGTTCCCTCACCCATCTATTCTTTTCCTATCCCTTAACGTTATACCCATCATTCTTCATTCCATAGCTCGTTGCGTCTTCCTCAATTTAAGTAGAACCCTTTTCGTAAGCCTCCAGGTTTCTGTCCCGTACGTGAGTACTGGTAATACACAGCTGTTATATACCCTTCTCTTGAGGGATAATGGCAATCTGCTGTTCATGATCTGAGAATGCCTGCCAGATGCACCCCACCCCATTCTTATTCTTCTGATTATTTCAGTCTCATGATCGGGGTCCGCGGTCACTACCTGCTCTAAGTAGATGAATCGTTTACCACTTCCAGTGTCTTGCTACCTATCGTAAACAGCTGTTCTCTTCCGAGACTGTTAAACATTACTTTAGTTTTCTGCAGATTAATTTTTAGACCGACCCTTCTGCTTTGTCTCTCCAGGTCAGTGGGCATGCATTGCAATTGGTCTCCTGAGTTACTAAGCAAGGCAATATCATCAGCGAAGCGCTAGTCACTAAGGTATTCTCCATTAACTCTTATCCCCAATTCTTCCCAATCCAGGCCTCTGAATACCTCCTGTAAACACGCTGTGAACAGCATTGGAGAGATCGTATTTCCCGGCGTGACGCCTTTCTTTATTGTGATATTGTTGCGCTCTTTATGGAGGACTACTATGGCTCTTGAGCTGCTATAGATAGCGTTCAGTATTTTTAGATACGGCTGACATTCCATGACTGCTGAGGTTTCGCCTGAATCAGACGCTTTCTCGTAATCAATGAAAGCTACATATAAGGATTGATTATATTCTGCACATTTGTCTATTACCTGTTTGATAGTGTGAATATGATGTATTGTTGAATAATATATAAGTATATATAGTATATAATAACATAATGATATATATCATAACGCTTGATGGTCCGTAGCAGTGGTTGACTTCAAAGAAGCTGTGCATTTGTCTTCAGTAAATATTTATTACGAGCATTTACTGATTTCCTTGATGCTATACGCGAGGCTTGCAGCCTCGCCAAGCTTTTTTAGCAAGCCTACATTACCGTTTGACGAATGTACATCCCCACTGTCAGACTCTCTGAATAGCGCTGTAGTAAGCACAGGTGGCGCAGGCTTCGCCGACACTATTCCGAAGGGAGACCAGGTTTTATTGACCATAGTATTGGTAGCCATAGCCATGGTATTGTCTAGTGAAAGCAGCCAATGAAAACATGGGACAAATTTTGTTACCAGTTTGAACGCAGAATTTATAAAGGTATAACTAGCAAGCTGTCGGAACGAAACGTTTCTCATCGTGGTTTTAGTTTCGCCACATTGTATAAAGTTTCGTTCCGGTTCAGCTTCGGAAAAAAATGATACTTAACGGCTCATAACGGTTTTGGCTCCGATGTCCAAATTTTCGAAGCAAATTAACATTAAATTTTTCTCTGTAAGAAAGTATGAAGTCGAAGATCATGCTCAGTGCCTGAGCATGCAAGCAGCACTTCATCGAGTGTGCTAACGGTAATGCCAGGTGGCTGTTCCAATGAAACAAACGAACATAAACGAATGCTAAAATTGCGGTAAGAAAGAGCTGTACGCTTATAAAATGAAACCATAGGATCTACAGCGCGCAAACTGTGGGTTTTGATGACAATGCCTATCGGTTTGTGCACCAAACGGCAGGTTTAAGCTAGTGGAGCTCTCGATCGGTTCTCGCTCGCCCAATCCTTGCCTGAGATACATGCTTATGTGGACCCCTGAGATGCGGGCTAGTGCTGATCTTGACTGGCGTCGGTTGTTTCATATCGCCGATTTTCTCAATAAACCGAAAACCGATAACGAATGTTTTGGTTTCACTAGGAAACAAATAACTAACGTTTTGCTTATGCTTCCTGTCAAAAATAATTTTTTATCATTTTTTTATTTTGTTTCGTTTTCGACACGCAAGGTATTAGGAACTTTGCAGCAGAAAAATTCAACTTGCAATGTTTCTTCGCAGTTGAACTTGCATCCTCCACATTGCACGTGTGATGCTGCGCCAATTTAGTCATGATGACGACTGTTTCCTTGTCCACATTTATGGATGAGAATGAGATCTAACCCTGGGAGTGTAATCGCGTTTTATTGTGGATGAGATTTTTTCGGAAAGGTAACAAAAATATAATAATAAAATAAAATAATTCTACTAAACGTATGCACAAATCCCAAGCATGAGGCCATTGTTACAGGTAGAATAACTTTTTATTTCTCAGAATATGTAACCATACCACATAAGAGGCATAACAGAAGTAGTGTATTTTATGTGCAGTACACACGGTTAGCATTAGTGAAGTGCTAAAATTTTGCCATCCGCTCTCTTCGATATTAAATTGAGCAAGTGTAGTGTCAGTCCATGTGCAATGAATCATTATTTCTCTCTTTCTTGTAGGCATTTTACCACCGCAATCATTCTGTGAACTTTGTGGGACTGTTCATCGATTCGGCAAAGGATTTCGATCCACTTCTACACAGGGATCTGGAATACCTGAGGTACGTCTTAGGATAATGCGTGCTTTCCATCATATTAAGGCAACAGGTAGAAACACAGATTGTACATAATGAGCGGCCACTAACTCCGCATTAACTATTTTCACATCCAGGTATTCATAACGATAGAATTCCCTGCTATTAAACAGTGCATCAAAGCGTACTCCTTTAAAATTACAAATGAAGCATTCTTACCTAATAAACAGACTGTTGTCAAATTCGAAACTCTTTCTACCATACACGGCCATGGATTATCGTAAAGGAATAAAGATAACGTGATGCAGAAACTGATCATGTGCATACCTTCGCGGCCAATGAGAAGACACAACAGCTGCATTTATCAAGAATACGAAAGATTATTCACTGCTGAACGCCGTGTGCAAGCAAAATTTTATTGAGTGACCTTGTGTACCGGGAAATGTATGATTTTGAGAGCAAAGCCTTGTGATCTAGTACGTGTATACCTACTGGCAATTGGTGTTTGAGGAGACCACGACGTACGGCAGTCGCGTAGTGTTCGAGTAATATCTATACTTCCATATGGTGGCTATTTCTTTTGATGATTTAATGGAATAGTGAAGATTCGATTTGAGAATTGAAGCGAATGAGCGTTACATTCATTATTCGAACGTTTGAATATTTAGCACATAGAAAATACGCATGTATAGTCCTTTGAAACACACGCACCTTAAGTATTTTAATTTGATGCATACATGTTCATTTCGTACCAATGAGATTATCCTAGGGAGAGAACTTTACGATAAACTAGAAAAAGGAGTCCTGCCTAAATATTTAGAAAGAATGTAAGGCCCTGCTCTCTGTCCGTGATTTGACGTTTGCTTGCTTTTTGTTTGTGCAGTAACCCCGACAAGGGGACAGGAGAAGACAAGGTACCTCTTGTGGATGAAACGGAGCGCCTGGCAGAAGTACCAGACTGAAGAATTCCTGCCCTAGCTAATATGAAGTCCATGAAAGAGATGTTACATGATTGCCGAATAAAAAAAAATGCCACCTCACTCGTTCGGGGCCCCAATATCTTTTTCGAAATAAACTGTGCTTTATGATTAAGAATAAACTGAGGATGAAAAAGAACAGATTCCATACAATACAAGAATTGGTAGACGTTGATGTTATCTAGAAAGTTTTATGGTATGTAGATGCTTTCGAATATATGACAGTGCTTGTGCTATGGCTTCTTTATGCTTTCTACTCAAGGTCTTCTACGCTCTCGTCACAGCTGTCTTGAGGGCTTTTCTTCCATATGGTTTTGGGGGCTCTTGCACAACTTAGACAGCTAGCGAAGAATGGTTGTGAGGTGAGCGGGGAGGAGCCTGGACAAAAAAAACCGCGCTCGCCACATTGCAACGTGTTCAGAAGCTACTGATTTATTAATAGAAAACATTAGCTGCTGAACGCCGTGCGCAAGCAAAATTTTATCGAAGCTTTCCCTATACAAACATGCCAACCTTCCTGGTCGCTCTTTAAATACTAAAAAGCGACAATATTGGAGGAGGAGGAAATAACTTTATTGAGTCCCGAGGAACCCCTCCCCACCCACTCTTGGTTTATTGGTCTGCAGGGGTCGCGGGCCGCACCCACGTTGGGACGGGAAGCCCGTGAGCCTCTGCCCTTTCGTGAGCCCTCTGGACGGCCCGGAGCTGGGTCTGGTGGTCGTCGCTTCGCAGGGCGTCCACCCAGTCTTCCTCTTTGCTAAACTTCGTGCCGCTTAACGCGTAGCATTGCCAAAGCATGTGCGGTAGCGAGCAGTACGATTCGCCACGATATGCGGATGCGCACTGTAGACGCAATACACGTAAGAGTAACTTTGTCCATACAAAAAGTAATCTTGCCACAAAAAGTTATTGCGCAAACACATTTCGCACTGGCTGCACGTGTCACAGCGTCTAGGGGCGATCGTCTAAACCAGTTCCACTTAAAAAAGTTCAAAAGTGATTTTATGGTACGTTGGGCACAGTCAACACTCCTCCACGCGCCCAAAAGCTTTTCTTCTGAAAAGGGGCGGAGTCCAAGCTGTCAACAGTAGATTTGAGTGTTCTTCGTTCGGCCGCATATTCAGGGCACACGCAAAGTACGTGAGCTATTGTCTCGAGAGCTACATTCAGGGTCCCATGCTTGTCCAATCTTGTGAAGGTATCGGTGGGTGTCTGGCCACACCCAGCCGTAATCGATGAATGAGTGTTTCCTGGCTTCTCCGCAACCAAAGTGGAAGCCGGAATTGTAATACAGCGTCAAGTCTATGGAGGCGCTCTTGTCGATGTTCGGCGTTGTGCCAATGTCGCGCAGTGGAAGTTTTAATAGAGGTATGGAGCAAGGCGCTAATGTCATACCGGGAAAAATGAATTTTTATAATGGTTCCGTCAGTGTGCGCCTTTTTTGCTTCCGCGTCAACCTGTTCGTTTCCAGCTATTCCACAATGGCCAGGAATCCACTGCAGCACGATGGTATGCCTGGAATGAAACGCCTCAGCAAGCAGAGACATGATGTCATAAACTAGAGGTCTATATGCGGTTCTGTCATTCATATAATTGCTGATGCGCTGCAGCGCTGGTTTTGAGTCACAGAACACTGTCCACTTCTCAAGACTCTGTTGCAGTATGCAGCGAAGTGCTTCTCGAAATCCGGTCAACTCAGCTGCTGTAGACGACGTCCTGTGTCCTATCTTGCACCGTTGTGCGATCCCCATTCCTGGCACCGTGTAGGCCGCCGCGGAAGAGTTCTGTGTCACAGAACCATCTGTTAAAACATGTTCGTAATATACATACATGTAAGTAAGTATGATAGCGCGAAATGCTTGAGCCTAGCAAGCGGCATTCTCGACTTCTTCGTTATTCGAGGGATTGAGAGTCTCACCGTTGGCTTTACCATCGTCTAGAGGGGAACTTCGTGTATGTCATACGGTTCGAAGTCTGACGGCAATAAGTCTTGCTGCGACTACACGGCTTCTGAGTAGGCGGACACAGGCCATAGGCTTGTGACGCTCGTGAGTGGATGATTGATGTGTCTAGTCAGTAGCCTTAAATGCACTCGCAATGGCTCATGTTGCAAATATACTTGAGCTGGGCACGCACGGGCCTCTGCAATAGTGCCCCAAGTAGACGCACATCGTGGTAGTCCTAGGCAAATTCTCAGTGCGCGAGCCTGAGCACTTTCAAGTGTGCGTACAGCAGTTGTGCTAACCCGAGAAAGTACAGGCGCACTGTAGCGGAAGTAACCAACAAAAAGTGCCTGGTGGAGCTGCAGAACAGATGACTTGGATGGCCCCCTTGATTTTCTAGACATATGTCGAATGATCTAAGTAAAGCTGTGCAGCTTTTTCCTTAATCCAGAGAGGTGCTTCGACCAAGATAAGTCACGATCGATGATGACTCCGAGAAACTTTTAGTGCGTAACTGAGGGTATAATCTTCCCACTAATCCTGACGGAGTAGGAAGCCGTTGACTTCTGTGCAAATGCCATGGTTACACTTTTTTCAGTGAGAGCTGCAGTCCGCGGCTGTTTAAGTATGTCGATGTTATTGACACCGCACGCTGCAGCTTCGTTTGCACTTGCAAGCGCGTTAAGCTTATGGTCCATATGCAGATGTCGGCTGCGTACACAGAGACTGAGACTGTGCCTGCGTGTTCTTTGACCAGTTCAATGAGAACTATATTAAATACGGTTGGGCTGAATACATCTTCTTGAGGCACTCCACGATAGACGGGGTGGTTCTTTGTTTCACCATCTGCAGTTTTCATGAATATCGTTCTCTCTTGAAGATAGCTGGCTATCCACTGATGCATACGTCCCCCAGCGCCAAATTATTCTAGGGCACCTAAAATTGCATCATGTAGAACGTTGTCAAAAGCATCCTTGATATCTAGAAAGACAGCAACCGTTAATCCACTGCGACGTTTATGATGTTCAAAAGTTGTTACTAGGTCAATGACGCTGTCGATTGACGACCTACCCTTTCGGAAACCTGTCATTGCGTCTGTATATATATTAAGCTTCTCCAAAAACCACTCCAGGCGCGTAAAAATCATGCGTTCCATTGTTTTACTTATGCAAGTGGCAAGCGCCACAGGTCTGTAGGAAAGCATAGCATGGAATGTCTTGCCTGGTTTCAATAATGTCACGATTTTGCTTATCTTCCAGTGTGCAGGCACAGTTCCCGAGGACCAAGAGAGATTGTATAAAGCCAGAAGTTCTTCAGTCGCTCGAGGGCCTAGATGGCGCTAGGTAGGATAAGTAATGTCATCAGAACCGGGTGCACTTGAATGTCTTGAAGAGGAAATCGAGGGGTAGGTATCGAAGAGCATATGCGCTGAGGCTCACGATGTAAGCCTGGGTGAGGCGAAGCGTGTTTCCCTCGCGTAAGCCAGCCCGGCGGTTCGCTATGGGACGAATCAGCGGGGTGCTCTGTTGAGCGTGTGTTGCAGTCTTTTTGACTTCTTCGTGCACGCCACGATAGTGGAGAACAAGCCCTAGCACGCGGATTTTGGATACTAGTGAGACGGCATTGGTACCTAGCGTAAGGATGATGGGAGCAATGACTGAATATTGCTTGTCGCGGTAGAGAAATAGCTCCGATTTTCAGGCGGAGCAGGTGAGGCCACGCTCGCGTTCATATGTGTCGATGATGGTTAGCGCGAATTGTAGGTTTTGTTCAATTTTGGCGTAACTGCCTCGGTTTGCCGAAAAAGTGATGTCATCGCCGCAGAGGCTGAAATTGATGTCGGGTATTTGAGCTAGTTCTTGGGGTAGGTGAAGAAGTGCTATGTTGAATGATGTAGGGCAAAGGACGGCTCCCTGGGGCGTACCTCGTGCCCCCGGTATGATACCTGGGAGGCGGTGATCGCCGAAAGTAAGTGCGGCTCTGCGGAGGCTGAGGAAATATCGACTGTAGTTGTACATCCTGGCGCCGACTTCCAACGTTGCAAGGCTTTGTAGGCAGCTGAGTCTGCAACATTATCAAATGCCTTAGTAAGATCCGCACGTAGGATACCTTTTGTGTCGTTCGCTTGTGATGGTTTAGCTGTAAGAAGACGTCCTGTGTGGAATGCCCAGGACGAAATCCAAACATGCAGGTGGGCATCAGATCATTGCTTTTTAGGTACCGGTAGAGGCTGGTCTGGAGTACGTGTTCCATCAGTTTGCCAACAGAAGAGGTCAGCGATGGCTATGAGGTTAGAGGTGAGCATATGTCTCCCAGATTCAGGTATGAAAACGACTTTGATCTCTTCCATTCCGGTGGGTGGGTGCCTCTTTGCAAGCACCCGTTAAAGTATTCGGTAAGGGCCGCAACAGATTGAGCTTCTATATTCCGTAGTGTCTTGTTATGTACCCCTTCCATACTGGGGGCTGAAGACGTGTCAAGTCTCTGGAATTCAGCCTGAACTTCTGCTTCTTTAATGGGTTGGTCGAAGAGGTAGTTAGGGGGGCCTGCATAGTCGGGGTGCGCTAAAGGATGGTGTGTGGGGAAGTACAGATTTCCAAGTTCTTGGAGGAGTTACAGCAGAGGTGTATCGGAAGTATATATGAGTTTGGTGAGGTTGCGTCTTTGTGTAGTCTTAGACTGTGTGGAGTCTATTAAGTGTCTATTAAGAGATTGCAGGTCTGAAGTAAACTCATATTGCTATCTAGCTAATTGCATAGTGACTCCCAGTTTGGCGTGAATGAGTCGCTGCGTGCGTCTCCATCTTTATGTTGAGACGGGCGAGGCAGCGTATAAGTGTCCGGTTCCAACGCTGCATCTGCCAGCGTCGTTCTAGGCCTGCTTCAGCTTCCCATAAATGCAGGAGTCAACTGTGTTTCTGTTGTAGTCCTCCCATAGCGGACGAGTTACGAGTCGGACATAACTTTCTGGTTGTTTGGACCAATCGGTGACGTCCTTGATAGTGGCGGAGGTACGGGCTGCTCTACGTGATCGGATAGAATTCCACTTCATGAAAGTGAAGCCTCTGGGAGATCTGCGGGGTAGTTGAATGTTTAAGAGAACTTCGATGATACAATGATCACTACCCAAATTATCTTGTGTGTTGCACCATGTGGCGTGAGGGAGGCGATGTGCGAACGTAAGGTCTGGTGTCGTGTCTTTACAGACCCTGGTTCCCGTGCGTGTAGGAGAGGTAGGGTCGGTGAGTAGGGAGAGACCGGCTGGTTGCGCTGCTAACCACACCCGACGGCCTTTCGGTGTGTTATGTGGACAACCCCAGGCCGTATGCAATGCATTAAAGTCTGCTGCAACGAGTAAGGGGCACTTCCTTGTTTTAATCTTTGCAAGTGTAGAGAGGCGTTCGAAGTTACTTTGTAGGCATTTCGGGTGGCTATATGCATACATATGAGCGGGCAAGGTGGAGCGGCAGCGATGCAGTCGCTCAAAAACCCTATCTTGCTTTTTTGCAGGTTATCGCTCGGTCTGGCACGTGGCTACAACCTACGGATCCAGCGATTACCGGCTGTCCATCACCAGCGTTGCTGACGGCCCCGATCTTCCATTATGCGTCCACATGTCATCAGTCCTGCTTTAACGGGGACATCCCTTCCATGGTCAGCAGGTCGACAACAGTGCTGGCGACTGCAATGACGCAGGAGGATATAAGGGCACTGAAAATCCTACACCCCTTCAGTGGGCACGGTGGAGCGGCAGCCATGCAGTCGCTCAAAAATCCGATCTTGCTTTTTCTGCAGGTTAGTAAACCCCCGTCTTTCTATTGTAAGCGGACTAGCAACGTCTGCCAGCGGCTCCTACCGTGCCCAAGTATGCTATTTCAGTGCTTGTACGAATGCGTATTTGTTACAAAGCTCTTAGTGTGCTGCGGTGACGTTCAACTAAACCCTGGTCCTACTAACAAATAAATACTTGACGCTATGACTAAACTTACTGAAAACGTTGACAACCGTCACGTTGAACTCATAGAAGCTCTCGATGAGCTAAAGACAAAGCAGAAGGCCTTAGTACACACCATTGCTAACCTAACAGACTATCCGCGGTTGAATGCTTCGTCGAATCATTCGACGGTTCTGCAGCTCTTAATGATGCACCCTGTCTAATCACCGAAGCTGTCAGAATGGAAGGCCAGGCACTCAATTCTCGACTGGACGATCTTGAAGACAGGTCGAGACGAGATAACCTATTGTTCTTTGTAATACCGGACTTCCCGCTGGGACAAGGGCTCACTCAGAAGGCCTAGTTCAAGATGTTTTGTCTCGTCACCATAAAATAGATATTTCCGACTCGGAAGATTCTCGAGTGCACAGATTGGAATCCTAGACTGATAAAAATACTATACCAATTATCATCAATTTTTCGTCAACTAAAGTTAGGGCTGCAGTCTGGGCGCAGAAATATAAGCTCAAGGGGACTGGTGTATCAGCTAGCGCAGATTATTGCAAAGCTACGAGAAACTCAAGGAGTAAACTAGCAGAATTCGCAAAGGTAACCGGGAAGCCGTACTCTTTTCGCATGAATAAACTGATCATGTATAAAAAAACGTACGTTTACTGCTCAGTAAGTGAAAGCGTATGCGAAATCCCTTCAGCACGATGCGTAGACGCGCATGATAGAGTTGGCACTTTAACTGCACCTGCGGAACTTCCCATTCAGCATAGCTATGCCCGTCCAGATCGTGCGCAAAAGACGCTTGTATTTTTCTATCCAATATACGGAGTATTCTGAATAAACGCGTGGAATTGCCTTCCGCTTTTGATTCTTACTCTGACGTAGACTTGGCTTTCTGCAGAAGGTAAAAATGAAAAAAATTTGGACTATGACAAGAGCTACAAATTTTGCCAATGTGATCGTGATAACCGGCCTGGTGGTGGTGTTCTGCTGGCGGTTGCCGACAGTCTTGCTTTTCATGTAATTCCAATTGTATCCTCGCTTGAGCTTGTGTGTGCGCGCGTGCTCATTGATTCTCGCGGAATAATTTTTGTGTGTGTTATCGCACACCAACTGCATCGTTGTCCTCATGTAATGAACTGCACGATGTTGTCAATCAGCTGTTCATCAGATACCGAAAATCGCCCCTCTTCTTACTTGGCGACTTCAACTTTCCCGACGCAGGTTGGAACGAGACTCGGTTTCCTTAAAACACAAGTCAACTGTAAGCAAAGAACGTTTAACTTTTTGTCAGGACTTAACTCAGCTCCTTCATCCTCTCACTCTCATAACTCGCACTTCCGCTAATATTCTAGACTTAATACTGACCACTACACCAGACCTAGCTTCCGGCTTAACTCATTCACCGCGAATTAGAGATCACTCCATAATTCACTTCACTCTACCGGCTAAGGTTTCCAACAAGAAAAAAAAAACTAGGGTCATCCAAGACGACGGTAAAGCAGACGTAGCTGGAATGAATAGAGAATTCCTGGTCTTGGCTGATCGGTTTTTCCCCGGTTTTGCGCAGCGATTGGTTGAGGACAACTGGTTTCTTTATAGAAACAAACTCTTGTTTCCTATTGATCGTTTTGAACCTAAAAGGAAAGTTTCATCAAGTACTCGCTCTCTATGGTTTAATAACATGTGAAAGCGCGTGCGCAACGAGAAGAAGCGGATATTTCGAAGCGCAAAATTCACAGCCAGAATGGGCCACTGGTCTTGCTATCAAAAATTTAACAGGGAACAGCCAAGATTACCAACGCAATACGTCCCATCAGACGAGTCGGCAAACGGGATGAAGGAGGAAAGCTTGATTCGGCTTCTGCGCTCCTTCGTAATCAGCCACGTTACCTACGTTGCAGCCTTCCACAACTGGATGCAATGTGAAGGGAATAAAATCAACGCCCTGATACGCCGAGCTTACAAGGCGGCGCTCGGACTATTCGAGTGTACGAACACCAACAAGCTCCTGAGCCGGGGGGTACACAATACCCTCGAGGAAATTGCGGAAGCGCAACGGACCGCCCAGCTGGAGCGGCTCTCTATGACCGAAGCCGGCAGGCGTATACTTCAATACTTGGGCTTCACGCCCGGAGCGAAAACGGCGAGTAGTGACGTTTTTGTCCCGGACGCAACCCGGCGCCGGATTCGGGTGGACCTCATCCTGAGAAACATGAACCCGGAGTATAACAAGGAGAGAAGAGCGGCGAGGGCCAAGGCCCTCATCGACTTTGACGCCAAGGGTGATCGAGGTGAACCCGTTACCTCCATAGGGCTCACACAAACCACAGCAACTGCCAGAGCAGGTCACCCCTGCGCGCCTCCGCCTTCCTTCCTCCTACTCGGGGCTTCGCCCTTCCCTAAACGTTATCTGCACTGTCCTCTAGGTGGCGCTACTTTTGCGCTGGCTCAGCGAACTCCCTTGTACTTTTCCCCGCGCGCGAATCTCATCACCTCCACGCACCTTCCTCCGTCGCGTTCTTTCGCAGCTTTAAACACACATTCTCCGATTTCACTAGCTTGCCAATAACACTTGCACCTATATATGTCACAATCAGCAATGGCTCACAAGAGAGAAAGTAACATGATCACGAATTGCTAATACCCCTGTAAACAAGCAAATATGCAATGGCTGTACATGAATGAAGAAACGCAAGGAAAGAAATTACGATGGAATAAATATGAAAATCAGGAATAGCTCATGTCCCCGTAAGCAAGCAAATATGCAATGGCTGAATATGAACGAAGAAACGAATCAAAGAACGACAGACATACAGACAGACAGATAGACAGACAAACAGACAAAGAACTTTAATGAGGTCCTGAGAAGCGCCAACCTTAGAGCAGCACCACGGGCCGCTTTCACGTGGGGATGGGGAGGCCTACCCACAGCGCCGCATTATGTGCTCTCTAGAAAGCCCGGAGTTGTGGGAGAAGCTTGGAACTCTTGATGGCTGAACTCCACTCTTGCACCGCCAGAGCATGTGGTCTGAGCTGCTAACCGACCCGCAGTCCAGGGAGGTCGACTCGAAGGCGTCCGGAGCAATGGTGAGGAAAGCTAAACTATGACATGACCTACTCTGCAACATTGTGAGTGTGATTGCCTGAGATTTGGAGAGCTTACCGAGTAGAGGCCGAAAAGCCCGCCTGCTTATTTGATAGGTCTTAGTGACTTCGTTACAGGTGAATAAAATGTGTTTAAATTCTCCGTACCCATCCTGCTCACCGGCGTCCTCCCCGGCGCAGAGGGTTAGGGCGTGTGCCTGAGAGTGAGCAGTAGCATTGAGGTTGGTGAGGGAATCTAGGTGAGAATCAAGATGTGCCGGAAACCAAGTAATGATGTGTGGCAATATAATCTTATTGCCGAGAATTTCAGAGGCTTCGACGTAACTGGAGCCAAAAGTAAAAGCCCTCGGCGCCGATCTAGAGTCTATGTAGACGCGATCTACTGTAGTCCAGAAGGGCGATAGTTATGAGCAGCTGCTCGGCCCTCCAGGGAGTAGAATCTCAGGAAGATGCGGAATTGAGGATCAAACCCTTGTGATTGATGACAACGGGGGCGAAACTGGCCGGGCGGCCATGCTGGGCGCATTTCTACGAAGCAAGCTGAGCGAGGTTCGTCCCTAACGTGTCTGACAAGCATGAAGGCCCTGGCTTTGGGCCTGCCGACGTTGTGCTGTCGATGAACTTTGCAATGAAAAGGAGAGGACTGAATGCTGTCCATTCGGGTATGTGAGAGCTGATGTTGCCGCTCTGCAATGAGCATGGGGTTGAGGCTGAGTACGGCCAAAATCTTTCTTTCGGCCGAGCTAGACGACAGTCAAACTACTTGGGCAGATTTCTGTGAATCGATAATTTTTTCCAGGGTGTTGTAAACCCTAGCTGCATGAGTCCCTCGGTGCTGGCTTCCAAGGGACTGCTCTGCGCGCTCTTTAAGTTCTTTAGAATTAGCCTGCCCAGCTTCTTGTGGCCTTGCCAGCAGTGCATGGCCGCCACGTACGTGATGCGGCTCATTAGGAAGGCGTGCAAGAGCCTCAGGAGGTTGTCTTGTCTGAGACCTCCCCGCCGGTTGGAGACTCTCTTTATGTTCTCCTTCTTCGGGCTGCTTTTGTTGATTGTTCGACCGTTACAGCCATTCGACCCTATGAGCATGGCGAGAACTCCAAGGACGTCAACCCGGGGAATGGAATTACCGTTACTCGTGTGGAGGTTTATGTCGAATGCCGACAGTGGCACCCAGTCCTTGAGTTTGGGCCCCCTCCTGACGGCCTGTGTAGCAGGTCTGACTTGGTCGAAGAAGACTTGCGGCCCGTGTTGGTGAGAAAACATTCTGTTTGGTGACGAGCTTTCTGAAGCACAATTTTGACCTCGACCTCGCTGCCGCTTGCACACCAGATGGTGATGTCGTGGGCGTAGAGACCACGGATGATGCCTTCGACTCTGGAGAGTGATTTGGATAGCCTGCACATGGCAATGTTGAATAAAAACTGGCAGATTACAGCCCTCTGCAACGTACCTGTCGGGCTTAGCTCCACGGGGTCGGACTTGCGATCGGCAATCTTGAACATGCCTTTCCCGGATCGTAGAGATGAACTGACAAATTTGTGAAACTTCTCATCCAGCCCGAGTTAGGAAATGGAGTCCACGATGTGCGTGTGGGTAATGTTGTCGAAGGTTTTCTCGAAGTCGAGTCACAGGATGGCCCTGGCATCTCTCGTGTTCTTCGGTAATATGTTGGTGCTTGAGCAGCTTCATCGCGTCCTGCGTCGACAGGGACGGGCGGAAACCGATAATGTACAGAAAAAGATTGTTAACCCTCGATGTACCTTGAGATGCGGTTGTGTATAACGTGATCTACCACCCAGCCCACGCATGATGTGAGATAGATGGGTCTTATGTTAGCCAGCCCGGAAGACCAACCCGGCTTGGGAATGAGGACGACCGACGCCGTCCTCCAGGTCTCTGGGAAGGAGCCCTGCTTCCAGATGCAGTTGATTTCTTCATTCAGGGATTCGATGGAGCTTTGAAGGTTTCGAAGAGCCCTGTTGGAGATGCCATCGGGGCCCGGGTCCATTCACCAATGAGGTTCAAGAGAACTTCCCTGACCTCCTGACCTCGTTAACGTTGAAAGGCTCGCCGAGCTGTGGGCAGGGGGGCCACTTATAGGACGGGTAAGCCGCGTGGCTCCAGGTACCGACAGGTATGTACATGTCAGCTCGTCGAAGATGACGCCTTTTGTCTCGTACTGCCTGGCCTCGTGGAGTACTGTGCTAATGGCCTGACTCGGATTAGATTTGCAGTTGGACTCGTTCCGCAGGTGCTTGAGTAGATTCTGCTTGCCGCCGTCTCGCATTTGGCCGTCGACCAAGTCACACACGTCGTTCCATTGCTGCTTGGTGAGGGATTGGCAGTAGACTTCGATGGTTTGGTTGAGCTCCGCAATCTTCTTGGGGAGCCTGTGGTTGAGGTGCTGCCCCTTACACCTGTTGAGAAGCGCCTTTTTGGCCTACAGAAAGTGTCCATTCTATCAATCTCTAGATTCGTCTGGACCTTCTTTGTCTTCGATAAGACGTCTTAAATGTCTTCAATATGACACAGAGCTCCAGGTCGATAGACGAGTCCTGGATCTGCGCCCACTTATTTCTGATCTTGCGAAACTGATTGCTGTACGGGATGGCGAATTCCCTAAGCGGTTTGCTCTTCACACTGACACGAGACGCGAGTATATTGTGATCGCCGCCTAAATCATCGATATGTTTGTGCCAAGACACATCCACGACTTTCTGGACAAAGGTCCAATCCGGCGTGGTGTCCCTCGAACATGAGTTCCAGATCCTGGTCGGGAACGCCGGGCCCGTGACAAGGGCGAGATTGTGATTAGCTGGCGCCTGCCACAGGTCGTGTCCCTCGCACGTCGTTCGCGAGTAACCCAACGTCTGGTGCTGGAGGTTGACGTCGCCAGCACCGATGAGCGGTGAACCACCGACTTTGCCAGCTGCCCTGCTAAAGAGTGGTGCGAAGCTGTGTTTTAGATCCTTAAGTGAACTGTAGATGTGGAGCAAAAAGATGCTACATTTAGGCTGAACAATCGGATTGGTTTCAAGAAAGGTGTACGCAACCTCGCTGGAATCTAATAAAATATCTTGCGCAACGGAAGTACACCTTTTGGAGACGAGAGTAGAGATGCCTCTCTTCCCTTCACCGAAACGACGTGTCATTTGTAACATGGTAACGTGACGGTGTCAGAAAGAGTTTCCTGAAGTAAAAAGACGTGTGGCTTCTCCGCATGGTATCTAACGAACTGCTGGAAGACACCGTTTTTGCCCTGATACCCCCGGCAGTTCAATTGCCAAATTCCAACTCCCTTAAGTTGGGCCTCCATGAGTGAATATGCCAGTTAGCCTATCCTGTAAAACGGTACAAGTTGCAGCAACTTGAAAGTTTTGCTTACGAGAAGATGCCAGGATTCGGGCCGGAGCAGGCGCATTGTCGCAAGAGCACAAAAATCCAGCGTGCCTGTCGTCACCTCCAACGTACTCACTCTGGCCCCCAGCACATTGATCTCGCCGTCAAGGACGTCAAACTTAGCGTGAAGCATCGCGACCACTTCGCTGAGTGACCTGAGTGACACGAGCGGACTTCGCTAGGGCCCTCTTTTGGGCTGTACGCACCTGTGAGGGTACCTTGACGGGAACCTCCATGGGTGTTTCCACCATTGTGGGTCGCGGTAGCTGCGGAGGCTGCGAAGCCTCGCGCTTACTAGCCGACACAAATTCTGCCATCTCTGCCCAGAGTTCTTCGTTAGGAACCTTCAGGGCCTCATTTTTGGTTTTCAGCTGTACGAGTCTGTCATTGTTCCGCTCTGGTGGCGTACACTACTTTACTTTCTTCAGGGATTCCTTGACTCGATCGGCCCACCCAGTTCCCTTGGCAACAGGCTCCTGGATGAGAACCGCCAAGCGCCTGGAGAGGGAGCGGCCCCTCGAGTGAGAGCGGACGCTGGTGGCAGCCCATGGCAGCCGGTCCCTGGAGTGCCGTCTCGAGGGCGCCCTGGTTATGCCCGGCTACCTGGATTCACTCCCGGTCCGTCGTTCTACGGCGGGTCCAGACAGCGCGCCTATTGACAGAAAGTCCTTGTTGTAGTCGCGTCGCTCGTTTCTTCCCTGTCTGACAGTGTAAGACCCTTGATGTCTCTGCTTACCAGACTTGTCGGACGTGGACTGAGGCCCCCCGCACAGGGCGCACTTCGGTGAACAGAGGAACTGCTTGGGGGGGGGAGGGGCGGGGCGGGGGGGAAGAGCGAAGTCGGGATGAAAACAATTTTCGATAGCTCAAAGGGAAGCTCATTACTTTTCTAAGCGAGATCGGGTGCCTTAGAGCACGCACCAATAATGCGATATGTGGAAGGGTGGAACAAGCGTGTGCTTGCTGCGAAGGGGCTGGCGAGGCTGTGGAGCGTGTTTTGTTGGAGTGTGAGGACGTCTGACCAGCGGTCTATTTAGGCACCACTGGCCTCCTTGAAGCCCTTGGGTTCGGCGAGACCAGTGGAAAAGTAGACATGTCCACAATGGGGGGGGGGGGGATTGGAGGATTGGTGGAGCAGAGGTGGGGAAGCGACTTGAACACTTCGACGAGGACGCCAATACCGAAATCCACACTGACGCCAGTAGCCTAAGCCTCGGTGCCGTCCTAGTCCAGAGGAAAGGCGGACTTCAAAGGGTAATATCTTATGCTGGCCGGTCACTGTCAAAAGCGGAAGGCAATTCTTCTACGACTAAAAGGAACGCCTCACGATGACTTGCGCTACAGCAAAATTCTGCCCATACCTATATGGCAGGCCAGTCAAAGTCGTCAGCGACCATCACGCGTTGTGTTGGCCAGCTAACTTAAAGGACCCTTCAGGACGGCTGGCGCGGTGGAGCCTCCGACCGCAAGAATATGACGTCACGGTAATCTACAAGTCCGGACGAAAACACTCTAACGCCGACTGCCCATCACGAGCCCCCATCGATCCCCCGCCGCAGGACGACGAGGACGACAACGCCTTCTTCGTAATAATAAGCGCGGAAGACTTCCCTAAACAGCAACGAGCAGTCCCGGAGCTAAAAGGCCTCGTAGAGTATTTGGAAGGGAACACTAGCGTAGTTCCTAGGGCATTTAAGCGCGAATTGTCTTCGTTCTCGCCGCAAAACAACCTGCACGTGAAGAAGAACTTCTCGCCAGTCCGCACCAGCTACCTTCTTGTTCCGCCAGCGCTGCGTCCAGAAGTACTCCACGCCCTACATGACGATACAAGCGCTGGGCACCTCGGTTTCTCCCGAACGCTGTCGGGAATACAGGAAAGGTATTACTGGCCGCGTCTGACCGTCGACGTCGCCCGTTACGTCAAGACATGCCAAGACTGTCAGCGACGCAAGACACCACCGACAACGCCAGCAGGAATACTACAGCCGAACAAACCTCCTTGCCGGCCATTTCAGTAGATCGGGATGGATTTGCTAGGATAATTTCCGGCGTCAAAATCCGGAAATAAGTGGATTGTCGTGGCGACGGACTATCTCACCCGCTTCGCTGAAACTAAAGCTTTACCGAAAGGCAGCGCAGCTGAATTGGCGAATTTTTTTGTCGAGAACATCCTGCTGCGACATGCAGCTCCAGAAGTCCTCATCACCGACAGATGAACAGCCTTTAAAGCAGAGCTCACCCAAGCCATTCTGCAATACAGCCGTACAAGCGACAGGAGGATATCTGCCTACCACCCGCACGCAAATAGTCTCAGCGCCTTAACAAGACCCTCGCCGACATGCTAGCAATGGACGTCGACGTCGATCACAAGACGTGGGACGCGGTCCTGCCGTACGTAACCTTTGCTTACAACACGGCGCTGCAAGAAACAACACAGATCACGTCGTTTAAGCTGATTTACAGCAGGAACCCGACGACGACGCTCGACGCCAGGCTGCCGCGCGTCACTGACGAAGAGAATGCTGACGTCGCTAGCGATCTCCAGCGCGCCGAAGAGGCCTGACAGCTCGCCCGCCTACGGATCAAGCACCAGCAACGTACCGACAGCCGACACTACAACCTCTGAAGACGCTTCGTCGAGTACCAGCCCGGTGACCGTGTTTGGGTTTGGACCCCGATACGCCGACGAGGACTCAGTGTGAAACAACTGCGACGCTATTTTGGTCCCTACAAGATCATTCGATGTATTGGCGCACGCGACTATGAGGTCGAGCCGGACGGCATTTCGAATTCACAGCGGCGCCGCGCACGACCTGAAGGTGTCTACGTGGTGCGTCTTCAAACATTTTTACGCACGCTGACGAACTTCCTTGTTTTGTTGTTTCTTTGCTACGTGTGCTTTTCTTTATTACTTAACTTTGCTTGCAGCATCGAGTCGATGCTTTCTTTTAATAGGGGGTATTGACAAGTGCACTTGGCTATCTTTATCGGGCGGCCACCTTTCGCCGCCTAACAAATGGTATCGCACAGCGCGGGACGCGCCTGCATGTATCTGAAGTTTCTGCAATGTTATCGATGCTTCTATCCGCTCTCTGTTGTCGCCGAACCTTGTGTTATCTGATTTCATCAGGTGACGTGAATGGTGTAGAACTTTGTGGAAGATACGCGGGTCCCAGCGATTAGTCTGGAACATTCGACGACTGCTGTATAAAAGCCGACGTGCTTGACCCGCTGATCAGATTTTCAACGATCGCCGAGTGTGTTCGCCGCTAT
This sequence comes from Dermacentor variabilis, assembly GCF_050947875.1. Taxonomy (NCBI): domain Eukaryota; kingdom Metazoa; phylum Arthropoda; class Arachnida; order Ixodida; family Ixodidae; genus Dermacentor; species Dermacentor variabilis. The sequence continues at coordinate 53,331,590 of NC_134576.1, read as the reverse complement.
CGTTGTACTTTTGATTGTAGCCTGCTTTTGAGGGCACCAGTTCTCCCAATAAAACACTAGTTTCTAAAATCACAGTTTTGCTGCCTTCTTCACCATCACTACTACGTGACACACATGTTGCTGGGTGGAGCGAGTTAGGAGCTGACCTCGTAGTTTCTCAGTCGAAGAAAATGGCTTCAACCCCACAGGAGCTTTGGCATTGCTTTCCGAAGGGGTGCTGACCACCGAAATGTTCTGCATGGGGCTGCAGTAGAGGATGTTTCCTACGGCATTCGTGAAAGAGAAACCGGCCGCCATCGCGAGAGAGTCGGCGACATTGATTTGAGCGACATTTTTTAACATTTAGGCATTGCCGAGGCCGGACGATGACACTAAAGTGCTTCCTCGGTAGGCGAGACATTCTTGAGGCAGCAAGATGTTTTTTCACGCTGGTGGGAGTGCGGGAGCCGCCATTGCTATTTTCACTTGGCGTGTCTGCAGGCTGGTCACTCTCAACGGGCAGGCAGTTCTGGGAAGATTTACGCGTGGTAAACGCCGACATCCAACCAGTACGCTGATGGAAAAGTAGAAGGAAGGAAAAATTCACAAAAGAAACAACGAATCGAAAAACAAAGAAAGAAGGGAAGAAAGAAAGAAAGGAAGAAGATGGAAAGAAAGCAGAACGAAAGAAATAATGAAATATGTTTTAGATAGAGCATTTGTGCCCCGCATGCGTTGTTGAGAAATTCGACCTACAACGCAATGGGGTTCCTTCACACTGCTGCTCGTTGTCCTGCAAGAAGTCTGACCCCTCCGATAAAATAACCAAATGCATTACCCCGTGTGCTAAAGGCTTTCGCCTTAACGTGTTAGAAGAGTGTAGCATGATGCCCGTTTTTAGTTATATACGCAAATTATTATAAAATTACGAAGCACACGCTTATTTCGAAAACTATGACAGGCGTTGAGTATACCATCATCATGATCGCTGACTGTATATAAACTCGAAAGCCTTGTAAACCAATAAAGAAGCCATACGATAAATGAGTTTATTTTTTATTAAGCTGCATGCGATGGGGCCGCTGCATTGCGGCGTCTCCCTGCGCGCGTCAGGGCGCATTTCGGCTTTGCTCAAGCGAAAGGTAGTTGACGTCGCGCATCTTTTCTCCCGCATTCCTGTAGTGATCTCTCACATGCCCCCGACACGGCGTTCAATGCAACGGCGGGGCCCTAATGCTCTATCTAACACATATTTCATTATTTCTTTCGTTCTGCTTTCTTTCTATATTCTTCCTTTCTTTCTTTCTAATAAACATCGCACGATGCATGCATAATATTTGCTATGCTTTATTGCAACCGAGGCCGATGCTGCCGCCGCCGCCGCCGCCGCTGCAGCAGCAGCATTGTCCGCCGCTGCATTGAACGCCGCGTCGGGGGCACGTGAGAGATCACGACAGTGATGCGGTAGACAAGATAGGCGACGTCAACGACCCTTCGCTTGAGCAAAGCCGCAATGCCCCCTGACGCGCCCAGGGAAACGCCGCAATGCCTTTGAATACTCCTGGGGGACGCAACAGTGCCCTCTTGACGCTGTAATTCGGCACAACTCTCCGGAAAAGCACTGCTTGAGCTGCCGTGTCGCACTTGCCTTCATGCTCAGGCCCAACAGTCCACGGAGAAGGTAGGGAGAATGTTAGAGAAGGATTAGAGAAAGGAAAGAACAGGCTGGGAATGTGTAGAACCGGGTCCCAACAGACTCAGCCAGGAAGCGGGTGACCAACCTTGCTCCTCTCCGCATTTGGCACTTCACCTAACATAACACAAGAGAAAGAAAATGCGTCGTCGGAAAGCATTGCTCTTTTGTGCTCTCTCCAATAAAGGAATCAGTGCTTTAGTGACACGCCTATCTGTTCCGTGCCCAGAGAACTCAAACTGAGCATTGCCACATCCTACATGATAAAAGTCGACATAGACGTCTCTGGCGGCTTGGTCAACCGCATTGTCGGCTTGCTAAGCTACGTGCAAGATAACGACAACAGCGTTCCAAAACGTCTATGGTTCGAGTTTGCTCATGCGCCGGTGGGTTAGTCCGAAAGACGAAGACAAAGCAAGCCAGGGTTCACCAGTTTCCCATACAATCCCGCTGGGTGCCAATAGCCAAGCGCCATTAGATGGTAACTTTGTACAAGCGGAATAACACTACTCTATAAAGGGTCCACCTTCCTTTCATAAAAGCCGATGCAATGACCATACACAAATAACAGTGTGGTAGGTATGTACAGATTATGTATGACTACGATAAGAGGCAGCCTTTGCTGCTTGCGTTTGTCACATTATGGCATGCGACCACTGTTTAAGGATTCTATCTAACAAAAATAAACGATGAGTTCACATTTCAGTATAGCAGTGGTGCCAGCGATCAAACTGCGTGATGAGATGGTGCGGCTAAACGATCAGTTCACATTTAAGTATAGCAGTGGTGCCATGGATGAAACTGCGGGATGAGATGGTGCGGCTAAATATCCTGAACTTAAGCACTTGTATTGAACACACACTCGATAGGCTGCGACAAACTCCGTGAAATGGGGACGTCTCATTCATGCCCTTCAATAGTTAGTCTACAAGCCCATGATTCGGAAATTGAAGTGGATTGCGTAAGGCCGAAAGCAGGCGTCATCACCTTGTCGTAGACGTGAAGTGCCGAACATCAACCTATTTACGGTTTCCAACGAGTGTGCTACAGAAAGCGAGTCTGTGATGTGCGCTGACGTAGCCATTCGCAAGAACGAAATGGTCGCTCATCTATTCATTGGACCGCAATGTTGTCCTTACCACCAGATTTCGAAGCCAGGTGTACAATGATTGATGGATGGCATTGGTTACTCACGTTTTGCGCAAATCAAGTACGGGGACCTCGACATTGCACTGGCTCCTTTCTACATAAGCATTTTGATTATGCCTAAAGAAAGAAAATGCCTTGTGCTCCCGGGCGCTGAATGCGTAGTCGAGGCCGTGATCCTTGGTTGTGATGTCGTCAGTGTAAATACGATGCCATTGGCATTCACCGGGGACTTCAACGCCCATTTGAGGGAAGCCGAAAGCCGTCGACTGCCAACGTATATGTAAGAGGTGTTCGGTGTGCGCTTCGTGAGCTGCGACTCCAAGACACCATACCAACTTCAAGGACTGGAGGTGCAATCGATCACGTTTTCGCCCGGTGAATTAGGACGGTCAACGTCGAGCCCTACGTTTCGTACTTCTCAGTTTACGTGCTACTGTTTACCATCCTACCTTCTCGCAGAATCGGCACGACAAAATGCGCGCCAAAATGCATCTCTGTTGTTCTGTGTAGACGTGGGCAAGCACAAGTGGTGCTCGAGAAGAAAAATTTCACAGCACGTCACGGCTGTCGACTGCCGTCTGCATCAGCGTCAGATACCGTCAATGAATGCAAACAGCACAGAAAATGTTGGATAGTCATACTTTAAAAATGCCCTTACGAAGTCGTGCCGTTATGCTAGCTTCGCTAGTTTTGAAGGGCAAAGCAAGCGGTTGTCCAAAGCATTCTGTCTAATATCAGTGCAGGTGTCAGTGGCCGAACCCTTGCTGAAAGGTTCTCGGAAGCGCTACCTGCAGGAAAGCGATGCAGCGTCCGCTGGCAGGGAAAAGTGTGATGCCATATATTCCCAATGTTTCCCTCCATTTGAAAAAAGTTGTACGGAGAGCAGACGTTCCAGTCATTTGTTCTGCTCCTGAAAACCTGGACAGGCTTTGCAAACTAAGTAACCCTAAGAAGGAAATGCAACCAGTGCAAGAAAAAAAAAAGACATATCAACATGCCTGTTGATTGCACTCGAGCTGTTCTGTACAAGTTTTCCTTGTGCTAAAGTGTCCACATTGAACAGGCGGGAAGGTGCATCAATGAATACTTGCGTGAGCATAGTTACAATATTACAAGAAAACTTTATGAATTCGATTCCTTGACATAGACTGCCGGAATTGTGGATGCAAACCAGTTTTTTTAATATGCGTTATCATAAGACGCAATCACAACCAACTGACGTGCGAAATTGTTGAGGCTGATGCCATTACCAAATGCGTTAAGTTGCGTGAGTACGCACTCCTTACTTTTAACAGACAAGGAACGTAACTTTCTAGGACGGGTGGAACCTGTTCATTGAAGTGCTTTCGAGTGCTTCTTGTAATGTTCTTGTTTTGTTTGCTCTTGCCACGAGTGATATGAGCGGCCAATATAATGTGCCATTGGGTCATGAAATAAAACCGGTTTGAAATTAGCCACTCATCTTGTCACCTTTCTTTCTCCCTTCACATTCAAATTTATTTGCTCTAAATACACAAGAATATGAAGCACGGAAACCTTCACATACATCCATAGCACTTGTGATCTTTATATATTTCTTCTATTGTTCCTCGTCATTGTCAAAGCCGGCACTAGTAGAAGTGTGTTCTCTTCACGCTCATCAATAGACTTGCCTGGTTTGTGCAGGCTTCGTTAATTGGGCAACTGCTCGCTTCAAGTCCTCCGCTACCTCCACTGTGCTAGTTGGGTTGTGTATCTTGCGCCTTGTCTGACGAGATACTCAAGAAACGTGCGATTTTAGCGTGTATCCATGAGTTAGACTCGTTATACTTATTTCGGTGTCAGCGGAACCATGTTTTCGAGACTCAATTAATGCACGTGATCTAGCATATTGTAAATGCCCACACCGCGGAGTCCCATTTCGAAGTTACGCGTGGCGTTGAAGACTGAAAAAGGATAGGCAATTTTGTCGAGCCCCCGAAAACTTCTCTATCGCGTGTATTTCGCGCTTTGCTGGCGAAACTCGAAGAGATGAGGACCATAATTCTGATGCTCATGACGCAGACACTACAGAAGATCCTGTTGAAGGGGACACTGGCCTACTGGCTGCTCATCATTCGCATCATGAACTAACTCCATCACCTGGCACAGGCTTCCAGGAAGTTCCACAGCCTCCATCACTACGAAACTTAGAGACGGACGTAACAGACAACCCTGACACTACGGGTGTTACTGACCAGCTCACTGATCATCATTCGCGGTCAGAACAAACTGCTTCAAGTGATAAAAGCTTTCACGAAACACCGGAGCCCCAACACTGGAACACTTTGTGATACGATTAACAAATATTTAGTAACACGTTTTTTTCGTGTTGCTGAAGCATGAAAGGTGCTCAGTTGTAGCTGTGAAACATTGTTCCAAGAAGTTGAGGCTATACGTAGATGAACCATGCAATAGTTTCCAGAGCATATAGGTCTGCGCTGAATTCATCTTTTGCTGGTGTGCCTGAATACGTTACTATTTTGCTGAACTGTAACTTGCTTGAAGGACATTGTGATGATACTCGCTGTAGTACAAAGAAGTTTGGAATGCGAAACAAATTCGCTTTTACCGGGACCAAAAGTTCATATATACTGACCGTGACCGAGTTTCTACTACATTCCTGTGGACAGTGTGTTAGCAATTCTATGCAGTCCAAGAGCACCTCCCAATCGTTTATGAAACCCGAGGCTGCCGAAGCAGTTGCGTTACGAAGCAGTCGTGACGGCAGCATTGATAAGAAGCATATGACTGACATACCTGGGAATTCTAATTAGAAGCTGCACCACTTTTCATTGCATACAGATGAACAGAAGATACTCCACCTCGCAGTCATGGCAAAGTGTATAGATGTACAAATGCATGGCATGGAAGTTCTACTCAGACCAATGCTTACGTAGTTAAAATCCTTGCAGGATAGCGGCGTTAGTGTTATGTTGCATGGAAAGGCAGTGTGTGCAATGATAGTGCAATGTTCAAGCTTTCTGTGGGGACAACTTGTCAATGCATCTCTTAGGTGGCTCCTCCTGCAACTCTGATCATGGATGTGTTTGTCGGTTTTGCATGGCGCAAATCGAATACCTTTTATCAATAACAAGAGAAGATTTGTGACAAATAATAACTAAAGAGCTCCATGAAAACTAACGTAATGTCATTCAAGTAAACCCAACATTCTATAATCACCTGTATGGCTTGAATGGTGAGTCAGTAATGTCTTCTCTTGCAGACTTTGGTTCTCCATCACAGTTACCATTGAATATCATGCATGATACTGTTACGCGCCTCAAAAGAAAGGACTGACAATGTTTAATGGCGACCAGCTGGCTTCTGAAAAACAACGGCGACGGGACCAGGCTATCGAGTGGGTGGGGATAGCACGCACACTTCTTCCTCTTGTCCCCACGACTACAAGTAAAATTTTCCTCTTCCTCGAAAAGAGAATTGCCTCAATGGTTAAAAAGCGGTGTAAAGGAAACAAAAACGTGGTCAAGGCAGCTGCTGGCGCAAAGCACACAGTGACCGCCACAGGAAAGACACAAGTACAACAGAGGTGAAGCGTAATGTGCAGAGTCTAAAGAAAATAGGTAACCACATGAGCTGCACATATGAGCGCAAATAATAAAAAATGAATGAACGAAGAAAAAATAATCACGAACGTGTAACATATGGCTTCCTGCGGATGACGTGAATGATGTCAGGACTCGGTTGTCGGCGCCGTGTTTGAGCTACACTGTCCGGAACGGCTTCATAGTTCACGTCACTAATTTGAATGATGTGAGGACTCGGTTGTCGCCGCCATGTTTGAGCTACACTGTCCGAAACGGCTTCGTAGTTCACGTCACTAATTTGGCACAGCACTTCGCATCGGCCAGAATAGCAGCGGAGCAACTTTTCACTAAGGCCAAGGCATCAAACAGGAGTCCACACCCGCACTTCGTCGCCGGGGTCGTAGCATACTTGTCTGTGACGGATGTGTTAATGTCGTGCATCTGCGGGCTGCTGCTGGCCGATGAAAGTTGGCTGGCTTCCGCAGCGCGCTTGGCAAATTCTTCGGCGTCCGTAGTTAGGCGCGCTTCGTCTTGACACGGCAGCATAGCGTCCAGCATCATCTGCACTTCGCGGACGTAAAGGATACTAAATGGTGCAAAGCGCATTGTTTCTTGTACAGCGGTACACGAAGGTACACGAAGGTCACGAAAGGCAACATATGATCCCATGTTTTGAGCTGGACGTCGATGTGCATCCAGATCATGTCCGTGATGGTCTTATTAGTCGTTCCGCAGGTCCGTTGGACTGGGGATGAGAAGCAGTAGTCTTTCGATGCCTAGTGTTGCTCAAGTGAAAAATTTCGTCCATGAGCTGTGCTGTGAATGCGGTCCCTCGGTCTGTGATTACAGTGGACGGGCACCATGACGCAAGGCAATGTGGTACATAAAGAACTGCGCTACCTCAGAAGCCGTGGCTTGTGGGAATGCCTCTGTCTCGGCATAACGGGTTAGTGAGTCGCGACAATAACGCACTTGTTGCCGTCGCTTGACAAAGAAAAAGACCCAAGAATGTCGAAGCCAACTTGATTGAATGGTTTATGAGGTGGTTCGATGGGTTGCGATAACCCAGTGGCCTTCATGGGGGATGACTTTCGCCGCTGACATTCGCGGCAGCCTTTAACGTACACTTTGAGGCTTGCCGGAAGCCCGGGCCAGTAATACATCTCGCGTACTCTGGCAAGCGTTCGTGAGGAGCCTAAGGCGCCAGATTTGGGCTCGTCATGGCAAGCGAAAAAGAATGCCGTCCCGCAAGACTATCGGAACCACCAGGAGGTAGGCTCGGTCACTTGAAAGGGCGTTCTTCTTGTAAATTACGTTGTCTTGCAGACAGTAGGACGTTAGTACGCGATAGAGATGGGGTGGAGCGGCTGTTGGACGGCCCTTTTAGTGGTCGACGATAGATCGAAGGTTAGCGTGCTTACGCTGCCGTCTTATCAAGTGCAATGTAGTAATGATGCCCAGGAAGCCGTCATCGCCCTCTGACAATTGACTTACAGATTCGACGGGCGCACGCGACAATGTGTCAGTGTCTTCGTGTTTGCGGCTGGACTTGTAAACGATAGTGACGTCGAATTCCTCTAGCAGCAAGCTCGACATTGCCAGTCGTCCTGAAGGATCACGTATGTTTGCCAACCAACATAGGGCATGGTGGTCAGTCACCATTTTGAAAGGACGGCCTAAGATATACTGGCGAAACTATTTGATCGCCCACGCAACCGCGGGACACTCTTTTTCTCTGGTAGAACAGTTCGCCTCGGCACGGGACAGCGAGCGGCTAGCATAAGCTATCACTCTTTCATTGCCGTCTTGGCGGTGGACGAGTCCAGCGCCAAGACGGATTTTACTGTCGTCAGTATGTACATTGGTGTCAGCGTCGTCGTCAAAATGTGAAACGGCGATAATACACACACAAACCTAGGGAAAGCCGCATGGCGTCCTTGTCGGCAGGAGGAGGACCAGCGGTTACCGCGGCAAACTTGTCGGAATCGGGTAAGACTCTAGCGCTTACGATGTGTCCGAGAAACTTGAGTTTTTCATAGCCAAAGTGGCAATTTTCTGATTTAAGTGTGAGATCAGCCGATCGGATCGCTTTTAGCACATTCCGCAGGCGATGAAGGCGTTGCTCAAATGTTTGAGAAAAGACTACTACGTCATCGAGATACACGAGACAAGTCTGCCACTTTAGTCCAGCGAGGACAGTATCCATCATTCTTTGTAACGTAGCTGGAGCCGACTACGAGCCCAAAGGGAAACACTCGAAGTTCATAGAGGCCGTCGGGAGTCAAAAAGGCAGTTTTCTCGCGGTCTCTTTCGTCTACCTCGATTTGTCAGTATCCGCTCTTCGATTCAAGTGACGAAAAATACGGGGCGCGCCGTAGTCTATCTAATGAATCGTCGATACGTTGCAGTGGATGCACGGCCTTTTGAGTTACATTGTTGAGCTTCCGGTAGTCGACACAGATGCGTAGTGTTCCACCTTTCGTTTTGACAAGAACGACCTGAGATGACCATGACCTCTTGGAAGGTACGATAACGCCGTCTTCAAGCATCTTTTCTACTTGCGTGCGAATCACTTGGCGTTCTTTTGCTGACGCGGGGTAGGGCCGCTGGCGTATCGGGAGTGCGTTGTCACATGTGATGATCCTGTGTCTTGCTATTGAAGTCTGGCGAACCTTAGACGAACATTCGAAGCATGCCCTGAACTCAAGCAAGAGCTCGCGCAGTGCTGCCTGGTCGTCTTGCGATGGCTCTGAATTAATGCCGATGGTCCCCAGTGACTTCGATGGCTCTGGTTTATATCGATGGTCCTCAATGGCTGTGGGGATGGCTGTCAATTGTCAACCATCCGCGCTGCTTCAGAGACAAAACATTCAGCCACGTTCTCTATTTCATCGGCAAACGCAATCGAAGTACCGTGGAAAAGGTGTCCATGCTCGTTACTGAAGTTGGTGACAACCAACTGAGAACTGTCATCGTTAAGCTGGAGGACACTCCTAGCCGCACAAACACCTTGCGTCAGTAGATGTGATCAGTTCCTTTCTGCTATAATTTAACCTTCGCGCATTCCACCGCACATAACTTCGACGAGGACACTGGCTGGAGGAAGCGTAACACTTTCGGCGGAAACACGAAGGGTGTCGTCACGTCGGTTGTCGTCGTGACCATCGATTGCTCAGTCGGCTGAGAAGGTGACTACACCTCCTCGCAGGTCAATAAGAGCGCCATATTTTTGCAGAAAGTCAACCCCGATAATGACGTCATTGGAGCATTCGCGTAGGACAAGGCAGCTGGCCACGAATCTCTATCCTCGAATCAGAACTCTAGTCGTGCAGGTTCCCAGCGGAGTAACGACGTGACCACCAGCCGTACGAATCGGTGATCATTGCTAAGGAGTAATTATTATCTTCTAAAACATCGCAAGCTTCCCGCTTCTAATGGAAACGTCCGCACCAGTATCCACTAAAGCGCTAACCACATAACCGTAAATCACCGCCGGTATGTCGAGCGAAAGCCGGTCATTCTGTTGACCTGCAGTCGACGTCGGATCGGTGACCGTCCTTGTTCCCGTCGACCGGAGGTGTTCAGCGCGTAGACTGCCAGCGGCCTTGCCTCCAGAGGTCACTGTAGTTAGTCATCCCGGCGCGGACTCGGTGATCGTGCGCTCGAATATCGCTGGGGCGAGGGTGAAAATCACGTTGGCGACAGCGAGCGTAACTGTCGTCTGGTAGGCGGTGGCGTGCGCTGTTGAGCCTGATAATGTTCAATATCCTGGGGTAGTTGGCCGAGTCGGTTTAGCCGCGAATAGGCACAAAAGCCCCGCAGCCTGAGACGTCGGTATGGGAAGTGGCGGTACAAATGATCTGCTTGACCGCAGTGGAAGGACAGAGGACGGCGGTCCGGTGTGCGCCAAACATCCGACTTCCTAGGGGTCATGCGTCGATCCTCGGCGTAATGCACTGGCTGCTCCGGCTGAAGACCTACATGAGGAGCGGCAGGCGGAAATGCTGTAGGCGTGCGTCGTTCTGCGATGTATTGTACCGCTTGGGCTGGTGAAACTGAAACCGGATGAGCGGCGTGAACGAACAGCGGGGGTGACGAAGCAGGGAATCTCAGGGCTTCTGCGTAGGTCACACGGCGATGTTCAGTCCGTGCAGGCGCAGTGTTATCACGAGGAAAGTTGGACCGGAGCACTTGGTGTACTTCACCTTATACCACATTGGCAATGCAGCTCACCGTAGGTTGCGACGCGCCAGAAGTGTTCTGCATTCTTTCCCTCACAATGGCGCGGACGAGCTTTCGGAGGTTGTCATTGTTGCTTCCGGTCACTGTGCAAATATAGGAAGTGGATATTGCGTTCACTCCCCACTCGTAAAAGTACGACCGCTGCTGAAGCATCTTCTCCACACTTATCAGAAAAATTCGGTGAGTCTTCGGAGGGCTGCTCACAAGACCAGCGGACAGCTGCTGCTTCCATCCTCGCATCAAGTGACGCAACTTCTTGTCTGAAGAGGCGCGTCGTGTCAGCTTAACGTTTCTCCAACGTCCTTAAATGTAGCAGCTGTACATAACCTTTCACCTGAACTTATGTATCAAAAGGCGTACCTGCCTCTATTCGGTCAAAATTTTCTTTCCCGTGTCCTTGGGATGCGTATACCGCGAGGAGCTAAAACGTCTTTGTTTAAGCTGCACACTTACACTTTGCCAACACAAAATGGCTCCAGCTAGAAGGATTATATGTACACTGGTGTGCAATTTGAAGACATTGCGACCACCCCGAGAGAATAGAAGACTGCCTTATTTTTTTTCGTGATGTATTTTATTTTTCGAACATGTTACAAAGGACTATTCAAAAAAAGAACTTACTCTCACATTTTATATTACCCGGTTCCATTATTTCACAAATATAGTCCGTAATAAACCATAAAATTTATATTTAATTTATTAGGACTGTGTTCAATATGGAGAAGCCGAGTGATTGACAGATATGCCGTGCCACCTCGCTTGACAAGGTGAAAAGAGGCTACTAAGTGCGTAGTGTGGATGGAACTCTGATCCCGTTGCTGAATGAATTTCACTTCTGCACTGCCGTGTGGGTTTCCCTATTTTGGAACTTTCATAGGACTACGTAGCATGTGTGCATTTGATTTTAGCTTGACTAAATGTACCGCAACCAACAATCCCATGAAAATGAAAAAAATGGCGTGGCGCATGGGTAGGTACTGCATTCAGAAGTGCTGGGTCCTAAGTGAAATTGAACTGAATTGAATAAAGGCGTTTTATTTGCCAAAACCATGATTTGGTGAAGTGGCACCATCACGGTATCTTTACCACTGTTGTGTGGTACAATCGTTACCACGATTGTGTAGTAATCATCCGACGGCAGTGACTGCTTGGGCCAGGCCATCTTTCCGGGTCCTCTCGCCTGCGATGGTAGTGTGATTACGGAGGACGGCCTGCCAGCGCAGAGTATATGTTGTACGCGCCTGCGGGCCATCTTCTCCGTCCTGAGCACTTCTCCATCGATTTCAGTCGCATTGACATCGCCACCTCGTCGCTGCACCGTTCCGCCGACATGGCAGAACAGCTTACGAGGGTTAAGTTACTTGTCACAGGAAGGGGTTAATTTTAGGGTTTCGATACTTGCGAATGATCGGACGCCTTGCTTAGCAGGTGTCGATCACCGCTTAGAAAGTCCTTGCCAAAAATGTAAAGTCCCACACCCAATAAACAGGATAAATTTAATCTTTTCGCCGAGTTCAGAGAAACGCACGCGCGCCATGCGAAGGCCGAGCACCTTCTGTGGCTCTCAAGAAGCATGTCCAGACTGGCGCTTCTTGGTCCTGCAATACCGTTAGCTGTCGCTTTGGGTGACAGCCGTATCGTCACGCTTCTTTTTTGTGAAGTCGTCAGGTCTTATGAGAGTGATGCTTTCATTGGTTCGATGCTTTTGTTGTATGAAGGCCTGTCGTTGAGTCATAACCAGATCATTCTATGATCGCCATCATTGGCGGCTTATGATTTGCAGCACTTCGACGCAAATCAACCGTACCTGGGCACACTGGGCTGTGGTGAGGTAGCAGGTGCAGTGGGACTTGACGGGAAGCGATGGTGTCCGCGTAGCTTATTGCTTCTCTTTGTTGCTGCTGTTGTTCAGGCTGCAGTTCTGGAACAGCTAGAGACTAAGGGGTCTCTTTGTGGACGATGTCAGAAATTGAAGCCACTTGACGCTGGGCAGCGGACAAGATCTGAGACTCTTTCCGCACGGCAGGTCGGATAGTCTCGCGTAGCTAGTCCTTCGCAAGAGCATCGAGGACGCTATAAAGTTTTGGCGTAGTTCGTAGTCAGCATACACCTGTTGCATTGCCTCTTCGCAATCGATAGCCTATTCTCGGTGTTGGTGGCCTCTAAAAGGAACTCGTCGACGATCTTCGGCGAGTGCCCTTTTGATCCAACAAGAAGTGCTTATTTAACTCCGCGCATTACAACGCTTACCCTAATTTCTTCCGTATAGATCGTGATGTCCTTGTTATGAGCTTCACTCGAACGTTCAGCAGAACTTTGGTCCGTTCTCTTCAGTCAAAGCTGGCCAACTTTTCGGAAAAAGCTGGAGAGGTTCCCCGTTGTTAGAGTGCATTCCCGATTCTCCAAACGTGTTCTCGTGGCCTCTTTCAAGGATAATTGTGTCCAAGAAGAATTTTGTATTCAAAGCTCCAGTGTTGAAAAAAAAGAAGCTCTTTCAAACCCATTGAGCCAGGGCTTCGGGGTCGTGTGAGAAAGCTCAGCGGAAACTAGGTGGCCTGCGAGGCTGCTGCAGCAAAACAGGTGATGAAGGCAGTGGTTTTGTCGTCGTGGTTGCTGTCTTATTTTTGTCTTCTTGATCTTCCAGGGCATGTCTCCGTTTTTCCTGGCGGTGAACATAGTAGCTGTAGGCTGCCTCATTGCTCTGGGATGACATAGCCGCTGCCTTCGCGCTTTTCGCTTGGTTCACAGCTTTGCGTGGACGTGGGGATCATGATCTAAAAAGTACCTCCACTACATTTGACGCTGTCATGACAATGAAGAATACGAGACAATCGAAACGTGAACTGAGAATTCACTATTTATTAGGCGAACTTGAACCCAGCAAATCAACCAGCCCTCGAAGCTTACCAATAGCGGTGAGCATGGTGGTCGCCCATTGAAATTTCAAACTCCTCGGCTAGACTTATGGCAGGCTCCTGCATACTTGTTTGTGTTCGCGTATGTTTTAGAATGTACTTCACTTTTGGCGTTGCGCATGCAATTTAATTGCAAAGAAGTTTCTTTCGCTATACCACCCCCCCCCCCCAAGTGGTGAGAACATTCAAGAAAGTTCCTACATATAGTAGTGTGTTTTCGCCCGCCTGAAACATATAAACAGCCGTTAATCTATGACAAACGGTCATCGTAAACAGATAAACAAATACTTGGGTCAATAGAAGCCAGCAGCAATCTTTAAAACATTAAGTGAATGGCCTTGCGCATTTACCACGTGTCTCAAAACATTATAACATTTTGCGCTTGTGCCGGGCTTGCTCGGTAAATGCCCTGACGGCACAACAATGACGTAGGCTGCGGCAACAGTTGCGTCAACTATGAGAAGACCTATTACATACGTAATTGATTACATCATGGTTTTAGTTGTATATTAGGAAGTCTGACGCTTACGAACCGACGTGAAATCAAAAATATTTATAGGCGTGCTGTTTTTCTGACGAATGTTCATTGTAGCTTTGCTATACGTTGGAACGCTAGTTGCAGTTAACTTCTTTTTTGTGTAAGTAAACCAGTAACACATATTGCTGAAATGCTTTAACCAGTGCTCACTTATTCCCCCTGAGTAGAAGCACTTACCATCTAACAACAGGCATGGGCTATAAATACATATTACAGATTGTTTAGTGCAGGCTCTTGAGCAAAATATATATGCGTTTATTATAAAATATCTAATGTTACGGGAGCTATTTAGATATTTACTATATTGGCGCGTGAACCTTGATTTTGTGACAGCATAAGGGATTCCAGCAAGAACAGACGGAAGTACAAGAAACGTTCAGCAGTACCACCCTGTGAAGAAGGTTTTGCAGCAAAGCTACTGTCTGCTTTACATCAATTGGAACATCTGTGTATGTACAGGTATTATTATTATTATTATTATTATTATTATTATTATTATTATTATTATTATTATTATTATTATTATTATTAATTGTAGTAGTAGTAGTAATAGTATTATTATTATTATTATTACTCTCGCTCCAATATGATTACTGAAAGACGCAGACAAGGAGTGCATCTTTCGACTGTGGTATAATTTATTGGTATTTTTGTTGAAGTAGTGACGTGGGCAAGTATCGCCTCATGGCACACGGGAATTACACAATGTTTACAACTTCACTGTGAACTACTTAATTATGAAAAGTAGGTGAAACTAGGCGTAGTATAGAGCCATCATAGTGGCTAGTTATCATATTATTTGTTTCGGTATTGTTTTGATAAAACAAGAGTGACAGCTGTTTTCTGTAACCATACTCCCTCCGTATACAGTGGGACCATGTATCGACACCAGACAGAAATCCTGTAACGTTTACAAAACTTCACAGTGAACTAACTACGACAAGTAAATTAAATTAGGCGTCATGATAAAATCGTCTTAGCGGCCAATTCAGGTATAATTTTTCCCCAGCTAACAGCTTTAGATTGAGACATAGAGATTTTTCGCGAGAAACTGCAGGCGAAAGCTTTTTCGTGTCGATACAATACGTAGACGGCTGGTCATTGACCACCACCGGAGGGTAGCTACGTACAGCTTCGCTGCAAAAGAAAGCCACAAGACAACGATGGACTTAGAACTGAAGTTTATTGCGAATGCATTCCAGAAATTTCAGCTACGCATACGTAGAAATCGGAAAACAGTAACAAGGTTCATAGTCATAGATAGAAAAAAGAAGACGTTTGCCGAAGACCGCTTTATAGGGTTATTGTTTTATCAAACTACTCCATGGCGCGAGACGCGTCAACACTCCCAGAAGTGATTTAATGATTTCGTTAATTCCATGTGAAATATGCTTTTGTAATACGATGTCCCACTGGATGTGACTAGCGAAGCGATTACTTTAATAGCAATTTATCAAACCGCTCTACGAAGTAATGTTAGTCGTTTTATCAGCTGCGAAAACAGTTTGAACCATTCGCTTACTAACTAAATAACAAGTACGTTGTCTCGTGCGCACAAACATAGAGACGCACATATCACTCGATGACCGCGAACACCTGCTCTCAGAACGCTGGGGTGCTGAAGAGCTAAGCAGTGGTGAGCAAATTTGCCTTCGCGCAGTGTCTTGCTTCAAAGCGAACTAAGCGCGCTAGAACAGAGCGTACACGAAGCTATCAGCTATACCTGAAACGCTTTTCTTCGAAACGAAAATAGATTTCTCGAAGATATGACACGCGCACCCGCACTCAGCCACAGCAACGGAGTAAAGAGAAGATGCGCACTAACCTGTCCCCTTGCGCTCTTCCCAAAGCACACGCACGAGCGCATCGAACCATCATTAGTCTCAGATCACCCTCGCAAGCTTTCGCACGCCCCTACAGCATGCAGCGTGCGAACGCGATGTTATCACGAAGCATCACGGCGACATGAATGACGCCGACGGTAGAAACTCACGTTGAGTGTCCATATAATACCTACCGCAGTATAAGAGAGACAGGAAAGAGCCACTGATGTGCGACTCTCTCTTCGCAGTTTCGAAACATGCCGCCTGCATCCGATGTTGTCACGCAACATATTGGCGGCGAGGAGTTACGGAGTCGCCATCTATAGGAAGCGCCTCGCTGGCGTAGCATGAGGGATCACGTGGCGCACTCCTCATAGATTTTGCTGTCAGCGCTCACTGAAAACACCACGCGCGAGCTCTCCCGGACATTTCTGTAAGTACTTTCGAAACGAGAGAAGTTTCTTACTGTCTAAATAATAATGTTGGGCAAACTGAAAGCACACAATCGTTTACAGACGCTATCTCTTTACCGAATACGTACAGTGAACGCCACTGCGCGCAGTCGCCGCGATGGAGTCTCCCGAACCGGCTTCTTACGTGAAAGGTAGGTAAATGCTGAGAGCAAACTATCTGAAATATGTTCTTATAGTGTCTGTATAACTAAATGGAGCGTAATAGAATGAAGCCTCAATGCAGCTATCGCGCAAATTCGCAGCGACCGACTGCGCGTCTGCATGCCTGTCCGCGCACTGTTTCGCTTTCTCCGCGCGCGCGTTTTCGCACCGTGCCATGAGCTTTAGGCCGCAGAATATGAGCATTTGACAGTATACAAGCAACCATTGTTGCGTGGGCGCTATCAGAGCTGTTCAAAAATAATTTCATTGTAGAGACTTCGACGCCTACGGGGACTGTGATGTGCCGTCGCGACGATTCAATCTTTTTTTTCTACTAAATTCTTTGACCTTTCAATACTATTTCTCGAGTTGCGTCGCACTCTATGTTTATCGGTGTTCTCAGCGTGCAATTCCCCGCTGCTCCTTTTTTGTAATCCAGTGCACTAATTCATAACACAAACATGACCACATGCCATGCTTTTTTAAATGTGCTTCTTACCGCTGCCTTTCCACTCCACTGAACTTGCCAGTATCTATAGCATCGACAAGTTCATAGACCAAACCGTCATGACATTAGTCGGGCAGCGGACTCGGGCGAGCGCCTCAGTGCGCGTTTTCAGAACATCGCAGACCGGGCGCCGTAGCAGAAATCTTCCTCGCGTCTGTGCTTGCTGCATACCCGAGTTGTAGCCGATGACTGTTTGCCGGTTTTAAGTTTCGCAAGCCAAGCTTCACACAGCTTCTTGTCCTGCGGCTACGTGTGAATAAGGCTGACACCGTGCTCCGTCGCGTGCGTCCGGCATTGCGGCACCGAGCAGTAGCCTACCATGGTGCGCGCCTTCAAAGGCAGCCACTGCCTATTGTAGTGCTTTCAAGCGTTGTAAAAGAGACACTCGAAGCGGGAAAATCTCGCTACTAAATGAGGACCGCAGCGTACGAGGGAATTTAAACTCTCGTTTTCAGCTCGCTTCGGCGCGCCCGAAGCAGCCGACGCGGCCGCTATGCCCACGTGACACCTCCTAGCACGTCACGCCGACGGTGGCGCCAGCTTTTCCAGTGGTGGAGCTCGAGGCCAATTCGTGCAAAGGAAAGCCTGAATCATTGGAGCGAATTGATTGGGAGCTTTGAGATTGTAGCGTCGAACGATAACCTTTGGCGGACACATACGTTAACTGGCGCACCGTCCAGCAACTGCCTTAAGGCGCCAATACACTCCAACGTAACGCGCGCGCGCGCGCGCGCTCGTCATGGCGACGTTACGTTGGCGAAAACACAACCCTCTACAGTCCGGCGGCATTCGGCGCACTCCGACGTCCTCCGGCCACAGAACACCCATACAAACTTAGAGAAGGGAAACTGTACCTTCCACAGTGCTACGCACATAAGCGTAGCGGTGGCGTTGTGAACTAAAGTATGCGACCACAGGTGGCGCTGTACAACAGGAAACGGAAACGGGGTTTTGCACAGTATGGCCGTTGGCTTTACCAGGTGTTCTGTGGCTTTACTGGGTTTCTGGCTGCTGCGCCTCAGTCGTGCACCCGCCAGTTTAGTTGCTGTGTGGTAGACGTAGCGCCTACATATATATGTAGGCGCTACGTTTGCCACACAGCAACCAAACTGGCGGTAGCACGATCGAGGCGCAGCAGAATACATGTAGCGCTGAGTCATATCGAGTTTAGGCACACTCTGAACTGACTTTTAAGGGCATCCCGAGCGGGTTTTCGTTTATTACGCCGACGTTAGCCCGAGTGGTGCCGCCGCGCTCCAGCTGTTGCATTTCGTGTAGGGCTACTGACAGAATGCGGTTTCCAGGTGGCACGATGGCCTCGACTGGAATAAACGCACACGACACCAAAGATTGAGTAAGCCTGAAAATATTTTATTTACATTTTACAAGTACAACAAAGAGCACACGTCTACGCATCCACACACACACGGTTACATAGTCAAGAGCATAGTCAAGAAATGGCTCATTAATAAGGGTAGCACAAGCGCACAAGAAAGAAGACCTAAGCTACAAAACGTATGGTCGGCTGCTAAGTATAATAATTTACCTGTCACCGCGTGCCACTTTTGTACAGCATCTTTACAGCACTACCAGGCCGGGTAGTTTGGCGGAAAGAACGCAACAGCTTACGGCCGTCAGCTGCCTCTTCCTTACGGGTGTCATAATTATCCTAATCTCCGCATCAACGTCGTGCAAGTCCGCAAACAGGCATCTGTATCTGAACCATATGTGCCAGCTTAATACATGTGTAGTAAAATTATGATAACCACTGCGTCTTATCAAACGTATTGGTTTTGCAAATGCGCATTACAGCTGACGGAGCGACATACTGTAAGTGAAGCACAAGAGAACAAGGACAAAAGGAGGGTACAACACTTGAAGAAGAAATGAAGAATTAGTAGGCGTACAGCAAACAAGCGATGACGGAGAACACACAATGATGCATCGGGTGTTCTGCGACATCGGTTTGCGTACTTACGGTGTTATGGAGATCAACGGCATAAAAACGTACCTTCAAGCGTACTCCCTCAACCTCCGCCGCATTCATTATGATAATCAACGCCCAAAACAAAATGAGGCACTATTTTTTGCCTTGAGTAGACCTCTTTACAGCAAGTCTATGTAATGACTCGCAGACGAAACCAGCATGCTTTCGAATATGTTTTACCGCCGTAGTATTCGAACGCCAACGGCCAGGAAACACATCGATACCAATAGGCTGTCGGCTGTCGGTGGTTAATCAAGTACAAAAACCTTGACGCTATGACTAAAAAGCAGCTTCAACAATCGAATTTAAAAAAAAAATCAACTGCCTATTTGTCTGAGGTAACAAAACATTTTTAGACGCCTCGATTGTTTATATCAATGGTTTGGGTAAAGTAAAAATTCCGGCATGTTCAGCGCCCCTGGCAGAGAAAGCACAAATTGAAGTATTCGACCAAATTACAGTAGCTGCACTTGCGCGCTTACGCTGAAACGCGCCTTGATTGACTTTTCGGCCTCTGTGGCCATTTGTTGAACTTGAGAGAGTGCGGGGCTTGGTCCGGCGCCGAATGCAACCGACTGCATTTCGCGCCGACCGCGCCGAGCAAGTGAGCGCCTAGCGCCCTCTCTCGTCGAGGTAGAGACTCACTATTTGGCAGGCTGAGCCAGAACGAGATGGCCTCTTCGCAAGAAAGCGTGCCCGACCTGTGCGGCTCCAAAATCGAAAGGTTTCTGTGTCTCCAAAATCGAAAAGTTTCTGGTGTCGTAGACACACGGGTGTCTACGACACCAGACACCAGAAAATGGACTACTAGGATGCGGAGCGGGAAAACAACGCGCGGGAGCCGATACGCATGTATTCTGGCCTCTCAACAGGAGCTTCAATGCTACGCACGTGTGTGTATACGTCTCGGGATATGCTATTCATTCAGCGCCTGTTTGTTTGTCTTCTTTTCCCTGTTTCAGTCGAAGAGTGCCTGGAACTATGGAAGCGGCTGAGGGACCGCTATGCTCGTGAACTGAAAGCTGTTGAAGCGACGAAAAGGAGTGGCAGGGGCTACGTGTCTGTTATGTAGAGAGACCTGTTCCTCTTTCTACGCAGACCACGCGACACACGGTCCGATTCGGTGTCCGATCCGGCGTCCGACGCACCGGAACGGCAGCCTGAATCGAGGTATTTTGCTGTGCCGAAGCGCCGGATCGGACGTCCGGCATGCGACAAACCGGGCAGATTTTTATCGTCCGACAACCGCACCGTCGTTTGGCCGCAGCCAATGACAGCGTGGCTGGCATGTGACGTTCTCTGACGTTCCCTCCACGGAGGCGGCGCTGGCTGGCCGGTTTCTTACAGTCCTTTTTTTTTTCTTGCCTGCTACAGTTTGTTTCCGACACGAAATAGTTGCCAGTTCAGTAAAATTATCTCGAACGTGTGCCTGTTATGCAAAGCAGCGCCTAATACACTAGCACCAAGCTACTGGCGAGATCGGGAGCCGTGACGCGAGGGCATTTCGCGGGCAGACAGCACACACCGACCGTCTGAGCGAGGCTGCTCGCTTCGCTTGCACGTTTGCCCTTCGCAATGACTGCGTCGAGTAAACAAATTGTATTTAATTACGGGCGACCCAAATGTAACGTGTTAATTGTTTTGGCAAAAATAAGCGCTCTTTGACGAGCTCGCGTTGGATCGCCAGCGCCGTCGGCCGCAGCGTCCGCCTGGCCAGGCCTACCGGCCCTATCACTGGATGTTGGCGGAGCCGTCAGTAGACAACGCGCCGTTGTGAAGTGTTCCGTCACTCGCAGGGGCATAATTTTATCGACAGTATTCGCGTAAAGCGAAACAGTGTTGTGCAGAGTTGTTTGGATTGTGTTTCTCGATGTGGATATGAAGTGAAGCTGGGGGGCTGTATCTGGGCGGAGCTTGCGCGCCGCTCAATCTTCCGGATGCACGCACCGTGTGCCCCGAATCGTCGTATGCCGCTTGCCGGAGCATGTGGCGCCGCACGTCGGATCGGACGCCGAATCGTGAGCAACAGTCCTGTTCGCGGTCGCAGTCGCTACCGACAGAGAAAGCGCGCGAAAGATTTGTTTCGATGTTCCACGACAGGCGCCACGGAGCGGCGCGGTGTTCTGCGCATGCGCTACCCCGGCTGCGGCAGGGGCGCGGCGTTGTACTGTGGGGGACGGATTTGCGCCTGACGCGGCGTAGCCGACCTGGCGTGACGTAGCGCAACCACCGCGCGCGCGCGCGCCGGGTCACGTCAAAGTGTACTGGCGCCTTTACTGGGTGTGACAGGCGCGCGGTTTCATAGTTTAATCATAGAGCACCCATAGAAAGTGACATCCCGAATATTATTAATCGAGAATATTGCTTGGGGTCATAAGTTACTCAAGCCCGAAAACACTCAGCCATGGCTTCAATAACAGGATTCCTGAACAAGCGAGTCTAAGCACTTACAACGGCGGCGGGTTCTTAAGCACTAACACATTGTGAGTGAAGAGAGAGACAGTGAACTTTATTGAAAACCAGCAATTTAGTCTGGCGGGCCTAGGCCTCCCACAATGGGACGTCGAGGTCTTGCCTCTTCGCCGCTTCCTAGGCGAAGTTGATCGCCGAGATGGGAGCTGCGCAGGACGACGTGCCATCTGGACGAGAGGGTCATGGGGTTACGGTCTGGGTATTGAGGTTTACACTCCCATAGCATGTGGGGAAGTGTTGTTGATTGAGTTTTACAGATCTCGCACGTGTGGCTTGGGTAGATGTCGGGGTATATGATATGATAACGTGTGAGGGCGTGGTATGTATTGGTCTGTAACAGGAGAAGGGTGGTTGCCTGGGCTCTGTTTAACTAGCTGTGAGGGGTGGGGAAGGTTCTTCTTTCGAGGTATAATTACTTCACAAGGCCATTGTATGTTGTAAGGCGGTCGCGTCCTGCGGGTGCACCTGCACCGTCTCCAACACGGTTGACTAGTTCTTGTGCTACGGAGTGTGAACCTCGTTGATTTTGATGAGGTGCGGGTGGACGAGGGTGATTTGATTTTCAAACGAATGCTGGGCTTGTTGTAAGATACGGAGTGATTGTAGAGAAATACGACTCTTGATGTAGTTGTTGATTGTTGTGCGAGAATGGCTCATTATGGTGTGACAGGCTGGGTCAAGAGTGGCCAAGGCGATGACCACTTCCTCGGCCGTCTCGGCACTTTGTGTAACGATGCTGACAGCGTGTTGGAGCAACCCGCATGCTGTGGTAACCGCCGCTAAGCGGTGTCCATATTGGTATTCAGCTGCATCGACGAAGGTATGCCCGCGGTGTTGGCTTAAGCTTTAATGCGGGAAGTAGTCCGTGCCTCCCTGGGTTCATTGTTGTGGTCTGGGTGCATGTTTCTGGTAACAGCATCGGTGTGTATCCATTGCTGAATGTCGCGTGGTATGGGGTGTTTGTCTCCTTGTTGGTTGGTGGTAGGTGATATCAAGCTTCGTTATAATCATGCGACCCGTTTCCTTGAGGGTAAGCCGCTGCAGTTGGGATCGACGTTGCCCTTCGATTAACTCGTCTAAGGTATTTTCGATACCTAATTGTACTAGAAGTTTCGTTCTGTTGTGGTTAGGTAGCCTGAAGGCCTGCTTATAGGCTTCTCTGATGATGATGTCCAGTTTAGTCTTTTCAGCTTTCTACCAGTTGAGAAAGGGCACAACGTAAGTCATGTGACAGATGATAAAAGACTGCAGAAGGCGGATGAGGCTTTTTTTCCTTTATACGCCTTCGTCGGTTGGTCACTCGTTTCAGCAGTCTGGATGTGCTAGGGCTCTGTCGAAATTTCGGAAATAGCCGTAGAGTTCACTTCACTGGGTTCTATGTTCGTACCAAGAGCGCGGATACTAGGGATAACGGGTATACCGCCCCTCAGGTGGACTTCAATCTCTTCGTATTGGCGTCTATTAGTGGAGCCCCATTAGGGGTATCCGCGGATTGTGGGGCGCTATAAGAGAAGCTCCGACGTTTTAGGTGAAAAAGTGGACTCCCGTGCCTTGAAGATAATTTTCTACGACGTCAATTGCGTCTTGTAGGGCAGTTTCAATTTCGCCGTCCTTGCGAATTGAAGCGCAGCTTCTAATGTCGTCGTCGAATATGGTGTATGTAGTTTTTTGTAGTTCTTGTGCTAATGCGAGTATAGCCAGATTAAACAGCCCTGCGGAAATAAAAGAGCCTTGCGGTGTGGCCGCACTGCCGAAGGAGAGTTCCTCCGACCGAATGTCTCCCACGAAAAGGAAGGCCTTCCGTTTGAATAGAAAGTCACTTACGTAATTAGAAGTGCGTTCTCCAAGGCTGAGCAAGGACATGCGTTCGAGGATGGCGGAATGCCTGACAATATCGGTGGCACACTCGAGGTCAAGGCCCAAGATCGGCTTTGTGTGACGGGATTTGCCATCCAGGATTTGATGCTGAAGTTGGAGCATAGCGTCTTGGGTGAAAATCTGCTCTCTCAAGCCAATTATCGAGTAGGGGTAAACAGATATATGTCTTCGAGGTGAGTGTTTACACGGGTTAAGAGTGCGTGCTCTATGATCTTGCCTACACATGAAGTTAGCGAGTTAGGCCGGAGATTGGCGAGGTTAGATGGCTTACCGTGTTAAGGGATGGGAATTACGTTTGCCGTTTTCCACGTCAGTGGAATGGATCCTTCGTGCCAGCAGTTTGATGTATTCGTTGAGTTGTTTCACCGAGGAGTCATCAAGATTTCTTAGTGTTTCATTCCTAACACCATCCGGGCCTGGGGCCAAACAGCTGTTCAGTTTGTGCAGGGCAGCATGAATCTCTGCCACGCTGAAATACTCATCAAGGGCAGGGATGGAGGTCCCTGTGTATGGCCGGTGAGGTTGAGTGGGCCCATATGGCATGTAATTTTGACCTAAGGCATTCTTCATACGGTAACAGGGGTTGACTGCAGCGGTGACCTAGAGGTAGAGTATCCACCTCGCTTGCAAGAAGACCGTAGTTCGAATCCCTGTGCCATGCAATTTCCCACTGGAAAAAAATCCGCGTGTTGATAAAATTGCCTAAATAGGCCTGGAGTGCGGCCTGATCCCGGTGACCAGAACCGGCTGACGCCCACCCTCACCAGAGCAGGATTGGCCACCCTGGTGCAGTACTTGGCGACAACCTCCTATATGAATACAACAATCAAACACCGGCCCTCAGTCCCCAGGAGCTGCGATGCCAGTGACCACGGCGGCGGTCAGACCTGCGATACAGCAGAGGGTGCTCATAATACCTGGGCTCGAACAGGCCGCCATTGGAATCTGAACCTGGCAACGTTTAACGCTAGAACGTTGTCTAGTAAAGCTGGTATAGAAGTTCTGTTGGAGGAATTAGATGGCAATAAATGGGATATAATAGGGCTTAGTGAAGTCAGGAGGACAACAGAAGCATATAGAGTGCTAAAAGACAGGCACGTCTTGTGCTACCGGGGCTTCGGGGAGAGACCAGAACTAGAAGTCAGATTCCTGATTAATAAGGATATAGCTGGTAACATACAGGCATTCTATAGCATTAACGAGAGGGTAGCAGGTCTTGCTGTGAAACTTATTAAGAGGTACAAATTGAAGGTCGTACAGGTCTACGCCCCTACATCCAGTCATGATGACCAGGAAGCCGAAAGCTTCTATGAAGACGTGGAATGAGCGATGGGTAAAGTCAAAACAAAATACACTATACTGATGGCCGACTTCAATACCAGGGTAGGCAAGAAGCAGGCTGGAGACAAGGCAGTAGGGGAATATCGCATAGGCTCTAGGAATAGCAGGGTAGAGTTATTAGTTGAGTTTGCAGGACGGAATAATATACAGATAATGAATACCTTCTTCCGCAAGCGGGATAGCCGAAAGTCAACGTGCAGAAGCTCGAATGGCGAGACTAGAAATGAAATATGCTTTATACTTTCCGCTAACCCTGGCATCATACAAGATGTGGACGTGCTCGGAAAGGCGCACTGAAGTGACCATAGGATGGTAAGAACGCGAATTAGCCTTGACTTGAGGAAGAAACGGAATAAACTGGTAGATAAGAAGGCGATCAATGAGTTAGCGGTAAGAGGGAAAACAGAGGAATTCATGGTCAAGCTACAGAACAGATAATCGGCTTTAGCTCAGGAAGAGGACCTTAGTGTCGAAGCAATGAACGACAATCTTGTGGGCATCATTAAGCAGTGTGCAATAGAAGTTGGTGGTAACTCCGTTAGACAGGATACCAGTAAGCTATCACAGGAGACGAAAGATCTGATCAAGAAACGCCAATGTACGGAAGCCTGTAACCCTACAGCTAGAATAGAGCTGGCAGAACTGTCCAAGTTAATCAACAAGCGTAAGACAGCTGACATAAGGAAGTAAAATATTGATAGAATTGAACATGCTCCCAGGAACGGAGGAAGCCTAAAAACAGTGAAGAAGAAACTAGGAATAGGCAAGAATCAGATGTATGCGTTAAGAGACAAATCAGGCAATATCATTATTAATATGGATGAGATAGTTCAAGTGGCTTTGGTGTTCTATAGAAATTTATACAGTACCAGTAGCACCCACGATGATCGAAGAGAGAATAGTCTAGAGAAATTTGAGATCTCACAAGTAACGCTGGAAGAAGTCAAGAAAGCCTTGGGAGCTATGCAAATGAGGAAGGCAGATGGGGAGGATCAGATAACAGTAGATTTGTTGAACAATGGTGCGCAGATTGTTCTAGAAAACCTGGCCAGCCTCTATACGCAATGCCTCATGTCCTCGAGCGTACCGCATCTTAGAAGAACGCTAACATAATCCTAATCCATAAGAAAAGGGGACGCCAAGGACTTGAAAATTTATAGACCGATCAGGTTACTGTGCATTGCCTACAAAGTATTTAGTAAGGTAATCGCAAATAGTATCAGGAAAACCTTAGAGTTCTGTCATCCAAACTACCAGGCTGTATTTCGTAAACGCTACTCAACAATAAACCATATTCACACTATCAATCAGATAGAGAAATGTGCGGCATACAAGCAACCCTTATATATAGCTTTCATTGATCATGAGAAAGCGTTTGGTTCAACTGAAGCCTCAGCAGTCATGGAGGCATTATGGAATCAGGGTGTAGACGAGCCATATGTAAGCGTACTGAAAGATATCTATAGCGGCTCCACAGCCACCGTAGTCCTCCATAAAGAAAGCAATAAAATCTCAATAAAGAAAGGCGTCAGGCAGGGAGATACGATCTCTCCAATGCTATTCCCAGCGTGTTTACAGGAGGTATTCAGAGACCTAGTTTGGGAAGAATTGGGGATAAGAGTTAATGGAGAATACCTTAGTAACTTGCGATTCGCTGATGATATTGCCTTGCTTAGTAACTCAGGGGAGCAACTGCAATGCATGCTTACTGACCTGGAGAGGCAAGGCCGAAGGGTGGGTCTAAAATTGAATCTGCAGAAAACTAAAGTAATATTTAACAGTCTCGGAAGCGAACAGCAGTTTACGATAGGTAGCGAGGCACTGGAAGTGGTAACGGACTACATCTACTTATGGCAGGTAGTGACCGCGGATCCGGATCATGAGATTGAAATAATCAGAAGAATAAGGATGGGCCGGGGTGCGTTTCGCAGGCATTCTCCGATCATGAACAGCAGGTTGCCATTATCCCTCAAGAGAAAAGTGTATAACAGCTGTGTCTTACCAGTGCTCACGTACGGGTCAGAAACCTGGAGGCTTACGAAAAGGATTCTACTTAAATTGAGGACGACGCAACGAGCTATGGAAAGAAGAATGATGGGTGTAACGTTAAGGGATAAGAAAAGAGCAGATTGGGTGAGGGAACAAACGCGAGTTAATGACATCTTAGTTAAAATCAAGAAAAATCAATGGGCATAAGCTGGACATGTAATGAGGAGGGAAGATAACCGATGGTCATTAAGGGTTACGCACTGGATACCAAGGGAAGGGAAGCGTAGCAGGGGGAGGCAGAAAGTTAGGTGGGCGGATGAGATTAAGAAGTTTGCAGGGACAACATGGCCACAATTAGTACATGACCGGGGTAGTTGGAGAAGTATGGGAGAGGCCTTTGCCCTGCAGTGGGCATAACCAGGCCGATGAAGATTCTTAGCATGGTCCTGGCCATGCGTCTTGCTTCGTGTGAATAAAAGCTTCGTGAGGCAATCTTGTTTGTATAAGCGGATGATGGTGCTATGAAGAAATTCTTTGAGGGTTTCCCACGAGCGGGGGTGGTGGAATTGCCCGTCTAGAGAGTTACAGAGCTCTGACCATTGGTGTTGACTTAGAACGCGTCAGTGTGCTTCAATTTCCTTGTTGAGAAGTGCGACCTTGCTTCTGAGTCTTCTATTGAGCAGTTGTGCCTCCAATCTAGTGAGGATGTAGTCTTGGCCTCAATAAGGTGGGCGAGCCTGCTGTCCATGCGCTCAGTCGGGGCATCTGTTGTGATAGTACGGTTTTCCGATTTAGTATCAGACTGTAGATCGCATGACCATGGTTCTATATCGGTAATGGGAGTTTCCGCTGTTGCTGTTACTCTGCGTTTACGGAAGCCATCCGAGTCCGCCCAAGTAAAGTACCTTTTCTTATCGTAACGGTCGTTAGGTGTGTGAGAGTAATTTCGGTAGTAGAGTAATCACTCCCGAGGTGGTGTTGGTTGTTGCGCTGTGAGGGAAAAGAATCAGCGTTCTTCAAAAATGTGGGTTATGTGATTTGGTGGTAATTAGGGCTTGTATGCCGTGTCTTTTGTGCATTGATTAATAAGCTGCTTGTATGTATGTATGTATGTATGTATGTATGTATGTATGTATGTATGTATGTATGTATGTATGTATGTCGGGAAGAAATTAGGTTTTTCAGAAAAATCAACAAATCAACTCATTTCTTCGAGGCAGTGTTGCCACTTTAAATATTTTGTCGCTAGATTTAACAAATTTTTGGTATGAATAGCGACAGGTATTTCTCTTTAGCGACAAGCACCTTGCTTACCGCTACGGGGCAAAACGACTGGTGGTGTTTTAGTGACGTTGTAGTCAACATAAATTCCTCAGAAAAGAACTTCTTAAAGGGTTTTAGTATTTAAAAGTAAAGCAAAATGCTGCGAACCCAACGTGTTCGGTTGAAATCTTTATACAGGGAAGTTTTCCGTGAATGCATAATCAGTGCTGATACGCGTGTTTGTGCTCATTTATTGTGAGTGATAAGTGAAATCGATCTTTTTATTCAGGTATTTTATTAGGTATATTTATTCAGGTATGAAATGTCTGGTAAACGAAACCACATATGTGTAATACAATCGTTAATCACGTGTTCACGGTGGTCAATTTGGTGTTTTGGCGCTAAGGTAGGAGAACACCTTTCTGCACCACTTGCGGAACCCGACCTCCCCTTGCAGGCGCAGGCGCCACCTTCGACGCGGTTGCCAGGCGCCGAAACGCACGCGCAACGCGAGACCGTCTCCTCCGGTGCCCTCTCTCCCGTTTCATCGCGGCTCTCCACATCGTGGTCTCCTCTACCAGCGGCCAACGAACCACGCGCGCAGGCCCGCATCCCACTTGACCTTGCACTGTTGGTGGCAAAGTAGTGGCAGTCATCGCTCCTTAATGGCGCCGCTGTTCCGCAGCCGAGTGTGAGCTATTCGACGCGAACCACGAACAGCAGCAAGCGGCAGCCACGGTCAGCAAGAAAAGCGCAGGGGTGTTTGGAAAGAAAGCTTCGCTTTAATAATAATAATAATAATAATAATAATAATAATAATAATAATAATAATAATAATAATAATAATAATAATAATAATAATAATAATAATAATAACAATAACAATAATTGGACGATGCCGTTCCGCAGCCGAGACATAGTGTTACTAGTGGACAATCAGATAGATTTGCGGACACTTGTCAACAAATGTGGTAAAGGATTTACAAATCTACGCATTAATTATAAAAAAAATCGCGAAGAATAATCATTAATAAAAAGACGAGTAATTGAATCCTGTCAATTCAACAGCAATCCATGCCCATAGTCCAGCAAAATAAATACTTTCTCGCATACATAAACGAAGTCAGGCTTACCTAAGCACTCATTAAAATAATCTGAAAATAAAGGGGAAGCGGAAAGAAAGAATAACGAAACATAGGTCGTTCTTGGGTCACATTATATGAAGTGGTGATTTGAATCCGGAAACGCGCAATGGCGCCAGAACCAATCTTCGAATATGCCATTCTCTGCCTAATATTTTCCCGGGGTTGGAAGTTAACCAACTATTGGTAGGCCGGTTGGCTATGCGAACCGACTGCAGAAACACAAATGAGGCACTGCGGGATGCGATCCCTCGCGCCTCTTTGGAAGCCAGAGAAGGGCAAGGGGGAAATTAGTTTTGAAGACTGAAGAAGATTGATAAAAATAAATGGGTGGCTCAAGTGCACAAGTATTTGTAACTCGAAAGCAACGACACAGAATAGATGACGCCAAGAATGTTGGCAACCAATTACTGCGTAATGGAAAGTGCAAATAGAGAACAAGGTGTCATAAGAAAGAAAGTGAGAAAAACAGGAAAACATGACTTCATGCAAAGAATAAAAACAAAATAACACCATGGAGATTTACAAGAATGCGAAGAAAAAATTTGAAGGGTAAATCCGTACTTCAAAACAAGGGCAGCGTCTTGCTACTTGAAGCTAGAGCTGGTTGCCAAGTACAAAAATATACCGCAGCAAATACTCGCAAATCACGCATGTGTATGCGGCTGCCAAAATCATCCTCACAGAATTGGAGTAGGTTCAGCCACAGGGACACGCAGACAACACACACTTTTCAGAAGCACCTGGGCTTAAACTGGACGGAAGCACGAACTGGTCAGTACTCGAGATAACCAACAGTCATTTTGGAGTATTCCTGGAAAAAATAATGCGGGGATGGATTGATACTACCGGATTCATTACAGACAGAGGTTGCAGTACAAGTTAGATAAATAAGTTTTGAGGAAAAAATGAAAAAGATTAAGCCTCTGCATATAAAAATGTTAGAGTGAAAATTATGTGCAGCATACATGAATAAATAAAGCGGGTTAATTGGATAGTTATCCCTGCCCCGTTTAAAAGGGGATGCCAATGAATCATTCTCGTGAGGAGTATGAGCTATTCAGCAAAAAGCAGCAGCAAAAAGCAGCAAAAAGCAGCAGCAAAAAGCAGCAGCAGCAGCAGCAGCAGCAGCAGCAGCAGCAGCAGCAGCAGCAGCAGCAGCAGCAGCAGCAGCAGCAGCAGCAGCAGCAGCAGCAGCAGCAGCAGCAGCAGCAGCAGCAGCAGCAGCAGCAGCAGCAGCAGCAGCAGCAGCAGCAGCAGCAGCAGCAGCAGCAGCAGCAGCAGCAGCAGCAGCAGCAGCAGCAGCAGCAGCAGCAGCAGCAGCAGCAGCAGCAGCAGCAGCAGCAGCAGCAGCAGCAGCAGCAGCAGCAGCAGCAGCAGCAGCAGCAGCAGCAGCAGCAGCAGCAGCAGCAGCAGCAGCAGCAGCAGCAGCAGCAGCAGCAGCAGCAGCAGCAGCAGCAGCAGCAGCAGCAGCAGCAGCAGCAGCAGCAGCAGCAGCAGCAGCAGCAGCAGCAGCAGCAGCAGCAGCAGCAGCAGCAGCAGCAGCAGCAGCAGCAGCAGCAGCAGCAGCAGCAGCAGCAGCAGCAGCAGCAGCAGCAGCAGCAGCAGCAGCAGCAGCAGCAGCAGCAGCAGCAGCAGCAGCAGCAGCAGCAGCAGCAGCAGCAGCAGCAGCAGCAGCAGCAGCAGCAGCAGCAGCAGCAGCAGCAGCAGCAGCAGCAGCAGCAGCAGCAGCAGCAGCAGCAGCAGCAGCAGCAGCAGCAGCAGCAGCAGCAGCAGCAGCAGCAGCAGCAGCAGCAGCAGCAGCAGCAGCAGCAGCAGCAGCAGCAGCAGCAGCAGCAGCAGCAGCAGCAGCAGCAGCAGCAGCAGCAGCAGCAGCAGCAGCAGCAGCAGCAGCAGCAGCAGCAGCAGCAGCAGCAGCAGCAGCAGCAGCAGCAGCAGCAGCAGCAGCAGCAGCAGCAGCAGCAGCAGCAGCAGCAGCAGCAGCAGCAGCAGCAGCAGCAGCAGCAGCAGCAGCAGCAGCAGCAGCAGCAGCAGCAGCAGCAGCAGCAGCAGCAGCAGCAGCAGCAGCAGCAGCAGCAGCAGCAGCAGCAGCAGCAGCAGCAGCAGCAGCAGCAGCAGCAGCAGCAGCAGCAGCAGCAGCAGCAGCAGCAGCAGCAGCAGCAGCAGCAGCAGCAGCAGCAGCAGCAGCAGCAGCAGCAGCAGCAGCAGCAGCAGCAGCAGCAGCAGCAGCAGCAGCAGCAGCAGCAGCAGCAGCAGCAGCAGCAGCAGCAGCAGCAGCAGCAGCAGCAGCAGCAGCAGCAGCAGCAGCAGCAGCAGCAGCAGCAGCAGCAGCAGCAGCAGCAGCAGCAGCAGCAGCAGCAGCAGCAGCAGCAGCAGCAGCAGCAGCAGCAGCAGCAGCAGCAGCAGCAGCAGCAGCAGCAGCAGCAGCAGCAGCAGCAGCAGCAGCAGCAGCAGCAGCAGCAGCAGCAGCAGCAGCAGCAGCAGCAGCAGCAGCAGCAGCAGCAGCAGCAGCAGCAGCAGCAGCAGCAGCAGCAGCAGCAGCAGCAGCAGCAGCAGCAGCAGCAGCAGCAGCAGCAGCAGCAGCAGCAGCAGCAGCAGCAGCAGCAGCAGCAGCAGCAGCAGCAGCAGCAGCAGCAGCAGCAGCAGCAGCAGCAGCAGCAGCAGCAGCAGCAGCAGCAGCAGCAGCAGCAGCAGCAGCAGCAGCAGCAGCAGCAGCAGCAGCAGCAGCAGCAGCAGCAGCAGCAGCAGCAGCAGCAGCAGCAGCAGCAGCAGCAGCAGCAGCAGCAGCAGCAGCAGCAGCAGCAGCAGCAGCAGCAGCAGCAGCAGCAGCAGCAGCAGCAGCAGCAGCAGCAGCAGCAGCAGCAGCAGCAGCAGCAGCAGCAGCAGCAGCAGCAGCAGCAGCAGCAGCAGCAGCAGCAGCAGCAGCAGCAGCAGCAGCAGCAGCAGCAGCAGCAGCAGCAGCAGCAGCAGCAGCAGCAGCAGCAGCAGCAGCAGCAGCAGCAGCAGCAGCAGCAGCAGCAGCAGCAGCAGCAGCAGCAGCAGCAGCAGCAGCAGCAGCAGCAGCAGCAGCAGCAGCAGCAGCAGCAGCAGCAGCAGCAGCAGCAGCAGCAGCAGCAGCAGCAGCAGCAGCAGCAGCAGCAGCAGCAGCAGCAGCAGCAGCAGCAGCAGCAGCAGCAGCAGCAGCAGCAGCAGCAGCAGCAGCAGCAGCAGCAGCAGCAGCAGCAGCAGCAGCAGCAGCAGCAGCAGCAGCAGCAGCAGCAGCAGCAGCAGCAGCAGCAGCAGCAGCAGCAGCAGCAGCAGCAGCAGCAGCAGCAGCAGCAGCAGCAGCAGCAGCAGCAGCAGCAGCAGCAGCAGCAGCAGCAGCAGCAGCAGCAGCAGCAGCAGCAGCAGCAGCAGCAGCAGCAGCAGCAGCAGCAGCAGCAGCAGCAGCAGCAGCAGCAGCAGCAGCAGCAGCAGCAGCAGCAGCAGCAGCAGCAGCAGCAGCAGCAGCAGCAGCAGCAGCAGCAGCAGCAGCAGCAGCAGCAGCAGCAGCAGCAGCAGCAGCAGCAGCAGCAGCAGCAGCAGCAGCAGCACTAACAGCCTAGCAGTAAATGTATTTGTGAATTGTTACTGAGACAAACTTCAATTTTAGGCCGAGGGTTCAGCACACAGCAGGTGAATAGCAGGACGTATTTTAGCCAGTTATCCTCATATGCAGCGGATGACGTTATAGGGTGTTTCGGGCAACAGGAGGACGAAGTGGTGCTTGCCGTCCACCCTCTTTGCTTTGGCATGTAGATAGAATAAGTACCCCCCTCCCCCCCTGCCTGCATGCACCTCTCCCCATTACATCTTGATGGAGTAACGTTAATGCCGAGTATCCACCGAGATGCCCGCTGGTTCCACTGCGGCTACCAGAAACCGATTTTCGTGAACCAACTGCAAAATGCTTGGATCTTCGCCGGTATTGACCAGGTGGACGTCGAAGACAGCGTATCAAATATGAGCAAGTCAGCAATAAGTGCTGGTGGCAACTGTCTAGTGTGCTCGCAGCGTCTTTTGTCAACTCCCGTGTATGGATTATGTTTATTTCCAAATATATCAGGAGGAATCGACCTGTTGGTTCACCTCCAAAGCAAAGCGGCAGAAGATAACCGAGAAGCCACTCGGGCAAGGGAACCGCGAAGGAAAAGCATTCGTTCCTGGCCAAGCATATACTCAAGCGTGCGTTGTGCACGTTCATAATATATTAGTGCTTTGAGGGCCGGCCTAAGACAAGGTGCTCGCAGTTGAAAAAATCAGCCACATTTTTAAGAGACATCGGTGTTACAACGAATGCCTGACTATCGACGATGAGACTGTGGACAACGCTCCCGGAAGCTATCGGCAACGTAAATACGTATTTCAAAAAAATTTGGTCGGTGTCTGGACCTTTTCCTTTTAAGTATACATCATTCCGACCAGACGGGCGTCCGTCATACTCTAGATTTCATTCAGACTGAAAAGATGTAAGACGTAAGATATTTATGTGTTCTGAATATTGTTTCAAGGCAATTGTTTGCGGTTTGATTCAGTCAAAAACATCAGACCTGATTTCAGCGCCCTTAGTGGTTGAATACAATAAAGTTTTATTCGCCCGTTTTTTTTTCATACACATGAATCTGCTGGTAAGCCTAAGCACATAGCGCTTGTCGGCTGACCTGGCAGCTGGAGGATACACAAGCAGTTGCAAGGCTCAATGATATACAACACACAGAGCAGATAGCAGGATCTCGTCCTGCACAATATAAAAAGGAAAAAGAAATAAAGAAAGGAATCGATGAACAGAACAGCAAGTATAACATGACAAGCTGCGATAAGTAGACTAGACACACTACGTAAGAGTAAACATGGAACGGATCATGACCCTAAAGCCACACAGAATTGTCATTCTTGCGTTGTTTCTAAGCACCACTTTCTTGTTGTTTTCACCAGTGTGCTTCTTTTTTACAATACTTCATAAATCGTCACTGAGATCATTAAATACCGCTGGGGCGTAAAACTTCCTCGTTTTTTACCATAGTTTGTGAAAACTTTTGGTTTAACGTATCTGTCTATTTTCCTTAGTGTCACTTTTTGTGGACAGCTACACTGAAATATATTGAAAAAAAGTGCCGCTAGAACTGAAACCAGAAACATTTCGCTTACCTTGAGTATGCCTAGTTTAGAGTATTTTTCTTTTGCAGATGCCATGTGCAAGACTGTTCCATAAGACATACTAATTACTATTCGTTTGATAAGCTGATTAATCGTTTGCCTGCTGTATTCTTAGCATGTGCCATATAAAGTTATTGTATAACGCAAAACAGTCTCCACTAATGCTTTGTATGTTCTAATTCTTAAATTAAGAGGACATTTTCCAAGAAAATTATAAATTAAAGCTGCCATAGTTCGTAACGTTTTGCGCAAGTGTTCCACATGATTATTTCAAGTTAGGGGTTCGTCCTCAAAAAGGCCGAAAAATTTTACCACTGAATCAGTCTGCAGTGGCACACATTTACAAGTGCCTCAGGTAGATTTGTGCAAGTATAAGGGTCGGTGGAGGCTTACATGTTTATGTGGATTTCTGAAAAAAAATTGTTTTATGACGATTGACGAAAATACAATTTTTCCCAAAGCACTTCATGATTTATGGATATCTTCTTGAAGGCACGTGCCTCCTCTCTCATATTGCGCGGTACCTAGAATAAGCGCGATGTCATCTGCATATTGGAATATTGTGGAGTTCAGTTGTTCAGTTGGCAGTTCGGTGGCGGTGCACAGACAGTGCAAATCGTAACACACCTTCTGCTTTTGCAGCTCGCTGTCCTTAGCTTGGCTCACGGCAAACGGCCGTTATCAACCTCGTGGACGGACGCTCCGCTGCAAGTTTGTTTACAGTGGTCCTGCGCCTGCGCTTGGATCTTCACGTGGCCGCAACGCCATCTGGCCGTGGAAGACGCATAAAAGGACGGCTTCACCGAGTGAGCCACGCAGTTCGGCGGTGGTGCAGAAACGGTGCAAATCGTAACACACCTGCTTTTGCGCGTCAGAATTGGTGTTTTTAGCTTTTAAATTTGCTTCTGTTCTTGCGCACTGCTGCCGAACACAGCGTGAAGTGTATTTGCTTTGCTAATGGGGAAAGACTCCGCAAAGAATGCCGGAAAACTTGCAGAGAAGGACGCAACTGACGCAAAAGATGTCAAAGAGCTGTCGAAAGCGTTTGAAAACTTCCAACTCGATTTTAGAATTGAGATGAGGGAAATAAAAGACAGCATAACATATAGCTCTGATACTTGCAGTGAGGTGAAAGATGCAGCCACTGATATTAAGAATATGAGAGCTGAAATGCAAGAACTTATCAGGCAAAACATGGAGCTAAAAGCAGAAAACAATAAATTGGCGCAAAAATACGATGAGCTGGAGCAGTATCAGCGCCTAAACGATCTTGAGATAAAAGGTGCCCCGGTGGGAAACGATCCAGTGGCTGTTGTAACAAAGATAGGGGAACTTGTCGGCACGACGATTGATCCGGTTGACATCGACACATGCCACTGGATTCACACTCCTAAACCAGGTGTGCAGAAGATAATCGTTAGTTTTGTCAAAACAACAAGACGTGACGATATTCTGGCCAAGTGTAGAAAGAAAAGGCTGGATAGCTCTGTGTTTGAGGATAAGAAGGAAATGCCCATTTTTGTAAATGAGCAATTGAGTCAGAGGAGCAAGGCTTTGCTTGCGGCGACAATACAGAAAAGAAAGAAACTGGCTGGAAATTTGTCTGGACATCCGGTGGCAATGTGCTAGCACGCAAAGATGATGTTCCCGAGTGATACACATTGCGGAATAGGCAAGCCTGACCACAATAGGGAACTGAACATGCAATGTGAAATAAGAAATTGAAAACGGCTTATTATGCCTGACCTTGTTAATAACCGCAAGTATTATAATGTCGCAGAATTCAATAGTGAATTACGCTCTAGCAAGAACTTGTTTTCGACATTTCATATAAATTGTAGAAGTGTAAAAAGAAAAGTCGATGACATTGCTGCTTTTCTACAGTGTCTAGCAATTGGGTTTGATGTGCTGGTTTTCTCAGAAACATGGATCACTTGTAAAGAAGATGCACCGTTCCTTCCAGTTTATCGAAATGAAATCCTTTGTCGTGAACAGCAAAAAGGTGGAGGTCTTGCTATTTATTTTAAGGCTGCGCTTTCTTGTGAATTGCTTGATAATTATTCTGTCATGAATGATGATATTGAATGCATGAGTATGTGTATTGGATCATTTTTAGTAGTTGGTGTACATAGGCCACCCCGTGGCCACAAAAAAAAAATTATTCAGTTCCTTGACGTTGTTTTAATATCAACTGTTCTCTGGAATACACCTTGCATGTTTATGGGCGATATATATATTGACCGTTGCTCCAATGATCCCTATTCGCAAGAATTTGAAACGCTTTTGCTTAAATATGAAAGTGCAAAACTTTATAACATTAGCTACTAGGATTACATCAGTAAGCGCTACGCTGCTTGATATATGTGCTTGAAATTTGAATTCGCCGAATATAAAAGCCGGGGTTTTTC
This sequence comes from Dermacentor variabilis, assembly GCF_050947875.1. Taxonomy (NCBI): domain Eukaryota; kingdom Metazoa; phylum Arthropoda; class Arachnida; order Ixodida; family Ixodidae; genus Dermacentor; species Dermacentor variabilis. Next base: position 53,294,908 of record NC_134576.1, on the reverse strand, counting down.
GTATGACATCAGCGACCATAAGCCCATCTTCTTTCTGGTATTATCTACTTCTTGCCTTTGCATACCAAAAGTCCAGATATTTCTACATCGAACTAAAAACAGCAAAACTCGGCAACATTATTTTAATTAGTTCAAAACCTAGATTGGAGCACTGTTTATAGGCAAAATAACCCTGATGAAGCTTATAACGCCTTCCTAAAGCTGTTGCGTGCTAGTTATGATGCAGCATTTCCACTTGATGAGTACTCACGTGATATAAATAAAAAATGCAGAAAGCATTGGATAAATTCTGATCTTTACAGGCGCACTCAAATAAAGAATAAGTTATACCACGATTTCATCCACTCGAGAGAGACTGACGCGTTCACTAAATATAAGGCATATAGAAATGTTTTAACTTCAGACAATAGGAAGGCTAAAACGAACTACTGTGAAAAGTTATTTGAAAAAATTTACATAAAGCAGAGGAAATTATGCGAAGTCATAAATGGGCTTACGAACAGGAATAAAGGTTGTAGTAGGACACAGGACGTCACAATTAATGGCAAAACACTCAGCGGCGAAAGTTTGGCCAATGTCATGAACGAACACATTATAAACGAGGGCTCCTATGTTGGAACCGATGGAAATACGGAAAGTGCCCCAACTGCTGATAAGTGTACTGTGTCTTGATCTATTTTTTTGGTACCCACAGATCAAGTGAAGTAAAAAACTTCATCAGAAAGCTTAAAAATAATGTTGCATCAGCGATTGATGAAATAGGCTCCGCTGAGTTGAAATTGATTTCGCCATTGATATGTGATGTATTGGCCTATATTATCAACCTCACCCTCACCGCCGGTGAATTTCCGGAACAGTTAAAGGTGGCAAAAGTCACTGCAGTATATAAAGGTGGTGATATCATTAGTTAAGCAAATTATCGACCAATATGTGTGCTTCCAACAATATCAAAAATATTTCAAGGAGTAGTATACAATAGCCTTGCATCCTTTTTTGATAAACATCAAATAATAACAAAGAGTCAATATGGGTTTCAAAAATGTAAGTCACCGGAACAAGCTCTATTATATATCAGGGATAAAATAATCGACCATATGAAAAAGAAAAAAATACACTCTTGCGCTCTTTCTGTATCTTCAAAAAGCATTTGACTCCATACAAAAACAACTATTATTTCAGAAAATGTCGAGATGTGGAGTGCGTGGTGTCGCACTTCAACTCTTCAAAAGTTACTTTGAAGATCGCTATCAATTCGTGCATATTAATAGCACAATGTCTAAAAAGATAAAGTTAAACCAAGGAGTCCCCCAAGGGTCCATATTGGGGCCACTATTGTTCCTTTATTATATAAATGATATTGTAGAAATTCCTGATTCCCCTGAGCTTATTACGTACATTGATGATACAAACGTTTTCTTTTCAGCAGACAATTCACATCACTTGAAGTCAGTGTAAATAAGTATTTAAGGCTTCTTTCAGAATGGTTAAGGCAAAATAAGCTATGCTTAAATGCCAAAAAAACAACCTATTTGATATTTCGACCTATAAGCAAGCCTATAAGTAAGATACGCGTCACATTGAAGGAAATTGTATTACACACGTTAGGGAACAAATATTTTATGGTGTGTGGTTTCAGGAGGAATTAAACTGGAATACGCATGTAAATCACATGATTACCGCATCAGCGCGAATAGTTTGTTGTTTTCACAAAACAGTACATTTAATCCCATTAAGGTTCAAACTAAATACGTACTATGCACTCTTTCATTGTACGGTAACGTATGGGACATTAGTCTGGGGAACAACATCGCAAAGAAATTACCATACACTTATTACTATGCAGAAGAAAATATTGCGCTGTTTCGAAAAGTACAGGGGAACATTACTAGACCTGCCAACTGCTCCACTGTTCATAAAACATTCCATGCTCAGGGTTGATGAGTTGTACTATTTTAAATTGCTCCAAGTAATTCAACAAAATAAATTCTATGAACAAAGCCGCATTGAAAAACCATACTATTGTTCATGAGAACAAAGGATACGAGCACCTAAACTAGAACTACTTACGGAAAACAAAGTGCAGCGTACCAGACACATCATGTTTTGAATATCCTTGCAGATAGATTGAACTTTCAAGCTAGTAGTGCTGCATTTAAAAACAAACAAAGAACTTATTAATTGCCACATATATACAGTATCAACATTAACCTCTGGATTTTCATGCCTCGTCCAATGCTTAAGTCATTCAAAAATTAGTATTCTGAGTGTTTCCATGTATAATGTAATGTCATTGTATCCTCATGAAATCTAAGTTTCAGATTTTTTGGAATTTATTTTGTGTAGCTATATATTATGGCGTGTGCGACCTCTTCTGTATGATTATTTAAAGATGTTACTATGCCAATTTTTCTCTTGTTTACGTGATCTGTTATGTGCGCTCTTGCAAGTTGCTAGTTTTCCATTTTCCTGAAACTGATGTACTGCAATCCTTTTTTTTTACTCTGTTGAACTCGAAGCGTGTGAGCTGCCCCGAACTGCGGAGGGACAGGGACATTTGTTAGGCTTGATTGCCTTTAGCCCCTGCCCCTGCAGTGGCCTTTGTATATTGCTTACTGTAAATAAAACACTTACTTAGTTACTTAAAAAATTGCTCAAGTCAGTGACATAAATGCTAAAAAGTATTGGTCCCAAAGTGCTGCCTTGCGGTACAGCTTATTTTAATACTTTATAGCTACTGTATTCATTCCCAATTCTAACGCACTGTAACCGATGGGAAAAGTAGTTAGCAAAGAACCTGTTAAACGGACCTCTAAAGCTAAACTCTTAAACTTGCTTATCATTAGAACGTGGTCTACAGAATCGAATGCCTTGGTCAGGTCCATGAAAATTTCTAAAGCGACACGGTTGTTTTCAGTAACGTTATGTACGCAATCAGAAAGTTCTTCCAGGAGTGCGATTGTGTTTCTATTTTTTGTGAAACCAAATCGAGCGGGATTATGCAAAGAAAATTTCTCACAAAACGGCTGCGTCACATGCGCAATATGTTTTTCCATTATTTGCGCTACAGCGCACGAAATTGCGATTGACCTGTAGTTGGTATAATCGTCTTTTTTTGCCGCTTTAATAGACTGGTCTTGTGATCGATATCTTTAGCTCTTGTGGCATAACGCCACTTTCAAGTATGCCATTTAGTATCTTGAGCATGACATCTTTCAGCTCATTGAAATGGATGTATAAATCTCGAAGATGTGCTTTATCTATGCCCGGCGGTTTAATCAGTTTCATCTGTAGCATGATGCGCGAAATATCCGTTTCACTTTTAAGTGGCAGAAGCGCCGTGTTTACGCATGCGCGAACTGGTTTGTGCTCGTCAGAGTTGCTGCCATTACTCTCTCAGTATTTCCGCAGCTGTTATTGATGTTTCGTTCAACTTATCGCATATTGTCTGCACTGTTTGGTTGGGAAAGTTCTTTTTGACCGTATCCTCCATACTGACGTGTTTTGATCTGTCGATTAATCGATTTGCTATTTTTCATGTAATCCTCGCGTCGTATTTGCTCACTGCGAATTGATGCAAGAAGTATCGCCTTTTAGGCTGTCGTATTTTTCCGGTCACAAGATTTAGTAGCATACGAAACTCTCTTCCTTTTTCGTCATCTGGATTTTTCGTTCATCTCTGCCTGGCCTGGTGTTTTAAGTAGCAGAGGTACATTATCTCATGAGTAATCCATTTATGATTGTGAATTATTTGCTTCATGTCACACATCTTGTAGCTCGATCACATATATCTTGAAACATTTGTACTAGTTTATTGTATACCTTAAGCGGTAAAGAGCTAATAGAGACGACCAGTTTGTATTCTTGATCAATTCATAAACTTTTTTGTTGTCTAAGAGATATCATTTTCCACAGCTCCCCACTCATTCGATATATTTCTCTGAGAAGCTAACACCTCCTATAAAATAATCGTCTGTTAGTTTTAGATTGATCATGACTGACCTATATGGTTGTTTTGCCAACCTAAACACCATGTGGTCAATGCATGTTTTCGTGATTCTGCTTCCTAAGTAATCTTCTCCGGTGTAAGCATTTATTACGTTCATGAGTACATATTCAGCTAATAAATTCAGGTAATCTGCAACGGCTAATGTTGCATCTTGCAGGATGCCAATATTGAGGTCTTCGACGAGCACTAACTGTTTTTCATTCACATTATGTTGAAGGAAAGGGCTGAATTCATTCAAAAACATATTATTTCCGTGGTATAATTTGCCGTGTTCACTATGAACTTCCTTCAACGTAGAGCACATTACTTAGATAACATGACTTTCGCAACGGTATCGCGACGTTACGTCGCGATTGGATCCGTTTATTAGATCTCCACGGCAGGCTCGCGTGCGCACAGCCCGGAGTGATTGCACGCAGCAGACGAGAAATGAAAACAAGATGGGAGACTCAGACACAAAAAGATGAGGCAGTAACGCCAACTTGCAGCGTCACGGAAGTTTCACACGGTGACGTCAACGCCTTTTCTTCATTTTCCCTTCCTCCATAAGCCTGAGGGTATCTTTCATTCAAGCCGTCCTACATGAGGAGTTGGCGAACGCGGACATTTATCCCATCTGTGTCATGATTGTCCATGCGATTACATATTTCTTTTGAAGTCCACGCCCGCAATCCACCTCTTCCAAGTTTTTGCCTTTTGGACGTCGCAGCGCGGCTTTGTTGTCCTCTCCATCCAATGGCGGGCCACCTCTTGAAGTGACTCCAGCAAAGCCTCCATAGTAATTGGTGCTGCAGCTTGAATTTGTTGTTGCAGTTTCCAAGGTGGGCCATGTATTGCGCGCGTTATAACGTATCTTTATGGAAGTTCCGGCTCTGCAAGTTGAAGTAGTCGACACTATTTTAAGAAATACTCGAGCACTGCTCCAGACCTGCAGCATTTAAATATGGCTTATTCTCAACGCTCAAGCGAGTTGCCACCGAATGACGCCATGAAGCTTTCCTTCCCCGAGCTCCAAGCATCACATTAGTGTCTCGTGATACACTGCTCGTGCCATTTTCTTGCGATGCCAGTTAGAAAAGGGAGCATACGAGCATACTTGACTCTTCTTTCATCTGTGTCCCAACCATTTTGTCAACAAGCGTATTCAAAGAACGCAATCTAAGCTTCTGTATTCCCCGACAAACCATCAAATGGTTCAGGTTCCACAACCTCTGTAGGAGCGCTTTCTTTGAGAGTCGGAGCCCAGACAATAACCTGAATCAAACCGGTCGTCACGCCGATGGGATGATCGACTGGCGGGTCTCCAGGGAGCTCGTACTTCGTGAAGACGAGGCTGTCTTTGGCTGGCTGAAAGAAGAAGGTTACCCATATCATGGATCGTATAAATCCGACTTCGCCAAAATATGTTATAAAACTGTACTTAGTGGCTTCACAAGACAGACTATTTTGTTCTGTCGCACTAGTTCTTTATTCTCTTTTCACACCGTGCCCCTTGTCTTGTTTCAACTTCTATTTGCAGGCCATCATAGAATTTATTCAACGTGTTTATCTTAAGACGTATTAGTAATAACGCCTACTGCAATGCAATAACTCGACAGTTTTAGTACAGTGCTGGCAACCAAACGTAAACGGATTACGTACGTAAAGAAATAGCGTTATCCTGACTGCGTATGCTTCAAAAGTCACTGGGTTTCTGTAGTTTACGTGCGCTGCGATAGCGTACGTTATTCGGAGAGTTTAACGTTCGTAATGTTTATGGACGCGAAGCAATATTGTCGAAGATGGCGACACCCATGAGTCCTCATTTAGCTTGAGTTCTCATGATGGCTACGCTGTCACGCGCCTTGATCGCCAGTAACAATTGAAATGATTTTTCGCTTTGGATAAACTTACCCGCAACATTAGTTATGAGTGCAAAGAGCGTCCAATTTCTGAGTCCGTTCGGCGATTGCGGTGCCCGTAGGGCATAATGAGATGCGTCCACATAGCAAGAACAGGATGGCTGCTAATGAATTATTTTTGCTTGGATACGTGTGGCAGGAGGTGCGAGGTGGCGTCCTGTTTTACAACGTCTTCCTTATGTTTGCATTCCCGTACGGTAAACTAAACGTTCAAAAGGACGCACACCATAACGTACCACAAAGGTATTTTCGTTTAACGTACGTAAGGAGACAAAGGCTATGCTAAAACTGTCTATAACCTGACCTTTGATGTGTTGTACGGACGAAAGCAACAATAATTTCAGAGAGAGTCTTGAGAATCCTGATGTGAAACTTCAAAAAAATCACCGCAAGGAACACGAATGAACATATTTCGCTATTGTTATGTGAATACTGAGAGTAAAGTAAGTGTCAAATATACAAAATATTTACATAGCTCTTCCCAACCTTTGGAAGACAGATAAACAAAAAAAATTGATATGTGACAGGTTAAGCCCTGTCGTTTCGGCGGTGGCCCCCCATGACGGTGTGCCCAGTATTGGTTATATTGCTACGGAACAGTGTCTACAATGACGAAGAGGCGAGCAGTGAGAAGACGACGACGAAAATTAGATGCTAGCGCGGGCTAAAAATGTTGCCTCTTGGCCGGGTGCGGTGTATTCACTTGTAAAGATACTTGTATATAGCTTTTTGTCTGCGTCTTCCTACGTAACATATCTGGTGGAGGTGAACATTGCCTGTAGCTCGTCACGGAGCTTCGCAGTGGACGGCATGTCGAGCCTTCCTCCGTGGCTCCCGGCGATCACAACTCGACTCCGCCGGTTCCGAAACCTGCTGCCACTTCGACGACCTACATCACTCTCCCCGCTCCCCGTGATCCTGGCGTATTCTCGGGCAAAGATGGGGAAGACGTACGAACACGTACGTCTGTACGAGCACGTCAGCCGCCATAACCGGTGGGACCCTACTATCATGATCGCCAACGTAGTCTTTTACCTCGGTGGCACATCTAGAGTTTGGTTTCGGACGCACGAAGATGAGCTCACCAGTAGGGATTCGCTTAAGCAAAAGCTCCGAGACTTGATCGGCAATCTATGCGATCACCAACTTGCGCGCACGAAGCGTTATCCTGCCGCGTGCAGACGTCAACGGAGCCCTACGTCACGTACATTCAGGACATCTTGACTCTGTGCCGCAAAGTTGGCGCATACATGACTGAGTCCGACAAAGTCGCCCACATCCCCAAAGGAATTGCCGCAGACACCTTCAACTTTCTTGTTTTTAACAAGGTGTCCACGGTGGATGCAGTTATAAAAGGGTGCCGCCGCCTGGAACTCGCTAAACGCCGACGTATTGACCAGCAGTTTGCCCGCCTGCCCAACACCCCAGCGACACCTTCCTGTACCGACGCTCCTCGTCCCACCAACAGTGGCGATGTTACCCGGATCGCCCGCGTGGGATCGAGGCCGCCTATCGAGCTGCCTTCGACTCCAGCCCCTCTAACGCACCTGCAGTCACGGTTTCTCTGATCCAGGCAGTTATCCGCCAGGAATCCGCAAACATGGGTCTTCACACCATCTGCTCGGCCCATTGCCCTGATAAACACTCGGCTTGATCGATTCCGCCCCGTCCGGCATCTTATTACCCATCACATTTCCGCAACCCATCTGAATGGCGTACTGCTGACGACAAGCCAATTTGTTTTCACTGCCGTTGAATCGGGCACACTTCTCGGCACTGTCGCAGTCGCTGGAGTTCCCCGACCCGGTCTATATATATTGCCTACTCTCGCCCCCCCAGGTGGCCCTTCTTGTCGCTATGCCGCACGCTCCGATAATGCCGCCACTCAATCTCCTGCGCCGAACCGCCCCTATTCTCGTTCGACTTCGCCCCAACGACGACAGTCTCGCTCTCCCCAGCCCCGTCGCTCTTTTTCGCTTACTCCCTTCGGAAGCTGCTCCTAGTCGGAAAACTAGACGATGCAGTGCCTTGAGGTGACGCTGCACTGCTCCCTACGCCGCAAAATCCTCCACTGACGTTGCCCACTCATCTGAACCTTCTTGACATGAAGGTCGACGGTGTTCCTGTATGTGCTCGTATAGACACGGGGGCGCATTTGTCGGTAATGAGCGCTTACCTTCATAACCACATGAAGAAAATAATCACGCCTGCCAAGACGCCCATTGTCTATGTCACTGATGGCTGAACAGCCCCTGTAATTGGTATGTGTGCCGCCCACGTCTCCTTCGCCGATAGCTCCACTATCATGCTATTTACAGTCTTCGCCCACTGTCCCCACGACATCATCGTCGGCTTAGACTTCCTCTCTGCACATTCTGCTCTCATCGATTTTTCAGCCAGTACTCTCCGCCTTGACCTGCCCATTCTGGATCCCGCTGAACCACATCCTAGCCGCCTCAGTTTCGCGGACTTCGTTCGCTTGCCACCTTCGGCACTGACTTACGTTGACTTACTGTCATCCCCACCAGTGCCCGACGGTCCCTACATCGTGGCTCCTATGCAAGACGTCCTACTTACGTACGGGATCACAGTACCTCATACAGTTTTATCTATCACGGCGAATTGCGTCTGCCTGCCCGTGGTCAATTTTAGCTTGGAGACACAAGTGCTACCACGCGGGATGTCTCTGGCCCTGCTTTGCTCATTCGAGGATCACTCAGTAGTATCTATTGCAGTAGACGACCATTCAGCTGATCCTGCTCTGCCATCGCAGTCGGCAACTTGTACCATCGCCGACTTACAGAAAATGATTGCGCCCGACATGTCGTTTGAGCACGCTCGTGAGCTCTACCGCGTTCTGTTTTCCTACCAGATATTTTTTTTACTTTACCGATCGTCCATAGGCCAAAACTACAGCTGATAAACATGGCATTAATACCCGCGATGCCGCTCCTATTCATCGCCGCCCGTATCGAGTGTCAGCGGCTGAGCGTCAAGTTATTCACGCAGAAGTTAGCAAAGTGCTTGCCATGAACATTATTGAATCGTCATGTAGTCTATGGGCGTCACCTGTTGTACTGGTGAAAAAGAAGGATGGCTCATGGCGCTTTTGCATGGATTATGAGCACCTTAACAGGGTTCCCAAAATGGACGTGTATCCCCTACCTCAGATTGATGACGCCCTTGACTGCGTTCACGATGCTCGCTACTTCGCCCTTATTGACCTTCGCTCCGGCTACTGGCAGATTGGCGTGGACGATCTCGACCACGAGAAGACTGCTTTTGTAACAACAGACGGTCTCTATCAATTCAAAGTGATGCCGTTCGGTCTATGTGACACTCCTGCCACTTTTGAACGTATGATGGACTCCCTTCTTCACGGTTTCAAATGGGCGACGTGCCTCTGCTACTTGGACGATGGTATAGTATTCTCCCCAACGTTTGCTACGCACCTCGAGCGCCTCTCAGCAGTCCTGGACGTTTTTCGTTGAGCCACTTTGCAACTCAACGCATCAAAGTACCAATTCGGCCGTCGCCAGATTACCGTCCTTGGGCATCTCGATCACGCGAACGGAGTACAACCGGACGCAGGCAAGATCCGTGCTGTTACGCAATTCCCTGTTCCGAAGTGTGTCAAGGATGTGCGCAGCTTCACCGGCCTTTGTTTGTACTTCCGCCGTTTCGTGAAAAATTTTGCGGCCATAGCACGACCACTAACCGAGCTTTTGAAGAAAGGCGCCCCTTTCGAGTGGAACGATAAGGAGGCCTCTGCATTCTCGCATCTAATCGAATTTCTCACAACGCCTCCCATGCTGGCCCATTTCGATCCTGCTGCACCTACCGAAGTCCGTACTGATGCGAGCGGTGACGGAATTGGCGCACTACTGGCGCAACGCCAGCGTGGTAACGACCGCGTTATCGCTTACGCCAGCAGGCTCCTCTCACCCTCGGAGCGCAACTATTCCATCACTGAGCGTGAGTGTCTGGCTCTAGTTTGTGCGGTTGCGAAGTTCCGGCCATACATAAACATGGCAAACGCTTTTCCATTGTCACAGACCATCACGCGCTTTGCTGGGTATGCTCACTGAAAGATCCTGCAGGGAGACTTGGTCGCTGGGCCTTACGCCCTTAAGAATATTCGTATACTGTCCCCTACAAATCTGGCCGACTACACAAGGACGCTGACTGCCTGTCTCGCTACCCGGTAGACGAACCCGACGACGCCGATAGTAGTACCGACAGCGGTATTTTCTCTGTGTCTGCCTTCGCTAACATCGCTGATGAGCAGTACCGAGACGTATCGCTGCGAGCGCTCATCGAGCCTCTGCGCTCTATACCTATCGACGCATCCGTTAGCCGATATGTCCTTCAGGGCGGCATTCTGTACCGAAAGAACTTCCTCCCTGAAGGATCTGATCTTCTTGTCGTGCCAAAACATCTAAGACTGTGCTCTTTGAGATGCATGACGCACCTACTGCAGGACACCTTGGGGTAACCTGCATTTACGACCTCGTCCGCCGCCGCTTCTATTGGCCTGGTCTCGCTCGCTCCATCCGACGCTATGTTGCTGCCGTTGATCCCTGCCAGCATCGGAAAACACCTCAGGTGCTACCTGCCGGTCATCTCCAGCCGATCACCGTCCCTGTGGAACTGTTATTTTGTGTTGGATTAGATCTCCTCGGTCCGTTTCCCACGTCATCCTCTGGGAACAAATGGGTTGCCGTCGCAACTCATTACGCCACCCGATATGCTATTACGCGGGCTCTCCCTACCAGTTGCGTCACTGACGTCGCGGACTTTCTCTTGCGTGACATTTTCTTACTTCATGGCGCCGCGTGACAGCCGCTTACTGACCGTGGTCATAACTTACACTCAAAAGTTATCGTCAACATTGTGCGTTCCTGCTCCACTCAACACAAGCTGTCTACCTATTACCATCTAGAAACCAATGGCCTCACAGGGCGGATAAACCCTACTCTTACAGATATGCTCTCCAAGTACGTTTCCAAGGATTACCACGACTGGGACATTGCCCTTCCTTACGTCACATTTGCGTACAATTCTTTCCGGATTTTCTCCATTTTACCTACTGTACGGTCGCGAACTGACCTTCCCCCTTGACACGGCACTTCCTCCTGCTGCGATCTCAAAAAGCGAGTATGCGCGCAACGCGATCGCGCTCGCCGACCATGCACGCCAGCGTGCCCGTGCTCGACTGGCAGCCTCGCAAACCACTCAGCAGCGTCAGTAAAATGCCCGCCACTTTGACGTACACTGGTGCGTTCGTGCTCCTGTGGTCGCCCTCTCGTCCCGTCAGACATTCAGAAAAGCTCCTTTCGTGATACACATGGCCCAACAGCGTGCTGCGCCAGGTGACGCCTGTGACGTACAAAAGTGCTCCTGTGTGCTCAACATCGTCCTCTACTCTGGCCTCTGGTTATGTCGTGCACGTCAGTAGGCTCAAGGCCTAGTACACTGCTTCCGAGTCAGACCTTTAGTCGCTCCGGGACGGCGCTTATGCCGCCCGGGGGTAGTGCTACAGAACAGTGTTTACAATGATGAAGAGGCGAACAGTGAGAAGAGGACGACGATGATTAGAGGCTAGCGCGCACTGTTGTCTCTTGGCCAAGTGGGGCGTACTCCCTTGTAAATATACTTGTATATAGCTTTTTGTCTGCGTCTTCCTACGTAACAGTATTAAGTACTCCCGTTGGTCGGAGCATCATTTTGACGCGTTCCTTTGGCATCGATGGCATGCGGGATGCTCTCGCTATGCGGTTCTTAAGTTTATCGACGCTCATCTTCATCCTGGGCGACATGCTGACGCAGTGGCCAGCCTGGCTCGAAGTGCCTACGCTGCGATCGACTCGGCCAGCTACGGCGCTCGATCTCTTCGAAAATGCTGTTTTCAAACTATATTCCTCAATAATGTCTTCAGAGGGGTAAATACTCCCGTTCCACAATCATCTCCCTCCTCTCCTGCCTTTGCGCGGCAGCGTCGTTTGATGCGTAGTCGACGTTAAGCATAGCACAGCGGCAGCGTGGCCCGTTCACGAAAAGGCTCAGAAAATGGGAAAATGTCCATCGAGCGTGAAAATCTTGGTATTGGAGTAATTAACAACACTTTAAACGTCGAGTGGCGCACTTTTTGAGAGGCTTCGAAGTGATCTCGCGACCGAAAACATCTGAGAAAGTGGGAGCCGATGTTTTCACATCTGCACTGCTCAGCAGTTCTTCCTCAGAACGGAGGGGCCGTATTTTTATTACTCTTATAAGCCAACAATTAAAGACATCAAGGAGAACATAGGGGAAATTACTTATACTAACTAAATGATTTCAAGAAGTGATAAATTATGGAAGTGAAAGTGGACGAAGAAACATTTGGCCGCAGGTGATATATGAACCCAACTCTTCGCATGACGTACGCGATACTCTTACCAATTGAGCTACCGCGGCGCAGTTTTCCCATCAATTTTCTGTAGTATTTATGCTTTACTACTAGTACTAACGCTTGAATTGTTATCCAGTGCCACCACTCACAAACCTTGACGGCGAATGTGGAACATACCATCTGCCGCAGGCGTCACAGGTACGTGATCTGTGAGGGTGACGGCAACTGGCAGATAAACCTGCACCTGCTATCTGATTGCATCAATGCTGCCGAATTCGGGATCCCCATAATGTAACGAACGAGAATAAATGGAATCGTCGCAGCCAATTTTTATTATTCATATAAGAAACCAAAACCAAAGACACGAAGGGCAACACAGGTGAAATTGCTCCTACTTATTAAGTTGACGCAATGATAAATTATTGGAAATGAAAGTGGATAAAAGAACAACTCGTTGTAGGTGTGATGCCAGCCCACATACTTGCATCACGCGTGAGACGGTCTTAGCAAGTGTGCTACCTCGGCACGAGTTCATGCTGCACATTCTGGGGTATTTATGTTTTGCTACTAGAACTAACCCTGTGAATGTTAGCCACCGCCAGCACTCACAAACCTTGGCGGCGGATGTGGAACATCCTCTCTGCCCCAATCGTTACGAGTACGTGATGCATTAGGGTGACGTCCACTGGTCACCTACACATGCTTCCTGAAGGCATCAATTTTGCCGTATTCGGTGCCCTCGTAATGTTATATAGGAGGAGAAAGGAAAGCAAGGGCCGGATTTTCATGAATTATCTAAGAATCCGACAAACAAATGCACCAAGGACAACATACGGGAGATTACTTATACTAAATTAGTTAACGAAATGATAAATATTGGAATTGAAAGAAGATGAAGATCAACTGGCCGCAGGTGAAATTCGAGCCCACGTCTTCGCATGAAGTATGCGATGCTCCTAACAAATGAGCTATCGCGTCGCCGTTTTCCCATCCACTTTCTGAGGTGTTTATGCATTACTTTTAGAGCTAACCCTTAAATTGTTATCCAGCGCCACCGGTCACAAACCTTGGCGGCTGATTTGCAACATCCTTTCTGCCGCAGGCGTCACGAGTAGGTGATCAATTCGTTGACGATAACTGGTCAATAAACCCACACATGCTACCTGAAGGCATCAAGGTTGCCGTATTCGGTCGGCACAAGGAAAGCAAGGGTTCGATTTTTGTAAATAATCTATGAACGCAACAAACAAATTCACCAAGTACAACCGAGGCAAACATACTTATGCTAACTGAAATAATGAAATTCTAATTTAATCCGAATGAAAGTCGATAAAAACACAACAGAGCGCACACGGGACATGAGCCCACGTCTTCGCATTACGCGCGCAATCATCTTACAAATTGAGTTGCCGCGATGCCATTTACCTATCTACTTTCTGGTATATCTATATTTTCCTACTAGAAGCAACCCTGGGAGTTTCACGAAGTGAAGACAGGAGATGGAATGTGAGAGAGAAAGACGAAGGCTGGAGGGAGAGAGAGCCAGGAAAAGGCAAAAACAAATTTATTCCAGGTGGGTTAGTTCAATATTGCCGTCTACGTGAAGCCGAGGCCAAAGGGGCGTGTTGGCTCCACCGAGGGCCCTTAAGCTCCAAATTGCCGGCATTAGTTCAACTCCAAGGGTTACGTTTTCGCTGGACACGGCTAAGCTACACCCGATTTAGCGCGGAAGAGTCCGACCGTCATGCGATCGGATTCATGACGTCGCCATACATCAAACATTCGTTAGATACATTCGTTAGATACATCAAATATTCGGCAGATAATTATTTTTAATGACTTCTATGAAACATGTGTTGCAAAGAGCGTCGGAAGTTTCCCTGATGTCGTTTTTGGTTTCCTTAGACAGCTCATTACCGTGTGTTCTTTGTTGCGTCGGTTCAGATGCGTTCCTCATCCTTTGTATTCTTATAAGTCACGGAGGCTCTAGAATAGTTCGAATATAGTACGTCCCGAGCAAGGAAAATGTCGGTGCCCTCGTGAATTTTCGAATGAAGAACAGGGGAGTGAAAATTTATATATTTATTATGATGCGGAAATGTGCCATGCACCCTGCACCACTCCATGCCCTACATTTATAGTGAAATTAACTTCATTGACATGGTAGACTGTTCACAAAAAAAAAAAAACAAAACCAGAACGACGCTTTGCATAAAGAGCACAGACAGCTAGCAATAGTTAGGTTGCTCTAGTAATCATACGGCTACAGTCTGTAAGCAAAAAATGTTGTGCAGGCCAAACCTAGAAGTCAAGCGTCGGTGGTCACCATATTTATCATATAAGTAACCTTGGGCAACAACAACTGAAATAATTATCCGCAACGTTTCCTCAACACGGTCTGCAGGGACGCGCGAAAGTTAGAGCGGAGGTCAATGTTAGGCTAAAAACGTGCCTGCAACAGAGTGAAACCAGCCGCAACTATATTCGTTACAAAACACTCCTTTTGCGTTCGGAGACAAATAACATTTTACAGAAATACTACCAATGGGTCGAATCGATGACCACCTTGGAAGAGCGTTTCAGGATTTGAGTCAGACATTGCCGCAGGGTAAAGTCTCAAGGCATCCTAAATATTCGAAAATAAGCGCGAAATGCCCTATCAACTTAGCAGCCAGTACTAGTCCTAGGCGCCACACGAGCAAGCACTTCTAAATTGACAACTTTTAGAAGCTTTTCAAAGGGTTACGCGGGCGAAACCAAGTTTGATTTATCAGCGCCATAGATCAAATTTATTTGCGTGCTTCAATCTTCTCCGTGTCACAAACAATATACCGGAGAAACATGACAGCCAATGATTATTACACTAAACTGGCACCCCGAAGACACCGTCAAGAAACGTACTAAAGCAGCTGCACATCCAATAAACTGTCAGGTCATAATTTTGATCGACTTAAATTTATATCCTACAACCAAGCATGCAGTCTTCCAGAAATTGAAATTATAAAGCAGTATCTCATTGACAAGCTTTATACACACCAATCAATACATCCATATGTTTCAAAGGGACTCATTCAGTCTATTCGCTATATAATAATTGCACAAATATACCCAGCACTTTCCAATTATTAATACTTTTTGACCGTATACTAATATTATTATATATTCACAACCTTACACCTAGTTCAGTCAGCGATGTTCGTAACATCAACAAAAATGGGCCGTATATCGTAAAACTATTCCAATATGTTTTTATTCCAATCTGCAGACGTCAAATTTGCGTAACCGCCGACGCAAGCATCGCGCGGTCACCCGCAGCGTCTTCTGAACAAACCAATCAATGCTCCCCTCGTTCATAGGAGGTCACTTTCGTTTGCTTGAAAAACGAATAACATTGGCTGCAGTGAGCGGCTTGTCTTATATAATTAGCTCACAAGAGGCGAGGAGCATGCTCAAGTGGAGAGGGATTCGATGGGGGCGAGCCCCTGCACTGAATATCGATAATCGGATGAAGAGGGTGATGCCGGCGTCTGTGATTGCTCCGCTTTCTCTTACTTAGCTTGCGGTGGCTCGTCGACAATCGCGGCAGCATGCAACGCAAGATTAAGAATGATGCTAAAACGGATCCTCAGCAAAGAAGAGTTGGCAAAACCAGGTCGTAAACGTGCCGAAAGTTCTCGAAAACGTTACACGCTCACGAAAAAGTTTTATTAGACGCAAATAAACCCATGCTCTCCTGCAGAGGCGAGTAGCCAGTGCCGGAGCGATCGGCGGCAGTCATGTTTTATTCCTTTCGGAACGGGACAGCCTGCCGCTATTCAGAAGAAAATTCAGTTTTGTTCGGCATATTATTGTATCTTTAACGCGTACGCGTCACTTTGACGCGGTAAGTTTTTGTGGTTTTGTGACGTCGCGTGCGCAGGCGGGTGAAGAGGGTGCAGCCCGAAAACTTTTTACCAATAGCCAAGGGCTAACGGCAAAAAGGCGTCGAATCAGAAATAAATAATTTTGTTTTCTTCGGTCAAATTATGCATAATAAGTGTGTACATGTCATATCAGATGGGGAGCTATCGCGGTTTTCGTGACCTAGTGTGGCAGACAGGTGAAGTGGGGATGGTCCAAAAAAGCTTTTGACCAATCGCGGTGGGCTGATTGCAGAATTGGAATAGAAAAGTTTTGAATAGTTTTACAATATAGCGCCCAATGTTTTCCATTTATTTACTTGCCCATTCCCCCATGATTCTCTCTAGTTTCTCACAAGTCGCTTGCTACTTTAGTATTTGCACGCGCTCATTAACAATCTTGTTGCCAAATGTACATACCCACTTTAGCAATTTTTTACATTACTCTAACGTCCTTGCCTCCTATTTAGGTGCCCGGCATTTTATATTTATTTCTTTCATGTGTATACTTTTGAAATTTATAGTCGTATGCGTATGCCTGATCTTTTCCTTCAGTTTCCGCTTCTAGTCTAACTTCGTGCACCGTTTCCTAGAACTCAGTTTTTGATCACTCAGTCTCCTTACCACTTATTTTCTATTAACGGGAGATATTAGATTAATAGTACCGGCTTCGTTATAAAACTAGGTGTATTAGATTCGCAGCACTGGCCACGCGCATACATCTTTTGTAGTTCCGGTTGGTAATTCAAATTCTCAATAGAACGCGAAACCAATACCCCTTCTTTGGCTGCAAATCATAATTTAGAAGTTTTCTTTGTAGCTACCGCTGTCATTTCTGTTTCATGTTGTACTTTTTCTTTTTCACGTTAGCTGCGCCACACCACGCACAAGCCTCTTTTCCTTCTCTTTTCAGTTGAGGGGGCTAGGGGCTGGAGTGTGCTACAAGTGCATAAAAACGCCGTTAAGGGAAGTAGTGGTTGCCATCACAAAGGCATGTCTGCTTTTCAGGACGTTGCATCCAGCGCCACCCTTTGTTCAAATGCTGTTTGGCGCTTCAGGCCTGTCGCTAGGAGTTTTATTTTCTTTTTAGTTCGCCGTGCCCATCATATATTTCGCATGATGGTGTTTGTAACTTTCGAGGGTGTTCTAGGAAGTTGAAGCCGCAGCGTACGATAGGCTCATCTCAATAGAATATTTTGAATCTTAAAGAGTGCAAGCCAACCGTGCGGAATGAGACGTAAATAAGTTGCTCACAGTTGAGGAAATTTTTACTTACACTTTGTCAACATCATATTTACTACGAATGTGGACGACGCACCCTGCACAAATATAGTCATATGGCTGCCAAATAAGTACGTTGTACTGAAAATCGCCCATAATTATTAGGTGAAACCGTTAAAGATAATGCAGGTTATCAACACTCATAGATAATTCCTATTCCTTACTACCGGTATGGCTAAGAGGTAGGTAGACAGAAGTCACACGATAAACGTAACTTAGCTCTAATGGAATTGAACCGCGAAAAAGCACAACCGCTTACCTCCGAGGTAGTAGACATTTACCTGAACCAAAAATTGCGGTGCCATTTAAGAACAGAAGCGGGACCGTAGCAAAACGATGGAAACATAGCAAATTGGTTCCACGAAAGGCTCAAAACTCATCGAAAGAGAACAACAGTATCGTACCGAACCGGTGCCGTAAATGTTTTAAGAAGGTTCGCATTAAGAAAGAAAAAAAAAACAATCATTGTTGTTAGCAAGCGGATCAGAATGTTTTGCAGGTAATTGAACTTTTCTTGTGCCGTCTGTGGCCTGCTAAAATTCCATCATTATCTACCATTTCATTGGGAATGGCAAGTATATCAAACTAATTCTGTGACTATATATCTGACCTTATGCAAAAGAAAGGTAAAAGAAATGGTCTCCAATCCAGACTGTGAAGGTGGTTCGACAACGAAGCTGTAAACGACAACTAGAACGATTACCCATTGTGACGTACGTCGAAATTATTCACGCAGCGACATTTATATGCACTTTAATTGATTACAAGCCTAAAACGTTTCAATGGCCTGCGACTTGGCTTGCGCCGCTACTTCGTGCACCTATAAAAAGTGGACCAGAGAGAAGAGAAATCCCTCGTACCTCGTTTCCACGATACTCTTCAGGAGTCCTCACTATTCTTGGTGTTTCCATAGCAATGCCAAAGCACAAATCATTTGATAAGTGGTTTCAGATTTTACGCACGAAAATGTGGGTACGTTACTCCCTGTATGTCACGTGCATGACGAAAGTGAATTTTATTGGGTGTACTTGTGCTCGCAAACGAGTCAATATCGAAGCAAAATGATAGCAGGCAGACAGTCGGTGACCGTCGAAATCTCATGTTCCGGTAAAGCGCGTAAGCTTTGATATACGAGTTATCGATGTTTTCAGAGTAATGACTAGTGCCCGTATGTCTTCCAGAAAGCAGTACACAATTTGCGTCGTGTATACAAGCACATTTCACAAACTTAAGGAGATTACACAAAAGGTGAGACAGGAGAGAGCGCTAGAGTCCTGTCCTATCCTGTACTAGCGCTCTGTCCTCTCTCACCATTTTCCGTAGTCTTGTTCGCGCTAGTCAGCGGTCGCAGCAAATTCATGTACGACATTCCAGACGTTCCAATTGTGGAAGCCCGTCTAGAGCTGAGCGATAAATTTATTTAACAATTTAGTGGGTGAAGCACAGTCCCCAATAAGAGGACAGAAAAGTACACGTGTCCATCCCCACTCCTACAAAGCATCGTTCCGATGCTAGAAACACGAGCGCAAGAACATAAAGCCCGTGCGCGGGCTGTTGCCTCTTGGCCAAGTGCGGCGTATTCCCTTGATAATATACTTGCATACAGCTTCTCGTCTGCGTCTTCCTACGTAAAATATCTGGTGGAGGTGGACGTTCCCTGTTCCTCATCACGGAGCTTCGCAATGGACGGTAACGCGGCGATGACAACTCGGCTCAGCCGCCTCCGACACCTGCTGCCTCTTCGACGACCTACATCACTCTCCCCGCTCCCCGTGATCCTGGCGTATTCTCAGGCAAAGATGGGGAAGACGTCGAGGACTGGATCAGCCTGTACGAACACGTGAGCCGCAATAACCGGTGGGACCCTGCTATCATACTCGCCAACGTAGTCTTTTACCTCGGTGGCACACCTCGAGTTTGGTTTCGGACGCGCGAAGGTGAGCTCACCAGTCCGGATTCGCTTAAGCAAAAGTTCCCAGGCATGTTCGGCAACCCCTACGGTCACCAACTTCTCGCGCAGAAGGCGTTATCCGGTCGTGCCCAAGTGTCAACGGAGCCCTACGTCATGTACATTCAGCACGTCTTGGCTCTGTGCCGCAAAGTTGACGTACACATGACTGAGTCCTACAAGGTTTTGCACATCCTCAAAGGCATTGCCGATGACGCCTTCAACTTGATTGTTTTTAACAACGTGGCGAGTGTGAATGCAGTTATAAAGGAGTGCCGCTGCCTGGAACTTGCTAAAAGGCGACGTATCGACCAGGAGTGTGCCCGTCTGCCCAACACCCCAGCGACATCTTCCTGTGCCGACGCTCCTCGTCCCAACAACAATGGCGATGTTGCCAGGATCGCCCGCGTGAGATGGAGGCCGCCTAGCCAGCTGCCTTCGACTCCAGCCCCTGCAACGCACCTGCAGTCACGGTTTCCCTGATCCAGGCAGTTGTCCGCAGGAGTTCGCTAACGGGTCTTCACACCATCTGCTTTGCCCATCGCCCTCATACTCACCTGGTTTCTTCGACTCCGCCCCGTCCCGCATCTTATTACCCTCTACGTTTCCGCGACCCATCTGAATGGCGCACTGCTGAAGACAAGCACATTTCTTTTCACTGCCGTCGAATCGGGCACATTTCTCGGCACTGTCGCAGTCGCTGGAGGTCCGCGACCCGGTCTTCTTATATTGCCTACTCTCGCCTCCCAGGTGGCCCTTCTTGTCCCTATGCCGCACGCTCCGATAATGCCGCCACTCAATCTCCTTCGCCGAACCGCCCCTATTCTCGTTCGACTTCGCCCCAACGACGACAGTCTCGCTCTCCCCAGCCCCGTCGCTCTTTTTTGCTCACTCCCTTCGGACGCTGCTCCTAGCCGGAAAACTAGACGATGCAGCGCCTTGAGGTGACGTTGCACTGCTCCCTACGCCGTCAAATCCTCCACTGACGTTGCCCACTCATCTTCTCGACATGAAGGTCGACGGTGTTTCTGTATCTGCTCTTATATACACGGGGGCGCATTTGTTGGTAATGAGCGCTTACCTTCGTAACCACCTGAACAAAATAATCACGTCTGCCACGACGCCTGTCGTCCGTGTCACTAATGGCGGAACAGCCCCAGTAATTGGTATGTGAGGCGCCCACGTCTCCTTCGCCGATACCTCCACTATTGTGCTATTTACAGTCATTGCCCACTGTCCCCACGACATCATCGTCGGCTTAGACTTCCTCTCCGCACAATCTGCTCTCATCGATTTTTCAGCCAGTACTCTCCGCCTTGACCTGCCCATTCTGGATCCCGCCGAACCGAACCCCAGTCGCCTCAGTTTCGTGGACTTCGTTCGCTTGCCGCCTTCGGCACTGACTTACGTTGACTTACTGTCAGCCCCACCAGTGCCCGACGGTCCCAACCTCGCAGCTCCTATGCAAGACGTCCTACTTACGTACGGGATCACAGTACCTCATACAGTTTTATCTATCACGGCGCATTGCATCTGCCTGCCCGTGGTCAATTTTAGCTTGACGACACAAGTGCTGCCACGCGGGATGTCTCTGGCCCTGCTTTGCTCATTCGAGGATCACTCAGTAGTATCTATTGCAGTAAACGACAATTCAGCTGATCCTGCTCTACCATCGCAGTCGGCAACGTGTACCATCGCCGACTTACAGAAAATGATTGCGCCCGACATGTCGTTTGAGCACGCTCGTGAGCTCTACCGCGTTCTGTTTTCCTACCACGATATCATTGACTTTAACAATCTCCTTTGGCCCAAAGTGCAGCTGTTAAATATCGCATTAGTACCGGCGATGCCCCTCTTATTCATCGCCGCCCGTGTGGAGTGTCGTCGGCTGAGCGTCCAGTTATTGATCCAGATGTACGCAAAACGCTTGCCAAGAACATAATTGAACCGTCATGTAGTCCATGGGCGTCACCTGTTTTACTGGTAAAAAAGAAGGATGGCGCATGACACTTTTACGTGGATTATAGGCAACTTAATGGGACACTAAAGGTTACTATTAGGTCAACGTGGACTGTTGAATTACCAACTCAGAAACCTCGAAACGCTTGTTTCGTGCCAAGGAGAGATTTATTTTAAGAGAAAATGCGTTCTGAAGCGTCCGCGTACCTCTAGCGCAGTTCAAATCGCCCGCCCTCCGATCGAGGAGTACTAACATCATGGTCTCATAGTGACGTTGCGCCGTCGGTGAGTAAAACGGCGTCCGCAGACGGCGCTACGGCTTTTCTGCTTAAAAAGCAAACGCGCGGCCAGAAACAGAGCCAAGACAGAGCCGACAGCAGAGCGAAAGCGGGAGTATGGTGGCTAGCGGAAGGAGAAAAGAGCGACCATAAGCTGGTGCTTCATTCTATGGCGCCAACTTCGACGCTCGTCGCAATGGACCCTGACAACGACAGATTGGCTCGCGCGCTGGGCTCAACTTCAGAGATTTGAGCACTGACGAGCGCGACCTGCTGCTGAGGGCTCGCGCTGCCGGCGTCGTTGCGTACTACGACGGCGGCCTCGACACAGGCTCTCCGGAGCGGGAAAGCAACGAGGGCTTCCCACGATATCACATGGACGAGGCATTCTCGCTGCTTGTTCCAAATGAAAGTTTCGCGAGCCAGCGGAACCCGCACAGCACGACGCGATAACGAAACTACTGAAACTCCAAAGCGTGCGCGGCGCAGAGTCGAGCGAAAACGAAACCTTTCTACCACCCATACTACTGAAGGGTAACGTCAAAATGTTATTTTTTCTTAGAATCGAATAGACGTAGACAAGTAGCATTTTCTTCCGTCTTATAATCGAATAAAATGATATTTGAATACGAGTAGTTCAGTATTAGTAACACAAATTATGAGGAGTGCTTTCGTCATAGGGCTAGTACCGGAATGTCGCTGGGTGGTCTCAAATCGTGTCGTGCATTTACCTCAATTTCTCGGTTACTAAAGCTCTGTTCGCGATTAGATTGACGCCTTAGACGTTCTAGAACATTGCTCTACCACTTTCACTTGATTTTCTGGTAACCTTTAGTGTCTCTTTAACAAGGTTACCAAAACGGACGTGTATCTCCTACCTCGGATTGATGACGCCCTTTACTGCCTCCATGGGGCTCGCTTCTACACCTCTATTGACCTTCGCTCCGGCTACTGGCAAAGTGCGGTGGACGATCTCGACCGCGAGAAGACTGCTTTTATAACTCCCGACGGTCTTTATCAATTCAAAGTGACGCGCTTCGGTATATGTAACGCTCCTGCCACTTTTGAACGTATGATGGACTCCCTTCTTCACGGTTTCAAATGGTCCACGGAGCTGTGCTACTTGGACGACGTTATAGTATTCTCCCAAACCTTCGCTACGCACTTCGAGCGCCTCTCAGCAGTCCTGGACGTTTTTCGTGGTGCCGGTCTGCAACCCAACGCATTGAAGTGCCAATTCGGCCGTCGCCAGATTACCGTCCTTGGGCATCTTGTGGACGGGAACAGGCAAGATCCATGCTGTTACATACTTCCTTGTTCCAAAGTGTGCCAAGGTTCTGCGCAGCTTCATTGGCCTTTGTTCGTACTTCCGCCGTTTCGTGAAAAATTTCGCGGCCATAGCACGACCACTCACCGAGCTTTTGAATTAAGACGCCCGTTTGTAGTGGGGCGATGACGAGGTCTCTGCATTCTCGCATCTAATTGACCTTCTCAGAATGCCTCCCGTTCTGGCCCACTTCAATCCTTCTGCGCCTACCGAAGTCCGTACTGATGCCAGCGGTCACGGAATTGGCGCAGTTTTGGCACAAGGCCAGCGCGGCAACGACGGTGTTTCCCATCATGCCAGCAGGCTACTCTCACCCTCGTAGTGCAGGTATTCTATCACTGAGCGTGAGTGTCTGGCCTTAGTTAGGGCGGTTGCGAAGTTCCGCCATACTTATATCGCCGACACTTTTCTGTTATCAGAGACCATCACGCGCTTTGCTTGTAATGCTCACTGATAGATCCTACAGGAAAGCTTGGTCACTGGGCCTTACGCCTCCAAGAATATTCGTTTTCTGTCACCTACAAATCTGGCCGACTACAAAATGGCGCTTACTGCCTGTCTCACTACCCGTTAGACGAGCCTGACGACGCCGACAGTAGTACCGCCAATGGCAATTTCTCTGTGTCTGTCTTCGCTAACACCGCCGATGAGCAGTACCGAGACATATCGCTGCGAGCACTCATCGAGCGCCTGCGCTCTACACCTACCGACGCATCTGTTCGCCAATATGTCCTCCAGGGCGGCATTCTTTACCGAAGGAACTTCCTCCCTGACGGATCTGACCTTGTCGTGCCAAAACGTCTACGACAGACTGTGCTCTTTGAGATGCATGACGCACGCACTGCGGGACATCTTGGGGTAACCCGCACGTACGACCGCGTCCACCGCGGCTTTTATTGGCCTAGTCTCGCCCGCTCGGTCCGACGCTATCTTGCTGCCAGTCATCCCTGCCAGCGTCGGAAAACACGCCAGGTGCTACCTGCCGGTTATCTCTAGCCGATCACCGTCGCTGTGGAACCGTTCTTTCGTGTTGGATTAGACATCCACGGTCCCTTTCCCGCTTCATCCTCTGGGAACAAATTGGTAGCCGTCGCAACAGATTACGCGACCCGATATGCTATCACGCGGGCTCGCCCTACCAGTTGCGTCACTGACGTCGCGGACATTCTCTTGCGTGACATTATCTTACTTCATGGCGCCCCGCGACAGCTGCTTACTGACCGTGGTCGTAACTTCCTCTCGAAAGTTATTGCCGACATTGCGCGCTCCAGCTCCACTCAAGACAAGCTGACTACCTCATACCAGCCTCAAACCAATGGCCTGACAGAGCGGTTTAACCGTACTCTTACCGCTATGCTGTCCAAGTACGTTTCCAAATTTTATCTACTGTGCGGTCGCGAACCAACCTTGCCCCTTGACATGGCACTTCCTCCATCTGCGATCTCAACAAGCGAGTATGCGCGCGACGCCATCGCCGTAGCCAACCACACACACGCCAGCTTTCCCCTGCTCGACTGACGGCCTCGCAAACCACTCAGCAGCGTCAGTACAACGTCCGCCACCGTGACGTACAATTCTCGCCTAGTGCGCTCGTGCTCCTGTGGTCGCCCTCTCGTCACGTCGGACTTTCAAAAAAGCTCCTTTGGCGATACACAGGGCACTACCGCGTGCTGCGCCAGGTGACGCCTGTGACGTACGAAATTGCTCCTCGTACGTCAAGTTCAACCTCGTCCTCTACTCTGGCATCTAGTGCTGTCGTGCACGTCAGTAGGCTCAAGGCCTACTACACTGCTTCCGAGTCCCGCCTTTAGCCGATCCGGGATGGCGCTTTTGCCGCTGAGGGTAGTGCTACGGAAGAGTATTTGCGATAACGAAGAGGCGAGCAGTGTGAAGACGATTGCGACGACTGGAGACTAGCGCGGGCTGTTGCCTCTTGGCCAAGTGCGGCTTATTCCCTTGTAAATATACGTGTATATAGCTTTTCGTTTGCGTCTTCCTACGTAACATATAACATACGTAACAATACGAACAGGGTGCAGAGCCGCCGCACTCCGCAGGATGCCAGCGCACGCGGCACGGTCATGCAATGAAGCTAAGCGGCGCAGGCACGCAGGGGCTTGGAGGTGGGACTTCGTGTCCTCTGTCATCCGCTAAAGCATGGCGCGCTCCGGCGCTTTAGCTGATCACACAAAATTGCCCCTCTCCACTGTGCGCCTGCGCCACGTAGCTTCAATGCCCTTCTGCGTCGTGCATACTGGCAATTCGCGAAGCGCCGCAATGCTGAGCCATGTTCGTACTAAGAGTGGACTACCTTGTATATTTTCCCAAATATACATACGATCAAAGGGATAGAATAGACTACACTACTAGTGATGAGCACATGACAAACTTAGTGCTAATTGTGTACAAACCTCTCTTGCTGGATGTCTTTCTAAATTTACTTGTAGAATGCTACACACATATATTTCCAGCCTAGAAGGTAGGCAGATCTTGCAGGACAGTATAGAAGTTAACTGAGAAAAGAGAGCAGGCAAGCGAGGTTTGCTTGGTTAAAGATACCACTAACCTTGTCTAGCCCATGTCAGGGGTAGTGTTCTGTATTCGAATCATGTGTGGTCAAATGTACGCAGAGCAGACTGGCCAGCAACCGAACGTGTGCCAAAGAAATCCCCATATTTCACTGAGAAGACCAGCACGCTCGTCGGACATGGTCATGGCTCCCCGCGATAGGGCTTCAGGCCACATTAAAACTGTGCAAATGTGTCTACACATGGTTAAAAATCGGTGAGGCACACCACATAAATAACACATGTGTGAGCAAGCGCCCATTATGAAAGCATGAAAAAACGCGTCCTTCCTAGACGACAAGGAATAGAAAGTAGTCCGAGCCTACTTACCCTTTTTTACACAAACACAGTTTATTGTAATTTTATGCCTTTGTATTACAACTCACATTTTCCTACTGAAAGAAACTGCACAATATAGGCACACATCCAGTGTTATTATTTTTAATTAAACCATCAAAATAGTTAGTCATTGCCACTGGTCGTGTTGTATGGTCTCCCTCCCTGTGTAAATTTTGTCCTTTAGAGCTATTCAAACTGACTGGCAAACTTAAAATGACACTACAAATTTCACCTAGAGCATACGGCTGGTTCTCAGAAAATGCACAAATACGGTGACAGGTGCCTGTCGGCATACTATTGCAATAAGCGTGCAAGCTAGCTTCAACATTACTGCAATACTTCAGTTGTCACACGGCTAGAATGCTAAAGACACCACAGAAATGTAAATGCACAGCAAAAACAAGCAGGTTTATCAACCATAAATTTGACTTCAGTAGTCGCAATATAGGTTGCTTCATGTAGCTAAAGCACTAACTAATATGTGGAAAGCATTGGCTAGAGACACGTGCATACCCCACAGGAAACCATAAGAGTTGCAGTGCATATGATGCTTCTCCTTGACACTAGTTTTTTCTTAAATATAGTTTTAGGATTACGTATAATGTGTTTAATTCATTTGCCCAGTAATCGAAGGCTTATTGAGAGCATTACCATTTTGACTTGCTGGTTGAACACATTTTTACCTGAATAGCACCAAGCAGAATAAATAGAATACAGCCTACTGTGCTGACGAAATACATGGAAAGAAGCCCAAAGTAATAGAATTAATTCATGACAGCTGTAGAATGGGAGCTTGTTGGCTGATTATCACCCCCCCCCCCCTACTACTAAAATTACACCACTGCCAAGCGGATGGTGTGTGTTGTGCTAATGAAATCAAATTGATTTCAAGAACAACATAGCAATAAACAGCAAATGCTTTAGCAAGATCAAGCAGGCAATTTGGCATGGTGTACGAAATTGCATGCTTCTTTAATGATGGAGCATCAATAGACTGAACTATGTACCAGCTATGGGGTCTATGTTGTATAGACAGAAACCGAAAAATGATGCAACGGGATAGAGGCTCTGCTACGATGCCTACTTGCATGAATGGGGATAGCTTACGAAGAATATAAAAAAGGTAGAGAGAAAAAAAGCAAGCTTACTAGAAAACTACTAGCTACTGTAGTAACTAAAACACAGTGAATACTGGTATTCATGTACCATTTAAATAAATTCAAAATCCTGGTCATGGTTCTTGGAACATGAGAGGAATATTTATAATATGGATGCGGAATGTTGGCCTTGTTCGTGTTGACGCAGCTCCTGTGACCTAATTACTAGCGTGAACAAGGTTAACAGAAAAAAAGTGGCACAAGCAAAAGCGGTAGACTTCAAATGACAGGCTTTATTCACAAGCAACATGCAAAGAGGCAACCGGATGCTCAGTTAATGTGCAAACAGATGTGTAAACGAATGTGCAATGTAGGGGACAACCAAATGCGCAATGAAGCTGATAAGCACCCACAAGAAGCCATTACAAAGTATTCACCAGGTTTGCCTCAAGGTCCAACACTTCTCTATCAGCGAGTAACGGTGATGTAGTGCTTATGCATTAATCAACAACTTTTGAAATGCGACAAAAAAACACCTCAAACATTTCCCTATCTAACGGCCTGGCGAACCGACTGAGCACTTGCATGTTACGAAAACATGGGGAGAATTTGCGAGTACATCTTTGGCAGTGGTCAGCCAAGTGGTGAGCGCCTGCGCGAGCATTTACAGCATTCTGATACTCCCTAAGACGGTCATTCAGGCACCCGTATAGCACTTTTCACAGGGAAGTAAAATCTTGTATACCACCACTACATTGCAGTTAACAAAGCAGGTGACATGCTCCTAAGTGCATGCACCTGGCTCCCAGCATTGTTTACCAACCCGGACATTCTTGCGAGCTTTAATTTTGCTAAAAGAACACCTTCGCCGCACTTGTTCGCCACATTTTTTTAGGCAGTGGATACCCCGTGTACGTATGGCACAACCACAGGGCACCTACTGGGACATGCGTTATTGCACATCCAGTGGGTGTGCATAGATAGTGTCAATGACTTTCTTGTTGTGCTGAATAGAGCGGCTTTGCTGTTAAAAAAGTTGTGGCTGTTCGTATAAAGTGTGCATTAGGACTTAGGTTCATACATGAGTTACGAGTAGATGGTCGACTGCAATTCTTCAATGTTTAATACTTAATGATAGTTTCCTTTGTTGGATGTACTCTCTTAGGAGCAAAAAAACCCTTGCTTGACTACCGCTTGGCGCACTCCAAGTTAAAAGATGCATAGCTCTTAACTGCACGAGAGCTTTTCTGGTTAAATCTTGTGCACCAGGTTTCTTGCAGCGTTCAGCAACAAGTGAGCCATTTATGTAGGGCCAGGTATCCCGATAACACCTTGGTGTCAGTTACTGAGAGCCTCATTAAAAAGTAAAAGCTGATTTGGCAGCCGCTTGGTGCAGTAATGCACGTCCCAACGGGCGGCCTGTAACTACCACATGTACACAGTGTTTCACCACCTAAAACAAGGTGGCGAACAAGTGCGATGCAGCTGTTTTCTTCAGTGACACTAAAGCTCACAAGGATGTGCAGGATGGTAAGCAACGCAGTGAGTCAAGGTACTTGCACTAAGGAGCGTGTCACCTGCTTTCTTATCAGCAATGGGGGGGGTTGTGTACAACATTTCACTTCCCTGTAGAAAGTGCTACATTGGATAAACAGGCAGGTGCCTATATGACCGGCTTAGGGAGCACCGGAATGCTTTACACACTGTAGCAGGTGTTGCCCACTTGGCAGACCACTGCCGAAGAAGTGCTTGTAAATGTTACCTGTGTTTTTGTGTTACCTGTGTTTTTTGCCAGGCAGTTAGATAGGAAAATTTTTGAGGAGTTTTGCATTTCAAAGGCCGCTGATGAATGTGTAAGTGCTCTTATCATTGGAAATCACTGATGAAGTGTTTGTTGTACCGCGAGAAGAACCTGGTGATTGCTTCGTAATGGCTTGTTGTGGGGAATATTGGCTTCTTTGTGCATTTGGTTGTCTCCTACGTGGCACATTCACTTATGCATCTGTCTGTGCATTTGTCTGAACATATGGCGGCCTCTTTTCATGTTTTCCAAATAAAGCTTGTAAGTTGAAGCCTAGCGCCCTGTCTTGTCCACCTTTTTTCTATAAGTCTTGTTCTTGCAAGTAACTGTCACAATAATTGTAAATATCAATGTTAAACAATGGGAAGCACGTGGCATGCTTAGATCTGTGACATATTTGGCCCATTTCACTTTGGATTCTTAAATGTGCAGAAACTGCACGAGCGTGTAGTAGAAACGGCAAAGTATATGGATATAAAAGCTACAACATAAGAAACTCTCAAAGCAATAAACCAAAATAACATGTGGTAAACACACTGTGTATTAAGCAAAAATAAAATGTAACTTGCACCCATGCGATTGATGCAAGAAAAAATAAACATCAAGACAAGCTAAGTCTATTTTATAGTTAACAAAGTAATGTGTACGTTGGGGGGGCATCTACAAGCGCAACTAAGGAGCAAGTTCAATAAAGTTGAACAAATATTTAGCCTATCTAGTTAGCAGTTCTGAGTAATATGTCCATAAACTTATCAACGAATAATACTGAGATCCATTTTTTGCAAACCCATACGCTTCAGTCATACCTGACCAGACCATCCGATTACACACCGTGCTGCTGCAGCCATTGCTCTTCCCTGACGTGGACACTGTTGTGGGTCACGACTTCGCCACTACAAAATATGTTCTGTATTAACTTACAGCAGTTGCACTTAAAAGAACTCCCATTGGGAACACATGCAAAGAACACCATAAAAATAGTCGCGAAAAGAATGTTTGCACCACGGCAGGGTGGGAACAGAGCACAAGGTCGAAGTCACTGATGAATATTGTGATAATAGGGATCCCTTCGTGACAGTAAAATTTGAACAGACACGGAGCAACAATATATTACAAAGAAATAGTTGTTTATGTAACAATTCATTTTTCCATCGCTTAGTTAAAGCAACCTTCCCTTGTCATGTTTAGTTACGTCTAAGTTACGTCAACACACCTTGTCATAAAACGAAAGCTGTAGTAGTAGCAAGCCGTGATTGCTCACCTTTAACCAAACCCTATTAGAGTGATTTGGTGCGTGACGGTGAAAAGCGACGGCTTTGAGCGATGAAACGGGCCGTCGCGATAAGAGATCCCTCGTTCTTGTCGCTCGATCACTCGGTTCTAAAAATCTAGAATACGTCGCTCGTCGCCCGGAAGGGCTATGAGCAACTAGACAATAGCGCGAAGCTGGTACTGGATGTACATCAGTCAAGTACTACCGATTGTCGCACGGAACGAGCAGACTACTATTTTGATACGTGCAAGGTTAAGAACCTACTGCAAAACTTTCAAGAAATATTTTGCGCTGCTCCTTACAGTAAAGCACAGCAACTTAAATTAACAAAGCACGCATCACATCACTTTCGGCCCGTATTTGCTGCCCTAATACCGGCAACACCAGGGAGACGCCGCTCAGTGTCGTTGCTCGCATGGGGTGCGTCTTTAATGAACGAGCGAACGCCACAGCCATATACATCGAGTCTCTGTCGCGCGCAAGATCACTTGAATGGGGTTTAACCTTTCCTCTATAACTACTCGCAAACCGACAACCGCGTAAATAGATTATTTACAACCCGGAAGCATATGAAACAGAAAAAGCGTCATAGCAGTAAGAATCGACGAATACGCAGATGAGTCGTTATTATGCAACTTCAGTAGAAAAGGGGCAGCTCGCGCAAATGATGAACACAATTGTTGCCGAACCTAATCTCTCTCATCGGAAGGAAACGCTCATCAATATTTCCAATTTATCATTAAGAAAATAAATTGCCGCCACCAAATTATGTCAACCAGCGCTCAGCAAGCATCAGCACAGACTTCACTGTCGTCATGGGAGTACTGTTTCCTACGTCCGCAAGACACTCTATGCACACACCAAAACAAGCACAATATGCGTGTAATTAGCAAGCACGATTACTCACCTTTCAAATGGTACGATGCGTTCGAAAAGCATCCTCCAAGTTGCCGGTGCTGCAAAGTTATTCCCGCATACATTCCGCTGCGTAGTGGACGACCTGCGGAACGCTAATAACGCGCATTATTTCTTTGTGACGTCCACCGAACTTTCCACAACAACCAGGGACAAAGGGAACGCACTCCACAGCATGAAAGTCGTTGTTCCACATTTGCCTAGCACGCCACGCATACGGCGAGTTTGCAGCGAGACACAAGCTATCTTCTGGCACTTTTGTGCACGCGAACTAAGTCACAGTTCATTACAGCAAACGAAAAAAACAAACACAACGTAGCAGCTCGTACGACCGAAGAAAGAAGATTGATGGATGGATTCTGTGATGGCTATGAGCAACCCCTTTGAAATGGGGCGGTGGGTGGCGCTTCCTGTAGAATCGGGAGGTTGTCGTGGCATCTGTGATGTCTAAAATAATGACCAGCGCACACTCTTTTTTTTACGTGTTTTCAACTTTCAGTAGCTTCCGCCGCACGCAGGCCGCAAGAAAATGGCGTTCGAGATTCGTGTATGCCGTTCTTAGGAAGCCGTCGCTGGGCTGTGATTTGAAGATTATATATATATATATATATATATATATATATCAAAACGCGTATTAAAGGAGAAGAATAAATACGTGTGGAAAGTGAGTGGGTGTAGTGTGGGCTCCACTGGCTTGAGCGGTCCATCGTGCCTGGTCGAGGCTGGCGAGCCAAGTCTCCCACTGCTCCCTTCCCTAAAGTTTGCTGGCTACTTTTTTAGTTCACTCAGCGGTTTCCAAGCCCATCCACGACGTCTTGTGCTACTGCCCGTGCTACCTGAGCCGTCGCATCGTTTTAAATGACTTGTTGCTGTCGTCAGCCTCTACTGCAGCATTAGAAATTGTTGACATGACCTCGGAGCTACACATGTGCAGTGCGCGATGTTTCAGTTCGCACTGTAACTTATTCAGTCAGAAAGCATCGAATCTACGAAAATTGATCGCTCGTGTGGCGCAGATTACACACGTGTTATCCGCATTGCTTTCGTGTTTCTATGTTGAATGTGCGCGCATTGCGCTTCTGTCATCGATGCCTCCTGTATTTATCGTACAGCCCACGAAGTTTCCTCGAAAAACTCGCATGTCTCCGCAGCGTGACTGTGTGTTATTTGGTGTGTGCAAGAAATGTGCGAAGGCATACAATGTGTTTGCAGCCAGGTGCTACCATGCATTCTAGCGAGTACAGCGACTACTTGCGCGCGGTGTTCTTCATTATATTTGTGATTTACCTGTATCTGCGATACAATCCACAAGGCCCATGACGTCACATTGTGACTGTGTAATTTTACCTTGTTCACCTTCTTCAACGAGCCTCCTTTTAAAGATGTTCCTGCCTGACTGTAAAATGCCGGTAGTGGGGTTGAAATATCTTAGCAATCCAGCTATAGAATTGGTACTATAAAACAAAATTATCTAACCTTGTTACACTACGTGAATCTCATGATGATTTGTCAAATCTCAGCATGTTCCCCAGTGCTGACGACCTTGCACCATGTTAAAGGCAAATCTAATTGTCTACTTACATGAAGTATACTGCATGTCGTTTCTTCATATCATTAGTTCCAAGTACAACATTCTCATCTGTGCACTGTTGCCTTTTCGGTTTAAGAAGAAATTTGTGATATTATTCAACACTAGTTCTTGCATTGTGTCGACATGAATTCGGGAGCAATAAAGGTTTGGCCGCGTGTAGTAACTCCGTTTAAGTATTTATATCAGTACGCACAATGTCATTCCTCCAAATAAAAATAATTTGCGGCGGTGGCGTAGAGGTAGAACACCCGCCTCGCGTGCAAGAGGCCCGTGGTTCGAATCCCGGTGCCGGCAATTTTCCACCGGATTAAAAAAAAATCCGCGTGTTGATAAAATTACACAAACAGGCCTGGAGTGTGGCCTGATTCCGGTGATCAGAACCGGTAACGCACTCCCTCACCAGAGCAGGATTGGCCACCCTGGTGCAGTACATGGCCACAACCTCCTATATGAACACAACAATGGAGAAAAAAATTTGCTTGCACTGAAATATGATTCCACACTATCTTGTTAGTTTGGTAATTGGCTTTGCCATCAAATTATTGTGCATGTAGGACGTTTATATGCACCTGTCCAGCCAATGGTACAGAGCATGATATGAGAACAGTCCTCTCACTAAAATATAAGCTTCTATGCCACACTACTGCTAAAATGACAGATTTACTAAGTGAACGCGTGTGTGCTTTTCTGAGTTATAGAAATGCCAAGCCGTCTGTACGCGCAGTGTTTTTCTTTCGCAAATACCTTTCTTCCCTTCCCAACGTGGAATTCTTATCTGGCTCTCAAATAATGTTTAGTATAGTGTAACATAAGTAAAATGAAGCATTATGAAACACGAATCTTAGGCACAAGTACCGGCTTTTATCACATCACTAAAATCGATTTTATGAAAGCTAAAAGCAGAAACTTTCATTATCATAACCGCTTTCTTTCCTGCCTTTCTACGAAGTGTATGAATGGTACGCATTCTTTAGTCATTGTATCAATATATTTTGAAGCTACTTGTTTTCTAAAGCTACATATTAAGTGACCATGTGGAAGCAGATAGCCACTACAGTATGGTTGCACAGACAAATCTATCATGGTTCACCATCACCATCAATGTTCAAATTGAATTAAACTCAATGTCACTTTAAACTCAAATCGTTAAAATAATGAAAACAGCATTATAAATACTAGACACGAATTTAGCAGAGTACAACAGTTAATAATTGGGCATGCATCATGAATAAATTTGTTGAAATATTAGAAGAAACGTTATAATAAAGTACATGTGCATGCATGTGTGATGTGCATGCATGTTCTCATTGCCACATATATTCGCTCATTTTCCTTCCACTATGTATCCCACGATCCATCGAGCACCCCACCATTCACCCAGCATGTACACCATTTACATGTCAACCATTACGTACACCCACCAAACGCCCAGCCCATCCATCATTCACCCATCATTCCCACAGGTCACCCAGTATGTAGCCACCATCCTCCCAGCACGCCCAGCATTTGCCCACCATTTACATAGGTCACCCAGTATGTACCCCACAATCCACCCACCACACCCACCATTCACCCAGCACGCCCACCATTGAGACAAGTGACCCAGTATGCATTTTACCAATACATCCCACCATCTAACGCTGTACCCAACATCCCCCCAGTATACCCAATAGGAATTCTATCAAACCCACCATGTTTTCAATCATGCCCAGCATAAAATTCCTGATGGGCAATGCTGGCATTTTCCATAGGGAGCTGC
This sequence comes from Dermacentor variabilis, assembly GCF_050947875.1. Lineage (NCBI taxonomy): Eukaryota > Metazoa > Arthropoda > Arachnida > Ixodida > Ixodidae > Dermacentor > Dermacentor variabilis. Next base: position 53,260,576 of record NC_134576.1, on the reverse strand, counting down.
AGATTGCTATTCCGCGTGACGACAGATTTCTTTCGCGTATACGGTAACCGTCATTTTTTTCTTCTACTCTCATGAGCAGCATCGAGAGGATGTTTATTTAGGCGGGGAGGGGGGTACTGACACATGCCGTGACATGTGAGGCATCCGTTGTCACGTACATGCTTCGGGGCTGGAAGAAGAGGAGAATGCTTTTTCTCCTATTCCGGTAAAGGCATGGAATCCTGGCTGCTTCTGTTGTTTCAAACGTTCGTGATGATGTAAAAAACTGCAATGACTTCATTTTCAGAACCGGGTCAAGAGATAAATTTAAGCGTTAGAACATATACTGCAAAATAATAAGAAATCAATAACAAATGCTCGAGCTGCCAAAAGGAATGTGTCGCAGAACGCGTTGGCCAGGCCAGCTCGCTTTGAACCTTTGCCGGACCAGGGAAACTATCGGCTGCAGGCACGTAAGCAGGATTTTTTTTCGGGGGGCGGGACAAGCCAAGGTAACTTTTCTATGCAAATGAAGAGGAGGGTACTTTACTAATATAAATGCAAATAATGCCTACCATTTGCCATAAAGACGCTTAAAGCCGCAAAAAAGTATACAAATAAGATGTGTCTCACAGGTACGCCTGTGAGATACCTCTTCTTTACACGGCGAACAAACAACCACATCAAAAGGACTCGCGCATGCAACATGCGCAGGAAAAACCTTGCCAAGAATAACTTAACACGCGAAAATGCAAAATAAAGATTTCTAGCGGCGTTTTCCTAATTAGCTCTGGAAGAATTATAGAGAAATGTATATTTGCGGAAGAATCACAGTTCTCTTGTATCCCTCGTTTACTGCTCCACCAAGGAGCAAAAACGACTCGAGTTGTCATTTGGGAAGTAGCATAACGATGCGTGGTCACCAGTTCCGTACAACCCCGTGGAGCGCAGGACGCTGCGGTTCTAGACGTACTGCGCCAACCGCGAAAGGTTTGAAAAAGACCCACATTAGCACAGAATAGAAGTGCTTATGTCACGCGGCTCGACTGATAACTATAGAAGGGTCATTAAAACCATACGAAATTATTCTCCACTTGCAGCGGCGTTTTCTGTCCGTCCTTTTCAATAAAAAGATGTTGATGCATAAAGATTTTAACTTAGAATTTTCGCTTTTCCTCCCTGCTTGCCTCTTGCCTTGGTTTTCTCCCTTAGTAGATCGCTTAATTTCTCATCTCATTGCGACTCCTATTTCCAGTTGCCAATTTTGCACGAAAAGTGCTGCACAATACTGGAAAAACTAGACGAGGTAACGGGTGACCGTCACTGCTTATGGGTTGAACGGTTATTGCAGGGTCTTATGATGGACGCTGTTTCGCAATATTTTATTTTCCACCTTATCTAACCCACATCACGGATATATGGTTCCGAGGATGTGCCAGCGTCGCGGCGAGCCGTCATTGGAGGAAATAAGGAAGCAAAAGGAAAAGTCAAACGCAACTGGCGTTTTCTCCGGCCACAACTTTTTCCACGAGCATACGGACCAGCCGACTATGAACCGAATCCATTTCCTGGCCCCTGGATCGATTTGAACAAAGGTTGAACTAACGAAGCAACAGAGACGCGCGGGATTATTGAATACATGGTGACATAAATTGTGTTGGGCGTTATAAATGAAATATGATAATTAAAACTATAAACTACGCCCTGCCTACTGCAATAGATGGTGACAAATTAATTCACCTTGAGTCAATCGCGAGGGCACGGAATCAATGAGAAAACTGGCATCCACACCCCAGGAGAAGTCGATAACTACCGCCATCCAAAAGAAGTGAAAAAATTGAGAACCATTCCACTATGTGAAGGTGGAATTGTAGCGAAAGCTGACGACAGTCAAAGCTCTCAAACGAAAAGCAAAGTGTTTGACCTCCGCTGCGGGTCGGCCTGAAGATAGTGCAAACCTGGCAGACCCCCGGCGGACCTGCAGCAGGCGTTAAGAACTCCCCATACGTGGGCCGATCCCGAAGATATTGTAATACCGGGCCCACCCGTGGCGGAGGTGATGCAGGGATTAAGAACTCCACATGCGTAGGCTGATCCCGAAGATATTGCAATACCGGGCCCGCCCGCGGTGGAGCTGAAGCAGGCATTAAGAACTGCCCATACGTAAGCCGATCCGGAAGATATTGCAATACCGGGTCCACCCGCGTCGGAGGTGAAGTAGGCAGTGAGAACGCCCCACAAGTAGGCCGATACCGAAGATATTGCAATACCGGGAGTACCCGCGGTGGAGGTGACGCAGGCATAAGAACTCCCCATACGTAGGGCGATCCCGAAAATTCCGAAGCGTGCGTTATAGGTTCCCGATTCCACAGGGGTATGTGCCATTGATCTTGGACCCTTTTTGCCCTATCACCAGGATGGGCCAACATGATGATTTTTTCTGTCAACGGAGCCCGAGAAATAATACGGAAGTTGAACACTGCTTTCGCTGTAACAGGCAGCAAGATGTTGAGCGCCAGGTAGATTGATTTGTCGGCGCTTTAGGAATGTGTGGGAGGAGTTGTGCCTTGGACGGATAGGGGGGGGGGGGGGGGGGTATGCCGCTTAACTTCGGAGGGGGGGGCCCGGGCCCCCCCTGGGTACGTGCCTGATCGGCTGCTAAGAGCATGCAATGAGAGTTTTTAGTTTCTTCTACATATCCGGCACCTGACCATCACCTTGATTGAATAAATGAGAAAATACCACCTTTGCATGAAGCGCCTTTGTAACGTTATTTCTGTATGCTCGAAAAGACTTTTGTTAGCGTTTTCAGAACGTAATATTCTTAAATATTTTACATTTTGATATAATATTCGCATCAGGTAGCATTCATTCATTGAATTCCGGCTTTACAGACCGTTTCGAATGCTTCGCGGAGAAATAATCGTGGTACACTTCCAAGACATCAACAAAAACATTTCATACGCGTCCTGTGCATGCGTCTCGGTCATAAATTCGCTCCAATCAAGAGCAGCGAGATATTTCCTAAAGGGTGATAACATGGTCACGATAGTTATTTAATAAGTGAATGACTGCCTTAGCGGTTCTTGATGATAGGGTTCTCACTCGTAAACACAGAAATGGACAAGTTATTGCTAATAGATCAGTTAATCACTGATGATTTGCAGTGTAGTTTTTCACATTGGTGGCGAACAAGCCTAATAACGTTTTTGAATTTGGTGCGAGTCTGCTTGGTGACGATATGTCATTATAAGAACAGTGAACATTTAACAATGATTCTAAGTGGTCCTTGAGATCACTGTTTGCCATTAAAGTGAGGTTGAAACACCCGCTAAATAAAACGATATATCTGCCCTCGTTTACTAATTCAAAAAAATAATCTAGAAAAAAATTAAGCAAGCAAACCCAGGTCAACGCGGGTGGCACCATATAAGTACAGCAAACAGCTGTAGCGTCAAAACACCATAAGGTGGAGGCATGCATAAAAATGGTGAAAATATACCACACTGAATATTGTTACCAAGAGGAAGGCCGGCGCACAAAGGTATGTGTAACTATTTACACAGGAAAAATGTTTGCGATAAACACGCAGGCTCGTACAAAGGTCAAAGCTCTAGTAGACAGCCTACCACGTCCTATCGTCTCGTTCTTGCGCGTACAGTACTATCCAAATGCATCGTAACATAACTCCCGCGGCTGAGGCGTTGTCCCGGCGCTTGTTAGAATGAAAGCAAACAATTAGAACAGTATGGCTTTAAGCGGGACACCTAGAAGACGTCAGCTTCGTAGCTGGGATAACAATGGCGTGTCTTCTACAAGGATGATTTTGTAGTTTATGCCACTTAATTGACGTAATACCCGGTGCGGCCCGGTATTGCGTCATAGTAATTTTTGGACAGGCCGAAGTGGCGAAATGGAGTCCACATAAGGGCAAGATTTCCGGGAGAGAAGTCAAGGTTGTGATGGCTCAGCTACTGTGAGTTGATGATAGGCAATCTGTGAGCCATAGGGACCCAGCCGACAGTGTCATGAGCGTATTCTGTGGTGGGTCGTGATGCCGAAGGCAGCAGAGTGTCATAAGGCAGAGTAGGATGGCGATAAAACAGGAGGTACAAAGGCGAGAAATGGATGGTATCCTGATGTGACCAATTGTATGGAAATGTCACGTACGGCGAAGTGCTGTCGCAACCACGACGTTCTGCGGTAACGTGCATAGATATCTCTGTAAGGGTACCATTTAGTCGTTCAGTCAGCTTGTTCGTATGTGGTTGCGACCTTGTGTCCGGTGGAGCAGGAACGAAGTATGTCTTTGACAACTTGGGACAGGATGTAGCAGCAACGATCTCTGAGCAGCTGCTTGACGCTCCGTGGTGAAGAATCACGTCATTATGTAAAAGGTCTGCTACATCTGTAGCACAAATCGCGGGTAGCGCGGGCACGTGTAATAGAATAGCGGGTCACATAGTCTGTGGCAACGGCCATCCATTTGTTTCCTTTAATCAACGGGGGAAAGATGCCAAGAAGCTCCATGTCGACAGAAAAAGGCTCCGTGGGAACATCGATTCGATGAAGGTGGCCAGAAGGTTGCGCACATGGCCTCTTTTGATGCTGGCAGGGGTCGCAAGCCGCAAAGTAACGTTGCAGCGAGCGGTAAATGCCTGGCCATAAGAACCGACGTCGAACTCTGTCGTAAGTACGGGAGGTGCCAAGGTGTCTGGCCGTGGGAGCGTCGTGGAGGTCAGCAAGAACAGTAGAACAGATATGACAAGGGACAACTAGCACTAAATCTGGTCCATCAGAGCTGATGTTGCATCAATGAAGAATGTTGTCTTGGAGCACAAACATTCTGGTTCAGCGATCTGATTGTCTTGAAGTGAGATGCTCAATGAACGACTGGAGATTGTCGGCCTTTTGCTGCTCAGTAACGATGTCGCGAAAATCAGAAATGGCCAGAAGGCAATTGTCAGCATCCTGTTCGTCGTTGTAAGGAAGATAGACGCGACGACCAGACAAGCGGCCGGCGTCCATACGTAAGCGGCCACACTTGTACATCGCAATGAAAGAATGCTCCTGAAGTCTGAGTGTCCAGCGACCAAGGTGCCCAGTCGTGTGTTTAAGTGATGATAGCCAGCACAAGGCATGGTGGTCTGTCATGACAGAAAATGGGCGGCCAAACAAGTAAGGGCGAAATTAAGCCACTGTCCACAGCAGAGCAAGGCACTTGCGCTCGGTGGTAGAAAAATTGCGCTCTGAAACGAAAAAAAGGCGACTCGCGTAGGCAATGGCGCACACGACTCCATTTTGCTGTTGGGTGAGCACAGCACCTATTTCAGGGCCATTGGCGTCGGTGCGAGCTTGAGTTGGTGGCCTAGTATCGGAGGCTTTGTTAACAACCGGATAATCATCTAGAAGGCATCGGCTTGTTAGCGGCTCCAAAAGAACGCCGTGTTCTTCTTGAGAAGGTCAGTCAGTGCCCAGGCGATATCCACAATTTTTTTAACAAAGAGACGAAAATAGGAGCATAAACCCACGAATATACCCACATCTCTTGCTGAGCAGGGTAAATGAAAGTTTTTCTCTGCGTAAATCTTCGGAGGATCAGGATGTATAGCGGTAGCATGACAAGGTGGCCAAGACCTTTGGCTTCGCGCTGTCCAAAACAGCATTTAGACGAGTTAAGTTGAAGGCCAGCTTTCCTAAGACTTCAAGAATAGCGGCCAAGTGGCTGAGGTGGTTATGAAACAAAGAGAAAAATGCAATGACATCGTCCAGATAACATAGAAAAGCGGACCAGCTATAGCCCAGGAGAGAGTCTATCATTCTTTCGAAAGTTTCTGGAACATTACAAAGTCCGAAAGGCATAACCTTAAAATTCTAAAGGCCGTCCGGTGTAAGGAAAGCGGTCTTCTCGCAGTCGAGTTCATGAACCGCAATCTTCCAATAACCGTATCGGAGGTCAATTGAAAAGAACGATTTAGATCCGTGAAGGCAGTCGAGAGCGTCAACAATCCGCGGGAGAGCGTACACATGCTTTTTCGTCATCTTGTTCTGTTGACGGCAGTCGACATAAAATCGCCAGATGCCAAAGTTCTTCCAAACCAAGACCACCGGCGATTCCCAAGGACTGGAAAAGGGCTCAATTACATTTTTACTGAGCATCTTCTCTACTTCAGCTTTGATAACGGGGCGTTTAGCGTGACCCACGCGATAGGGGCGCCGGCAGATAGTACTAGAATTACGATGTTAATCTTATGGCTCACAACGGAAGTCTGTCCCAGCGGGCCATCCTCAATGACATCGCGATAAGACACGAGGACGCGACAGAGATCCGCAGCATGTTCGGGAAGCAGGTTATGAGAGATTATCCTTGAAAATATGTCGGGATTGCACGCTGCGGAACTGAGCAGGCAGCAGGTGGCTGTAGACGAGGAACGAACATGCAGTACCGAGATTGTGGTGTCGTCGATTGGAGAAGCGTTGCCGAGCGACATGCCTTCCAGGATTACTTGCGTACATGACCCAAAGTTTAATATAGGAAGGAGTACGGTAACTGCGCGTAGCAGGAGAACATTGACATTAGGACTCAGCACATACCGTCAGGAAAAGATGGGAAGCACGTCAAAGGTCTATACATAGCGGCTTGAGAGGGAAACCGCACGAAGTCTGCGGGACATAAATGAGGCTCAGCTGGTTTTTCACGACAGCAGTGATTAGGCAGCTCGAGTTGTAGGAGGTGAGCACTGCAGTCACTCAATGCTGAATTGTCCTATAAGAATTCAAGCTCGAAGATCAAGTCATGGGAACAACGTTCAAGAAAAGCAAATAAAACAGAAGTGTTGAAACAAGCAAGTTATTCGCGCACTGCACATGCCAAGCATAATGGTCGTTGCTCCATCGGTGACCCTGATAACACGGCATGTGGCTGGTGTAAGGACTTTCTTCAGGCGGAAACGAAGATGGTTGCTCATTATCGAGATATGAGCTCCAGTATCAATAAGCGCTGGTACATGTACAGCTCCAACTTCTACATCGACTATATTGCGTCTGGTCGGTAGTATGAGAGGCTTTGTCACCTCCGGGAGCTTAATCTTTCAGATTACCGGAGGTACGCGCCCAGCTCGGAAAGACGGCGAGAGGCGACGGGTCTGGAATGACTGGACAACAGGCGATGAATTTGCGTCCAACGGGACAGATGACTGCTCGGCGGCGGTGAATGACGGCGCCATGTGGTCGTACCGTCCGTGGCATACAGGTTCCGCTCGGCTTGCGGCTGGAAATGGCGAAAACCGCCTTTCCTAAATCAAGAGCCTTACGTCCCCGTAGCAGCTCGCATATCTCATCGCACCAGCCATCCACTTCAAGTAGCGCGCCCACATGCTCGGAAACCGCCTTCACTTGCCTCCTATTTCTTCCGAACTGCCAGAGACTGCAACGGCCTTCTCATCGCTACTACGTCGCGAAGATAACTTGATCTTTTTTTGTAGAACTTGTAACCAATCATTTTATTAAATGATTGTTGCTCACGATGTTTTTTGCTGTTTTATAAAAACCCACCCCTCATGTATTGGTCTTACGCGCGGGAGATTTTTGGGGTAATAAACTGAACTGAACTGAACTGCCGTCTGGAGGAGGTTTGTTCGAGAACAGCATCGAGGATCAGCAGTTGCGACGTTATCTGGCGACATGACCAATGTGGTCACAACTGAAGCAAATGGGTGGGTCAACCAGGGTTTGCGACTCTGCCATGTTGCGAGAACATCGAGGGACCCATTGATTCTGGGTATGCACGATCCAAGGACGTTCGGTCGGCCGGCATCTGGCCAAGGTGCAAACTGATTGTAAGCCAACATTGGCGAGCTCTTGGTGTACAAAAGCCTGAGCAAGGGGGACCATAGGAGCGCAAGGGCCGTTGACAGGCGGGTACAGGGCCGCAGGTTAGAGCTGGAAGCGGAGGCCGTTGAACGTTACAAAGCCATCTGCCCATAACAAGTGATAAGCAGCGGTGGGATATGCACCTACGTGCCTCGTCTACCAAGTCGCGACTGTTTCTCCTATGTTTTTCCATGTTTTGTGGAGAGGTTAGAACCAAACGGGTAATTCGAGCTACTGTTTTCGCATAGTTGGGTTGCGGCAAGATAGTTATGTAAAGTAGAGGGAGCAGCACTGAAAACAGCCATGAACTTCAAAGTATTGCGTAAGCTGGAATTGTTGGAGCTGGGAAAGAAGTTGCACCTGGATGTTACCGACGCACTCCGAAAAACAGATTTGATTGATGCTGGTCTTGTTCTATAGGCTTAGAATGATCATGGTATGCTCACCCCTGCATTCGACAAGATACTGACCTCTGCCACCGGTGACGTCAGCCTGGATGGCGCACTAATACGAGTCACGACGCTGGCTCCGTTCAGTATAAAAGCCACGCCACAGCTTCATCGCTTCAGTGGGCAAGGCAGCAGCAATACAGGTCAGATGTTCAAACGTTGTCTCTTCGTCACGCAGCTTTTCACTGGCTTGGCTGCTTTCTCGGAGTATACGACGAAGGCCCTCCTGGATGCATCACTGCTCACATGTCATCACGCTCTGATGTTCCTGCATGCGCGCAATGACTGCCTTATCTCGGACCTAGAAGATAGTCATGGTACGTTCACCGCTGCATTCGACAAGATACTGACCTCTGCCACCAGTGACGTCAGCCTGGATGGCTCCCTAATACGAGTCAAGACGCTGGCTCCGTTCAGTATAAAAGCCACGCCACAGCTTCATCGCTTCAGTGGGCAAGGCAGCAGCAAAACAGGCCAGATGTTCAAACGTTGTCTCTTCTTCACGCAGCTTTTCACCGGCTTGGCTGCTTTCCCGGAGTATACTACGAAGGCCTTCCTGGATGCATCACCGCTCACATGTCATCACGCTCTGATGTTCCTGCATGCGCGCGATGACTGCCCTATCTCCGCCCTGGAAGATAGTCATGGTATGTCAACCGCTGCATTCGACAAGGTACTGACCTCTGCCACCGGCGACGTCAGCCTGGATGGCGATACGAGTCACGACGCTGGCTCCGTTCAGTATAAAAGCCACGCCACAGCTTCATCGCTTCAGTGGGCAAGGCAGCAGCAATACAGGCCAGATGTTCAAACGTGTCTCTTCTTCACGCAGCTTTTCACCGGCTTGGCTGCTTTACCGGAGTATACTACGAAGACCTTCCTGGATGCATCACCGCTCACATGTCATCACGCTCTGATGTTCCTGCATGCGCGCGATGACTGCCCTATCTCCGCCCTGGAAGATAGTCATGCTATGTCAACCGCTGCATTCGACAAGGTACTGACCTCTGCCACCGGCGACGTCAGCCTGGATGGCGATACGAGTCACGACGCTGGCTCCGTTCAGTATAAAAGTCACGCCACAGCTTCATCGCTTTAGTGGGCAAGGCAGGAGCAATACAGGCCAGATGTTCAAACGTTGTGTCTTCTTCCCGCAGCTTTTCACCGGCTTGGCTGCTTTCCCGCAGTATACAACGAAGGCCTTCCTGGATGCATCGCCGCTCCCAGGTCATCACGCTCTGATGTTCCTGCATGCACGCGATGACTGCCTTATCTCCGCCCTGGAAGATAGTCATTGTATGTTCACCGCTGCATTCGACAAGGTACTGACCTCTGCCATGGGGAACGTCAGCCTGGATGGCGGGCTAATACGAGTCACGACGCTGGCTCCGTTCGGTATAAAAGCCACGCCACAGCTTCATCGCTTCAGTGGGCAATGCAGCAGCAATACAGACCAGATGTTCAAACGTTGTATCTTCTTCACGCAGCTTTTCACCGGCTTGGCTGCTTTCCCGAAGTATACTACGAAGGCCTTCCTGGATGCATCACCGCTCACATGTCATCACGCTCTGATGTTCCTGCATGCGCGCGATGACTGCCCTATCTCGGCCCTGGAAGATAGTTATGGTATATTCACCGCTGCATTCGACAAGGTACAGACCTCTGCCACCGGTGACATCAGCCTAGATGGCTCCCTAATACGAGTCACGACGCTGGCTCCGTTCAGTATAAAACGGAGCCAGCGTCGCCACAGCTTCATCGCTTCAGTGGGCAAGGCAGCAGCAATACAGGCCAGATGTTCAAACGTTGTCCCTTCTTAACGCAGCTTTTCACCGGCTTGGCTGCTTTCCCGGAGTATACTACGAAGGCCTTCCTGGATGCATCACCGCTCACATGTCATCACGCTCTGATGTTCCAGCATGTGCGCGATGACTACCCTATCTACGCCCTGGAAGATAGTCATGGTATGTTCACTGTTGCATTCGACAAGATACTGACCTCTGCCACCGGTGACGTCAGCCTGGATGGCTCCCTAATACGAGTCACGACGCTGGCTCCGTTCAGTATAAAAGCCACACCACAGCTTCATCGCTTCAGTGGGCAAGGCAGCAGCAATACAGGCCAGATGTTCAAACGTTGTCTCTTCTTCACGCAGCTTTTCACCGGCTTGGCTGCTTTCCCGGAGTATACTACGAAGGCCTTCTTGGATGCATCACCGCTCACATGTCATCACGCTCTGATGTTCCTGCATGCGCGCGATGTCTGCCCTATCTCGGCCCTGGAAGATAGTGATGGTATGTTCACCGCTGCATTCGACAAGGTACTGACCTCTGCCACCAGGGACGTCAGCCTGGATGGCGCGCTAATACGAGTCACGACGCTGGCTCCGTTCAGTATAAAAGCCACGCCACAGCTTCATCGCTTCCGTGGGCAAGGCAGCAGCAATACAGACCAGATGTTCAAACGTTGTCTCTTCTTCACACAGCTTTTTACCGGCTTGGCTGCTTTCCCGGAGTATACTACAAAGCCTTCGTGGATGCATCACCGCTCACATGTCATCACGCTCTGATGTTCCTGCATGCGCGCGATGACTGCCCTATCTCCGCCCTTTAAGATACTCATGGTATGTTCACCGCTGCATTCGACAAGGTACTCACCTCTGCCACCGGTGACGTCAGCCTGGATGGCGCCCTAATACGAGTCACGACGCTGGCTCCGTTCAGTATAAAAGCCACGCCACAGCTTCATCCCTTCAGTGGGCAAGGCAGCAGCAATACAGGCCAGATGTGCAAACGTTGTCTCTTCTTCACGCAGGTATGTTACCTTAAGAACGCCTATTGCATTCGATCTGACAACCGCTTCTTATTACTGATACGTTGCCCACACGAATGTCTTTCTGCATGTATTTCTGTACGTGCTGATCTTGTTTACTGCATGAGCAGCCTCCTACTGAGTGGCGATATTGAAAGAAACCCGGGTCCTACAAGACGCTCCGCCACTCAAACATATGATTCTGGCTCTATGGTATCCGAAATGTTCGCTCAGCTTCTTGCCGGGCAAAATAAGATAACAAAGGATATTGCAGACATGCGAAAATCTATCGACGCTCGATTTGAGGCCATTGAAAAACGCATAGTTGATCTTGAGCAGCAGGCACTCACGTTTAGCACAGCACACTACTTTAACCTACAGAGCCAAATTCAGAAAATGTCATCAACTATTAACACACTTTCTTCCCAAAATGATGATTTAGAAAATCACTCACGTCGCAACAACCTTATTCTTTATGGTCTAACTGAATCTGAGCATGACACTAATGAATCGCTGCAATCTCAAGTTAAGAATCTTTTTACTGACGTACTAAAGCTTGATTTTCCTCAAATTGAGCGATTGCATTGGCTTGGTAGACCTAGAGATGGGAAACCTCGTCCCATCATTGTGAAGCTCCTGGATTTTTGTGAAAAGATTAGTGCTCTAAAGAATGGCTATAAGCTAAAAGGGTCTCAGTGGCGCTTATCCGAAGATTTTTCTTCAAACGTGCGCTCCATCCATAAAAGAAACTATGGGACGCTACAGCACAATTCCGTAACAATGGTTCAGTGGTACACCTCAGGCACGACCATGCGTTTATTGATAATCAGCTCTACAATTGGGAGATTGTTTCCAACTCTCTTGTAAAAGCTCCTGATCGCACCACTCACCATCATTTACCGCTCTCCCAGGGGAACAATCCTTGACTTAACGAGCAGGATAAACTTTGTATGTTAAATCTTAACGCAAGAAGCCTATCTAACAAATATTCAAGCTTTTCCTTTTTGGTGGCATCGCATTCCTCGCATGTTATCGGTGTTACTGAGACCTCGTTGCATAGCGACATTTTTGACTGCGAAGTAACTCCCCCAGGATATTACGTCATAAGAGCAGACAGGAAAGCGGGCAGAGGCGGAGGCGTTGCCTTGTTTTTGCGCTCTGACCTACAGTTTTCTGTACTACAATCCCCGCTTGAAATCGAGACGATCTGGTGTAAGGTGCACATTAATAAGACAAATATAATCATTGGTGTGTTTTATCGACCTCCCAGATATACCTCAAATGAAATAACGATCCTTAACGCATTCATCCAAGAGCGTGGTTTCGGCTCTTCAAACTTAATCTGCATAGGGGACTTCTATGTACCTAACGTCTCGTGGGCTTCATTATCGGTAACTGATGATAACGTCCCTCTTTCTAGAGAGTTGCTTGAATTTTTGCTATCCATTGGATTGAAATATATTGTATCTAACCCTACTAGAGAGTCCTCCATACTAGATTTGATTTTTCTAAATGCACCGCTCTTTACATGTGGCTTTGAGTGTGAGATTACGGACGGTATTTCCGATCGCAAAGCTGTTATTGCTACTATTAATCTTTCAGTTTCAAGGCGCCATTATGAATATACCAGTTTTTATGATTATAATCATGCAGATGATACGTCCATAGTTGATACATTCAGCATTTCATTCGACAGATTCTCCTGGTTAGGCACTACCAGTGATATCACTGCTATAGTACACCATTTTGAAAACATTGTTCATACTTGCATAGAGCGCTATGTGCCATTAAAAACAAGAAAGAAAAATCTTGACCTTTCTTGGATGACAAGGGAAATACTGCATTTGAAGCGCCGAGTAGCCAGAGCACGTCGGAAGCGCCACATGAATGCCGAAACCAATGACCAGTTCCGCTTTAGGAAGGAAGAACTCCGTCGAAAAATTGATGCCGCTAAGAATTTTTATTATCAGTTCACTCTACCTAATTTAATTAAAAATAATCCACGAAAATTTTGGAGCTCAATTACGCAAATGAAAAACACCACCCAGCCATTTCTGTTAGACGACTCCGAAATAAGTGATCCTGGACCTATTGCTAAAGCATTCAATGAATATTTTCAGTCTCTATTCACAGAGGACAATGGCGTAATTCCTTCCTGCTCCACGACAACTAACATGTCCTGTGCAATTAACAATGTTACAATATCTAAGCAAGGAGTCCTGAAACTTACTTTAAATCTTGACACCAAAAAAGGCTGCAGTTCAGACAATGTCAACAATGTGTTCCTTCATCGTTATGCGCCTTGGACGTGTCAATACCTCACATTGATTTTTGAGAAATCAGTATCTACTTGTACACTTCCTTGTCCATGGAAACGCGCTAGAGTCATTCCATTGTTCAAATCTGGTAGAGAAACAATCTCTTCTAAATTATAGACCCATTTCTTTGACTTCTCATACATGCAAACTCCTTGAACACATAATTTATAAACACATTATCACTTTTCTCGAGTCTAATAACATATTACGCAGCGCTCAGCATGGATTTCGCATTGGTTTTAGCACAGTGGCTCAATTAACTGAATTTACACATGACATCAGTTTTGCTCTTTATTTAGGTCATCAAGTAGATGCGCTCTTCATTGATTTCTTCAAAGCATTTGATACTGTACTACATCCAAAACTATTACACAAGCTAAGCCTTATCCTTAATAACCCTTCTTTCGTTGACTGGATCCGTAGTTTTCTTTATGATCGTTCACAGTATGTTTCTTTTGATTCATTTAACTCTCCTGACGCATCAGTATCTTCCGGTGTGCTCCAAGGTTGTATTTTAGGGCCATTGCTTTTTTTTGCTTTCTATTAACGACATTCCAAGCTCTGTTTCAGTAAAAATTTGGCTTGACGCTCACGACTGCGTTCTCTACAATGTCATTCTTCAGCTGACGATCATAACACTCAGAATCAATCTTTTATAAGTTTTTGTGAATGGTGCGAACTCTGGCTAATGAACATTAACTTTAAAAAAACAGTCGCCATGTCGCATATCATATTGACCGCAACAAAGACGGGGACAGAGGGAGAGAACACATAAACACGGGCCGTGCTGTTTATGTGTTCTCTCCCTCTGTCCCCGTCCTTTTTGCGGTCAATATGATATGCATTAAATACCAACTAGGCCAAAGTGAAGTTCTTCAGTCGCCATGTCCGTTGAAAAGCATGCTAATTGCTCGTATTTCAATTACTCCTACAAATCCACTTTTCTGCAGCGCGCATATGAATATAAGTATTTAGGCCTCGTTTTCATTCCAAGGTTATCCTGGTCAGAACATATTCTAACAACTAGCAACAAAGGACTAAAAAAACTTGGTTACCTAACCCGAACCCTACGTGCCGCCCCCAAAGAAACTAAACTAATTACATAAAAAACACTTGTAAGACCTATCCTTGAATATGCGGCTACCATATGGAACCCTTACAAAATTCCGGACATCCACAAAATTGAACATGTTCAGAAAAAGGCGGTTCGTTTGATATACCGCCATTATGGCAGAATGTTTTCACCGTCATCTCATCTGAATATACTCGGTTTAACCCCTCTTTCCCACCGCCGTCACATTAATTCTCTGAAACTTCTACACTCTCTATTTTATTCTCCTCATTATGCTTCCCCTAACAGATATCTGACCCGTGCAAAGCCCCTTATCACGAGAAACAGCAATGACTTAAACTTATCTCTCTTTTTTGCTCGCACCAACACTTTTAAATGCAGTTTTTTTCTAGGACAATTGAACTCTGGAATGAACTGCCTGGTTCCATCCATTGTTTACCAAATAGAGAATTTGGGGATGCTATTGAGTGCTCCCCTTAGCCATGTTACATATGCTTCTTTCGTATAGTGATTTGTTTTGTTTTTTCCACATTTTGTATTCACCCACTCCTGCAATAGCCCTTCCGGGCTGCAGTATTTGTAAATAAATAAATAAATAAATAAATAAATTAATTAATCAATCTTAGGGAGTGCATGGAACTCATTATAGAGAGTTAGACTGCAAAAAGTCAAGCAATAGAGCGTTACCACGGGAACGCAAAGAAAAGAAAGAACGTGCAGAACGGTCATCTAAAGAACGCAAAGCGGATCAGGAAAGGGAGGACGCACTGGAATTGAAGCGACTCGAGATTGAAATTTAACGCGCTCGAGCAGCGGGACAAAGGGGCGAAGGAAGCAGTGCAGGAGAGCGCGTATCGTTAAAGGCTACAGAGGTAATGCCGCCCAATATGCTCGGAGAGGACATTGGTTTGTTCATGGTGAACTTTGAGCGGACGTACGTGAACCCTACAAAGGGGCGAAGGAAGCAGTGCAGGAGAGCGCGTATCGTTAAAGGCTACAGAGGTAATGCCGCCCCATATGCTCGGAGAGGACATTGGTTTGTTCATGGTGAACTTTGAGCGGACGTACGTGAACCCTACAAAGGGGCGAAGGAAGCAGTGCAGGAGAGCGCGTATCGTTAAAGGCTACAGAGGTAATGCCGCCCCATATGCTCGGAGAGGACATTGGTTTGTTCATGGTGAACTTTGAGCGGACGTACGTGAACCAGGTGTTGTCCCGTGGATCGTGACCGCAGTCTGCTCACACTATAGCCGCGCGAAGCAATGGCACTAATCGCTCGCTTAACCAGAGAGGCACCTTGATTTATTACAAAGAAAAGTCCAGTTTGGTGAGGAAGTATATTATTGCGGAAGCGTTGCGATGGAAGTTTTGCGAAATGAAAGAGGCTAGGAATAAGTTCTATGTAGAATTTGCATATAAGCTTAAGTAAAACATTGAGGAATGTCTCAAGGAGCAAAATGGGCATGGTGATCACGCGAAGGTAGTTGAGCGCTTTGCACTTGAATTACTCCTTAGCTGGTTACCTGCAAAGGTGATGTACTGGGTTCAAGATAGGCCGGAATTTAGCACTAGCCAGAGCCGCTAAACTAGCCGAAGAATATGTGGCGTGTCGGCCTCGTGAAGAGAGTGATGGCTGAAAAGGCGATCGCAAATTCAATTTCCGCAGGTCGAAAGTCGGGCTCGGGAAACGAAAGGACAAACCTATTGTTACGAAAGACGTTTATTTAGAAGGTGAAGCGAGGTCCATGCGGAAGCCATAGGCAAGGCCCAGCCGTGGCAGAGTACCCCGAGATAACGCGCGCGCTCTAATTTTTGTTTCACTGTTTCAGTCGCGCAGTGGTGCGACATTTTTCCTCGCTGAGCTCACTGAGCAAGTGAAAGGGACCTGTGATGGTATTGCTTGAGTCTGTCCACGGGAACAACCTGCGTCGCACGTGAACGCCGATTACTTGATGTCACCTTGGCGACGACGTACTTCACATCACTTAAGTGAGTGAGTATAACGGATGGACCCGTGTATGTGCCGAGAAACTTGCGGTACATTCCCTTTTGGCGAACAGGTGTCCACAACCAAACATAGTTACCGGGAGCAAAGCTGCCGGAGATATGCCACGCATCATAGCGAATCTTGCTGTTGCCTTGAGAGGACAGCATCCTAAGAGGCGCCAGTCGACGTGCTTCTACAGCACGACACCAAGTTTGGGGGATGGAAGGATCTTCTTAACACGATAAAGGTAGGATAGTGTCCAGAAAGCTCTGAGGAGCGCGTGCATGCAGCAAAAAGAACTGCGCATATGCAGTAGCTTCGTGCTTGGTACTATTGTACGCCTACATTAAAAATGTAAGACGGCGTCCCAATTATTGTGGCCAGCAGCGGCATACACTGATAACATGTTGGAAAGGGTTCGATTCGTCCGTTCCGTGAGGCCATTGGTTTGCGGGTGGTAAGGAGTGGAATGGCGATATGCAGAACCACAAAGCCGTAAATGTTCTTCAACGACGTCGACGGTGAATTGCCGTCCACGGTCACTGATAACAACCTATGGAGCGCCGTGATGGAGTATGACGTGATGCAACAAATATGAAGAGACATCTGCTGCAGTGGAGGATAGAAGTGCCGCCGTTTCCGTGCAGCGAGTAAGGTAATCCACGCATACTATAATCCGTCGGTAACCAAATCACATCTTTGGGAGCGAGCCGAGCAAGTCGACGCCGACTCTTTCAAAGGGTACTGTCGGTGGCCTAACTGGTTGCAAATAGTCTTCTGGAGCCGTCGTCGTTTCCTTGTGGCGCTGGCAAACAGCACAACTAGCGACATACTGTTTCTTTGTTTTCATAGAGCTTGGGCCAGAAAAATCGCTGTCAAAGACGGTGTAGTGTGCGTGTGATGCCAAGGTGGACGGATGTGATATCGCCATGCATGGAACGAAGAACTGCAGGGCGCAGGTCGCAGGTTTTCGGGCACAACTAGAAGCAATGGAGGACCATCAGCCGAGTAACTTTTTTGTACAGCAAACAATTAGGAAAATAAACGGTGTTGTTCCGGCTGGCTCACGTGCAGCTGGCCGTAGGTATTTCAAGGTAGGGTTCCAACATTGTTCGCTCTGGAAGGTAGTCAGGTCTGCAAAGTTGGAAGAGATGGAAACTAGGTAGTCATCGAAGTCATTGTCGTCAGCTTTAGTGTGCGGGGAACCCAGTTGAAAAACACAACAGGAAACTTCAGTTTGTCGCATTTTGAGACGTTGTTTCTGTAGTTCTATTGTCTGTCGTCCTGTTGTCTGACGTTCTATTGTCTGTAATGTGACGTCCTGTAGTCTAAAGCTCTGTAGTTCTTGATCAATATTTAATGAAAAATTCACGCAGACCTCTTTAAGGCTACGTAAATTTGTTAGTACAAAAAAGAAAAAATATAAAAGCAAAAAAAATGAAAAATAAGACGATCCCACCAGGGATTCGAACTTGCAACCTCACCATTCCGAGCCCAGCATCTTACCACGGCTCCACTCCGAATTTTTTTTTCGTTATTGCCGGCTTTGACATTCACAAACAATACACAAAAACGAAAACATGTCAACAAGGATTTTGCTGGCAGGACATTAAATTTTTTTCAATGCTGCAAGTTTATCTAGCATGTCAATCCATGTTGGCTATTCAGGGAGTGCCCGATGGACATCCCAGAACCGTTGTGCAGATTCAATGAAATGATCACGTGTAGATCGCGAATTGACAACAGCATTGTTGAACTGCGTTCTAACTTTCCACAAACTGTGCAGGCCCAGGTGCATTACAGCGTCGTACGGAAAAGCCTCCGTTTCTACCGGTAAGAATCTTATTCCATGTGGATCTAAAGGTAACTCTTTCTTTAAAGTCTTTATCGTTGAAAAGGGGGCTGAGTGACATTCCTTCATGCCAACTCTTGACCACTAGAACTCTCCACCCAACGTAAATGTCTGGCCATGCGGGCATACATTAAAACTGCTAAAAGACGCCGTTATAAAACTAACAACCACATTTTATGCTTTTTGTTTTGCGTACTCTAAAGAATAAATCTGTCACTGCTTTGGAATACAAACGTAATTAAACTAATGTGTTCGGCTTGCCTAAAAAACAAGCACCAACGCAAAGAACAGGACATGCAGACTGAGACAGGCGCAACGCTGACTTTCAACCAATTATGCATGTATTCTGGCAGCGTATTGTTACCGTTCGGTATTTCACTGCTTCAGGAGGAACGTTGCACGGGAAACAATATGCGTCATGGCATTCGAAAAGAATAGCAGCATTATTTTTGTTTAGGGTGTCAGATTGAATACATGTGCAATACAATAGCTCTGCCACGTTTCTTTTAGAAATTTCGAATTCCTCACCGTCAAAGAAAACCTGCAACATTGCAATGAATCATTGGTAATAATTTAGATAAATACGAAGCTGAATTTTTCGTGATGGGAAACTGGTTCTGCGGAGTCCCTCAACATGGCGGAAGTATCTTGAAAGGGAAAAATTGTCATCCACCCGAATGTAGTACGACGCTACAAAATCATTCGGGTGGACGAAATTTTTTCTTTCCAATCTTTCGTAATCAACAACAATTTTTCAACACTGATAAACTTTTATGCAGTCCAGCCATCTTTAGACACGCTTCAGTAAATCTTCAGTAAACGTTCGCCTTACACTTGAGGCGAACGTTTTCTAGCAAAGACGGGAAAGCTACTAAGGCAAAGTGCCGAGACAGGATAGAGCTTCTGAAAATACTTTACTTTTCATTTTTACACACTAAAGCTTCCCTGCTTTGAATGCCAGAACGTTTATCTTCTTACAACGAACACCGTAGTGGGCGTCTCCGGATTAACTTTTACCGCCGGTATTTTATTACCGTGCGACTAAATTTAAGTGCAGAACACTTTTGAATTTCGCCAGCATCGAAACGCAGCCGCTGTGACTACAATAGTGACCCGTAGTAGTTACGGTAAAGGAGGTAGCGAAACTATAGTAGACGAAACTGGTGTTCTATCGGGCGAACCTGTGCCCTCAAAAGCAGGCTACACTCAGCCGACAAAGATAGCTGCGAACACAGTCGGCGATAGCCGAAAATCTCGTCTGGCGGTCATGCGCGTCGGCTTTTATACATGGGTCATTAAAGGTACCAGAGGAATCGCTGGTGGCCATGTGTCTTCCAGAAAATTGGGCACAATTTGCGTCGCACACACAATTAGATTACACAAGCTCGGGTGACAACAGACAACGGGAAGAATTGTCGATAGCATTCGAGAAACGCGATACATGCGGGCGCGTCCCGCGCTGTGCGAGAACATTTCTTAGGCGGTGAAGAGTGGTTACCGGAAAAAGATAAACAAGCACACGTGTTAATGCCCCCTTCTCAAAAAGCATCGTCCCGATGCTACAAAAATAACAGGAGAATGAAAAAGACACTTATTAACACAAAGTAACAAGACAGCAAAGAACCGAAGTCCACAGTAACACAGTCCACAAAAGAAAGTTAAGATTTCAGTTATGCAAAGTCCCAATGTTCCTTAGTACTGGTAGAACGGCTTAAATCGCACATCATGGACTTTTCAGGTCGTGAGCGGCGCCGCTGTGATAGCGGAATGCAGTCTGACACGATCTTATTGTCGAGTGCCCGATGGTGTCGGATGATCTTGTAGGGTCCGAAATAGCGTCGCAATATTTTCTCGCTGAGTCTTTGTTGGCGTATCGGGGTCCAAACCCAAACACGGTCCCCGTGCTGGTACTCGACGCTGCGCCGGATTGTAGTGTCGACTGTCTCTCCTCTGCTGGTTCTTGATGCGCAGGTGGGCGAGCTGTCGGGTTTATTCGGCGCGCTGGAGATAGGCGGTGACGTCAACATATTCATCAGTGACGTGCGGCAACATGGTGTCGAAAGTAGTCGTCGTGGTCCTTCCATAAAGCAGCTTGAACCTTTCTTATAAGCAAAGGTGACTTACGGAAGCACAGCATCCCACGTCTTGTGTTCGACGTCGACGTGCATCGCTAATATGTCGGCGAGCATTTGTTCAGTCGTTGCGTTAGGCCATTCGTCTGCGGGTGATAGGCACTGGCTCTCCGGTGTCTTGTCTGAGTGTACTGCAAACTGTTCCTCTGTAACTAATGAGGGCGTCTGGCGCACCGTGTCGCAGCAGGATGCTCTCGACGAAAATTTGACTACTTAGGCTGCGCTATGTTCAGGCCCAGCTTTTCTTTCGACGTAGCAGGTAAGGTAGTTTGTGGCCATGACTATCCTTTGTTTTTCGCATATAGACGTCGGAACGGGCCGCAGCAAATCCATCCCCATCTGCTCGAACGGTCTGCAAGGAGGTTCTTTCGGCCGTAGTAATCCCGCCGGCCTTGTCGGTGCTGTCTTGCTTCGCTGGCAGTCTCTACATGTCTTGACGTAATGGGCGACTTCAGTGGTCAGGGGTGGCGAGTAATACTTTTTCTGTATCCTTGATAGCTTCCAGGAGAATCCGAGGTGTCCCGCGGTCGGATCGCCTTGTAAGGCGCGGTACTTCTGGACACAGTGCTGAGGGAACAAGAAGAGTGTTGGCGCGGACTGGTGAGAAGCTCTTTACGAGTAGGTTAATTTGAAGCAAAAACGAAGACAATCTTCGCCTAAATGTACTAATGACAGCGTCAGGGTTCCCTTGCAAATATTTGACAAGGCTTTTTAGCTCCTTATCTGCTCGTTGCTGTTCAGCGAAGTATTCCGCGCTTATTATTCCAAGGAAGGCGTCGTCATCCTCGTCTTGCGGCGGAGTGTCAATGGGGGCCCGTGATAGGCAGTCGGCATCAGAGTAATTTCGGCCACACTTGTAGATTATAGTGATTTCATATTCTTGCAGTCTGTAGCTCCACCGTGCCAGGCGTCCTGAAGGATCCTTTAAATTCGCTAGCCAACACAAGGCGTGATTGTCGCTGATGACTTTGAACGCCCTGCCATATAGGTAAGGGCCGAATTTTGTTGTAGCCGAAATGATGGTGGCGCATTGCTTTTCGTTCACAGAATAATTGCCTTCCGCTTTTGACAGCAACCGACTAGCATGAGCAATCGCATGTTCAAGTACGTCTTTCTTCTTGACTAGGACGGCACCGAGGTCTAGACTACTGGCGTCAGTGTGGATTTCTGTATCAGCGTCCTCGTCGAAGTGTGCAAGTACCGGTGGTGATTGAATGCGTCGCTTGAGTTCTTGAAATGCGTCCGCCTGCGGCGTTTCCCACTTGAACTAGACATCACATTTAGTTACATGTGTAAGCTGCTCAGCGATGCGTGAAAAGTCATCGATAAATCGTGTGTAATAGGCACACATGCGAAGAAATCTACGCACTGCCTTCTTGTCAATGGGTTCCTGCAACTTCGCAATGGCAGCTGTCTTCTGTGGGTAGGGCCGACTTCACATTTGATGAAGACGTGGCCCAGGAGAAGAAGCTCATCGTAAGCGAAGCTTCACACTCCCGGATTCAGAGTGAGCCCTGATGACTTGATGGCCTCTTGTACTGGCACGAGCCGCCTAAGGTGATCATCAATGTTTTCCGCGAAGAAGACGACGCCATCTGAGTAAACAAGATAGGTCTGCCACTTCGATCCTGCCATAACCATGTCCATCACGCGCTGTTACGTTGCAGGTGCCGAGCAAAGCCCGAATGGCATGCCCTAGATCTCGTAGAGGCCGTCTGACGTAATGAAAGCGGTCTTTTCGCGATCGCTCTCGTCCACTTTTATTTGCCAGTAGCCAGATCTGAGATCAATCGACGATAAGTATTTAGTATTGCAGAGCCAATCCAATGCGTCGTCATTCCGTGGTAGGAGCATGCGTCCTTCTTAGCGACCTTGTTCAGTCAACGATAATCGAAGCAGAAACGTAGAGTTCAATCCTTTTTCTTGACCAAGAAAACAGTAGATGCCAACGGGCTTTTGGCCAGCTGGATATAGTCGTCGCGAAGCATTTCGTCGAATTGTTATATTATAGCTTCACCTTCTCGCGTTTAAACTGGTTAAGGGCTCGGTCAGTGTGGTCGAATGCACTATTCGCTTAGTATGAGATGCTTTGCAACTGGTGAGTGTCGAATGTTCGATGACGTCGAAGCGCAGTCTTTCTATCGTCGGGGAAGAACTCGGAGCTCTTGCTGCTTACGCATGGGGAAACTTAGATTTACGTCCAAGCCTAGTTCGGGAAGTGTGGTCGTCGAGATAAATGCGGCAAAATCTGAGAGGACAAACACATTGCTGGAGTCTACAATTTACTCGATGTATGAGATCGTCGTGCCCTTGTTGGCGTGCTTGAACTCTTGGCTGAAGTTGGTGAGCATCACTTTCGCTTTTCCTCCATGCAGTCGAGCGATCCCTCTTGCGACGCAAATTTCACAATCGAGCAGTAGACGTTGATTACCCTTTATGATGCTTTCTAGGTCTGCGGGTGTGTCGGTGCCGATGGAAATGTCAATTTCGGAGTGAGTTGCTATGCTCACTTGATCTTCAAACACACTCAATGTGTGGTGACTACGAGAGCTGTCCGGCGGTATCACTTGATATTCCGGCAGCGTTATCGACTTCGTCTTCAGGTCGATCATTGCGCCGTGTTGTTTCAGCAGGCACATGCCGAGAGTGACATCTCGTGTACACTGTTGGAGGATAACAATGTTGGCTGGGTAAGTGCGGTCATCAGCTGTAATTCTTGCCGCGCACATTGCATTCGGCTGTAGTAGGTGTCCTCCAGCAGTCCGAATTTGAGGGCCTTCCAATGCAGTATTAATTTTCTTCAACTGGGCGGCGATTGGCCCACTCATGACGGAGTAATCGGCTCCTGTGTCCACTAAGGCGGTTTCTTCATGGCCATCGAGAAGCTAGTCAAAGTCGATGGTTCCTTTTTTTTGCGTAGCATTTATGTCTTGCCGTTTCATCATGGCTCTGTCGTGTTCACCTGAAGCTGTAACGTCGCGTGCTAATGTCCTCTTTTGTGGGCGTATTCCTTGTTTTCAGACCTCGTCGGGACGGTGATGTATCGTTTTCGGCATCTTCGTCGGCGGCGGAGGATCTTCGTCAGTTCTACGAACAGCAACAGCACTTCCATTGGCTGCCACTTTTAGTTTTCCTGATATCGGCTTGCAGACCGGCCCCAGTCTCTGCCAGTGTATTGTCGGCGTTACGGGTACAGATAGCGGCCGGGTGACGGCGAATGAGACGGCCGTCGTGGACTCCAGTAAGTGGCTGCTAGATAGTCAGTGATATCGCGTGGCCGTTCGCCTTGCTGTGGGCGCGGCGCGTTGGCGGTGATCCCTCGCAGTCGCAAGTCCGCATTGGACCAGGTATATCCTCTGGACGTGCCAATTAGATCCGAACGCCCAAGTTCCGGTCAGGATGTCCAGTGGATACCATATGGACATTTTTTCGGGATGTCCTATTTAAGTGCGGCCTCCTCTGCAACGTCCGCAACCCCTGCCCTTGTACAGAGCAGTGACTGCCTTTACCCAGTCGAATCATCACTGTCTGTGCTATGTGCATGCACGCTTTGCGCTGATTAGCGTAGTTGGTAACATGACTTAACGTCGCCGTCTTATTGGATCTCTTCGCCTTTCTGCGTAAGCTCGGAATGCCAGAAGGCCTGAAAGTTCCTGGGTTCGCACGCTCTGCGCTCTCTCACGCTAAGTTCGCGCGCTTTCTCTGAACATGGTGGCTGTGTCCTTCTGCGGTGCTCATGAGTTCGAGCGTGAGCGTTTGTCAGTTCCAGGTGGACGTTTCTGTCATGCGCTTTGGAGCTCCATTTCTGCGGTGCCTGTACGTCTTACGCCTATCAAGAGGTGAGTGACAGTTCATGAAGTCAACGTTTTTCTATTAGCAGCTCGGCGATCTCTTCGACTAAAGTGTCGTGACTGCGCGTAATCTCAATGACGGGCATTGTTGTACATCCCCATAATTTACAGCGACGGTAACATCAATCGGCGATTGACCATTCGTTGTGCTGCGTTTGGTCGCATCGTACTACTTTTCCGCAAACTTCCGACCTTACTCTCACCTATATTTCTGCGCAGCGCTCAGATCCTCCAAAAAATAAATCTCAATTCTAAACTTTAGAATCGCTAACTCCTTCCACGTAGCCCACAGGATGGATGTGCGAGAGTTATTGTTGTGTCTTTCCTGAACAGTGGCGAAGAAGAAAATGCAGGGTTACTATACCCACCAGGAAAACCGGAAAAACCGGGAATTCTCAGGGCATTTGAATAGTCTGGAAAAACTCAGGGAATTTGTGCCTTGATCAGGGAAAATTGGCTGTAATATTATTGAAAAGGAACGAAAGTCGCACTAATGGTGGCTTGAGTAACAGACAGGACGCCCTTTATGTGATTCGTACGAAGCAAGTTTTCTCCACAGCCACCGCTGGCCTCCCGCACTGTACTTTCTAGAGACCATGCCAGGAAAGCGTCAATAAGCGCGACGCTTCGAATTCCAAAGCGAGTCGAAATTAAGCCGACACTTCCCGCCGCCCACACCAATGGCGCCACGTAATGCAGAGAACGGTCTTCGTAAGGCTCGCAATCAAGTTTTTCGGCGGTCGGTGGTGCCCCCCCCCTCCTCCTTGTTTCTTTTTACTTTTTGGTTTCACAGACTGTAGAAAGCTCCAGCGGGGCAGCAGAAAACTTTGCGAGTTGCACTATAAACTCGCGAACAACTTTCTGTGACTATCAAGGGAAAGCTACGGGGCGGAGCTTCTGCTCATCTGTTACTGGCCAAGTAGTCCGTCAACTTTCGACCGTGCTTTCGGTTGCTCGGAGAAGACGCTGAATCGACGGAGCTTCCACGAGTGGCGGTTTCGCTTTTGCCCAAGCGGGGAAGGTAAAAACCGCCAAATAATTAAACTTTTACATTCAGTGGTGTGTTTTGTCTTATTTAACTGTTTCTCTAATAAGGTGTTTTCTCTTCCCCAGCTTAAACTAATGTGGATGAAAACGCGGGACTCTTCAGAAGCACTCTCACTTGCGCACGCTTTTCCTATGTAGGATTCCCTGCAGAGCCACAGGAAGTTGTCGCGACGCTTCCGCTTTCCAGTACGAGTCCTAAACGAACTGTTCTCTGTTCCCGTTGATGTTCCCATCATCAGCTACTGCCAATAAAGTGCAGCTTGGCAAAGATAAGGTGGGATATACTATTGTCAATGGCCTCGCACCTTTTTTTAGAGAGAGCCTCTTGTCGGAATTGAGCGAAACCTCCCACCTCGTCTTAGCGTTTGACGAATGGTTAAAAACAGTTGCAAAAAAGGAGCTAATGGACGTTTTGGTTTGATTTTGGTCGGATGCAGAGGGAAGCGTGAAAACACGCTACCTGACGTCATGCTTTCTTGGGCGCAAGCGAGCTGAAGAATTGATGCCCGCATTTAAAAGTGCCATAGATGGACTCTCACGATCAAAAATTCTTCAGATATCAATGCACTGGCCAAACGTAAACAAGAAGTTTCTCCGTGAGCTCAAGTAAGAACTGTGAGAATCCAATTATGGCCGCCAAATTCTCGAAGTTGGAAGCTGTGTCCTTCATGTAGTTAACGGCGCGTTCAAAACCAGATTCGTGGCAACAGGGTGGCAACTCGTGGGATTTCTCCGGGAAATGTACAATTTATTTAAATGCGTACCTGCCCGACGTGCTGAATACGCACGCATTACCGGGAGCAACATTTACGCTTCGAAGTTTTGCACTGTGCGGTGGCTTGAAAATGTTCGAGTAATTTCGAGGGCTCCTGCCTTACCTAAAGGTGTAAGTTGAGCCGTGTCGAAACGAGAAGCAACCGACGAGCGCCAGTTACGGCGTCGTCGAAGCATCCATCTACGATCCTTTGTTGGCTGCAAAGCTATCCTATATGCTTTGTATCGCGGAAGAATTGCAGCCGTTCCTGGCGCAGTTCACGCCGGATTCGCCTACACTTCCATTTCTTGGTACATCATTGCAAATTCTTCGGTGATCACTAATGAGTAGAATGGTGAAGAAACAAGCGGGAGTAAAGGCCGAACCACACGCAGAACGGGATACGCGTCTCGTTACGCGTACGCGTAAGCGTCTGCGAGCGTGTAGGCGGGTGATGAAGGGTAAAGGCCAGAATACATGGAGCGAACTTTCACGACGAAGTTCGGGCGGCAGAAAATCTGCCGCGGCGCGACGCCGTATGTTTGTCGGGCTGCGCTACATGGAGCGAAGACAGGCCGGCCGCCGCCGGCGAGTCGCTGCGTTGTTAACAGTGTGGCTAGACGAGGCAAATGCGTTGTCGTGAAACACATGAGAAAAAAAAACTTTAACGACAATTATTATCGCTTTTGAATTACGGAACACTCTAGAAACGCGTGAAATTTTGTTTATAAATGATTTCTAGTCTTTTTTATGTGTTTGAGACATTCATGTGCCGATGTAGTTTAAAGAAAGCGGCGATGCTATGCGTTGTGGCAACACTGGGCGGGTAAACAAATTTTGGCTCCTTTAACTCCGCGGCTCTGTTCTGTGGCTCAACGCGCGCGCGGCCGGCGCGCGGCCGAAGCAAGCAGACCCGAAAGTAGCGCACGTGAGCTTGTCTAACCATGGCTGTTATTAATTTGTTAAATTCCAGCCGCGCCGCTTTGGATGCCATGATTACGAAAAGCGGGAGACCGGCGTGAACGATAGAGCGGGATCGGGATACACGGACAAGCAGGGAAGCCTAGCCGGAAGTCGGGGCGGATAGTGAGACCTGATTGGCTCGCTTCGGGGCGCCGCTCGTTTGCCGCTTCCGGTATCGTCGCCGCCCGACGAACTTTTCTGCGCCAGCTGGATCGGCGGCGAACGACGTTTTCTCCGCCGCCGCGCGTCGCGTGTACGCCGCCGGGCGTCGAACGCCGACTATTCGTCGCATATTCGCTCCATGTATTCTGGCCTTAAGGCGGCCAGCGACACGATACGCGTACACGTGCGCACTTCGCTGCACGTAGCACAGGGCTGACAGACCAGCGGCCCAGCGATGGCGGAAACGTTCGTCTTTGGCTTTGAGAAAATTTTATCCTTAATTTCATAATGGCTAGCCTTTTTTATTTAATTTATCAATGTTAGAGCTAATACATTGTTTTTAAGTTGAGAAATTCACACCGTTTGTATCTACACATTTTTATGGCAAGAAAAGCAACATGAATGATTAACATCACGCGCGATAGCGTCTGCTTGCCCACGACTGTTGCTCACATCTGCGCGCGACCACACACAACGTTGCTGTCGAGCTTTTGCTTAGCCGCTTGCTTCACCTGCATCAGCGTTCTCTTCCCGCAATGTGCCACATGAGAAAGAAACTTTTGCTGCTGCTGCTCTTGCAAAGGCGGCGGGAGCGCAGAAATCGTCTGCGGCGACGTTGGTGGGTCCGACCAGTATTTCAATGGCGTAAAGAAGAGGGACTTTACCGCTGTGAGTGACTTCTTTTCTTTCGATGATCTACAGTGGTAGAACTAGGAGCCAGTGTTTGGACGTGGGGACATATCTTCGTCAGGACAGCAATTACTTATCAGCGTTTTTAAGTGCGTGCATATAGGATACATAAGTGAAAGGGTTAAAGGAGTGGACGGGGATCGTACTCACAGCGCGCGAACGCCCAATTCACAGAAAAGCATTTCGTCGTCGGTACAAAGATTGTCCAGGTTGACAGCACCGATGGAAACGATAACGTGACATACGCGAATAGGGGGAACGACAAGATCAGGGTGTAGTTCAGAAAGCGCGAAAGCATAGGTGAAGATCGGGCTGATTAGCCGCCGGAAGCGCGCTGCTGGTATATTGGATACATGGTGACGGCCCCTCACGACGTTTCAACAGCCGTCTGTCTAACCCGTGTATGCAGTAAGGTATACAGTCGCTAATTCATCAGCTTTAGAGGGGAAGAAGCACCTGATTCTATTGAGCAAACGATCTATAATACAAATTTGGAGCTTCCTTCATTATTAACAGTAGACCATACTGTTTATACAGGGCTTGTGTAGGACCCTCTTGCACAAAATTTGTAAGGATTAAGTTTTGTAATTAATTTTCTGCTATTCGATGTTTTATTTAATATGCAACTTATGTTTTCTTAATTTGATTCGTTATTCGATTCTAAATCTACTTTTCGGTATTAGCACACCCCTACAAAATGTTAATGACGTGCCATTAGCACGGCACATACATTGAAGAACACCTGTTTATACGTGTTGGTTGTCACATATGAAACTTGTGGATGAAATACGATTTCCTATATTTTCTGTCTCTCAGAAGTGTGGCTGTAGACTATGAAGTGTAATGTAAATAAATTGTGACATGGCAGGTTAAAATACTGTACGACTAATTTCAAAAGTTTCTTGGCAGTGGCCGCATGATTTTTGT
This sequence comes from Dermacentor variabilis, assembly GCF_050947875.1. Classification (NCBI taxonomy): domain Eukaryota; kingdom Metazoa; phylum Arthropoda; class Arachnida; order Ixodida; family Ixodidae; genus Dermacentor; species Dermacentor variabilis. The sequence goes on along the minus strand of NC_134576.1, from coordinate 53,231,710 downwards.
TTAATATATTGTTTACGGGCTCTCCTGTTTTGCCGACACACTGTTTGTATTCAAGCATAGAAACAAAGCAGAGGGTAAAGTTAATTATGGCTAGTGGCTATGCGTGTGTGTCAGTGAAAAGTGTACAGCTCCTGATGCCTGCGCGTGTATGTGGGCAGGGCATGCTTTTGCTGCCAGGTAATAATGCACCATTTTTACAGATGCAACAGATACATCAGGATGACCACCGATTTTCCTATAAGTTCTATTGCAAGACGCCGCAGCTCTTTGACAAGCTATTGAGCTTTGTCGCAGAGGATTTCACACGGCAGCTCCACCTTCGAGGAACCCCGGGAGCCTGGAGAACGATTTGCTGTACCATTGAGGTTTAGAACAGAACAGGGATGCCGTCCTTCTCATAATGTTTTAGTGAGGCTATAACGATGAAAGCTTGCCACAGAAATTAAATGATATTTCTTTATTAGAGAAGCCGATGCACTGTAATATGGAACTCAGAATTTAACTACAGTTATCTTGTTTTGAACATGAGCGAGCTTACTATATTAATTACCGTTGCATTGCGCCTTATACTAAACCAGTATTTTAGGTTAGAAACCAAAGTGAGCGAAAAATTATGCATGGCAGACCAGAGACCAGTGGAGCTGGGGGAAGGCCAGTAATGTAATGCCAATCCGCACACTTAGTGTAACCTTTGCTGGTCTTCGCCCAGCTCCCCTGGTATCTGGTGTTTGCGATAGCAGAGCCACGCACATTTTTTTTCCACTTCGAGAGACTACTGAAGCAAGCGCGCGGCTTTTTATCGGAGAGCACTGACGTCACACCCCCTGTGTCTTAGTCGTGCCACTAATTCTCCCTCGCTAGGCTCCACCTACCCTCGCCGCGTCGCTACGCTGCGCGATGCCCGTTTTATACTCTGCTTTCACTCTCTCTCTCTCTGTTCTCTCTCCCCTGGCTCGGCGAAGCTGTGAACGTCAAGAGAAACCCAGCGAGCTTCTAAGAGCTTCACTGTAATAATAACGACGCAATTTTTGTGAGCCCTACATCTGTATTCCGATAAAGTTGTTATCCGTGATAGCCTGGTTTGTGCGTAATTGGTCTACATGTCCGAAAGCTTATGCTCTTTGAATATCGCTCCTAAATGTTTATAACAGCTGATTAGGCCCATTGGATGGTTATTTAAATAGCTTAACACATCTGTCGGCAGTTGGTTCCCTTTTCTTCTAAAAGCAATTACCTTAGTTTTCATCACACATTTAGTTATTCCATTACTTTCACTACTTCTGAAAAAATTTGATTTTCTTGGTGGAATAGTTTCACAGGATTATTATCCTGAATAAATCAACTTGTATCGCACTCATTATTACACATCTTGCATCCCGACCAAGCAGTGTGATATCATAATTCAAGATACTAAAAAGGCATGGTCCTAAATTACTCCATTGAGGTACGTCGCAAAAGATGGATTTAACGGAAAAAAGCTAATGGGCACCAATACACTCTCTTCGATTGCACAAAGAGGACAAAATAATGCTATGCGCTAAGCCAGGTACGCCATCGAAATACCTCTTGCGTAAAACTAGAGTATTGTTCAGAGAATCTGACGCTTTAGTGAAATCATTGAAAATCCAACACTAGTTTTTTCATCCAATGTTTTCCAATATATGCTCAACCTCTCTCTCTCTCTCTCTCTCTGTGTGTGTGTGTCTGTGTGTGTGTGTGTGCGTGTGTGTGTGTGTGCGTGTGTGTGTGTGTGTGTGTGTGTGTGTGTGTGTGTGTGTGTGTGTGTGTGTGTGTGTGTGTGTGTGTGTGTGTGTGTGTGTGTGTGTGTGTGTGTGTGTGTGTGTGTGTGTGTGTGTGTGTGTGTGTGAGGACGGCGAGCTCTCTTTACGGGTTTTGCCTCAACCGAAATTGTGCGTTCGTTGTATGGTTATGCTTATCTGTAAAACACGACGAGTGATAAAGCAACACTTCTTTAAAACCATTGAAAGAGCGCGCAATATTGTTACGGGTCTGTAGTCTTTTAATTACTTCGATCATCTATTCTGCGAAGTATACTCACCTTGGCGATCTGTAGCTGTATTGGAAAAGGACCATTGGGGAAGCAAAGAAAGGAGGCGTGCGAGTGGACCAGCAATAACCTTCGCAATAAATTTTGCTTGACCAACCAGGGTATTATATTCCTAACAAGAACAACTGTTTTTCAAACGGCAAATCAGGGAGAACCCCTTGCATTGAGATATGTTGCTTAACAACAGTCTATCTTTGCATGATTCTTTCTGTTGAATTGTGTTAGCATCAAGAATATGAGGAATGATAAGAATTGGGAAAGTAATCATTAAGCATACTGGCTGGTTTTTTACCGCAAAAATAAAGCCAGAAGGATCTTAAAGCTCGACGGGTTTGTTAAGTGCCCTGTTGCTACCAAATATTATATTGCTTTCTTGCTGCTGGGTGACGGGTTGACTGTCACTTGCGCGGAAGGGCTAATGAAATATGCATTTGTAGCATTCCGAATTACCTAAAAAACACATTTGAATCCCACACACTTTGCGGATTGATATAAGTGCAGCTCTTTATGCTGTTGTTTGCTTTGATTGGCGATAATTAGCAGTGATGTTGAAGGCAAATGGGTAAATTCGTCAGCGCCTAGTGCAATAGAAGAGTGGTGAGTTGAGGTTCGACGTCACCTTGTGGGCCCCACTGCTGTTTGCGTTGTCCACAGAATACACATGGAGATGTGATTGCTTGAGGTGTTGTTGTGCGTCATTTTTCGTAATCTTTGAGAGTTGAGCATTATCACTGCCTCACTTAATTAATAATTGTGGGGTTTTACGCGACAATGAGGCACGCCGTAGTGGAGGACTCCGGAAATTTCGACCACCTGGGGTTCTTTAACGTGCACCTAAATCTAATACACGGGTGTTTTCGCATTTCGCCCCCATTGAAATGCGGCCGCCGTGGCCGGGATTCGATCCCGCGACCTCGTGCTCAGCAGCCTGACACCACAGCCACTGAGCAACCACGGCGGGTACTGCCTCACTTGGCACATCGCATCGTGGCAGAAGTGTTAAACTTTAATTGAATTATGGGGCTATATATTTAAATCAGTTATTATAAAATTGCATGTATACACTGTGTACATTTGCGATCTGTGGCACGTTTCTATGCGCAACACTTCCGTTGGCTGTGGGTATCCTGGACGCTAAGTTCACGCTTTCGATACATTCTTCTTCTGCGGGTTTACCTGCCCTTTGTGCATACGTGACCAGCACGCTGTTGAGATGGCAGCTCCAAGCGCTCTCTTCAGGCTATGGACGAATATAATGTTTATACTATCGCAGCCCAGGACGCGGCTTCCACAGCCCAGCACCTGCATTTTTGGTGCATAGGAAAGCAAGCACAAAACGTGCCATACACAAAAACTGCCCATCGCGGTCCGCGGCCGCCGGGATGCGCGGAGACGAGCCCATCTGGTGGTGTTGCAAGAAACCCAGCGGCACCAGCGCCACCAGCGGCAAGACGATCACAGCAGCGTCGGAATGTAGGGAGGCAAAAAAAGCGTCACTTTGAAACCTTAGACCGGATAGGTAGACTTTCAATACATGGATTTTAGCTCATCAGGTGTGATCGCCATGATTATGAAGAAACTGTTTAACCATGGTCAGCTCCCCGCAGGGGCGTCTGCGTAAGCAGGCGTTTGGTGTGTTGCGACACCACGTACCCGAGCACACGAGCGTTGGACCCTCCCGCGTGTAGCCGTGCGCGGCTTAGCCGTGTCTGGGGAAAGGGGGATCCTGGTGGTTGAGCCGATGCCGGGTGTTCGGACCTTTAAGGCACCCCGGCGGAGGCAACACGCTTCTTTGGCCTCTGCTTCACGTAGACGGCACCCCCGGACCGACCCACCCGGCGGAAATCGGCAGTCGCCTTTTCCTGTCCACCTCTTCAACCTTTTCTTTCCTATGTTCTTTCTTTTACTGTCCTTTCATCTCTTTTCTTCTGTCACTTCCTAATTTTCGTAGGCGGCTACGGCTAACCTTGTGTATGTGCCCTCCCTAGGGCATAATATATTAGGTTATAGTGGCAATGTACGGTTGGCGCCTGCATCCTTACCCGTTAAGTGCTGCAGCGTCCCCTAGTTGGGCTTTGTGGTGGGTGGCGGTCATTGCCGCCGAAAAGAAAAGAAAGTACTATGGGAACACCCGCACTTCCCCGCATACTTGATCGTCACCCTCAAAAGAGGGGACGCACCGATGACCTAACCACATGCTTCAACAGAACAAGAGAGACATATACGAAATACCACGTTGTGCACAGCGAGAACTCCGAAAAGCAGGCCAGATTTATTTCCCCTTTCATAGTTGCACAATCTTTAACCGAAGCCATAGAGTCAGGTTATAAAGTAACGAAAATGCCTAGCGGGGACCTCCTTGAGATCCCTCAGAAACATCAGTACGAGAAGCTTGGCAGTCTTGTGACATTTGGTAACATACCAATTTCTGTTAAACAACGCCGAACAATGAATAGCTCACGGGGTGTCGTGTCAGAGGCAGACCTCCTAGACTTGACAGAAACTGAACTCCTGGAAGGGTGGAAAGAACAAAATGTCAGTGATGTAAAACGTATTATACTTAGATGAGACAACAAGGAAATTCCCACTAAACATCTTGGCCTAACATTTGCAACCGGCGTACTGCCAGAAACCATAGAAACAGGATATATCAGGTTAAATGTGCGACCATATATACCCAACCCTAGACGGTGTTTCAAATGTCAGAGGTTCGGCCATGGCTCGCAGAGCTGCCGTGGCCAAATAACTACTGCAAAGTGTGGAGTCCAGGGCCACCCCTCCGACAACTGCAGTGGCACACGTCACTGTGCGAACTGCAGTGGTGACCATCCAGCCTACTCACGCTCCTGTCCGAACTGGAAGAAAGAAAAAGAAATAATCACCCTCGAAGTCAAAGAAAACATTTCGTTTAAGGAAGCCCGTAAGAGGTGCTCACCTTTCCACAGCACACCTTATGCTGATGCGGCACGCCGGGGGCAGCGTCGCAGCGGCCATTGCCAAGTGCCCTGCCCGCGTGCAGCGAGCAGGTACCTTTGGCTCCTGCCCCCAGGGTGGAAGTAGGTAAGCATACTCCATCCAACCAGCAAACAGGCCAGGCGACCCTTGGGTTGCCGGCCCCACAAGAGTTATCTGCGGCAACCTGCGCTACATGCAGAGATGCCACAGGACTGATAGCGGCCCCGAAGGTGGGCGCAGCCGAGGCTGCGTCAACCTCCCCGGCCCCTTCCAGCGCTGGCAACAGCCGGCGCAGCCAAATCCCACAGGGAGCCCCATCGACCTCCGAGCTGGTGGGCGCAGGGGTCTTGCCTTCCGAGGTGAGACTCTCTCGAAAAACTTCTAGCTCGCAAGAGCGCGTGTGCGGCGCCTCACAAGAGGCAATCGACACAACACCCATCCTCACGGCGCACCAAGCGCCTAAGGAGCAGCGAGGCTCCCTCGAACGCTCCAGAACAGGCAAAACCCCGCTTACAGGGCCTCGAAAGAGCCCTGTAATCTAATGCATCACTCCCGTTTCCGCACACACAGCACCTATTTACTTCCAATATGGATACAGAAATTATTCAATGGAACGTCAGAGGTCTCCTTAGAAACCTTGATGATGTACAAGAACTGATCCACCAACACAATACAAAAGTGCTGTGTTTACAGGAAACACACTTAAAACCAAAACACACAAATTTTCTTCGACAGCATGTTACTTTTCGCAAAGATCGCGATGACGGTATCGCATCATCGGGCGATGTCGCCATAGTAATTCACAAAAGTATAGCGTGTCAACGTTTACAGCTACGAAGGGTCCTCGAAGCAGTGGCGGTTCGAGTTGTCCTGCTAAACAAACTCATCACTATTTGTTCGCTTTACATACCCCCACATTACAAATTAAACAAACCAGAATTTCAGTCGTTCATAGATGAATTGCCAGAACCTCATGTTGTTCTTGGCGATTTCAATGCACATAGCAGCTTGTGGGGAGACTCTCGTATCGATGCGCGAGGTCGTCTCGTTAACAGTTCCTTTTTTCTTTTGGAGCGTGCTTTCTCAATAAGAAAGAACCCACATATTATTCTCTTACTATTCTCTTATTGAACAGAGCATTTTCTTCAATTGACCTCAGCATAATTTCGCCGTCTATACTGCCTGGACTTGAATGGGAAGTTACCAGCAATCCTTACGGGAGCGACCACTTCCCCATACTGCTAAGAACATCAAAACAAAACGAATACCCACCACAGGCTCCTAGGTGGAAGGTTGATACAGCCGACTGGGTGAAATTTCGAAATCTTACTAGTATCTCATGGTATGAAATCTCTTCTTAAGGAATTGATGTTGCTGTGCAGTATTTTACAGCCTTCATTATAGATGCCGCATCTAAATGCACATCTGAAGTAAGTGGCTTGGCATGTAGACGATGTGTCCTGTGGTGGAACGACGAATGTAGGATTGCCCGTAAGAAACAGAACAAAGCGTGGGGGTTGCTACGCGCTTCTCCCACTGCAGAGAATCTTATCAACTTTAAAAAAGTAAAGTCCGAAGGCAGGCGCACCCATCGACAGGCCAGAAGAGAAAGCTGGCAGAAGTTTTTATCGGGCATCAACTCGTACACAGATGAGGCCAAAGTCTGCAACAGGGTTATTGGGATAAGAGGGCGACAAGCACAATCACTCCCTTTGGTAAACACACAAGGCGATACGCTGCAAGATCAGGCAGACTCACTTGGGGAGCACTTTGAGAGCGTGTCGAGCTCAACCCATTATTCTCAGTCCTTTCTCAAATATAAACAAACAGAAGAATGTAAGCCAATAATTAGAAAATCCAGACAGAATAAACCCTATAACCGGCCTTTCAGTATTGCCGAGTCGAGAGCTGCCTTGGACACATGTAAAAGCACTGCACCGGGAGCTGACAGAGTCATGTATGACATTATCAGAAACTTACGCACTGACGCACAAGTTACACTACTTACCCTTTTCAACACTCTGTGGGCTGCGGGATACCTCCCATCTACATGGAAAGAGGCGATTGTGGTTCCTGTCCTGAAGCAGGGGAAAGACCCCTCCTTGGCAGCAAGTGATCGTCCGATAGCTCTTAAAAATTGTCTGTGTAAGCTTTTTGAAAAAATGATTAATCACAGACTCATACACTTCCTTGAACTCAACAATATACTCGATCCCTATCAGTGTGGCTTCAGACAAGGGCGATCAACAACCGATCATCTTGTGCACATTGAAGGATACATTCGCGATGCCTTTGTACACAAAGAGTATTTCCTCTCGATATTCCTCGATATGAAGAAGGCATATGATACAACATGGCGTTACGGGATCTTGCGAGACTTGTCGGGAATGGGCATCTGTGGAAATAAGCTGAAAATAATTCAAAGCTATTTCTCCAATCGTACCTTCCGTGTAAAAGCCGGCAATGCACTATCACGTCCTTTCACGCAGGAAACTGGCGTACCGTAGGGAGGCGTGCTCAGCTGCGCTCTCTTTATCGTTAAGATGAACGTACTACGTGCTTCACTGCCACCTGCCATTTTTTTTCCGTATACGTAGACAACATACAAATAGGCTTCAAATCCTGCAACCTCACAGTATGCGAAAGACAGGTTCAGCAGTGCTTAAACAAGGTGTCCAAATGGGCAGACCAAAATGGATTTAAAGTCAACCCCCACAGAAGTTCTTGTGTTCTCTTCACAAGAAAGAGAGGCCTGGTCCCAGATCCTCGCGTAGAACTGGGCGGACAACAAATTCCTGTAAACAAAGATCTCAAATTTCTTGGTGTTATACTTGACTCCAGGCTTACTTTCATTCCTCACATAAACATCTTAAAGAAATATGTCTTAGAACAATGAATTTACTTAAAATCCTATCCCACACAACGTGGAGTAGCGACAGACAGTGTTTATTGAATATTTACAGGAGCCTAGTTCGATCAAGCTTAGATTATGGTGCCGTAGTATATCAATCTTCCGCACCGAGAGCGCTTAAGATGTTAGACCCCATTCACCATCTTGGTATCCGCCTGGCCACTGGCCACTGGGACAAGCCCTGTTGAAAGTCTATATGTAGAGTTGAATGAGTGGCCCCTCCATCTTCAGAGAACAAACATCAGCTTAACGTATTTTCCCAAGGTTTGCTCTAATAAGGAACATCCGTGTTTCACACCGTTAACGACTTCATGTGTGAAACACTTTTTCATAATAGACCCTCCATGAGACTTCTTTTCTCACTTCGTGCAAGAGAACTTAGTACGGAAATGGATGTTCCAGTTCTCGAATATCACTTAATGCCTCCAGCCAAGCTAGTACCGCCCTAGGAGTGGCAGGTGATAGACTGTGATATATCCTTTGTGGAGGTCACAAAGCATGCTCCTGACCTCAAAATCGCTATGCATTTCCGTGAGCTTCAATCGAAATACTGCTGTTCCGAATTCTACACAGATGCATCAAAATCGCATTCTGGTGTAGCTTATGCTACTGTTGGTCACTCTTTTTCTAAATCTGATGTATTGAACCCCTTAACGAGTATCTTCACTGCAGAAACCACGTATAAATAAATTAAAACTCGACAGAGCAATAGTATATACAGACTCGTTAAGCCTTGTAAGAGCGCTTAACTCTTTACAAAAGCATACAAATCCTGATTTCATTGAACTTTACTCGCTCTTATGCAATGTTTATCTATCACCCAGACACGTAGTAATATGCTGGGTGCCTGGCCATAGTGGCATCGAGGGTAATGTGTTAGCAGACAAAATGGCCACATCACTCACATCACGAACCACTTTTCCTACAGCTGTTGTCCCTGTCACAGATCTGAGGCCTTTGTTAAGAAGGAAACTGCGACAACACTGGCAGCGCATGTGGAACGCAGAAACAAATAATAAACTGCACGTTATAAAGCCACAGTTAGGTTTTTGGCCCTCTTCAACAAAATCTCGGCGAACAGATGTCTTATTCTGTCGCCTCAGAATAGGCCACACATTTGGTACCCACAATTTTCTGCTTACTAGAAATGAACCGCCAACCTGTGGCCGATGTGGTGAGAGGCTGACCGTCCTCCACGTCCTCTTGGAGTGTCGAAAAGCCGAATCTGAAAGAAACATTTTCCACTTGCATACCGTTATTACATCCCTCTACACCCGGCTATGTTTCTCGGTAAGGAACCGCTTTTTAGCACCAAGGCAGTCCTCAACTTCTTGAATGATGTCGTTCTGTACGTTATAAGCCCAATAAATTCGTAGAGCATCCTCGCTCCAGAGGATGCCACTGCGATAACAGTTTTGCATAGCACATGCCTCCAGACCCTTGTTTTTCAAGGGCTTAAGGAGGCAGTAGTGCTCTAGCATATCTTATAACCTTATATATTTTTACACATCGTATCATTCTTTTCAAATGCATATTAATGTTCATAGTACATGTTCATTATGGCCTCATCGCCATAATCTTATACAAATTTTACGCACTTCAGAGCGACCATTTTTAAGGCCCCTTTACAGCCACGTCACTCCATCTTCATAGAACTTCATTACACTGCGAACTCATTACCACGGACATGGGGCTCTTTGGCCATACTGGCCCTTGCGCCATACAACATCAGATATCATCATCAACCATGGTCAGCAAGGCCTTAAGCAATAGGTGCCGGATCGTTCTTAGACCAGACTACGACAGAGCGATCACCCTTTTTTCGCCTTACAAGTTCACTCTTTATGTTGCACCTAACGAAGGAAAATTTTTTCTGGCGAGTTCATTGCTTAGTGTTTACAAAAGAGATCGCGCCTGCTTCGTTTTATTTTCTTCAGCATAAACTATAAAGTATTTTGATTTCAATTGCCTGCAGCTCTAGAATCACTTATTCCGAACTAACTGTCGGCGAAAACAGGCAATGATGCAAGTTATCTTGTCCAACCTCGCTGGCAAACAGTGCATGGCAGTGACATCCCACTCATTTCACGGTGGTAGCTCGAGGGACGAAGCAACTGCCATCACATTTTCAAGCAAGGCCTCGTGATCTCTTTTCGGAATGCCATGAAATTCAACACTAAGTTTTCCCTTCTGTGACTGAAGTTCATGCATATCCCTTTTAAAATCTGTTAGCAGTCCTTTGCACCGGCATTCCTTACTTTTCTCAACTCGGCACCTAATATCCTTTATTGCTTTCTTATTTCCAATCATACGAGCAAGCGCGGTATCAAAATTGTCGGACAGTATCAGTACACTCTTCTCAATAGCGGTGACAGTGGGCTTTAGACCTCTCACTTCCGCCTCAAGTTCTTCAATGGCAACTCCATTGTCATTGTCAGGGGTCATCTTTTCATTGACGCCTCTGCAATACTGGCATCGTCATTGCATACCAGCAGCTTCAACTCGTGACTGATTTGTTTTCTCCAAGGCGGCAGAGCAGCTTCTCATATGGTGTGCAAATGAACACTCTTGACACAATGCGCGACGATCATTCATAACTGGCACACCGCAGTAATCATAAGATTTATTCTCAGCAACTACGATAACCAGCCGAGCAGCAGCACAGTGACGAGTTAAGGTAACACGAGTGTCGAGCACAAAGCAACAGACGTGCGCGAAACGGCGAAATGCCTCAGGATTACGGACATTCCGTGTCACTAGAGTTGCGACATGGAAGTGGGGCTTTACACTGCAGCGAAGGCAGCGCCGCAATACACTCAGTGACGCGCCAGATCAGTTGATCGTGGCTCCCTAGGGCACGTGGCAGATAGCGAAGCTCTTCGAACAGTGGGTAGCTTGGCAACAGTGGGCAGCTTGGCAACAGCTACGGAATGCTGCCTGAATGCTGTTTCTTGCTTATGCAGGTATGTTACCGCAAAAATGCTCATTGTGTAAAGTCCGACGATCGTTTTTTGCTGTTGCTGTGCTGCCCACAGCCACTTTTTTTCATGATGTAAGCTCTGTTATGTTGACGGCCCTCAACCGCCTTCTCTTGAGTGGTGATATCGAGCTTAACCCTGGACCCACTACGGGAACCCAGTCGACTAAATCTACTAAAAAGGGTCGCGCTTCTTTGGGCCATTCAAGCCGCTCTGCTAATTCGCCGAGGGCTTCTAATCCTACTGGAGAGCTGGTGGTTGAGGAAGCATTGTCGAACTCCGATAATCCTGTGCTTGTACAACTTTTGACTGAAGTATTGACTAACAATAAGGACATGGATCGCGACATTGCAGAGACAAAAAGTTCTGTTGGTGTGCGCTTCGAGGCACATGAATTGCGCATTTCCGCTGTTGAAAAGGCATTGGCCAACCCTGCTTCACGGCCTGAAAATGGTCAATTACATAACGAAATAAGTGCACAGAAGCGCTCAGTCTCTCAGTTGACTGGAAAGAATGCAGATCTAGAAAATCGGTCTAGGCAGAACAACATTATTTTACATGGCTTATTAGAAACTCTTGATGAAACGCACGATTCCCTCTTTTCCAAAATATCTGAATTATTTCAACAGAGTCTTGGTATTCAATGTCCTCGCATCGAACGCCTCCATCGTTTGGGTAGAGCTCGTGAAAACCATCCACGCCCGGTAATATCGAAAATGCTTGATTTTAAGGACGAGCTTACTTTGCTGAAGAATGGTTTTAAGCTTACGCATTCCGGACTTAGGCTTTCTGATTACTTTTCACCCAGAGTTCGTGGTATTCGGAAGAAACTATGGGAGGCGTCCAGTCAGCATCTCAACAATGGGTCATCTGTTAAGATTAGGTTTGATCATATTTTCATTGACAAAATTCGGTGTAACTGGTGCGATTCCACCAACTCTCTTGTAAAAATCTCTAATCGTCGCAACTTTTCTAAGACAGCAGGTCCCACATCACAGTCAGCAACAGGTTGAACTTCTTCTACAACCCAAAGAGATCTTACCATTATAAACATCAACGCTAGAAGTATAGCTAATAAATTTCCCCTTTTTCTTTCGCTTGTTTTGTCCTATTCACCTGACATTATTGGTATCACCAAAACTTGGTTACATGCGGGTATTCATGACTCGGAGTTTACACCGCCAGGTTACGTCACCGTGCGAAATGATCGTCATAGTCAGAGGTGGTGGTGTTGCATAGCTTTTTCGCTTCGATTTCAAATTCAAAGTCCTCTTCTCTCCGATAGACATAGAATCAGTCTGCTGTAAACTTTACTACGATAAACAATTCTTAAGCATATGCGTTTTCTATGCTCCCCCTGATAGTTCGTTGGAAACTCTTGACAACCTGCACCAACTTTTACTGCAAGAGAATTTAGTTTCCTCAAATTTCGTCTTACTGGGTGATGTTAATGCTCCCGGAATCGACTGCACGTCTCTCTCATTTTTTGATCATGGTAATGCATTAAACAGGAAATTTGTTATATTATCGTTATCTCTTGGCTTAAAGCAGGTCGTTCACAGTCCCACCCGTGGTGACGCCGTACTGGATTTGATTTTTCTCAGCACTGATTTTGCCAAGACGGGTTACAAGTACGAAATAATTGATGGTATCTCGGATCACAACGCTGTTTTTCTATCTGTAAACCGGCCAATTCATAACCAAAGTTTTACGCTGTCTACGTTTCGAGACTTTTCTAGAGCTGATGACGTCCGTATCACAGATGAACTATCCAATAATTTCGACGCATTTTTGGCACTTGGACTATCTAGTGACGTTGATGCGCTCGTGGCGTGTTTTGAAAGCATAGTAAAATCATGCATATATCGATTCGTTCCTTTGAAAACTAAGAAAAAAAAACAATAACCATCCCTGGATGAACCGACAACTGCTGCACTTATCGCGACGTGCTGGTAGACTTCGCACTAAACGCTCGAATAATCCTGAGGCATGCGTTTTGTACGCGCAGGTAAAAAATGAACTCCAGAAAAAGAGCACCTCGGTCAAAAATTTCTTCTATCATGTTCAGTTGCCGAAACTGCTCAAGTCTAACCCCCGTAAATTCTGGTCTTTCATATCTCCTGGCTCTTCTTCCACATCTTTTAAAATCAACAACAGTGTTGTTAACGATCCATTAGAGATTTCAGAGGCATTTAATACATATTTACCGTCAGTATTCGCCTCGGATGATTCCAGTCGTTCAACATTTGCAACTAACGATTCATATGCAATTGATGATATCAACATTAGCCTAGAAGGTGTTTCGAATCTCATACTAAACTTAGATACTAAAAAACCAGCCTGCCCTGATGGAATTCCGAATTCCTTTTCAGTACGATTCTCGCTATGGACATATATATATATATATATATATCTGTTCATTATATGTCAGAAGTCCCTTAATAGTGGCGTTGTGCCTTCTTCCTGGAAAAGAGCTAAAGTACTACCTTTATATAAATCTCGTGACAGGCAGCTTGTATCTAACTATAGGCATATTTCTTTAGCTGCAACCTCATGTAAAATACTAGAACACATAATATATAAGCATATAATACTGTTCCTTGAAAATAATAACCTATTGAACAGCTTTAAGCACGGCTTCAGGCGCGGTTTTAGTACTGTAACACAGCTTACGGAGTTCACTCATGAGCTTTCCCATTACATCGACTTAGGTAATCAGATTGACACCATTTTCATTGACTTTAGCAAAGCTTTTGACACAGTACTACATCTGAATTGCTTTTGAAACTCCATAATATTCTATATAACCCTCAGTTAGTGTCTTGGATTTCCAGTTTAATTTCTTTGTGTTCCCAATTCGTATGCTATGATTCTGCGGATTCGTCTATAGTCGACGTCACCTCAGGAGTCCCACAGGGATACGTACTTGGCCCTCTACTATTCTTATAGTTTATTAATGACCTTCCAGACCAGGTTACTTCAAAAATACGCCTCTATGCAGATGACTGTGTTATGTACAGCCCAGTTGACTCACTCGCTGATCATCAGCGCCTTAAATATTTCTTTGTTTCATTTTGTGACTGGTGTGCTACTTGGAGAATGAGCATAGATTTTGATAAAACTGTTATAATGTCTTTCACTCACAGGCACATGCCCGTATGTTATAATTGCAACGGTGTACCACTAACACGAGTTTTTCAATGGAAATATTTAGGCGTCATTTTTACACCCACCTTGTCTTCGTCTAAACATATAGATTACATTTGTAGTAAAGCGTTAAAAAAACTTGGTTACATCCACCGGACGTTGTCTCCTGCTCCGAGGGACACTAAATTAGTAGCATACAAAACACTGATTCGCCCAATTTTAGAATATGCTTCCTCCGCATCGAAGCCATATAAACAATTTGAAATTCATTGTATTGAGTCGGTCCAGAGGAAGGCTATTCGTTTTGTTTACCGTCGCTTCGACCGAGACTTTTCACCGTCAGCTGCTCTTACGGAATTAACCTCCAGTTTCTTTCTAGGCGGCGGCACATAGAATCTCTGAAGATTTTCTATTCTTATAAGAACTCTCTTTGTCACCTATCAGATCCCTCCCTTTTATTGCCTGCTTGCCCGACTTCAACTAGAGCTTATCCTGCCTCTAATATCAGACCACTCGATCCACGCGCTAACACTTTCAAATCCGGTTTTTTCCCCGCATGATTGAACAGTGGAATTTGTTACCTGCCGAAGTTCGTTTGTTACCCATTTCTGAATTTTTAAATGCTATTGCTGATGTATAGTTTCTTCAGATTTTTATATTTCTATGTTCTTGTTTCTGCATATCATAATCAGTTTTCCTCACATGTACACCCACTCCTGCGATAGCCCTAACGGGCTGCAATATGTATAAATAAATAAATAAATAAATAAATAAATAAATAAATAAATAAATAAATAAATAAATAAATAAATAAATAAATAAATAAATAAATAAATCCACACCAGCCGCAGTTTCTTGTATCCCGGTGAAACTACAGTTGTGCGTTTGTGTCTGTTCTGTCCACATGCTTTCCTTCCGAACTTATGCCACTCCAAGATACAACAGGATGAGCCAAATGGCCCAACAGTCAACGATTATATCAGAATCGTCTTCGCGAAATGAGGCAGTGACGTGCTGCGCAGTCGGTGAGGAACTGGTTCTCAGAAGTTTGGAAGAATGTGGTATTCAGACCTTTGTACATCTCGTCCGCTGGCGGAAGATCAAGACGAGAGAAGACGTCGGTGGGAATTTCTCGGTTGAGGAACGGGTACCGCTAGAGTTGTGACGACTAGTGGCATGAACTACATGGTGGGGCTGTGTGGAAGGCACGGCCACAGCTCCAGACACTAGGGTTTGTCGGTTTTCGGCGGGCGCAATTCTCCTTCCAGCGGGCCCATAGCTGCAGGCGGGGCTTGGTGGTTGGCGGTGGTGATCCTGCACTTGCTGGTTCTCTGGTTAGAATGGCCGTGATCACCAAGTAAGTGGCGACTTAGATACGTGACCACGCGTATATGAACCGGCATGGCATTGGAAGCGGGCACGCTGAGCACAGCTGATGAATCGGCCAATGTCGCCACTATTCATCCAGGCATCGAGCGCTTTCTCCTACGCATGCAGACCGAACTTTGGCTTCATTTCCACTATGACGGCAGTGGCGCTACACAAACATGACATTGCGGTAAATCACCTACTGAGAAACTGGTAAAGAAGCGATCGATGTATGAAGGTGTGGCGATGTGATAAGGTAATGCGGCCTTATCTCATGTCAGCTGCGCGGAAGTGGTACCAATTACTTTGCAGTCATTTGGATACCTACTACACACCAGTCCAGAAAATTACCAGGGCGCCATCACTGAATACGAAACTCTAGCCAATATTGACGCATAGTCACGCGCTCGAGGCTTTCTTTCCCTCAATGACGGCGCTGACAAAGGTATGAACCTGAAATGAGATCTGGTGCATGTCCTTCTCTCCTTTCTATCGTATCAAGTTGCCATAAAGAGCAACGTCTTGCAGTTTTTTCTGCATTGACACCATTTCCATAAGCCAAAATAACAACGTAGTTTGATGGCCTAATATCCATAGCAAAGAAAACCATCCAACGTTCTGACTCCTCACATATCTAGAAAGATTCTATGCAGGAATTGTAACCAGTGGAGTCGACCGGAATGGTTAGCTCAAGCATAATCTTAGTGGCCATTAAAACCACCGATGCACCCACAACTCAACGAAGAGTCAATGTGCGACACGCTACATATCATCCTGCAAGTGCGAGTTGAAGTCGGCATGCTCTGGGGTTTAGATAAGTATCGTATCTCGCAAAACTTGTTTCGGTCATTACATGGGTATTTCTATTCACAGAGAGGAGTTGTCACCAGCCCTGCGTCTATCGGGATCAACGTAAGTGCTTCTGTGACATCATTTAGCACAGTTTGCTTAGAACACCAACAACCGCAAAATGCGGGATTCTCTGTACCGTATTCTTGATTCAGATTCACCAGACCTAAGATTTAGTGCCTATGAATCTCGTAGCGCCAAAAATACCTGACAACACTTGAGAATGAAGTTGCAATACCGTAAAGAGGTTCATACCATTGTGTGGAATCAATTGATGAAAAAACAGGTACGCGCTGTACGGTGTTATATTATTGAAACTCATCCAATGACTGAAGGTAAATTCGAGTCGTTTGCACTTTGTCAACTAGTGCATGATGCGCTACACTTCGCTAGACCTTTCCCCAGTTAAACGTAGTGGCAGCTCCACGTTACAATTCATTACACAGCGCAGCCTTCGGGCAGAACGAGTTCAGAACACTCCCTGTACTCGTCAGAAAGGTTGTGCAGTGCTCGTGCACCAGGCGCTGTGCCGCTTTCGCATGACAAAGAACTGGCACTGTACTCGTTGTAACTTTAGTTCATGAAGTGCCGGGTGAAGTGAGGGAACCTTAAGATTAGCTGTACTAAAGCACACAGTAGCGAAGCGACGTGTCTGTATCCTTCAAAGTGGGTTTTGTTACGTGAATTTCTTACTTTTACACGCAGAATACCCTGACTCTGGGATGATGCGGATTCTAGGCACTGTGAGAATCGTAGTAAGCGAAGATTTCTGTTCTGTTTGCTTTTATTGACAATGATTAGCTGTGATGTTGACGGTGAATGTTTTATTTCTTCAGAGTTTCTTTTAATTGGGTAGCTGTGCGCTTATACTAAAATTACTTTAAGTTCACCCCTGCTGCTTGTCTGCGTAGTGCACAGAACACATTGCGATTCATGTTTGCGTGAAGCGTTGTTGTGGGCCACTGTTAATAATCTCCGAGGTTACCATTGTCATTGCTTCACACTGCGCATCAGGTCGTGGGAGAAGCGTTAAATTTTGTTGGACTATGCGGATGTACGTGCTAAAACAATGGGATTATCAGGCATTGGCAAACTCCTAATTAATTTGGTCCGGCGTGGTTTTTACCGTACACGTAAAATTTAAGCATACGATTGTTACTCTAGGGCACCCGCGTAGAAACACGGCTGCCACGGTCAGGATCGAACCCGCGGCCTCGAGAGATGCCATAGCCACAAAGTCACCACGCGAATACATAAGCGTTGATTTGACAAGCTACCGCTTCCGTAGTGTCGCCCCTACGCTACGGTGCTTAAACACAGCTTTGTCTTTGCACAACATGCGTCAGTTGTCAGGTCGACAAATTTTATAGGTGCAATGCTTTTTTAAGAAATAGCATAAGACTACCGTACCGTACCTTGATGTAAAATTTGTCCAGTTTGCCCGCAACCACTGTAGCGTCTAAAACTAGCGTCTTCTGGCCTTATTGGGTCGCCTTTTCCTTCTGTCACCCTCACCCCACGCACGGAAACTGCGAAAAAAGTGTGGCAAGACTGTCATTCACACACGTCGTGGATGCGCCCGTTTTACATATCTGCTTCCACTCCCTACCTCATCCCTACCATTCTATCTACCTCCCCTCATGACTGCTTTCTTGCACGTTGGTAGAAAGGCAAGAGCTGCAATTTCGGTGCTATTTCTTACGAGGGTCACAAATAACTACAGCTGTCGTGAGTTTGTTGGTTCGACGTCCTGGGAGCTCCAGAGGGCATTTTGAACATGCAATGTGAGGGAAAGGTCCAAAACGACTTTCTCACTTTGCCTTTCTTCTCTCCAAGCTACACACACGTTATTAACTTCCTCTGCGCGAGTGTAACTGCCAGTGTAAACGTCGAAGAAAGAGGCAAAAATCGCTTCGATTTAAAAGTACCTCCTCTACCTGCGTGCAGTTCACATCTACCTTCTGCTTAGGGGCACCTTCAGCCTATCGTGCCATTGTAGCAGGCCACACGTAAATACCGCTATAACCAAAGTGCTTGACAGTTCTAGAGGTATTTGGCGAGTAGTAGAAGTGGTGGCGTTGAGCAGAGGTAGAACACTGAATTTCTAATCTGCAGGTCGTAAGCACGGATCCCTTTGCAGTCTACTACACTGCTGGCATAGAGTAGCCCCTGAGACCGGCAAAAATGCCAAGAGCCAGCGAGGCTATAGTACTCCAGGTGCAACCAAATTAAGAAAGCTAGACTAAGCTTAAATCAAAACCCACCCTTACCAGAAAGAGATTGACATCCCGGGCCCAGTATTCGGCTACTATCTGCTTCATTACTTCAAAGAGAGAATTGTGCAGCTCCCGCTTACAGGGAGAATTATTGCTGCACAGACCATAACATATACAATTATTTAGGCAGAGCACCTGACTATGAGCTAAAGGATGCTGGGTCTAATATCACCGCTGTAAATACTAAAGAGGTACTACATAGCTAAATAATTTACACCATGCATGGAGATATTCACGTTTCATAACACACTTGAGTAATGTATTCATTCATGGAGTATTCATTCATTATGTCATTCTGCAAAGCATAGGGTAGTTGTAGATTTCACAACACCATTATGGTGCAGTAAGAAAAGTGGGCAGGTGCGCAAAGGGTTCTTTAATTTTTTTGTATATATACAGGTAAGGAAAAAGTCAGCGTGTTCCACAACATTACAAACTAGTAGCAGATCCACAAGGGGACCCTGTCTACTATTAAAACTTCCCCCCGGGACATGCCTGGACTTGAGAGCCGACAAAACTCGTTGAGAGAGCCCCCCTCTGGTTCAATGTTTGTTTTATAAGGCTACACTATTTAAAAATGTCGTGCTAGAAGCTGTTCCTGGAGCATTACTATCGATAAGGGAATGCATGGGGAAGGCGGGAGACAGAAATTCAAGGAGATGAGCAAAACGAGAACAAGGTAAAAGCGCGAGCCTGCTTCTACCTTTGTCTCGTTTTTTTCATCCTACTATCTATTATAGCATAGTGGCTATAGCAGTCACATAGTTCACAAATGCCTTCCAGCACAAATTGCACAGAATCCAAAAGCGCGCATACATTTCTGAAGTACGCACTCTTAACGAAAAATAACTTACACCGTCAGCTTTCGAAGAGTGCTCATGACATTTTCCGCAAGGTCAAACTTGAGCAAATCTTTCTTTTGGGACATCAAGAATCCAGCAAAATGAATAGACCAAGTGAGAGCATACTGTTGGGCTTGCCGCAATCACTGCAAGACAGGGAGATTATCTAGCTTTCTGTTACAAAACAGCAGAATACGTAGAAAAGGGCGCAACTAGCCATTAAATATATTTGCCAACGCGAACAAAATGTATGT
Source organism: Dermacentor variabilis (assembly GCF_050947875.1). Taxonomy (NCBI): domain Eukaryota; kingdom Metazoa; phylum Arthropoda; class Arachnida; order Ixodida; family Ixodidae; genus Dermacentor; species Dermacentor variabilis. Next base: position 53,212,062 of record NC_134576.1, on the reverse strand, counting down.
CCGTATGTCGTGACCTCACCCGACATTCTTTCATTGATGTAGCCCTCATCCTTTCTAGTGCTGTCCCGTTTACAAACAAGGCAACTTAGTTGGCAATCATCAGCCTTCTCACTGACCAAAAATGTTTGCTCATATGGAATCTGCAGGAAGCGCCGCGCAAGAAGCGCCTGGCTTCACGCCTATGTCAACTTGCAAATATGCCTGTACAAACGGCAATGATTAGGTTTGTAGTTCTGTGAATGGAAAGCTATGATGGCTTACCAACACCTGGAAGTCGACCAGTTTAGAGTGCAGGAAAAGAAAGGAGGAAGGATGGGACATTGTATACAGGTTGATAATTTTTAAGTTTATGGCAGCTTTAAGAATTGCCTGTGCTGATGGCATATTCCTTGTGGTTGAGCTGCATTATTCGAACAGGCAAGCATTACTAGCACGAGAATTTGGAACACAGCTTCTAATAATTCACCAAAATTTCAGGGTTCTGCAAGTGCCGAATTATGTCTCAACGTGTGGAACGATATACACGTGTGCTCCAGTTATTTTTGTGCTTCAATGCGCATAAGAGCGTTTTCTTTAAAAAATAAATGCGCCAGCCGAACATTTTTAGAGACAGCTTGATCGCGCATGTCTCTGAGCTTGTGTAATTGCGGAAATTCACTTTGAGCGGATGTGCCTGACAAGGTAACCGGCTATATTTCGTAAATTGCTACATTTGTCGTAACTAAATATTAGGAAGCTAAGCATTAAAACTTTCGTAATTATTTGTACATGTGTTTTGATATGTTTTTGAAAATAATGCCCACCTCTCTGAAGGGCTCTACGACAAGGACTAAGTTATCTGCAAAAGGCGATTTTTTAGCATTCAATAAATTTATAAAATATCACCCAGTAGAGAAGTAGCGTAGAAGTTGCTATGCATGTAGTATATACAAAACCAGTTAGTAGTACAGTGTATTCAAATACCTCCCGACCCATGTTGGAGACAAAATGAATGCCTGCGTGGCTATGTTATTGAGAAAATTATGGTAGATAGAATGAAACTGCTGAAATTTTCATGCATTTGCACGCCCGATGATCGTCCACGGGCCAGTGTCGATACATTTTCAAAGTGTGCATGGAATTTTCCGTCTGCCAAGTACGTCTAAAGTGTATGGCTGGTCGCGCGTCTCCATATCAAGAGGGTATACGTGGAATTTATGTAGCGTGCTTTTAACACACACTAACTGGAAATGAAAAAGAAATCTTTAAAGAAAAACACAAATGAGCATCAAATCCAATTTGAGACAATGAAATTGTAATACCAATGCAAAACAATTGTACCTGTGCAGGCATTTGGCAAGGTGATGGTGCACAGATTAGTTCATACTCTTTCACCGTGAAATCATGCCACATGTCTTTTCTTGCTCCACTTCTAAAGCCGAAATAAAGATGTATTTCCTTGTTTATGGAATACGGACACGCTCGTGTTCGTGAATGTGGCAAACATTCTTCACATTCCGACCTCAATCAAGTAAGAATTCCTGAGCTGTCTACAGTGCCTTTAGGCTTGCTTTTGATTTACTGACTGTACAACTGAATGATATTTTGAACACAAATTGTTAACTTTACCTTTCACAATGCATGTCTGAAAAGCTACCATTTTTTTTAAGCAGCGTTGAAATGTCTATTCAGTCAATGAATACCCAACTTCATGAGTGACCAAAATATTGCTGGTTTCATACCCTTGGTGTGCAATAGACTGCATACGTTGCAAAATGGATAACTTGCTTTGTTCAGCTTTGTAGCATATGTCAGAGGTAAATTCCGGGGATGTTGATCAACCTGCAAAACTTTCATTGATCATTCAAGGCAGATCATTTCGTATTTAGGCAAGTTGCTCGTTTCCATAAACTAGCAGATAGATTATAAGCACTCAGAATCGCATCAACTGTTTCCTCTTTGATATCGGCCTGGGAGAAGGTGAAAAATTTTTGAAACAACTTTCTCAGGAGGAGTGGACCTACCGTGACGAAAGTAAGATGCACCATGATCTGCCGTTTCTAGGTGTGTTCTGTAGTGTGCTGAAGTGTAATGTACCAGGCAAGCTACTCCGGCCATTGACTGATGCAGTAACGTTCACTGAAGCATGCTTTTTAAATTTGACAGTGTCACTACAAAATGACATTACATTGCTCAACAGCTAGAAGCCTAAATCATCACATTTCAAAATGGCGTAAAAACACTGCGAAGTGGACTAGAAGTTTTCTGCCCTGTACAGGTTGGAGATGTTCGCCATTATAAAATTTATCTATACATAACTAGATATCAGATAACCGGCAATATTAGGCGAAGGCTCAGCATGCGAAATTTAATTGAGTTTCATACATCAAGATGCTATTACTGTGCGTTGGTATACATAGCTAAATTTCAGTTAAGCATGATACATTTGCGGTGTTCCAGTTAAGGTTCTTGAATTCGAGATCCATAGTGTAAATCAGAGTAACTAAATTACCTGCTGGGTGACATGCTTTCATAGTGTAGATTGGAGGTGTCTATAAAATGGTCAAGCCGACACTCTGCACACCGTTTCTGGAGGACCGCTTCTGGAGGGCCACACCATTCCTTCAGTTTTTGAAGCTAGACGCCACCGTGAGCGTCGGCCAGGTGCAGCTCTCTTCGGACTCCAAAAAGCTTACGATATTCGTCACCACATTCGGCTGATACTGCTTTTGCCAGCTTCCCTTTGGTGTCACCTCCGCGCCCGATTACTTCCAAAGGCAGACGGCCAGAATCATGGAGGACCAAGGAGGAGTCGCCACTATGGTAGAGGACCTTCTGGTTTTTTAACGCAACTGCCAGGAACACAACGCCAGACTGAGCCAGGTGCTGCCTCGTTTTGGGGTATCTGAGATCTTCTTCCTCGGTGTCGTCGTTTCAACGCCGGGCATCAGGCCAGGTTCAGGCATGGTGCAAACATTCAAGGCCATAGAAGCTCCAACACACATTTCTGGCACCAGACGATGATTGCTCGGAATGGTGAATCATCTCGCCATAATATTGACACACATCTCGGACGTCACAGCGCCTATCAGTGCCCTACTGAACAGGTCCGTGAGTGGGGTGGGGTAGGATGAAAAAATTATAGCATTCGAGAACATCAAGGAACCCTTGACGTCAGACCGGTGCATGGCCAAGCACGCCCAAGCATACGTGACTTCCCCAAAGCTTAGGTCAGAGAACAGCTCGCCGTTCCCGTTGCAGGAGCTGGCGGCGTTTGCAGCATCGTACGGCTTCGACTATCCGACCAGCAGTGCGCACTCTGCTCAGTCGAACTGAGAGGAGAGAGAATGGTCCCGAAAATCAACGACCTAATCCGCAAGCAACAAGATCCTCATCAGGCATTGATAAGCTACCGTGATAACCCAGGAGTCGATGGCTTCAGTCCGGCCCAGCTGTTGATGGGACAACAAATAAGAACCAAAGTTCCCAAACACGATTTCAACCTATGTACCAAGGGGCCATCAGGGAAAGACGTCGTTGGCAACGATGCAGTCTATAAGTGGAAGCAGACAGACAACTACAACAGACATTACGGAGTTCGAGGCCTTCCACCACTCGAAACAGGTCTTCGTGTCTGGGTGCGACCCGAACAAGTTAAGGCCACGGTACTGAGGCCGGCTCAAAGACCAAGAAGCCATGTGGTAGAAACGGAGTGAGGTCGTGTCCTACAGTGCAACAGGCATCATCTAGAGCCTTTGCAATTCCTGCTCTCATAGGCGAACCACCGCCGCCAGTTCCCCATCAGGAAGCGCATCCGGCCAACCCGACAGAACCAAGTTTTCTTCGGACACTCCGTTCCAATCAGGCACTGCAGCGATGTTGTGGCCCGAACGCCTAGTGGTCAGCATGTCGTTCCGCCGGACTGCTTAAACTTCTCAAGAGTAACTTGAGAAATGTTTGGCTTCTTCCATCTTCCGTCTAGTCGCCAAAAGGAGGGAGGTTTAGAGGTCGCAACAGTTTAGCGCGTGTGTTAGGCTGCCACCAGTACGTGGCAACATCTGTGACTTCGTGCATCTATTCAAGGTGTCCCACACAACTTGAGCCAAGAATTGAAAAATGAAAGGCGCGTAGGAAGCGAATTCAACCGAACGCATACTATCCGCGATAGCCTATAGTAGTTCAGACTGTCTTTTCTTTCCTCCATAACCTAATTAATAATTAAGTTCGATTACCCATTAATTATTACCTGAGGACACCATGTATGATACGCAGATTTTTAGAGCACGATCAGAAAGCACCGACTGCGTTGTTTCCTTTACGATACGTCTCACGTAGTCCTTTTATTCGGGTTTCAAAGAAAGCCTGCGAAATATGAAAAAAAGCCACGTGACGGAGCATTTGCGCAGTGTTATTGAGCTGCTCTCAAGTGTGCGTTCGCTGAACAATGCCGGCTGCATCTTGACTAGCGAGGAGGAAGCGGCAGCGAGTCCTCTAGCTCACTGGCTGCGCTCGGCCAGCAGTATGCATTTTCGCCGTCATTCGAGAGGAGCAGACCTTGTTCGCCGAAAGCACGCTTGAGAGCAGCGCGATACCAACGCGCCTGCGATCCATCACGTGGCGTTTTTCATATTTCGTGAGTTTTCTTTGCAACCCGGAAAAAAGGACTACGTGAGACGCATTGTAAAGGAAACAACTCGAACGGTGGTTTCCGAAGGTGCTCTTTTAAATTCTTCGCTGAATTTATGTGAGACACCCTGTATATTCGTTTATTCGAAGGGGGTTTCTTCCTTTGTCCGTGTAGCTGAGAAGCGCCTCCATGTGACTCGGTCTCTCCCGCGGCCCGACACACGCGATAGAAGGTGTCCTTGAAGTGGTCGGTCGCAGTCGCTGAAAAAGTTGCCTAAGCTGCTCCACATACTCCTATGGTTTAGTGGCCCCAAAGACAGTGGGGCGAAAAGTTCACCTGTCGGTCGCAGGGTGGCACGGTAAGCCATCTTAGCAGCCAGGCACCCGAGGTCCTTCTGAAATGCCGAGCGGAAGCCAAGGACGGACGACGACGGGAACTTCGTTGACCCAGCGGGCACTGCGGTCGCAGGCTATGAGGAAAGCTTTTAGCCGATGATGTGGCCACTGCACCATACCGTTGGCGGACAGGTGATGGGGTGATGTAATGGGAACGCTTCTGGCCAGCGAGTGTACCTGTTGACACAAGTGCAGATGTATCCTTCACTACAGGATGGAGAGAGTGTGCCACTGATGTCAGTGTGCACGTGGCCGAAAGGTGCGTTCGGGAGGTTGAAATGTTCTTTTGGTGTCGTTGCATGTTGGGGGGGGGGTATCTTCGCGCGATGGGACTGGAGACAATCATGTGCCCACCAGCGGACGTCCGAGCTCATGCTATGCAGAACCAAGCGCAAGGTTACGAGGCGTGAGGTAACGCGAACTTCCGGGTGGCTGCCGGTGCGAAACATCGCAAAGATTCGTCAACGAAGATGCACGAGCGCGAATGTGCACGAGCAGTCAGTGTACGCATCGCAAACGATGGCGATTGACGAGAACAAGACAAGCATCTCACAGAGCGCGAGTGACGTAGACGTAGAGCGTAGATCAGCCAACTTGCTGTCAAACTATTTCGCTGCACACTGTGACAGATCTTCTCGAAGTCCAACGTACGGCTCGATGCTGCGATGGTACCTTAAAAGCGTCAGAGACAATTTTGGAGGGGACTTCTGTGTAATGCAAGTAAACCGTATACTCCGATATAAAGCTGAGAATATCTCGTAGTGTTCGTCGTATTATTCCCATTAAAATCATTTCTAAGGAGTTTAAGGTCCGTTATGATGTAAAAAATCATTCCCTCTAGGACGTGCCTGAAGGGCTGCACGGCCAGATAAACAAGAAGACGCTCGCGGTCGAATGTGCTGCAGCGTGTCTCCGGAAGTTGCCAGAAAAAGCCGAGTGCACATAAGGATCCACGTCGGTACTGCTGGCGAACAGCGCCCACCGCAGTCGAAGGCGCGTCCATAACTAGACGCGTCGGCGCTTCGATCAGACGTTGTAGAAAAAGTGCTGCGTCAGCCAGACCATTCCTGGTAACTGTGAATGCCTCGTCGGCAACAGGAATTCGCTTCGGTCAGGTAGTAGGAGATGCTACATACTTGGGAAGGTTAGTACAGGGAAGAATGGATCTGCGCAGACGACGACGGAAGTTCAAAAGACCAATAAACTAGCGCAACTTTCGTATATACTTTGGGCGCAGGAACACTTGCAGGGCCTGTATTTTTCGCGCAATTCTCGGGAGCTCTCCGGTCCTTAAAGGGCAGCCATGCAATGTGATGTGATGAGTGTGGAAAATGCATTTATCTAGGTTATTGACGAGACCATGCCCCTGAAGCCATGAAAATACAGAGCGCAAACGGGAAGCATGCGGTTGAGGAAGTAAGCTTACAACCAGTAGGTCGTCAATCAGGCATACAGGAAGTCAACTCCTCACTGATAAATTGTTAAAATGTTTGTGCGGCGTATATGAGCTCTAATGGTATGAGCATATACTCAAAGGCCAAACGCCATGACAATGGCGGTCTTCGGTATGCTTCGGTAAGCTATACCGGGGTTTGATGGTTGGCCTTAAAGGGCCCTTCACCAGGCTCCATAGCCAATTTTCGTTATACGCTGGATGTTGTTACTTGTCCTCTAAGGAGCGTTTTGCAGCAAAATGTTATTCAGATCGGCTCATTAATAGCCGAGAAAGAAATATTTCAGTGCCGCGAAACCATAATTTCAGCAGACGGGCTCCACTGCCAAGCAAGACGCTCTCTCCACTCGCGCTGTCTAGCCTACGCAAGCGAAATTCCTTCCCTGCGTTATCCAATACCGGACCTCGAGGATCGTGTGACGCATACGTCACAGACCCGGCCTTCATTTTTTCTTGCTCGTCGCTTTTTTTTTCGGAGCTACACACTTCCGCCGACTGCGTCGCGCACGAACTGTTGTCTCGTTCGCACAGCGCACGATTTTGTGCGCTGTGCGCAACATGACTAGCGGTTTAATTCAGTCTTACAAGAATACTGAGGCAGAACAAGCGGATTGCAGAGCACATGGTAGAAAATGGCATAGTTTCGGTACCTGCGCACGTGACTGCACGACCGTGGGGAACAAGCAGAGGCAGCAAAAGTACATCTCTCTTGCTTCGGTGCGAAGTGAAACATAAAACACGCAGACATTCCTTTGTGTGTTTTATTATTTCTCTAAACTTCAATTCATCAATTCAAGCAACAAATTGCACAGATAACAGATGTTGTCTTGAACAATTCTCGAAGTCACGTATCACCACGAGCGACATCACACCGTAAACACGATTACGTAGGCTCAGGTGCCCGACTACGTCACCGTCCCGCTCCGGGCAGATTCGCCGCGAGTGAAGAGGGAAACGGCGTTGGGATTGAAATTTCAGGCCTTTCCGCGGCGCGTAGTGATGTAATTCTTTGCGAACAGGATCGTTGGCACGCCTTGTATGCTCTGCGCTTGTCATTTCAACATGGCCAGATCTGGTGAGGGGCCCTTTAAGCAAATCCATTTTGTATTTTGTTGTAGACGTTCGTGCCAGAAAGGGAGGCCGCGAAGTCGTGTAGTACATAGCGATAAGTAACAGTGCAGACGTTGAGAGCGCGTTAGCCACCGCACGAGCGCCAGACGCCGGGGTCGTGCGTCGGAGGCACGTGGAGAGCAGTGGACTAGTTGCTTGAGGATTAGCAAATTATGTTTAATTGAAGCATGTGGTATAACTGTAAGTGTGATGGCCTATCAGTCAACGGAAAGTTGGCGTGGTCAGTCCAAAACTGGAAGTGCACGGTGGCGACGGTGCAATCCGCCAAATTTTGGCGAACTGGGAGCTCCAGGTTATTTGGCTGGCTGATGGCGAGGAAATTGACGAGAATTGTGGAAAAGGTCATCGAAGGCACCTGCTTGGATGCCCAGTTAGTAGAAGTCATCGGCACAACCGGTCCTGAACAGGCACGTGTGTCGTAGGACTCGAGTGTATGTCGACGCTGAGGCTGAAATCATAAAGTCTGCTCCCAAGATGCACATCAGCGACTATAACATGGACCGAAAAGTGCGCTTAATGCTGATGTTAGGTGGGATGGCATGTTGTCTGTAAGTGCAGATTTTGGAGTCATTCAGTGCTTCAAGCGGTGGGGGAATCGCAGAACGCTGACGGTAAGTACGTGTAGCGAGGATAACACTGACTTGAGCACCTGTATCGATCAAGAAATGGCTCCCAGCGAGCTTGTCGATGAAGTTTTGTGGCGGCTAGTTGATGTGCAGGCGTCATGGCCTGCCATCAGTAACTTGCTGTTGAGCTTCCCTGCCAACGGCAAGGACTGCAACACCAGTATGCGCTGGCACCAAACGTGTGATGCTACCAGCCGTAGCCGCTGAAGGCGCCTGCTCTCGGAAGGAGAATTGCGTGGGAGCACAACCGCCTTAAATTGGTCGCACGGTTTGTCTGGATGGGCACCAGGTTTGTGCGGTCGGCCTTGCCGCTGTACTGGGGAGAGATCCTTCCTCATTTTAAGAGACGCTTTCTTTCCCTCTTCCCCCGACATTCCGGGCGCTGCTGCTGCTGCTGCAATAGTCTTGCCCCACGTACCACTGCGTTTCTTATCATACCACCAGCTGACGCTCGCTTCCTTGTCTTGCCCACGCGCGCTGTAGGGTTTCTTGCAACACTACAAGATGGAACTGACCTCCGCACATCCCGTCGCGGCAAGAATTCCCGTACTTTCGAGCCACATAAACTTAATAGGCAGGAAGTGTGGAACATTACAAAATATCCTAGCTGAAGGTGGAAACACAGTGGAAGGAGACGCAGCATTCAATTACATCCGAAAAATAACAGCCGGATGTTTCCAACGCAATGACGTGGTTGTATTTGAGGAAAATAAGAGCATGAAAGAGAACGAGATGGAAAAAGAGGTAATGCAGACAAATTTCATCTAGAAGGCCAATGAGAAAAATTTTAAGTGCACCGCCGTAGTGCTAGACGAGCTTCCTGTTAGGCGGAAAAATTAACTAGAACCAAAACATAAGGAAGCTATCTCGAAAGCAATAGAAAAACTTCACTAACAGAGGAAGACCTAATTCACCAATACAGAGAGTTGGCCATCACATCGCTAGTATACAGATTAGCAGCGCAGGTGATTAAGTTAGAACCGCAAGCATGGACAGAGCATAATGGCATATTGAGAGAACTTCTGAATAGCCTCATAGTCTGTAGGCGTCTAGACGGTAACTTATTTGTCCTTACTCAGCGTACTGAAATATCCAGAGTAGAAAGGAGACCGTTATATGTGGCTTTTTTTAGATATTACAGGAGCGTATGACAACGTAGACCGCAACATTTTCTGGGATATTTGGAAGGGGAATGCTTACGCAATGATTTTGTGCAGCTTTTGCGAGATTTGCGTAGAAAATAACATTCGTGTGAAATCGCAAGGGATGAGGAGCGAGGAGAAAACTGATATCAACAAGGTACTGAGACAGCGGTGCCCCTTATCGCCACTGCTGTTTACGATACACGTAGTGTAAAGGGGGTTTATTCGGTTCGCAGAGCAGCAGCGACAAACGCAGTGCCAGCAGGTAGGGCGCAGCCAGAGAGCGAACTGGGTACGAGCCACGCGATGGCAACGGGACTTTTCAGCCTGCCGATCGTCTTCGCCACTGTCACCCCCGGAATTCAAGAGTAGTCATCCTGAGACCTAGGAATAGGTGAGCGGATTGTAATATGGCTTCAGCCGGTCGATGTGCAGTCTTTCGCCCCTGACGACGCAGATCGGGAGATGGCGATACCTGATCGACCAGGTAATTAACTGGTGATGATTGTGCAACCACGCGGTAGGGCCCGTGGTACTTCGGGAGGAGCTTGCACGAAAGGCGAGGAGCGTGCGACCCAAAGCCACACTAGTGAGTCGATGGGGAAGGCGTGAGGGGGCGGACGGAGGTGATGATGCTCATTTTTACGGCACTGTGTAGCAGACATCAACGAACGGGCTGATTGGCATTTCTGGGTGTACTGAGCGACCGTAGAAATAGGTGAGAATTCAGCAGGGCCCGGCTGCTACAGAAGAACCGTATCGGCGGTGCTGGAGCGATGGCGGCCGTAAAGCAAAAAGAATGGTGAGAATTCGGTAGTGGCTTGAGGGGCAGTGTTATACGTGTATGGGACGAATGGACGTACAAGATCCCAGTTGGAGTGGTCAGACGCTCAATCGTTTTGTTATGCCATTGGTATGTGGATGATAAGCAGTAGTAGTGGGGTGAATAATTTGGCGTTCAGATAGGAGTGACTTGCAGGACGTTCGAGAGTAATACGTGACACTGATCGCGCAGCAGCTCACGAGGTGCGCCATGGCGGAGAACGAAGTTGTTTAGAATGAACGACGCGATGTCTTTTTCTGATGTGGCAGGAAAGCTGGCGGTTTCAGCATATCGTGTCAAATGATCTACGGCGACAACAATCCATCGATAAGCCAGCGCCAGTAGATGGAAGAGGCCCGTATGAATCGATGCCCACAGGGTCAAATAGTCAAATAGCCCACACGTTCAAAAATGGCGCAGAGCTGGACAAGGAAGTGGCTGAGGAGGTGCGGCGGAGAGGTGCGGCACACATTTGAGTCGTTGGCGAGCTATCCAGGAGCGTACGGATTTGTGGATGAGGTTGTACATTCCTCGCCAATAATATCTTAGGCGAAGCCCTGTGTATGTCCTTGACACACCGCCGTGACCACACTACTGGTCAAAGAGAAAAGAGGAGCATAAATCTTTTGGAAGGTGGCGGGACACTACTAAGAGCCATCTGCGGCCGTCACATTGGTAGTTGCGGTGATATAAAAATCCGTTGTGGATGGTGAAATGCTGCACCTCTCGGCGCAACGCTCGAGATGCCGAAGCTGCGGGATGATTTGGCAAAATATCGAATATCTTAACGATCCAAGGGTTATTCTGTTCCTCAGAGGCCATGTTGAGGATATGAAGTGGTGAGATATGATATCTGTTGATAGAATTACTGGCGTCTGGAGTAAGCGAGAGGTGCAAGAGGGGATCGGAGTCGGAGTGTCTGCATCCAGAGTGATACACGACACGGATATCATATTCCTGGATTGGGAGGGCCCACCGACCGAGGCGGCTCGACCGGTCTTTGAGGTTATGCAACCAGACAAGAGCATGATGATCCGTCACCACGACGAAGGGGTGACCGTAGAGATATGGGTGAAATTTCTGAAGAGCCCAAATGCTAGCTAGGTGCACTTTTTTTCTATTACTGAGTAATTGGCCTCAGGTTTCGTGACCGCACGACGGGCATAAACCACCGCGCATTCGGCATTGAAGTTCTTACGTTGTGCAAACACGGCACGACAGCCGACACCACTGGCGTCAGTGCGAAGTTCTGTAGGTGCGCTTGGATCAAAATGGCGCAAGACTGGCGGAGACATGGGTAGGGGACGAAGAGTCGTAAAGGAATTATCAGAGGTTCCGACCAAGTAGAAAGTTGATTGTCACCTTGGAGAAGTTAGTTTAGTGGTGCGATCACAGTAGCGAAATTTCGAACGAAATGTCTAAAATAGAAGCGTATGCCAATGAAGCTGCGTTGTGCTTTCAAGTTAATGGGCTTTGGCAATTCGGATAAGGCGCGAAATTTAGCAGGAACAGGAAGAATGCCTTCTTTAGAGAAAATGTGGCCTGATCTAGCCTGTTTTCGAGCTGCCAATAGGCACTTTTATAAACTAAGCCGTAAAGCAGCATTCTGGAGGCAGCCGAAAACCTAATATAAACGGCGAAGACTGAACGGAAAACCTGTGGAAAAGACGGCTACGTTATAAAGGCAGCAGAGACAAGTATGCCACTTCAGGCCATTATTCATAAATGTAGCGCAAAGTAGCAGGGACAAAGACAGAGAAGACGACAGGACGAGCGCTAAGCGCTAATTAGCGCTCGTCCTGTCGTCTTCTCTGTCTTTGTCCCTGCTACTTTGCGCTACTCTTTTGAATAATGATGACACACCAACTAGCCCAGCTTTCTGCCTTGATCACTTCAGGCCACCCAGGATGCCGTCCACCATGCGTTCAAAGATGCCGGTTGTGTTGCACTGACCTAACAGCATTAGAGTCAATTGATACAAGCCGTTTGATGTTACAAACGCGCTTTTAGAACAGTCAGCGTCAGCCAATGGGCACCTGTCAGTAGCTAGAGCGGAGATTTAAGGAGGAAAACAGTCCGCTCCTTGGAGACAGTGAAGTGCATCGTCGATACGTGGCAACGGGGATACATCCTTTCAGGTAATCTTCTTAAGCCTTCGATAGTCAACGAAAAATCATGTGGTGCCGCCTTTTTTTTAACTAAGACGACTGGTGATGCCCAAGGACTGCTAGAAGGCTAGATTACACCACGTTTCAGCATATCGTTCACCTGGTCCTTGATAACGCGTCGTTCAGCCGCCGATACTCGGTAGGGACGCTGCCGAATGGGTGCTTTGCTCCCAGTGTTGATAGCTTGTGAAACAGTCGTGAGGCCGAGTGATGTTGCTCGGTAGTCAAAAGAGGAAGAGAAGCCTTAGAACAATTGAAGAATTTCGTCGCGCTGCGTTGTCGTAAGGTTACTGGCAATAGGTGGCGTAAAAGAACGCGGCTGTGACTGAGGAGGCGATGCCTCGAGAACGGCAAGTGGAGTTGCCCACCGTATCAAATATTGAAGATCAAGCCAGTGGCTCTGTTCTGCCAATGCTTTCACGGCAGTGTAAAGTAATTAATTAGTTTGCCCGGTGGGTTTGACATGCACACGAGAGAGGCGCCAGTTTGGAACTTGGGGACGGCGAACGACAGCGGTAGTGAACGGCGGTGAACTAAAAGGTCAGACGGAGCGAAGAGTACTGAGCCGTCATCTACAGAGTGACAAGATATACTGACAAGAGCGGAAGACCAAGCAGGTACAACAGTGTCTTCTGACACGGTGATGTTGCGACAAGGGACCTTGTCGTCAGTGAGAATATCGGCCGAAAGGTGAAACAGCTCGGTTTCCGCGCGAGCGCAGTCGGTGATCGCGTGATGTGTGCAGAGAAATTCCCAACCTAATATACCTAATATAGCGTCGTGTGAACATGATGGCAACACGATGAATTGTATGAAATAAATGACCTCCTCAACGCGCTGCACGTTGGCAGCCAAAAGGGACTGTATAGAAAGCGGCGTCGTCACTTTTGTTATGTTGCGGCAAACGCGAATCTATCGCTGAAAGTGCAGCGCCGGTGTCTGCAAGTGCTAGCGTCAATGTTCCTTCTATTGCGACTTCAATAACGTTTTTTTGGGGAGGTGTGAGGTTTCATACATTTCGCTGACACCGCAGTTCTCGCCTCCTGAACTGCGATTTTGAGTTTTCCTGGTGCAGAGGGCTCCGCCGATGGTGCATGGGGGAAAGGGAGCCGCGGCGCGGAGAAGGTCTCGACGGAAGGATGGCCCGCAGTGTCCGACTGCGAAGTTACAGATTTCCTATTGTACCCAGCAGCTCCACCAATTGTAAAGAGAGTTTATTCGGCTCGTAGAGCAGCAGCGACAAACGCAGCACCAACAGGTATGGCGCCGCCAGAGGGCGAACTGGGTACGAGCCACGGATTGGCAACGGGGCTTTTAAGCCTGCCGATCTTCTTCTTCAGGGTGGTAAAAATGGAAAGAGCACTAGAAAGAACTATTATCGGGTTCTGAAATTTAGCCTTAAAAGTCAGGCGTTATGCTGTTTAATGACAACAGTAAGCCCGCATCTGTTTCGTTCGTCACTGCGGGCATAATACCTGTGCTGGTGGCGACCACATCCCCTAGCGTACCTGACGATACCATGGATGCAGTGTAGATGGCATGGAGTTGTGCGTTCGGATTGCGTCCGGGTAGCAATGCTATAGTGATCGAAACGAGGCGTGTGGGATGGGTCGTGGGCTAGGCCGAAGGGTAGACAACCATACAGAATATAGAAAGAAAAGAACAGAATTCTTATTCCCGCTAGCGTGTGCCTCGATCACCCAGAGCATGGCGCAGGAGCGCGGCCAAGTGGGGCCCCAACTGAACGTAAGAGAGCCGCTATGTATGTTTTCTTCCCAAATAGGGCTGCAGCGGAAATTTCTTGCTGTATTTCTTCACACCTTTACGCCCTCGGGTCATATTTATATTCTTCGATATCATGAGTTTTCAAAATGATAAGATTGGCAGATGAAAATTTCCTCCTCATATCACTGATAATATGTTTGTTTACTTTCTGGCACATATACCTCTCCTGAATGAGGTGGATTTCGCTACGACAGGGCAGAAAAAAATGCCATGAAACTCTTGCTTATTCGCTATGCCCAGAGCCCCGACCAACCCACCGTCATCGCGGAACTGAACAGCTCACTGCGCCAGGGGCAAGAAATGCCAAGAGACTCTTGGTTAATCGCTATCATCAGGGCTGCAACCAGCCTGGACCATCGTGGTCCGCTCGTGAGCAAACATAGATGGGCTTTCTGAAATCGTTGCCTTTACTATTGCTCGTTTGGTTGTTTAGGATATTGTATAACAACGACAGACTTACGATTTGCCGTCCTTCAAAGAGCGAAGGCCAGTCGAGCGAGCGATATCGCTATATCTGATGAGCTTCTTCGGAAATCATATTTGCACGTCATGCCACCGAGCTGTCGTCTTCTGAACCCAATCTAAGATGTCAACATACTGGATCGCAGAAGGATTCCATGCACTGTGCACGAACTACAATTCGGACGCACCTTTCTCGTAAGTGTTTCTTTTATTTTATGGGCACTCCATGTGAAGTTACGCTGAAGTTTAGGACCTGGCTTGCGTCATGGTGTTGAGTTCAACGTGAGGTTTGCAAGACTAATTTTTTCTTTGACGAATGACTAAATATTTTTACAACCCCATAGGTAAAGGACTGCGCTACAGAAGACATTCCTTAACAAACGATCACTATTATTTCGTGAATTTGGCATTATCAAGACTGTTTAAGGCTAGTAGCGCAGCTCTGGACGAGCAAAAAAGGAAAGAGGTAGGGGTAATCAAAGGGAGCGGAAAACAGGGTTAGCGCTATGTGAGCGCGATAGTCTTTTGCTCGTCCAGAGCTGCGCTACTAGCCTTGAACAGTTATGACATACCAACTCGCCCAAACTGCCACGCTTTTGGCATTATCAAGATGCACGTTCCACCTACAGCACCACGTTATTACAGAGAAAATGTGTTCTTCCGAACAGCAGAAATTATTGTCACCATGACCTTCACAATATATGCAGCAGACATCAGTGTTTATTTTAATGTTACTGAAGATGCACTCAGCGATTTCTTTGATATACACAAGGAAATTTCGTGCTTTCGAAACGGATCCCTGTGAAACGCCAGACTAGAATTGAACATATGAAGACAATTCACGTGCAAGGACGACACCTTGTCGTTTGTCATGTAGATAAGCATGAAGGCAGGCCGAAAGTGGTGTTATTTTAAGAAAGAAAAGCTTTTGCATTTGTAGTTTATGGCAGCACGAATTGAGCGCCTTGTGCAAGCATAAAAACATGCTTGCACAAGGCGCTCATAAAAACATCGAGCTACAAAAGTTAATCGATTCGGCAATGTAGTTGTAAAATTCTGCTGGTTCAGCGCCGCAGGAAGATGTTGATCTGAAACCACGTTGCAGTGGGCAAAAGAGCGCTATCGTTAGGATGATTCACCAGACTGGTGTTGACGACGTTGTCAAGTATTTCGCAAGATACACATGTCTAAGACATGGGTCGATAGTTTGATGTAGATGTTTTTCAGATTTTTTGTATAAATAGGGACAGAATTAATGCTTCTCGAATCAAGAGGCAATGTGCCATTTTCAAGGCATAGCTTGAACAGCACGATCAAGAAAGAGATAATGAAGTGGCAGAATATTTCCATATGAATCATGAAATATATGGCCGACCTGGTGCTGTCTGGATATTAACCTTCGGCGAAAGCATCAGAATGCCGCGCTCCGAGGTGTCGATGACCATCACAGCTGTAAACTCAGTGTTGCCTTCCAGGTGGGCAAGAACTCCAAGGGGTTTCGAAAACGCCACTAACAAATAGGAAAGAGAAACTCCTGCTTTGGCCTTTCTATTAGGCCCGTAGTAGACATCATTCAGGATACAGTATTGCGCGTTGTTATCTTCGTTGTTACATATTCTCGTATTTCTTGAAGGTTTTCCTTCACTTTCTCAACTAGCCTCAACAAGTGCTCATTATGTGCCTTGCTAATTTCTGTGGTTGTCTCTTTTCCGACTTGTTTCATCTTAATACAAATGGGGCAACCGGGTAACTGATAACACTGCAAAAAAATACAATGTTTCTTTGTCAGTTTTGGAATATGACTCGCCAGCGAAGATTTATTTTGATTGTGTGGCCGGATTAGAGAAGAAACGAAAGTCTTTGTCAGCGAGCAGTTTTCGTTTTCTGAAAGATGCCATAGCACATGCACGTTTAACGGTAAGGTCTGTAACTTGCATTGGCAAAAATATTCATGCAGCTTTGTTGATGTGGAAAGATAGTTGCTTTTATCATATAAGAACACTTTTCACAACAGGGGCGCAGAATTTACAATCACAGGAGAGGCAGCGTATACAGTGGTCACATGGCAAGATATGAGAGGAATTGCAGCAACAGAAGATGACAAGACTGCAATTATTGCATAGAATTAGCAGCCATCAGCACTAATAAATCTTAGAAATCAAGGTACATCAACAAACTGGAATAAGGAATGAATTTTCACCATGTCAACAAACCTGGTATGCAAGACACTTGTGTTAGAGACCATAGATATACGAGATGCCTATAATAAACGTAGTCGAGTTAATTCTCCTACAAGTAATAGGTTCACGCTTTGTAAACCAAGTAACGTAGCGTTCATATAAAGAAATGTTTGCGCGTACATTATGCAGTTAAGACGAATGAAGCGCCTTGGTTAACCGGATTCTGAACGCGGGAATTTCGCAAGTCTCCTCATCAACACGAATGGAATCAATATTTCTGCTTTGGTGAACAAGTTGAAAGACGTCGCATCATTTCTCATTGAGGTCTTCCGGGTATTCAGTATAAGCAGAAGCGCAAATGTCCTGATTACTTCTGGTATCCAATCAGCACTCAGTGCCAAAACTCTGCGTTGTTTGGTTACTTCAGAGAGCGAATGTATTTGAAATACTTTGTTTTTTATGCTTTGACGTCTAGCAGCCCCACACATAAAACCATTGTTATTTTAAAACTTACGTTATGTTAGAGTACACGTAGAGTAGCTGGAGTGAACTGGTTAAAGAACGTGTATTAGGAAAGGTGACAGCAACATTAGGGCTGTTTCGAATATCAGAAAAATGAAGCATGATAGCAGGAAGCACAAAAATTGCAATATACATGTGGATTCAAGAATATATATTCTTGCGTTCGTGCATGATGCGTAATACTCATTCATATGCAATAGGCGACCACAATATGTTATTCATGACCGCATAGCGCACCTACTTTACGCGCCATTTTTGGCAGGGCAGTAAATGCTGCTACCTGCTACATTTTTCGTGCCTCAACTCTCTTACCCGGTTCTGCGCTTATTTCAATGACAAGAAAATTTGATCCAAGTGGCACTTCTTTAACTGGTGGCTGCACAGGTTTATGTTGTGGCTGACAATTTACTGAAAGCGATTTCCCAATGTTAAACCGAAACCAAGCAGCCATTAAGTCTTCCTGGGGTGTATTATATATCAGTGCAGGAATTCTGTAAATAATATATAAAAAGAGTTACATGTGAAACCACTCAGTAAATGTTACGTATAAGTCGTAAATGCCACGCCCTGTTGGAGGCGACGTTGTGAGAAGCAGTGGGCGGGGAGCTTACAAACTTGACGACACCCCATGACAGCACCAAGATAGTAGGCGGCTGTTTCATGACCTACATGACCGACATGTCATGACATTCATGTCATTCATGTCAATACCTGTCATTTATAGTCGTCATACGCTCTTGTCACAGTATGCCGATTTTGGTACATACCAAGTTGCAGCCGGCTCTTTCATGACCTACATTTAATTCAATTCTTTATTCAACAACATCATCATGAGGATGTTGGGTGCGTCGACAAAAAGCCAGAAGAAAGGCTTGACAGAGGTCGACGCACCCTACAATGACTTGGCAACAGTATCGCAGTGTATCATACAGCATGTGTGAAGCATTGGCAATAGTAACATTGACACAAATGAAACGGTATTTGAACATTACAGGCAAAAACAAAAGCAAGCACAAAGCACTATGACAAAAGTTTCAGCAGTACGTAAATTTACATCAATTCACAGCGCGTTATTTAACGTCTGTGGAAGAATTTAGCTAAGGATTTGGCGACCATAATTTGTTCGCGTTTTAGGCAGAAACCATGTGAAGCCTGTGCGGGTAGCATACTTAAGTTCCTTGCATTTCAAGATTGCCAGGTCTAACATAAGTGTATTATTCTGCCTTATACTTGTTTTATACCGCCTTAACAGTAAATTGTCATGCAGTTGGGGAAAGGGGGTGATGCCAAGTGACGCAAAGATCGGTGCGGCATGTTCAAATCTCGAAGCATTAACAATATTTCAAACATTTCTCTTCTGAAGCATGTGAAGCCGTCTGATATTGGTAAATGACGTGGTGCCCCAGACCAAGATAGAGTAATTAACGACTGAAGAAAGCAGTGCATTGTGGAGCGTCTGCTTAACACGCTTCGGTAGGAAATATCGCAGTCGGGACACGATGCCAACAACCTTTGACAACTTGCCCCTGACCATTGCAACGTGATCGTCCCCCGATAAATTTTCGTTAAAGAAAACACCCACACTTTTGACCACGCGAACTATTTGAATGGACGACGAACCCATCTTTAAGCAGATCTGCGGAGCAGAAGCAATGTTGTTAAGAGGCCTAAATAATACAGCTTTACTTTTTTTCGTGTTTATGATTAGCGAGTTCGATTCAGACCACTCCTGAAGTAGGCGCAGACACTCTGTAGCTTGCTGTTCAAGATCTCGTACATGTGCTGCTCGGAAGAACAGACTGGTTTCATCTGCGTAGATCACGAATGAATATTGGGATCTCACTTAAGCAGACTATGTCGTTGACATAAAGGAGGAAAAGGAGAGGTCCCAGAACGCTTCCCTGCGGAACGCCAGAAGAAATATGTTTAACATCTGATAGTTCGTTGTTTACTGTTACTTGTTGGACGCGAGAACTGAGGTAGGATCTAATTATGTCAAGACATTTTCCGCGAAAACCGTAGTGTTCGAGTTTGGCTAACATTGTTTGGTGATTGATGCGGTCAAACGCTTTCGATAAATCGATGAAAATACCAAGAGTGAAAAGCTTTTGCTCAAAGGACTCTAAGATTAGTTCGTTTTGGGTTAGAAGTGCAGTCTCTGTCGAAAAGTTCTTCCTAAGACCATGCTGGCTTGGCGTCATTATATTAAATTTCCCACAGAAACTAGACTTCCGCGTATACAGTATCTTTTCAAAACACGCTGAGAAAATCGGAAGAATAGAAATTGGGCGATAATTTGAAAGGTCGTTTTTCTCGCCACCTTTATGAGCAACGGTTACTTTAGCAATCTGCATTCGTTTAGGGAACACTGCATGTTCGAGGCAACAATTAAAAATATGTTCTAGGACTGGGCTTAATATATCGGCTGCATAATTAACTGTCTGAATCTTAAGGTCATCTATGTCCGGTTAGCTACTGTTGCGGAAGGTCAAGAGGCAAACTTCGATTTCGCTGGTGTCTGTTGGCATCAAGAATGCAGTGGAAGGAACTCGCGAGTCAAGGCATTTCACATTCGGGGGTGCACTATTGCTATCTGCCAAAGACAGGAAAAAATCATTAAATTTTTCGGCTAATAATTTTCAACCCAGTGGTATGATGTTTACTAAGACTTCAAGCATGCCGCTGGCATGTGCACCTCGATTCAAAATTTCATTAATATTTTCCATACAAGGTCACTCCTTTTTAAGACGTCTGGGTTGAATAACTTTTACATATACTCTTGTTTTGCTTCCCGTAGAAAAGACGTCACTTTGTTTCGATACATCTTAAAACGCGCCAGTTCATCCTGTGATCTGCTTTTGATGAAGCAGTTATAAAGATCGTTTTTTTATCATTTGAAGACATTCGGCGCTTATCCACGGTTTACGAGGCTTACGAGGTTTTTTAAGCGTCTCGTCTCAACTGGAAAACTTTGCTCATAAACAGACTTAAATGAGGTAATGAAGGCATTATAAGCATCCTCTGGATCGCTTTGACGGAGCACAGTACTCCAGTTCACACCTGCCAGCGCTGACCGAAAAGAATTCATTGTGTTTTGGTTTATGCGCCGGTATAGTACCGCAGGAATCATGCGTTGTTTTTGAGAAGTTAAAGAATTTACGAACAAGAATATGGGCAGATGATCACTTATTTGGACATTAATGACTCCTGAGTGAAGACAGTCAACTCGACAGTTACTAATGAAGACATCAATTGCCGTCGCTGTCTCTAGCCGTGTCGGCTTATTTATGACATTAGTGAATCCATTGCTGTGTAATATGCAGTCGACTTCACATTTACGCGCAGAACAAGATAAGAAATCAATATTAAAATCACCACCCAGAACTAGATTAAAGTTGTTTTCTGTGATCCACTGCAGATATTCATCAAGAAAGCGACCAAACTTGGAAACGCTACCTCTGGGTGGTCTGCATATAACAGTAAACACGTTTCTTCCGCTTTGTAATGACAGAATTTCGTAGTCCGCATCGGTTATAGTAAAGTCGACAAGAATGTTGCATTTGAAAGTATTTTCGGTTGCTATCATGACGCCACCACATCGTTTATCAGTACGATTCTGCACATACGTATTGTAGCCGGGTAGGTGCATAACATTGCTACTACTTTGGTACCAAGTTTCAGTAATCATTATTTCGTTGAAACGGAAGCTCAGTGCACCGAAAAATGCTTCTAGCTCATCACCTTTATTGCGCAAGGATTGCGCATTAACATGAAAAAAGGACAGAGCTTTGTTTTTCTGAGTAAATGTAACACAAAGGTCACAAGGCGACACGATTGAGCATATGTTCAAGCGCAGTTTGTCAGTTAGTTGTTAGAAAAAATATATTTTGCATCTACGCTATCTTATCTAGGTCTTGTACGCAAGTGATGCGCACAATCGCCGACGACTCAGTTTTCCTAGCTAAAATGTGCCCATTTTGCGTCCACAGAAATTTCAACTTCTGCTCCTTTTTTCATGCCACTGCCATTCCCAGCAATTCTTTGAGCAGTGGACACAAGTGTTCGTTAACGTAGACAGAATCTGAACCGCTATATCCAAGGCTTTCTGCTGCGAGATTGGTCTTCTTCGCTTTCGCTAGCACAGTGTCACGCTTTGCTCGAGTTTTGAATTGGACAATTGCATTTGTATTTCTCTTGTTCTTCGTTTCAACCCGGTAGCAAACATCTACATCACTTTCTAGTATCGACTCATCGATCATTTCGCCCATGTTTTGCAACATGTTCGGAAGGCTTTCATTTCGCTTTGCTGGAAGTCCCTAAATGTCAATGTTTTTATTCCGGGAATACTGTTCCACACCTGTCAATCTTTGTTCAAGGTCAGAACATCGCGTCTTCAGTTGCTCACACTCGGATGACATTGTAGCGTTCCGAGACTTTAGTGCCTTATTTTCCTCTTGTAAGGATGAAACCATAGCAAGCCAGTCATCAAAGTGTTCGCTGCAGTGCTCAACACTTTTAGTTAGTTCTCTCGAGTCGCTGCGTAAGTCGCGTTCTAGTGAGTTGCGCATAGCTGCAATCTCCTTTCGAAATTCTTTCCTCAGCTCGTCTCCAACTTTTTCAATTTCATTAGGCATAGCAAAAAATACACTAGATAACTAGTACAAGGAGCATATGTCAACAAAGCTGACAGCGCAGTGTCAGAGTCAAATTCAAATCGGCAGCAGTGGCAGCAATAAAGCGTAACAATTCGCACGGAACAAGAGTACTGTAATCTAACCTGTAAATAGGCAAAGTATGTTGTAAGCGACTATTCCAATCACCGCCACTGATGCCAAGAAGAGGGACCGAGCAGGGGAGCGCCTTTTTATACATCCAAGAAGCCGGTCAGGGAGCTGGTGTAGGAGACCAAGGCGCAGGCGCAGATAACCGGCAGAGACGGTGACTGGTGCAGACTGCTTTGTCAGCAGAGGGGCTCCGAGGCAGCTGTACAGGCTTCGGTAGAAATGCTCGGATGAGGCAGAAGTGCTGTAAATAGGCAAAGTATGTTGTAAGCGACTCTTCGAATCGCCGCCACTGTTGCCATGCGACATGAGTCTCATGTCATTACATATCTTTTATGTTAGTCATACACTCTTTTCATACTTTGCCAATTTTTGGTACATGCGAAGACGTAGACGGCTGTTTCATGGCCTCCATGACACGGATTTCATGACATTCATGTCACGTCCTATCATTTATGTTCGTCACATATGCTTGCCATACCATGTCAATTGTGGTACATACCAAGTTAACGAAACGACCATGAGATCACCAAGACGCAGGCGACTGTCTCATGACCTATGTGACACGCACATCACAATATTCATGTTATGACCCATCGTCTATGCTGGCAATACACTCTTGTAATACCATGTCAATTTTGGTACATACGAACTTGGCGAAACTCCCATGAGAGCACCAGGATGAAGGCGGCCACATAAATAGATACTGTTAAAGTTACAAATGTTAGCCAAGAAATGCTTTTCATTTAAAAGAATATATTGCTTTCCGATTCCTGACTGCAGTACTAGGAATGGACGCGAAGGAACACCTAAAATAGCGTTGTGACCACGTCTAATAATATTCGGGAGACTTTACAAGGAACATTCCTTCTGCTAATACTCCAAATCAAAGAACATTTAAAAGTTTGTGCATATGGCAGAAAAAAAATGGCCCGTTAAAAAAAGTTGAACCCACTGCTTCAAATTCTTTTTTATATGGTAATATCATGGTAGGTGTTCCGCAAAAACCACAGCTGCTGGGGATGCCCCGCCATTTTCCTGAAGAGAGGTTCTCGCGTCAATGGAAAGCGTAATAAAAACGGATACGAGGCAAACAAATTGAAAAGCTCGCTTTCCTGCCGAATGGCCTGAGCTAGTGAGAGCACAACATGCTGATGAGTTATTTCAAACCTCACTGATCTCGCCATCTGCCGCAAGTGTTGAAATGACATTGGCTCTGTTGCAGCGGGTGGCAGAGTTACGGAGACGATCCAAGAGCACGTACCGCACTGTTTTATTTCAGTGACAGCGAACTATATAAAACATAAAAAGAACGAATCATGTTTGACACGTGTCCTGACACGTGGCCTTCAGCTTCATACCATTTTCTTGAAGCCTGCGCAAAACGTCCCGAAGCACTGAGCCATTATCGTCTTGACGTTCCGCTATCAATACATCGTCCAAATACACCTTCACGGCTGGAAGACCGGCCAGGACCGTTTTCATGCGCCGCTGAAAAATTGCGAAAGCAGAGGCAACTGCAAACGGAAGACGGTTATAGCAGAACAACCCCTTGTGAGTGTTTATCACGGTCAACTTCCTCGCCTCCTCATCCAAAGGGAGTTGGGTATATGCATCCTTAAGGTCCAGTGTTGTGAAAAATGATCCCCCACGTAGCGACGCGAAAATGTCCAATGTTTGGTAAAGGGTACTGCTCAGTTATGCACGCAGCATTGATTGTGGTTTTGAAATCGCCGCAGATGCGAAGGGACCCGTCTTTCTTCGGTACTGGTACGATTGGCGCTGCCCACTCAAGTTGTGCTATGGGCGATGATATGCCTTGCTCAAATAAACGGCCCAGCTCAGTTTACACTTTTTCACGAAGAGCATAAGGCATTGACCGCGCCTTGTGGAACTTCGTTTCGGCGCCTTCTCGAATGTGGAATTTCACAGGTGGCCCCTGAATGTTTCCAAGTCCTGGCTCAAAAAGGGCAGAAAACTCGGTCCTGAGGCTGTCGGGATCTGCTGACGTTGATTGAACCGTAGCGAGAAACCCGGACGGCAAAAGCGAGAACGCTTATATTAAGTCCCTTCCGCAAAGGCTGGGACCCGAGCAGCCTGTAACTATCAGTGTGGCAGGTACAGTCTTCCCTGCAAAATGGGCTTCCAGGTGCAGTTCACCGACAATGGGTAGCTTGCCCAAGTAACGGCTGATCGTGTGTTCGCATTTCGATAAGCGTGGCCAACCCCGACGGTGCTTTAGATACACCTCCTGCGGAATGATAGAAAACGGTGATCCCGTGTCAATAATCATGTTCAAGGACACGCCACCCCAGCGGATAACTCTGCGGAACGCCTGGAGCAAAGATTTCTTTTCCCGTGATTCCTGCAATGTGAAGACTGATGAAATAACGCCTTTCTCTGTTTCGGATAAAGCGCTGTCATATTGAACTGCGTTAGTGATGCCATCGCGCCTACGACCAGCCCGGAGCCCCAATTGGGAGCGGCATTTTCTTGTGAAATGACCAGTCTACCGACAGCGAAAACACTGCTCCTTTTGTGCGGACAGTCGCTTGCTTTGCGATCGTAGTTGCCGCAGTGTGCACACTCACCCCCGTATTCACAAACGCACCTCGACTTGACCTTCCACTCGAAATGCTCCTTGAGGGCGCTTTTTCATTTCACAAATCGCCCTCCACTTGAAACGCGCCTTGAGTTTAGGAAAGGTCAAGCACTTTACTCTAGAATCTCAAGGTAGCCTAGCAGCTACCTTGAATCGCTCCTCGAGTGAAGTTAGTGCATAAACATGGCTGCCTTGCGATCTGTCGCTCGCCTCGTCAGCTTTTCCCGATGGACGCCAGTTGCCTCCGTAGCTTTTCTTGGGTTAACCGTGCTGCGCATTCTCAAGGGCTACGTTTTAGGAATTGGTGCCGTCGTCTGGAGCGCATCGGCAACGAAATCGTTTCACTGCGGCACCGAGACAGATCGGTCATCCTGTCAAGCAGACTGCGAGCTAGTGCAGTGACTGTCGTCTTACTCCATGCATGAGCCAACTGATGACCTGCGCACGGGTATTCTGCGTGCTAGCGCTCCGAAACTACTATTGGCGTCAGTGCATTCACGTGTTTCTCGCGACTCACCGTAGAAAGCCGCATCAGTTCAAGCACGGCGCGATGCATAACTGCGGCGGACTTCGAACTTGTAAAAAGAACACAGCTACGAAGGTTCCCGTCATCAGTGCGTGCATTGCCTGCGTGCGTGTGTTGCTTGCGCGAGCGCCGGCAGTCGCTCCGTCGGCGCTGTTTGACCTCGGGCGGATCATCACTGCCTACGCTAATCCAAGGACGACGAAGCACAGCGAAGCAAAGCGAGCATCCCTGTAAACGAGCAGGTGAGTTCACTTTAATTTTTGCAATTTTCTTGAATTTGATGCGGCTAGTTGCGCTAAGGAAAATAAGAAATGCACTGTAATTTCGCGCTGACCGTGTGCAGTTGGTGCAATTTAAAGTCATAAGCAATAATTAGTAATCCTTGCTTCAAACCATTCAGTTTAATTAGCTTGTCATCCCTATGAAGATCCGAGCTCAACGAGAAAGTCACCGACCATGAAATGGCATTCAGAATTATAGCTGCACGTATACACAGGTTAATGTAATATTTTGTTCGAATAAAAAAGACAGAATAACAATACAACAGAGTGGAGTTGTTGTACATCACACTATTTTTTGTTTCGATAAATAAAGGTGTAGCAGTGTAGTGACAGCTCCTAATACAGACAGTGCTAGCAAGTGGTAGCAGATATATCTCGTACACCTTTCTTGCGAACATCCCAGCTCTCTATAGGGTTCATTATTTAAGTGTTAGATCGCTGTATGTCGGGACCAGCTGAAAAATGTTTTTGCAAATAAAATTAAATAAAATCAGTATGACCTAATTAATGTCAAAAAATATCACGCTCTAGAACACAAAGCTCTTAAACGAATGTATTATTACGAAATGTAAACTAAAGACAACGAATACAGTACCTAAGCTAGTTTTCATGGACTTTTTTAACGTCATTGTATGTTTATTACCAACCCCTTCTCTTATGCAGGAACCAGGTTGCCAACAAACGCACGAAGAGCAACTGGCTTTCCAACTGTGCTGTGTGTGCTGCGTATGCATTGGTGCGCAAGTGAAGGAGAGGTCCAGTTAATGTCCTACTGCACTATAATAGCCGTCTAAATATTCTGCTTAAGACATCTATCACTTTCTGATATCCTACCCCCCCCCCCCAGCTCAAACATCACCACTAAAACAGTTTGACTGCATGTATTTGCCTTCATAGACACGTTGTAGCTGAAGTCATTGTATTTTTCATCTAGATGTCCTTTCTTCAGTCATATATATTAGGACAGTATGTACCCCTTAATAATTCCTGGTCAATTCAAGTGCCAAATTTTTTCTAAAACAGTAAATTAACATTATTCTCGTCTTTTTGTTCTTTCATAGTATGCAATACAGCGTGAACTCTTACCCTACAAACAGAAGCAGTAATGAAGGAGAATTAAGAAAGGGGGTTAACCGAAAGTCGCGATTTTTGATAATCATACCATTAGAAGCCAACAAGCAAAGTCACCAAATACAACATAGGGAAGATTACTTGTACTTACTAATTGAATGAAAGAAATTATAAATTAATAGCAATGAAAGTGGAATAAAAAACAACTTGCCGCAGGTGGGGAATGATCTAGTTCTAGTAGTAGTAGTAGTAGTAGTAGTAGTGGTTCGGTCTAGTAGTAAAATATATATACCGAAAAAAGTGGATGGGGAAACGGCGCCGTGGTAGCTCAATAGGTTAGAGCATCGCATGCCTATGGCAGGTTGTTTTCTCATCCACTTTCATTGCCATTAATTTGTCATTTCTTTTATTAAATTAGTAAGTACAAGTAATTTCTCCTATGTTGTCCTTGGTGTCTTCGCTTGTTTGGTTCCAAGGATATAAACAGAAGGAGTAGTACTGCTGACAAATATATTCTAGAATAAAACACCACCTCTGTTCAAGACAGTAGCCTGTCGGGTGTAGCCACCCGACGGCATGCAGTGGTAAATTCTTGTAGAATATATGCTGTTTCTACCCTGCTTCTAGTTTCAGCTTAAGATAAATTATGACGACCCGAACAATGAGTTTCTTCCATTGGATGCGGATGACTGTTGGCTTCAATGGGGCTTGCAGAACTTCAGCAATTGACCGAGGTACCACACCCAGGGTAGCAGCGTGTCTTGTGGGATCCAAAAATAGGCCAAATGGTGATGCAGGCTGTCACAATGACAATGCTGAAAAATACAGTATAGAGTGCATTACTACCGTTATTTTATAAAGCTGAGATCAACAATCAAAACTATGGCATATTTTTAATCTACACTTGCTCATGCTAAAGTAGCTTCAGCATGCCACAAGATACTGAAGTGCTGGCTACAAATGCTACGAAGGTATTGCTTCACAAAATGTGGGCAGCAAAAAGATCCTGTCGCAGCTGCAACGCACCACGGGCAACTGATGACTTCGCCCACCATATTCATGCTATTTAAAACAAAAATTATATGACAGCTGAAGGGGAATAAAAAATTAATTTGATTTCATCATGACATGGCTGTTTCATGTTTGTGGTTCTAAATAACACGGTGTCCATTTCGGCATTTTGTGAATGTGGGGACACGTAACATGAATATTTTTACAAAGTTCATGAAAATAAGCACAAACTAATTACCGGATAGGTTAGTCAAGTACTTCTTCAGCACCTAGCTTCTTTCAGGGGAGCGGGCTGGTGCAATTCTAACAGGCAGGCACCATGTGTATCGATGCATTCAGGTCTGCCAGAAGCCTTACTGTGCAGCACAGGCGCTGATTCTTTCATCAGCTGGTCCTTCCAAGTCCCACATCCTGCACCAGAATGCCAAAACCTTTATGTAGACAGGGCGCTCACGCGCTAAGTAAATTCGGTATTCCTAAGCAACGGAAATGAAAAGACGTAGCACAACTAAAAATATGTCGGCATTGCGTGAACTTGAAAGCACAGTTTATGGAAGGTGCATCAGCTGCTACCACATAGCACACTGAAAAAGTTAAGACGAAAAAACAAATGGCGGTGATGAAGTATTGACAAGTGAATTTTCGGAAGATTAAACATTGAGTAGCGTGTATGCGAAGTGAGGAAGCACAGGAAATGCACGCACCAGTGCTGGTTTGTTGACCGTATGTGCTACAAGTTGAGCAAGCCGACTGACCACCACGGCTTGTAAATCAAAGTACAGGACTCAAAAGACGCTTGTTCTTTTTTTTCAACTTGCCGGAGCTACGCACTCAACCATATACGCATTCTGCCACATGTATACTATAACTGCTTCTCCTCTACCGAAAGATTTCATACGCAATACTGTAATGACCGTTGGATGCAGGCACCGATCCGTACCTTCTACATTTTCGTTTAAAAAGCGAAACCAACAACAGATTGTCGTGCCGAATCTTCCACAAGTTCCCATTAGCAAAAAAAAATATATGTTTTGCACAAGCTTATGCTGCCTCGAATATGTTTCAGGTACTAATTAATGCCCGCAGCATGAGCAACTGGAGCTTGTGTACATAGGAAACGGCTTATTGACAGCGCAGCGGCAAGCTTAAGAAAACCGCATTGACATACTGTGCTTCCATGAAAAAATGGCTCACTCATCCATATTTTCTGTCCTGTTGTTGCTTTCAGCAAACTCACAGCACCGCTCGGACTTGAAGGTAAACAAAGCTGCCCATCGTCCGTTCAATCTGTGGCCTCAGAAGTCATTCAGGCTCGGTCACCATACGCACAAGGACAAAATCACCCATCATAACGGCGATTAACAACCCCAGCGTCAGTCTCCGATGAAACACTAGAAAACAAAGAGCAGCGGACAAATGCCGGCGCAATTATCTTGGTTCTCAGCCATGCGCCATGGTCTCAGCTGTTGGGATGCGATTGTTGCCAGACTTCAAACACAGCTACCGCTTGCTCTATCAGTCGAACGCTCACAGTGGCAGCGTTGCCGAGCTAAAGTTGTGCATTGCGCCGTGTAGTTGTTTGATTACGAAGACAAATGAACGGAAACACATATTTGTCTTAAATAATCGGACTTTTATTAGGCACATTGAAGAATAGTCTCGATATCAGACGCTTTTCTCGGTCGATACACTTCACTTGAGTCGAGGGCGCATTTTCAAGGCGTTCCTTGGCGGAGGAAAGGTGAAGCAGTGTTCATGGAACGCAACTGCGCCTTCAGTGAAGGAAGCCCCGTCGACTCGACTTGGCTGAGTTGAGGAGAGGCTTCAAGTGAAAGTGTGTTTAAGAATGCGGGGGTCAGTATGGCTTTGCTTATCTTTGGTAAAGGTCTGATATCGGCGTGATTTACTCGCTACAGTGCACACCGCTGCCTCATTATCAGGTCTAGTCATGGCGCTTACTTCCAGTGCGGCTGTCTCTGCCGCTGTGGCAATCGTTTCAGCTTGGGCAAGTGTGAGCTCAGTTTTTTCAAGCAGCGTCTGCTGCACCGCCCGATTTCGGAGGCCACAAACAATGCGGTCCCGTAACATACGGTCCAAACTGGTGCCGAAGTGACAATTATCCGCAAGCTTGCGTAGCTCTACAACATAGTCCCGGACAGATTCGCTTGCAGCCTGATCCCTTGTAAAGAACTTCTAACTTGCGGCAACCTCATTAGTCTTCGGCGCATAGTGGTTATTTAGGATGGTAAGTGCGTCCTTGTAACTAAGGCATTTACTTTCTTGGGGGCGCAGTGTCCCGCAAGAACGCCTACCGTCTTCGTTGACAGTGTCGAAACCAAGAGCGCCCTTTTTGCTTCAAAATGCCTCCAGTCGTGTCAAGTAAATATCCCAATTATCTTGATTTTCGTCGAAACTTGGGGTACCGAAGTTCATAGCCAGGGCCATGACCGCCAATGCTCCGTAGACTCGATTACTTTCAGTACCCAGCAGGACTCCCAACGCTACCGAGACGCCACTGTTCGTGGCGGGGGCTCCGCGGGGTGGTCACCCTCGTCGCCACTGTTGTAGCGGGTGGCAGACTGACGGAGACGATCCAAGCGCACGTACCGCACTGTTATTTCAGTGACAGCGAACTATATATATATAGGCTGCCTTCCCATGACGTAACATAAAAAGAACGAATCATGTTTGACACGTGTGGCACAGCACTTCATATCAGGCTCGTAATCACCGTGTCATCAACATTTTGCGGTGTCTCATGGATGCCATTCACATTACACCATACAAGATGAAAATTTCGCCTGCCCAAAGCGCCTAACAGGCGCTGAATACTTTGAGTCCATGCTTGCAGCTCTTGTTTCAAATCATGACTCGCCAGAAGCCGTCCTTTCCGGACGATGTCCGGAATGCGTTGATATTAAATTGTGACGCCAGAGGACTTCAGTAACGCATCGTCAACTGCGAATTCATATTAACCTGTCCGACTATGAGTGCTTCCTGATGGCCACACACAGAGAATGCAGCAACGTTATCGTTTTTCCACAAAGTGATCATACGTGTGTCCATCATCCAAAGCTGCTTGAACTGTGTCTGTCAGTGATCGAATTGATGCTGACTTTCAGGGTAATCGGAGCCTACATGTCACCCTCATGTAGGGTGGATTGCTAGCGGCTACGGCGAATCTCAACAGTGACTCCACAGCTTTGGGTGATAACAGCAAATTTTATTTATCATCATTATCATCATCAGCCTGGCTATGCCCACTGAATGGCAAAGGCCTCTCCCATACTTCTCCAACTACCCCGGTGATGTGCTAATTGTGGTCATGTTGTCCCTGCAAACTTCTTAATCTCATCCGCCCATCTAACTTTCTGCCGTCCCCGCTACGCTTCCCTACTCATGCAATCCAGCCCGTAACCCTTAATGACCATCGGTTATCTTCCCTCCTCATTACATGTCCTGCCCATGACCAATTGTTTTTCTTGATTTCAACTAAGATATCAGTAAATCGTGTTTGCTCCCTCACCCAATCTGCTCTTTTCTTATCCGTTAACGTTACATCCATCATTCTTCATTCCATAGCTGTTTGCGTCGTCCTCAATTTAGGTAGAACCCTTTTCCCAAGCCTCCAGCTTTCTGCCCCGTAGGTAAGTACTGGTAAGACACCGCTGTTATACACTTTTCTTTTGAGGGATAATGGCAACCTGCTGTTGATTATCTGAGAATGCCTGCCAAATGCACTCCAGCCCATTCTTGTTCTGATTATTTCAGTCTCATAATCCGGATCCGCGGGCACTACCTGCCCTAAGCAGATGTATTCCCTTAACACTTCCAGTGCCTCGCTACCTATTATAAATTGCTGTTCTCTTCCGACACTGTTAAGCATTACTTTAGTTTTCTGGAGATTTATTTTTAGACCCACTCTTCTGCTTTGCCTCTCCAGGTCAATGAGCACGCATTGCAATTGGTCCCCTGAGTTACTAAGCAAGGCAATATCATCAGCGAATCGCAAGCTACTAAGGCATTCTCCGTTAACTCTTATCCCCAGTTCTCCCCAATCCAAGTCTCTGAATACTTCCTTTAAACACGCTGTGAATAGAATTGGAGAGATCGTATCTCCTTGCCTGACGCCATTGTGTATTGGGATTTTGTTGCTTTCTTTATAGACGACTATGGTCGCTGTGGAGCCGCTATAGATATCTGTAGGGTTAGAGGCTTTCATACATTGGCGTTTGTTAATCAGATCTTTCTTCTCCAGGGATAGCTTACCGGTAACCTGTCTAACGAAGTCACCACCGACTTCTATTGCATACTCTTTAATGATGAGCTTAAGATTGTCGTTCGTTGCTTCAACACTAAGACCATCTTCCTGAGTTAAAGCCGAATACCTGTTCTCTAGATTGATCTGGAATTCCTCTGTTTTCTCTCTCACCGCTAACTCATTAATCGACTTCTTATGTACGATTTCCTTCCGTTCCATTATCAAGTCTAGGCTAACTCTGAGTTCTCACCATCCTATGGTCACTGCAGCGCACCTTGCCGAGCACGTCCACATCTTTTATGATGCCAGGGTTAGCGCAGAGTATGAAGTCTATTTCATTTCTAGTGTCGCCATTCGGGCTCCCCCACGTCCACTATCGGCTATCCCGCTTGCGGAAGAAGGTATTCATTACCCGCATATTTTTCCGTTCTGCTTACTCTACTAACAACTCTCCCCTGCTATTCCTAGAGCCTATGCCATATTCCCCCACTGACTTGTCTCCAGCCTGCTTCTTGCCTACCCTGGCATTGAAGTCGCCCACCAGTATTGTGCATTTTGTTTTGAGTTTACCCATCGCCGATTCCACGTCCTCGTAGAAGCTTTCG
The DNA here is from genome assembly GCF_050947875.1 of Dermacentor variabilis. Classification (NCBI taxonomy): domain Eukaryota; kingdom Metazoa; phylum Arthropoda; class Arachnida; order Ixodida; family Ixodidae; genus Dermacentor; species Dermacentor variabilis. The sequence goes on along the minus strand of NC_134576.1, from coordinate 53,179,631 downwards.
ACTTCCTGGTCATCATGACTGGATGTAGGGGCGTAGACCTGTACGACCTTCAATTTCTACCTCTTATTAAGTTTTGCAACAAGTCCTGCCACCCTCTCGTTAATGCTATAGATTTCCTGCAGGTTACCTACTATATCCTTATTAATTATGAATCCGACCCGTAGTTCTTGTCTCTCCGCGAAGCCTTGGTAGCATAGGACGTGCCCGCTCTTTAGCACTGTACATGCTTATTTAATCCTCCTAATCTCACTGAGCCCTATTATATTCAATTTATGCCCACTAATTCCTCCAATATCACTGCTTGACTCGCCTGACTAGATAACGTTCTAGCGTTAAACGTTGCCAGGTTTAGATTCCAATGGTGGCCTGTCGGAATTCTGATTTTAATGCCCATGACTGTCTCTGGGGAAGCTTTAAGATGAATTTGAAGGGTCTGAGATTAGTGGCCTTCACCTCAGAAGAAGAGGTGTGTTTGTGAAATGATGGAAGCTACACCGTTATGCATGGAACTCTGCACTGTTTCTGCTTGGACGTAACTTTTTTGCAGGCTCCATCACCAGAAAGGCTAGGTGGTTCTTGGATTTTGAAACGCGAAGTGACTACCTCCCCTCTCATCTTAAAACTCCGCCGCTGACGCGCCGCAAATCCCCAACATTAGCCAATGTGGAAATCAACTGTAGAAGATGGTTGTCATGATGGCTTATCGTCTAACTTATATGACCCAATCAAAAGTACCCTAGAAGTTGCCTCGCATTTGTTTTCGAAAACGTATACACGCACCGAGTACGATATTGAGCTGGAGTAGTTATCTGTACCTTTTCGCCATGCAGAGCAAAGATATAGATGTTCAAACCGTCATGATTTGAGGTTGGCGTGGCGAATTCAAAACACAATTCAGAGTTGCATGGACACACTGGCATCAAAAAGATGGATGTCGTTTTGCTATTGGTTATCTCCTAGAAAAACTTTATCTCACATATGGAGAACTCTTCGTGCTCTCCCTGGAACCCGTCAGCAAATCCACCCTTTAAGATATTTGGCGCTTAAACGAACATGCAAGCACATTGACGTCACTGACAATTTCTGCACTAGGATTGCAGGCGAAATTAGTTCGGCTGGAACATCGATTCTTCATCGCTCAGCGATTTCACGCTGCCCTCACATGGACAGTCCTTTCTCTATGGACTAACTCGAAACAGCACTTGCCTTACGCAAGTGTTTATTACTGCCAAGACCAGGCGGTTTGGCGTACCGTGAGCTTTGTAATCTTCGCGATAATGTTCGGAAAGTTCTCCTCCTCTTGTTCGACGGCTCTTGGCAAACATGCACTGTTTCTCACGAATGGAAAACCAGTCACATAATTCTACTGCTCAAGCTGAGCAAGTCGTTTGTAGACATTGCACCATACCAACCGAGTGCCCTTGTCAGCTGCATTAGAAAACTAGCTTAAAGGATGGTTCTATAACAATTAGAATGGTACCTAGAACATCACGACGACTATTCAGAGGCAATGGCCTGTTTCAGCCATGGCTGTTTTTCGATAGAAAAAGTGGTAGGCTTGATGAAGTACGGCGAGCACCAGAAGCCCTGTAAACAATTATTTGCTGCTCTGTCTCTGTTTGCTAAGGGAACATAGGATAACATTGCACTTAAAGATATCTTGAGCGTGTTAGAGGTAGTAGGACTGGTGGACAAGACCTTATTCTGGATTAGCAGCTACTTACAAACGAGATCATTTTCCATGCTTACCGAGGATGACCCAACCTCCCAGCGTAACAGCAACTCTAGGGTCCCTCACGGCCGAGTACTGAGCCCAATCCGCTCAAACCTAGTACTAATTTGACTGACAACGATATTTATATTTGCGTTCAGTTGTGACTCGACTTCAGCTGCGTGTGCTGCTTCAGAAGGCAGCCACTTTAAGATAATCCTACCTTCGGGAATAAGGACTTCCAATATCACGCGAAAAGTGTGCAGTGGTGCTATTTACCGGGGAACCAATGCCCCCATCTCGTATAGAATGAGTCAAATGCTTTTGGAGGTGGTTATTGGAAGAAATCGCTTTTGGACCTTTCATGTGAATTACGTGAAAAACATGTGCCGGAAATTTGCCATTAATTTTGGTTCCTAGGAGGAATTATCTGGTGAGTGTCAATACACGCGATGCTGCAACTCTATAGGTTCTTCTTCATTGTATTCCAGTGGTAGAGCCTACCGGCCATCTCCACCACCTGCAGAGCTACCCTGAATACAATTGGAGGTATCGAAGCCCGAGCCCGTGGAAAACGTCAATGACAAACGTTATTTCAGTCGCTCAAGATTACAGTATCATAAGGCACAATACCATTGAAACAATATGTATCCACATCAGACAATTCTCCGTATCCCTACACACCACCTCGGAAGCCTCCCACTAGAAAGGATCCACAAAACGTTCAATGCAACAGTTCGGGCCCTGTGCCTCTCCTACCTCAGCGTACGCACCTGCAGCGCTGCCTTCGATTCATCTATGGTGCGTGAGCCGTACTCCAGTAAACCTCGCTAACGCAGCACGTCAGAAAAAGTCCAAAGGGCGAGTTCACTCAGTTCCACGTTTATTTTTGCAGCACCTTTAGCGATGACCTAATGCAGTGTAGTATTGGCTCAGGTGACGAGGACGTTGGGCAGAGCCGGGGTGGTCATCTCATCTTGTGCATAAGCGAAATCCTTCCCATCTGGCTTGCACTCTGTGATGACTGGCTGGTCTCCTCACTGTGTCACGTAGAACGTCGCCCACCTATCCAAGTTCATAGCCGACTGCGCCAAAATGTAGAAGCTCCCGTAAGCTGGGATCCTTCCAGCATTTATTACGATAACTTAATCGCCTCGTTTGACCTCTCTCTTCTATCTTCCTCTTCTTCCTACTCTTGACGACCTTGTCAGAAGTTTTCATCTTCATCTGCTTCCGTTCTATACTGAAAAACTGATTGCTCAACTACGACAACCAGCTCCGCCAGCGCTGTAGCTATACCAAGAACCAGAATAGTTCAACGGTTCAAGACTTCACATATCACTTCGTCTACAGCTACAGAGCGCGCGGTTATCCGCGGTGCACTTCATGTGATTATTAGAGTGCTTGAGAATATGCAGTATTCTGCAAACCAAGGCCAGCTTAACAATGAATGCAGGCGCTACTCTGAGATAAAACTCGCAATGAATTACGTGTGAAATCAAGGAACTTATCCATCACTTGAGATAAAAAGGCCACGATATGTCTGTTCAAAAGAGACAAGGCCATTGCGGTATAGTTGGTAGTAATCACCCAGATAAGGAGATAAGGCAGCTCGGACGTCAAACCAAGAAGAGCGCTGTGCCTTCAGTCATCTCTTAAGGAGGGACGCTGTGAGACAGCTTCACATTCTAGCACGCACACTTATGTTAGCTGAGTGGAGTACCACACATACAAGGTGCGCAAAATGCGCACACTACACCCTTTGCTGTCATTCTGAACTCTGGCCGGACTGCATCGACGCGAAGCGTCTCTTCTTTGTTAGTTGTGATTTGGAGTTGCTTTCACAAAAGATTATTCAGCACGAACTGGAATGCCTAGCAGTCCTACATGTGATGTGCGTGGCTGCAAAAGAACACTGACCACCTGTTGTGCATCTGTCTTCATTTTGAAGCACAAATACAATCGATGTCCAATTCACACCTGAAACTAGGTGTTGATCCTCTGAGTGCACAAACAATACTAGAACACTATCTGCAACCGAAGATCCGCTCAGGAAGCAGTAAAGGCACGTTTGTGATTTCTGAGAAAGTCTGGCTTGTGCAAGGTTTTGAGAGAAGGAGAAAATGATTCTAAACAGGTGCTATTTTCTGCAACCCTTCAGGAAGCATGACCCAGCGCCGTGAAGGATGAGAGAGTGATATATAAAAGAAAGAAGAGAGACAAGATCAAGGCAGGTGGTGCATTCACAAGATACACGACAGGTCCGTGTCCTATAGGAAGGAGAGAAGGTGCCTAAAGGCGTAGCCATGGTGCTGCTTGGGAACAGCAGCTCGGAGGCCGAGACGACAGGGAGTCTCAGGCGCCGAAATTACGCGTAGAGAGCTCTCTCTTTTAGAGAATGCGAGGCGGTAACCAGGAATGCACTCGACTGTTCAAACCTCGATGCACACTGAACAGGCTGGCGATTGAGCCAGGCCTTTGTTGCACCTCCGGGATGCCAACCAGGAGTAGCGTATCTGTAGGCAAAGCAGGAGAGACCTTTCTTCGCTTTTGAGGCCGCGCTCAGGAAGGGGACTAGATGGTCGACAACTGGCGACGCACCAATCTGCGTGGAGCCCCGTAAGGTTCCGCTGCAACGCATGCCTTGTGCAGTCGAAGGCCGCAACAGCGGCTCTCACGGGCACAGTGGCGTGGCGTGCTGCGTTTGCCAAGGCGTCAGCCGGTTCATTGCTATAGACGCCCACGTGCGAGGACAACCTCTGCAGTGACAGCTTCTAGCCACTTGAACCAAGAGCGCGATGCTTTTCCGCCAGCACCCACAGCATACACCATCATAAGCCTTGCAGCTCTCTAGAGTCACAACAGCACCTATCTAATTTTATTCTAATTTCTAAATCCGCGTGCATGCCAGATTGAACATGATGGTCGGAATCCAATTTGGCAGGGATTAAGCAAGTCTTTGTTCTCTACAAATTTAAGCATACGGGCATATATGATTTTTTCAATTCACTTCACCAAATTTGAGGTCAGTGCGTTTATTCTAATGACATCTATTGCACATCCTTACCCATGATTCTTAAAACTCAAATTCTTTTAGCAATTTTCCATGCAGATGGAATTCGTAAAAATTTAGGCGATTGGCTTATAGCTAGAAGGTCATCAGGAGCTTCGCGAAAAATTTTCATCATGGCAGCGGTTACCCGATCTAAGTCGGGAGCTGAATCTTGCAGTCGCTCCAGAATTCCAGCCAAGATACCATGGTAATTTCTACAAAAACATCTGATATCCTTCGTAAGCTGGAACAATGTGGAAAAACCTAACAAAATCAAATTTTTAATCCATTCGCGATTTCTGGTAGTGATTGGTTCGTTTCATAACTACTTGAGAATGCAGAGTCAATATTAATTGGATGCGGAAGAACAATCTTACTGCGGAGAAAACTGAACAACGCAGGTTTATTTTCATTGTTAGGCAGGCACTCAAAATATTGCAGTCGTATTCGTCGCTGGCTTTTGAAATTGTATCTTTAAAGACAGCTCGTAAAAATTTATAATCGCTCTTTTATTTTGGGATTCTTGTTATGTAATAATTTTTTCCAAGGGGCTTTTTTTCTATAATCACGAGCGCATTACGTGCGCATTATATGCGCACGAGCGCATATAATCACGAGCGCATGCTTCATTGAACCAAGAGTTTATGAATTTCTATTATTTAGATGAATCTGAAATTCACTTTTTGCGAGAAGTTTCCAAAGTGGAACAGATCGTAGTTCTTTTTTGCTTAGTTCCCGCAGTAGACAGAGATGAAATAGCATTGCGTAAATTTTTTTTTATATTGCAATATTGCAGCTTCGCACCTGATCACTCATAAACCTTACAGGGCGTGGCGCTTCAAAAACTACTGGAAGGTGATCACTGCTTGTCGCATACTCAGCAGTCGACCAAGAAGATACTAAGAGACTCGGGCAATATAGATCCCGCATATATTTTTATTTATTTATTTATTCAAAGGAACCTTACAAGCCCTATGGCAGGGCATAAAGTAAGGGGGGCATATTAAGCAATAAAGGTATAAAAAGTACAAATTTCAAACAGGAACAGTGCTATAAAAAGATTACCGTGTTACACAATATTGAAGGCACTAGGAATACAAGGAATACCTGAAGGCACACGAACACTTGTTACTGTTAGCAGAGCTGTTAACAAGCTGTTAACAGAGCTGTTAACAAGCTGTTACTCTTAACAGAATGATATACAACATGGCAAAAATGCACGATAACATACACTAGATTGGTCACTCGTGAACGGTATTAAATGGGAAAAGCATGAGTAACTGAGAGCGGAACGTGTCGGGATTAGATACGGAGGCTATGTTATCAGGGAGGTCATTCCAGAGACGAATGGCACGTGGTAGTGCAGATGAAATAAATGCATTTGTTTTACCGGGTTCGTTTATTATTGCAAATATATTTGTGGAATAAGCACAGAATAGCGATGTTGCGGCGGATGTGTAATGGTGCCAACAGTAAGTCTACTTTAATTTGTGTAATGCTTGAGTTTATACCGTAGTTACGGGATATGAACCGGGCTTCTCTATTTTGTATCAGTTCCGTCATATTTATTAGGTAATTTTGATGAGGGGACCCAATTGGGGAGGCGAATTCCAACTGTGGCAAAATGAATGCTTGGAAAGCGAGTTTTCGAATGTTTGGCGGGGCATTTCGTAAGTTGCGTCGTAGATAGCCAAGAGAACGTGATGCTTTGGTGCATGTAGAAGTGATGTGTGGGGCCCATGAAATATTCTCTGTAAGAACAACACCAAGGTACTTATAAGATGAAGTGTTGGAAAGCATAGTGTTATTAAGATGATAGGAATATTTAGAATTTACACATTTTCGGCTGAAGCACATCACCTCGCACTTTGTAAAGTTTAGTGTCATGAGCCATTTGTTACACCAGTTAGCGATAAGGTTAAGATCTGCTTGAAGTTTCAAGTGGTCGTCAGTCGTGTGAGTAGGACGGTAGATCATGCAGTCATCGGCAAAAAGGCGCATGCAGGAAGTAATCTGGGTGGGTAAGTTGTTAATGTAGATTAAGAAGACTAAGGGGCCGAGTACTCTGCCTTGTGGCACACCAGAGATAACAGAAGAAGGCGGGGAAGAGAAATTGCTAACAACAGTAAACTGATCTCGAAAAGAATGAAAATTACGAATCCAGGATAATCTTAAAGAGTCAAGTCGTAGGGCAGATAATTTAAAAATTAGGCGACAGTGGGGCACGCGGTCAAAAGCTTTAGAAAAGTCAAGAAAGATACAGTCAGTTTGAAGGTTGCAGTCCATGTTAAAGTGCAAGTCAGTCGTTAGTTCAAACGATTGCGTGTCACAAGAAAATCGCTTCCTAAAACCATGCTGATTATAAAAAAATTGTGAGCTTCTAGGTGGCTGTACACGTGGGAAGTGATTATGTGCTCGAGCATTTTTCAACATATGCAGGTTAAAGATACGGGCCGATAGTTGCCAGGTGTATGAACATCTCCAGATTTGTGAATTGGTATTATTTTTCATATTAACCAATCGGTGGGTAACGTTCCAGATGCTAGGGATTGTTGAAAAATATGTCATAAGATCTTGCTTGAGGCAGCGATGGTGTTCTTTAAAGTCTTAGAATGAATGTTCTCAATACCGGCGGAAGTAGATATCTTGAGGTTACTAATGAGTGACTTAATTCCTTCAACAGTGATATCGATTGGTGCCATGTATGCGGCATCAAGTTCCGGAAAAGTTGGAGCATTGTAAAGGTCCTCCTGAGTGAAAACAGATGAAAAAACGTGTTGAATACGGTGGGGCGATCGGCGCTAGAAATAGGTATGTTTTCTGTTCCGTGCAATGTTATGGTGTTAGTATCTCTTGTCGGAGATATGGTTTGCCAAAATTTTTTAGGATTGGAAGTTATCAGCGATGGCAGGTCTTGAGAGTAGTATTTATCTTTGGCGGAAGATATTGCTGAGGACTAATTGTTTAAACTGTCTTTGTATATCTGCCAAACGTCAGCAGTGCGCACGTGTTTAGCCCTGTTATAAGTACGCTTCTTTCTATTCCTTAGTTTGCGAAGAGACTTGTTGAACTAAGGGCTGGATTTGTCCCTAGTTATGGAGACTATCGGGACGCAACGGTCTACTAATGCACTTAATTTGTCCCTGAAGAGCACTAAGTTGTTGTTTACGGATCGACAATTATATCAAGGTAGTAGCACTTGGCAAAACATTCTTCTAGTTGGGAGTTAATCTCATCGTAATTTGCTCTGTTACAATCGCGAATTTGTTTAGTTGTGCCAGACACGAGCTTCGGGATGCTAACAGCTAGTTGGGTGAGGTTATGATCACTGAAGCGGCTCATATTTGAAATGGAAGTTATTGTGTCAGGAGCGCTTGTGAAAACCAAGTCCAATATATTGGAAGTGCGTGTAGGGGCCTTCACTATTTGGAACAGCTTAAAATCTAACGTTAGATTGATTAGTTCCAGAGACGCGTGACATGAAGATGACACATATTCCCAGTCGATAATGTTGCACAATATACTAGAAATATAATAGATCCGGAATTTACAAACATTAGGCCATTGTGCAATGACCAGTTCCATAATCTGGTTCCACCCAAAGCTGTTTTTATTCCCCATGATACATGGTGAGAGTTGCAGCCACCTGATAGTAGGATTTCCGGTCCAAAACAACTACGAAACCTAATCAGTATGCGCGTGTCATACACGACAAAAGGAAAATATGGATTTACAATAGTGAAGGGGCAACATTTAGGAAGATTCAGCTGTGTTGCCGGGATTTCACACTCAGGAGTAAAAGTTGAAATTATACTTTGGCCTTATGGCAACAGCAAGACCAAATAAACGCAATAAATTGGCCACATATAGTAGGGCAGTCTAGACGAAATCCTGTGTAAAATTTCATTTGAAAATGTTCTGCAGAATTTGACGTTTCCTTTAAAGTAAATAAGTCCTGGCTAAGTTGAGTAAGACGAGATAAATCTACTAAAGCAGAGCATAAAGAGCTACAGTTCCGCTGAAGTCCTTTCATCAATCCTATGGTTCAGAAAGTACCGAAGCCGAAGCTGCCTTCTGTAAAATGCTTTCTTTTGGTACAGTACTGGGCTGACTTTTCTTAGCTTTTGAATAAAGACCGGAAGACGAATCATTGATCGATGCCATTGTTCTTTTACGCTGGTGCGTTTTGTTCCACTGCTGTCATTTTGAAATCTGTGTTAACCACATTTCCATTAGCAGGCCCCACGGAATAAAACTCGAAGGTTCGATACCGTCATTAGAAGGATGGGTACGTGGACTTCTATGACTAGTTTTTGGCTTAGGATCAACTGATTGGGTCGTTGTAGGACTTAGACAGGTAGCTTGCATCAAAAAAGATAAGTAGCTTGAGAGGGACTGCGATATACATTCCCCGAGGCCCACTGCATGCTGTTCCATAGCTTTTGTAACTGCCCTTTGCACCGCGGTCTTTATAGTTGCTGTACGACCTACGAGGTAATAGTTTGTCTACAGTAACACCAGCATACCAAAGTGCCCTTTCTTTCACAATGTTTATCGCCTCCTTCCTAGAGGAACTTCGCCTGTCAAGTATTTCTTCCACCTGCAATTGCTGAGCCCTAATGGAACAGGTAAAATAACTGGCTTGGTGAGTTGAGCCACAACGGCAGCATCGCTAATCACAGACACTGCAATCACTTTGATCGTGCTCTTCCCAACAGGGGCCGAAACGCTAACATGATTTCCACCATGCACTACTATATCCGTATGGCCAGCAATTACGACGATGTACCGGACGCGATGCCAGAGGTTCAACTCTGAAAACAAAGGGCCACACCTTTAGTTGTGATGTGCAGGAAGTTCCTGCGAATGTTGCAATCACTGATTTTGTTGACGCGCTCTTACTGTCTGCTACTCGATTCCAGCGACAAAGAGCAATTACTCCATTCTTAGATCATCTCTCTAATGTTTCAGTTGGAGATAGACCCGTATCAGCACCTCTGACTATTTCCTTAGTGCATGCTAGCTGAGCAGGAATGAAGGCACGCACCGGCAATGACGCGAATGATAAACACTTACGCGAATCTGCGACACAAGTCTGGTCTGGTAATTTGCACACGACACCTTGATGGCCGAGCTGTCTCAACTCTGTGATAGCCAGGTATGCAGATGTAGCAGCACAGAGAGATTTCTGGATAGCCTGGTGGTTGGCCAACCGTATAGAGCCTCCATTGGTAAGAACCACAGCCACCGGGATGCTGCTCCCGATACTGCGGTAAACAAATCCAGAGGTGATTCGTCTGTCCGAATAGATGCTGTCCAAGGAGAAGAACCCCTGCCGGAGACGTTTTTGAGTATCAGTCTAGGATGAAGCAGGCAGAATAATAAATACGAGATCAACCAATAAGCTTACGAAAGCCTAATACCACCCAAAACCTGACCAAGTAGCAGGAGCTATAGACAGGCCCGAAAATAGCGGGCCTGTCTGTGAACGCGGCAGCCGCACCCGCCACTAAAAATCCGATGCTTCTCCCCTCTATTTTCTAACTCGTCTTCCTCATCTCCTAAGCCGTACTTCACTACTTAATCATGTCTAAAACAAGCGACGCACCGGAAGAGGAAAAGTTCGCCACAGATGGACCCCCCTGCGGAAAAGTGGCCGCGGTCACTTGAGCAGGCGGTCAAACCGCGGTGTCGATAATGGGAGCGAGCCGCGGCGCGAAAAAGTAGGTGGGAGCAGTACAGGCCCTGTGATGTAAAACTGCACTCAGGTTGGTCAAATTGCCTTTGCCTAGAAGGCGAAGTGAGAGGCTGATGACTTGGACAGGGACGGTCATTGAAGTGGCGAGTGTTGCGCAATATTTGACGCAAGTCGGCGATTTGAGATCCGATCTCTTTTACTCTTTCCTGAAGGCAATCTACGTAAGTGGAGAGCCACGGACAGCACTTATGACGGCCGGAGCGGTATTCATCATATCGTCGGCCAGCTTAGCCAGTTCCAACACGGCTTCTGTTTAGCTGTGACGAGAGCCATAGGTACATTGGCTGGAAGACGTTGCAGAAAAAACTTACGTGTTATGGCCGAGTCCAACGAGTCTAGTAGGTCACCAATGACTTGTTGCAGGTGACGTAGAAACTGAGTTTGACGTTCGTCATAGAGTTCTTCCTTGTTCAGGAGCTGCTGAATACGCCGATGCGAAGGAGGAAGGAGATGGCGAAGAGCCCCTTTGACTGCCGTATATGGCGTTTCCTGATGTGGCTGGATGAAGATGTCACGTATCTCGGCCATGAGGTGTAGCGGCAGAGCTTGAAGCAGGATTTCATATTTGCGAAACATCAACGTGACACGATGACAGTGAAACTTATCCGCTTGTGTGAACCATAACTTGGGATCGGGGAGCCATATCTGTGGGAGCGTAATGGTAGCTGTAGCTGATGTAACTACGGTTGACGGTACCTGACCAGTTTCAGATGCAGCAGCAGCGGAGTTGAGGCCGTCTGGAGTGTAGGTTTGATCTATTGTTGGTCTTGTTCGTAGTCCGGGTAACCAGTAACTGTGCAACCACCAAGCACAGTAGTAGGCATATGGATTTTATTTGCACGGCCCCTGACTTGTTGTTACCTCATTACAAAGCTCGTACGCACGATGGGCATTGGCCACAGTGGATAGATTGAACCGTACACCCAACAACATGTCCAAATGGTTAAAGGCGAACATTTAGAACGAATCAATTGCCAGTTAACTGATAACGCGGATTTTCAGAATACCTATGCGTGGACTAACTAAAATTATGTAATACTAAAAAACTAAAGAAAGTTACCAACATTAAAATAAAAGTTCCCAGGGCCTGTAACCTAGCAGCGTAACCTTCCGGATGCTTCAGTGAACATGTGCAGATCACTTTAATCGAACCATGGCTTGTGCAAACTGACAGGCACGAAAAGAAACATTTTTGGTGTTGTAAGTGATAAACGTAGTTTACTAGCTGGAAATATGAGGAACCTTTTGCGGATTGAGGAGAAGTGGCGGAAAGGAAGAAAGAAATGCTCAATAGTTTCTGGTTCATTACCAAAAGAGCAAATATTAGTTCTGGATAAACCACATCTATGCCGGTAAAAATTTACGCGGGGAACTGTGCAGGAGCGAACTCGTTAACGTCACATCGCATTATCACTTCGTTCCACTGAAATTTGAGATGTCGAAAATCATTTGCAGAAAGCATGGATAATTCGTTACAAGTCAACAATAAAAGGTGTTTGAATCCAGCTCCTGTTGTAAAAAAGCAATCAGGAAGAACGTTTAAGACCGGACCATTTAGCGAAGACAATGCAAGTGAGTTAGCTGATTCACTTAAAGATTCCACCATGTCCGGAGCCCCATAGAAAGCGCTCCTCAGACAAATTGTCTGACACAAGAGTAAAAAATATATTCGACAGGTGTGACGGATTATTAGAAGTTGAAGAATGTGTACGGACGAAAAGCGCGTCTGTAGCCGCTTTTACTTTAGGTTTCTGTGGACCCGATTTCCGGCTGCCCAGACTTATCACCAGAGTGTCAGCAAGCAATATTGGAGTATGTAATCGAGAGTTCGACGGAAGCCCGTGTGGTCGGGATGAGACATGACAAAGAAATACTTACAGCGATGAATAAAACTAAATAAAAGTCCAGACGTTTCGACTTCCCTACGGAAGCCTTGTTCACACTGGTGTCAAAAAGGTTGAAATGCTTTTTTAAGTAGACTTCGGCATGTGGCGCAAGCACCACGCGTAAGACGTTTTGAGGGTGCCTTCGTTTTCATGGAGCATGTGTTCTGTTGATGGTACCTCAGGGGACTCCAGGGAAAAACGCGACTTGCAGTTTCTTTCCTGGCCGATTAGACTAGACATCATCCAGTCAATATTGTGCGTAGTCCTAGCTCCGTGCTAAGCCAAAGTATTTGAAGCAACTTTTTTTCTGATCCACATCGTTTTGATGTTGATGCAGCCGCTGTATTTATTTATTTACAAATACTGCTCTCAAAATTTAGACATAGCAGGAGTGGGAAAGTACATCAAGACACCGTAAAATAAACATGTCACATGTAAACGAACTTCGTCTAGAAAACGCTCAAGTGGCTATTCTCGGAGATTAGCATGTAGCGTGTTCCGCAATTCAATGGTAAATGGCAAGAAAGAAAATTCGAAACTATCTAAGTGACCTCGAAAGGGTACAATATTCAAGGGATTGGCTCTTCGCGTTACAGGTGCCGAGGAGTGTTATGATCGGGGGCTCAATCCCATCGCTCGTTGCCCGTTGTCAAGATTGGAGTCAGGCATGAATTAGAAGGTAGCTGGCCCATGCCATCGTCCAACTTATCCACGCTGAAGACGTTGATGAAGGAAAGGACTGCTTCTCATCGAGAACGAGGAATAAGGGTTTATTTACAGTATTTACAAGCAGTTCATTAGTCTAGCATGACTGCGAGAGAAAGTACGACAGTCTAACACGACTGCGAGAGAAAGTACGACAGTCTAACACGACTGCGAGAGAAAGTACGACAGTCTAACACGACTGCGAGAGAAAGTACGACAGTCTAACACGACTGCGAGAGAAAGTGCGACAGTCTAGCACGACTGCGAGAGAAAGTACGACAGCCTAACATGACTGCGAGAGAAAGTACGTCAGTCTAACACGACTGCTTGAGAGAGTGTCTCAGTCTGGCACGACTGCGAGAGAAAGTACGTCAGTCTGGCACGACTGCTTGAGAGAGTGTCTCAGTCTGGCACGACTGCGAGAGAAAGTACGTCAGTCTGGCACGACTGCTTGAGAGAGTGTCTCAGTCTGGCACGACTGCGAGAGAAAGTACGTCAGTCTGGCACGACTGCGAGAGAAAGTACGTCAGTCTGCCACGACTGCTTGAGAGAGCGTCTCAGTCTACCACGACTGCTTCGTAAACACGCCGCCTTTCCGCGGAACGGTTTCCACACACACACACACACACACACACACACACACACACACACACACACACACACACACACACACACACACACACACACACACACACACACACACACACACACACACACACACACACACACACACACACATGCACACGCACACACACACACACACACGTTCTCGGTCCGAAACCGACATCACACGAATTTCGTAGAACTCGGAGCGGGCCCTCGCAACACGTCCGGGTAGCCATTGTCCTGCGTCTTGGTCAGCGCGTGGGAAGTATCTGACGACGTTCCCGCGGCAACTCCCCCACTCATAGCAGATCTGATCCGCGTTGGTGGGTTTGGTAACAATAGTTGGGCCGCCGAACTCATTCAGAGACGACGGCGAAGAGGCTAGAGCGTAACGGTGGCGGTTTCAGCACAAAGCCTGCTTCGTCAAACGCATCCTAGCTGAAGCGACGGAGAGTGGCGCGTATATTGTTCCCGACACAAAGTCGACTTAGTCAGGCCGTGGCTAGAGGTTGGCGGCGGCGTTCCAAGATGAGGTTACCACCGCTGGCGGAAATGGCCAGCAAACTTGCTGCATTTCTTTTTGCCAATTTCTGAAACAATTTCGTGCCGACAAATTTAACAATGATGGACAAAACCCTGCTAAATGAGAGGGAATCTTCTTGCCTTAACAAAATTAACACTAACACAATTAAAATTTAGCCGGGACCCTCAAACGCAGAATTCAAATAAGTCTGCTCAAACCATCCGCATTGCTATTTAACTTTCGCTTCTTATATCTAACGGAGAAGTTGTAATCTTGGAGAGTGAGACTCCATCGGAGCAAGCGGCCATTTTTGTGTGACATTTTATTGAGGCACGTCAGAGGACAGTGATCGGTCTCGAAGATGAACTTCGCTCCGTACCAGTAACACGACAACTTCTTGGCGGCCCAAACTAAACAAGCGCACTCCTTCTCTGAAGCGCTGTAGGCTTCCTCTCTTACATTTCGTTTACGGCTGGCATAGAGGATAGGATGCTCCTCATTATCGGCGCCGACCTGACTAAGCAACACGCCCATAGCTGTGTCGCTTGCGTCGCATTGAACTATGAATTCCTTTGTGTAGTCTGGCGCGAAGCACAGGACGAGAAACCAATAGCGTTTTCTAACTTTGGAAAGCGTTCGCTTTGTCCTTGTCGCAGTGTACGCTACTTGGTGCTCCTTTTCGCAGTGCGTCCGTTAATGGACTTGCGATTTGCGAGTAATCCGGAATGTACCGTTGATATTACTCCACAAGTCCCAAAAATGAACGAAGGTCTGTTTTCCAGCGCGGCTGAGAAAATTCCCCAATCTTAGCTATTTTCAGCTCGGCCGGCCGTCTCGTGCCTTGGCCGACAACATGGCCCAGATAAGTAACCTGTGAACAACCAAATCTACACTTTTCCGCTTTCATCGTTAAGCCGGCTTCCCTCAACCGTGAGAACACCTGTTTGAGGTGCGATACGTGTTGTTCCCAGCTGTCCAAAAAATTTCTGCATCATCCAAATATGGCATGGCGAACTCCTGCAAGTCTTTTAGGACAATATCCATTGAGTTAGAGAAGCTAAACGGCGCGTTCTTCAGCCCGAAGCTGAGTGCGAGATGGCGAAAAGTGCCTACAGGTGAGATTAATGCGACATAGCGGCTGGCACTTTCTGAAAGGGGAACTTGCCAGTACCCCCGCACGAGATCTATAGTTGAAATGTATTTAGCAACGCTAACTCTTTCAATTCGTTCCTCAATGTTCGGTATCGGGTACAGCTGATCCCTTGTGATGCCATTTAACTTCCTGTAGTCAACACACCTGGTCCTTTGCTTGACAGAAGTCTAAGGTGTTCTAAAGGACCAGGCAGCATTCCGTAAAGGCTACTCAACAATAGACCATATTCACACTGTCAATCAGGTGATAGAGAAATGTGCGGAATATAACCAACCCTTATATATAGCTTTCATTGATTACGAGAAGACGTTTGATTCTGTCGAAACCTCAGCAGTCATGGAGGCATTACGGAATCAGGGTGCAAACGAGCCGTATGTAAAAATACTGAAAGATATCTATAGCGGCTCCACAGCCACCGTAGTCCTCCATAAAGAAAGCAACAAAATCCCAATAAAGAAAGGCGTCAGGCAGGGAGATACGATCTCTCCAATGATATTGACAGCGTGTTTATAGGAGGTATTCAGAGACGTGGATTGGGAAGAATTGGGGATAAAAGTTAATGGAAAATAGCTTAGCAACTTGCGATTCGCTGATGATATTGCCTTGCTTAGTAACTCAGGGGACCAACTGCAATGCATGCTCACCGACCTGGAGAGGCAAAGCAGAAGAGTCGGTCTAAAAATTAATCTGCAGAAAACTAAAGTAATGTTTAACAGTCTCGGAAGAGAGCAGCAATTTACAATAGGTAGCGAGGCACTGGAAGTGGTAAGGGAATACATTTACTTAGGGCAGGTAGTGACTGCGGATCCGGAACATGAGACGGAAATAATCAGAAGAATAAGAATGGGCTGGGGTGCGTTTGGCAGGCATTCTCAGATCATCATCAGCAGGCTGCCATTATCCCTCAAGAGAAAAGTGTATAATAGCTGTGTCTTACCAGTACTCACCTACGGGGCAGAAACCTTGTAGGCTTACGAAAAGGGCTCTACTTAAATTGAGGACGACGCAACGAGCTATGGAAAGAAGAATGACGGGTGTAACGCTAAGGGATAAGAAAAGAGCAGATTGGGTGAGGGAACAAACGCGAGGTAATGACATCTTAGTTGAAATCAAGAAAAAATTACCGACGATTACGTTACTTCCTAATGCGAAATTTGAGCGCAGCAAATGAGCTGTTTCACCTTTTCGATAGATTGAGGCAAAGAAATCGAGCAACACATGTATGCGCTATCACAGAATTTTTTTTTTTTATTTTTCACACGTATTCCTTTAACAAAGACTCCACTAGGTAAGCTTCTGCTTCGGCGGCACGCACCTCTGGATTCTGACGGCGACGGCGCTGGGCCTCTGCTCTGGCAGCTCGTTTAGCAGCAGCAGCAGCAGCAGCAGACGGAGGACTTCCATCGGTCGTCTCGCTCATGGCTCAGAAAGAACTGGCAGATAATTTCGCAGTGGCGAACGGCAGCGGCAATTTCGGCTCGGGCGGTGCACATATACAGATCCGCCGCCACCGATCTGGCTCTCTGATTGCCACCGCACAGGGGTTGCATTGGAGGAGGAGCGAAGAAAGGAATTAAGTTCGAGCCGGCGCTTTGACAACCGGAGACTCGCAGGAAGAGGGGGAGGGGGGCGGCGTGTACACCCAGCGGCAAACGATGGGGGCAGAAGCGCGCGCAGCAAGCGGACAACACGATAAAGGGAGGAGGGAAGAGATAGCAGAGACTGACTGATGCCGCTGACGCCGATAGTGAGTCAACCCCAGCTGCAGAGTTGGTTTCAGGGACAACGCCGCCGATGCCGACACAAACAATATGATACCCTCGCTTCCGCAGCGCTAAGAACCAGGTCTAGCCGTGGGAAGGTGGTCACGTATTCGTCGACGTGCCGGGGCCTACGTGAAATAACCGGCGCGTCGGCAACTGAAGAGCCCCTTATCCGCCACACAAGAACAGGGGGGGGGACCCTTTCCTCCTCTTTCTGCATGGCGGCGACGGTGTTCTATGCAGTCACGTTATCTTGAATCTCTAGCGGCGTCAGCGGCATCCAGCGGTATCAGTCGGTCGCTGCTAGCGCTGGGGGGATGAAAGGGGGGCGGAGCTGGTTACGAGGCCGACGACAACGCCGACGACGACGCGAAACCCAGGAACGGACGCCAAAGAGCTGCGCTCTAAAAAAAATGGGCATGGGCAGGACAAGTAATCAGGATGGAAGATAACCGATGGACATTAAGGGTTACGGACTGGATTCCAAGGGAAGCGTAGCAGGGGGCGACAGAAAGGTGGCCGGGTGAGATTAAGAAGTTTGCAGGGACGACATGGCCCCAATTAATACAAGACCGGGGTTGTTGGAGAAGTATGGGAGAGGCCTTTGCCCTGCATTGGGCGTATGATGAGTCAACACAAGGACGAGGGTCCTTGTTAGGGGTTTCTGCCAGTATTAGCGGTGACGTGTAGTCACTCTCGGCGGACTAAATAACTCCCAACTCTAGCATGCGCTGTATCTCTGCCTCCATAATCTCTCTCTGTCTTGGAGACACCCTGTAAGGCTTTGATCTTACAGGTTCGGTTGATGTGAGCTCTATTTCATGCGTTATTAGTTCGGTTCTACCTGGCCGATCGCTGAAGCTGTCGATATATTCCCCTAACACCCCTTTTAGCTCATCTAGCTGCTTGGATCTTAGAGCGTGCGAGCTTACCGAATGTTTTACTACTTCTAGGCCGATTTCAGAGTTGGAGGTCGCCCTGTACTCCTTAAACTTGGTACAAGTGCCATCCTGCTCTTTGATGGTATAGCTAACGACTCCGCTCCGCTCTACATACGACTTCATCAAATTGCAGTGATATATCCTCACCTCCTTTCTGCGACCGGGCATTTTCAGAGCATAGTATCTGAAAGTTTGTGCAACACTTTAACGGGCCCGTCCCAGTGAACTTCAAGCTTGTTCTTTCTTGAAGGTTTGAGGATCATTACCTGGTCTTCGGCATTAAACTTACGAAGCCTCGCGTTCTTGTCGTAATAGAATTTGGCGTTCTTTTGAGCTTTTCCCATGTTCTTTTCGACTAGTTCTTCGGTTGCGCTTAGCCGTTCCAGTAGATTTAGCACATATTCAACCATTGTTGGGCTCTCCGATTTTTCCTCCCACATCTCTCTTAACATTCTCAGTGGAGAATGGAGTGTCCTCCCATACACAAGTTCTGCTGGCGAGAACACTGTCGCTTCATGTGGAACCATTCGCAAAGGAAACAAAGTTGCCGGCAGACAGTTCTCCCAGTCTTCCGTATGCTCGTAGCAGAGCGCACGCAAAACTCGCTTAAGCACTGGATGCCACCTCTCTACACTGTTTGACTGGGGGTGATAGACAGAACTGTGTATTAACTTTACCCCGCAGTTTTGCAAGAATGTGGAAGTCAGTGCGCGCGTGAATACTGACCCTTGAGCCGCCTGAATTTCGGCTGGAAACCCAACTCGTGCAAACACTGTCAAAAGCGCGTCTACTACTTCGGTGGAGCTGAGCTCTTTCAGAGGGATTGCTTCTGGAAACTTTGTAGCCGGACACAGCATGGTAAACAAGTACCTGTAACCTGATTTTGTTTTTGGTAGAGGCCCTACCGTGTCTATTACAAGTCGCCTGATAGCTTCTGTTATTAAGGGCACTGCCTTCAGTGGAGCTTTCCATGTCTCTCCTGGTTTACCCGAGCGCTGGCAGGCGTCGCATGATCTTACAAAGTTTTCTACGTCTTTGAAATAGCCAGGCCAGTAGTATTCCATAAGCAATCTTTCCTTTAATTTGTTTATGCCTAGGTGGTCGGACCACCCATTTCCATGACAGACTCTCAAAAGGTCCTCCCTATACTTAGTAGGTACGACTAACTGATCTAAAATCCTACCCTTTCTTTCTCTGTAGTGCCGATACAACGATCCTCCTCTCTGATGTATCGTCACGCTTCGCCTAGCGAAGCCTTCTTTAGCTGTGTCATGTAATTTAGCTAAGCTCTCATCATTCTTTTGCTCGGCTGCCAGTGACTCTCTATCCACACGTAAGAGCTGATCAAAGTACTTTGAGGCTGGTGATAATAACGACCCTGACTCGCTTGCAATTACGTCAGCTTGCTCTTGCTGCAGGCTTGAACTTTGACACTCTGGTGCTACGCTCTCATTGAGCTGGTCAGCTGGCAAGCTTTCAACTGATTTGTTGTCCCTCGGGCCTAGCTCGGATTCGGGTATTGAAGTTATACCCTTTTCTGCTTCCGCTGGAGCAGCTTGTGCGTTTTCAGCAGAAAGCGACGCGATTTTACGAGCTTGGCCGCGGGTCAATGCCTCTACTATGACCTCTCCCAGTTTAAGCCCTTTTTCACGCAGTAACTGATTAGAATGATTCGAAAAAAATGTAAGGGTACTGCAGTCACAAAAATTTGGAAACTGCAGCCTCGGCCACTAGCTCCGCGAATAGTCCACTGATTTTGACTTTGGCCATGGGCAGACACACGCTGTGTTCTTCTACAATCTGTTTGTTCAACGCTACCTCTCCGGTGAAGCCATCTACCGTCACCTAAGACGCATGAACAATGTCCATCGTGGCGGCACTGTCTCTTAGTACTCGGCATGGTTTGTCATTAACTTGCAGGTCGTGAAGATAGGGGCTTAAAAGTTCCATATTCTCGTCTTTTTCCTCTATGTAGGAGAAAACTACGCTAGGCTTCCCGCAGTTTACAGCGATATGTCCTAGTTTGTGCCACTTATAGCAGCGGATCGGCCTAAAAGATTTGAATTTTCTTTTCTGTTCCTTTTGTGCGGTTTCCCCGTTAAGTTTCTCCTCGTTCTTTTCTGCGGGCTTTTCCTCCACGTCTACAGGCCCGGATCGTCTAGTCTGCCAACCCTTTTTGAACGGAAATGGTTTACGCGGTCCATTTCGACCGTCCCAATATCCGTCCTCGGCGTTCAACTTTCTACGGGTTGCGTATTCTTCGGCTAATTCAGCCACCCTTTCAACAGTGTTTACATTCCCTCTGTCTTGCACCCACAGTCTCACAGCTTGGGGGATGGATTTGTAAAACTGCTCTAGACACATGCATTCAATGATCATGTCTCTGCTGTCGTACGCTTCCGCGCTTTTCAGCCACTCGACTAGGTCGGCCTTTAAGCCGTATGCAAACTCCGGATACCCCTCGCTATCTTTCTCGCCTGTGCTTCTAAACCTTTGCCGAAAAGCTTTGGCTGAAAGGCGGTATTTCTACAGAAGATTGGCCTTGACCTTCGCATCACTTCCGTGAGGCGACTCTGGGACGATCACGTGAGCTGAAACGTTTGCTTTCAAGTTCAAGTTGCATTTTTCTTAACTCACGATCTTTATCGCGTTCCTCTCTCTCTTGTTCTTTTCTCTCTCGTTCTTCTCTCTTTTTCAGAAGTTCAAACCCCATTTCAATTTCTTCCTCACTGGCCTATTCGGAAATTAGCTGCAATGATTCCAATTTTAGCATTTCCTTGCGTACATCTAGGCCCAGTTCCTCACCAACAATCAACAACTCGTCTCTTGGCAGTGTCCTTAACTCCATGATTGCTGCTTTACTGCCTTGGTCCTGCTCGCTAAATCTAGCTAGGAAAACACAACCTAGCTAACACTGAGCAATCTAGCTTCCCTACTGTTCTAAGCAGAACAACCACAAAATGAAGCCTACAGAGTCAAAGCAAGAACCAATCACTCACCGCAGACACAGCACCACGTCGCAAAGTCCATCTCACCGCAGTCAGCCAGTTGTTATGACTGGGGGCTCAATCCCATCGCTCATAACCCGTTGTCAAGATTGGAGTCCGGCATGAATTAGAAAGTAGCTGGCCCATGCCGTCGTCCAACATATCCACGCTGAGGACGTTGATGAAGGGAAGGACTGCTTCTCATCGAGAACGAGGAATAAGGGTTTATTTACAGTATTTACATGCAGTTCATCAGTCTAACACGACTGCTTGAGAGAGTGTCTGAGTCTAACACGACTGCATAAGAAAGTGTATCGAGCATGCGCACAACAGCCGTTTATAAACGCTCGGTCCTCCCCCGATTCCAAGGTATCGCAAACGTTCGTCCAGTCATCGTAAACACGCCGCCTCTCCGCGGTATGGTTTACACACAAACACACACACAAACACACACGCACACGCACACACACACGCACACACACACGCACACACACACACACGTGCGCGCACACGCACGCACGCACGCACGCACGTACACAGAGGTTCTCGGCCCGAAACCGACATCACACGAATGTCTTAGAACTCAGAGCGGGCCCTCGCAGTGCGCCCGGGTAGCCATTGTCCTGCGTCTTAGTCGGCGCGTGGGAAGATGTCTCCGACGACGTTCCCGCGGCCACTGCGCCACTTATAGCAGATCAGGTCCGCGTTGGTGGGTGTGGTAACAATAGTTGGCCGCCGAACTCATTCAGCCACAACGGCGACGAGGCTAGAGCGTAACGGTGAGGGTTTCAGCACAAAGCATGCTTCGACAAACGCATCCTAGCTGAAGCGACGGAGAGTGGAGGACGCGCGTATTCTTCCCGACACAAAGTCCACTTAGTCACGCCGTGGCTAGAGGTTGGCGGTGGCGTTCCAAGATGAGGTTGCCACCACTGGCGTAAATGGCTCGCAAACTTGCACTGCAGCTGGCTGTTCTTAACAGGAGCCAACAAATGTCACAAGTACGTCGACAATGACAGAAGCATGTACAATTTTGTGCAACATTATAATCCTTTCACACGTGCGCCTATGAGCCAACGATTCAAGCGATAGCAGGCCAGCATGCAGAGAACGGGAGAGATTGAGATCGTATCGATTATCAACAAATCTAATAGCTTTCTTCTGCACAGCCTCAAGCTTTGATGCATCAGATGCGCAGTGGGGTGACCAGACGACAGATGCATATTCTAGAGTTGGCCTCACGAGGGATCGTAAGCTGCTAGTTTGCATTGCTTGGTTGCTGGTTTTAGTGTTCTTTTTAAATATCCAAGTCGTTTTAGAGCCCTGGAACAAATGAAGTCGACGTGTTTGTGCCATTTTAAGTTGGAAGAAAAAATTACACCAAGATATTTGAACTCGGTGGTAGAAGTCAAAATCTTCTCATCATTACTGTAGGCAAATTTCAGGGGTTCCTTTTTGTTCGAAAAGGTCGTTGATACCGTTTTATCGAACTTGATTTCCATTTGCCAGGTCTTGCTCGAGTTGTAGATGGCATTGAACGTGTATCTCCTGGGCATTGACGCTGACGATGTTAGAGTACAAGACACAGTTGTCTGCATACAAACGGAGCTTAACAGCAGTGTTAGTAACAACACTCGCGACATCATTAAGGTAAATATTGAATAAAAGTGGCCCCAATACGGAGCCCTGTGGGACGCCGGAAGAAATACCGACTGACGATGAGTGTGCCTGATTAAATGAGACAAACTGGGACCGCAGATGCAAGTAGTCTCTTACCAGCCAAGCAAGTGTTTGCCGTGTATGCCTCTGAATAAAGAGTCAAGCTTCGTAAGTAACTTAGCATGACATACCTTGTCTAACGCTTTGGAGTAGTCAACAAATATGGCGTCAATCTGGCTACGATTGTTAAGTGTAGTAGCAACGTCGTGAGTGAATTTAATTAGTTGCGTAACCGTGGAACAACCCGATCTAAAACCATCCTGATGATGTGAAAGAATGTTGTTATCGTTGAGGTACTGTATAATATGCTTATGAATTATGTGTTCTAGTAGTTTACAAGTACATTATTACGAGATTGGTCTATAATTGGGAATTGTTTGCCTAATGCGGTA
This sequence comes from Dermacentor variabilis, assembly GCF_050947875.1. Lineage (NCBI taxonomy): Eukaryota > Metazoa > Arthropoda > Arachnida > Ixodida > Ixodidae > Dermacentor > Dermacentor variabilis. Next base: position 53,156,435 of record NC_134576.1, on the reverse strand, counting down.
AAACTTGAGCAACCTTCCAGACACTGGGAACAGTTTGCGATTCGACAGATTTTTTAAAGATGACAGTCAGATACCGCACACAGTATTCTGAGAATCTCTTTAAAATCGTGTTTGGAATGTTATCTGGTCCTGCACTTTTACTAGTATCAATATTTAACAAGAGGCCGTGAACTCCGCTAATCATTATCTGAAGTTTTGGAAAACATGCTGAAGCACTACCACAGTGAAACGTATGGATAATGCCGTTATCTTGAACAAAAACAGATTTAAAATATGTATTGAACGCTTCAGAGATCATGACAGCATTTGAACATGACTGTCCGTTAATGACCATAGAACTTGAGTTGGACAAAGAAGGAACAACCGTTTTCTAGAATTTGGATGGGTTGTCTTTTAGGAATGCCGTCAGAGTGTAGTTATAGTAGTAGTCTTTAGCGTGCTGCAATTTAGTCTTAAGAGTTTGTCTAAGCGATGTTAGCATTGAGTTTTCTCGGACATTCTGAGTGCGAGAGCCACGGCGGAAGCGTTTTATCCGGCGAATCAACTGTATAATCTCTCTAGTGTAGCAAGGGTGCTTCGGCTTTCACTGTACTCATTTTGTTGCTACGAAATTAGCTATGCACTCTTTGACAATGTTGTGAAACATTTCAACTAACAAGTAAACACCTAAGGCATCACTCGAAAACATAAACTCATCAAAGTGTGATGCAAGCGAGGCGACGATAGAATTGTCGCCAGCTCGAGAAAAGTCACCGACAGTACTATATGTTGATGTTTTGGGCTCTAGAGCAATATGTAGGTGGACAACTACCGTCTTCTGATGGTAGATGCCCTCCACGACGTCACATTCGCTATACAGGAGCCCATCACTGAGGAAGACCAAATCCAAAATAGCAGATTCTGGGGTGCACGAGCTAACGACCTGTGTTAAATCATATGACACAGCAATATTGATTAGAGCGTCGCAGATGGGTCGATCACGTCCAGTAGTAGGAAGAGAACGCCAGTCAATGTGGGGGGCATTAAAATCGCCAGATATTATTAACTGGCTTTTTTGCAGCCTGTTCACCGCAATATAATTCGTGACAGCGTGGATTCAAATGACTTCACTGGGCGGTCGGTATGCAGCGCCAATCACAGTAGTGAAGCCGCCAAAGTCGATCTTGCACCAAACCGATTCGCTATCATGAAGCTTCGGCAGCAAAACGTATTTAATATCTTTAAAAATAGAAAGCGCTACGCCACCACCGCAACCAACACTCCTGTCATTTCTCAACACTGAGTAATCAGGCGGCAAAAATTCATTCTCAGAAATGGAGTCACTTAGCCAACTTTCAGTAACACATATTATTGATGGTTTGAGACATTCTACAAGCCAATGAAACAAACATATTTGTTAACCAAGATGCGCGCATTAAAGTTCAGGAGTGTCAGTTTTTCTTTATGTGGAAGTCAGTCGAAATTCCTGGGAGCGATGTAATCAGACGCCCTAACAACGCCCTTTATGGCGTCGGCCCACTCGTACGGAACACTGTCGATAATCAGGTGCTCTTGTTGTAACCATACTTTCTTTGCGACTTTTCTGAGTTCCGTTGAATTCTGCCATAGGCTTCTGCGCACCTGTCGCACGCGTGGAGAAAATTCTTCACTGATGTAAATGTTTCAACCTTTCTGTTTTGCGTGCGTTAGCTAAGATATCTAATTTAGTTCGGAAATCCAACAGTTTGATAATTACTGGTCTATCTTTACCTGACCTTTTTTGCCCAAGTCGGTCGCAACTCTCGATGTTACCACATGTGGCGTCAAGCTTTGACGTTAGCATGCTTAGTACTGAAGTAAGAAGTGCCTCAGGTGTGTCATTCAGTGTTTCAGATAATCCATGAATAACCAAGTTATTCCGTCGCGACCAATTTTCAAGGTCGTCATTCTTAAGCTCCAGCTTTTGGAGCATATCTAAGAGACTAGAAACAGTATTTTCTAGTTTCTGCACGCGCTCACCGACATATTTTGTGTTGGCGACAAGTGACTCTAGTTTAGATAGACGATCATCGAAAGAGGCAATTTTAGAAATTAGTGCAGATATTTCGTTGTTTATGCGAGCCTGTCCGGATAGCAACTCGGCGAACATTTTTTCAGTGACGGGAACTGGATTAGTTTCTATGTCGCCTGAAAGAATCAACAGGCTTTTAAACATGTGCACAAAACAGGCAGCACTTTTCGGGAAAAGAACGTGGGAGGGTCCGGCAGTAGCAACAAGAAGCAATCATCATTTCTATATCATTTACAATCATACCAATTACATGCCTGTAAGAAGAAGTAGGCGAAGTTGTAGCAAATGTCTGCGATGCTGCCGCCAGACCCGCTGAAGTGGAACCCCAGAGGCGTCCGTCCTTTATCCTGTTGCGAGCACGTCGATGTCGCCGAGGTGCCGGAGCATGCGCAGTACTGCCAGGTTAGTGCTCGCCAACAGGGGAAGAAGCAGTCCAAGCAGGCTGGCACGTTTGCGTTTATAAAGCTTCCTGAGCAAGCGTTGACCGTCCGGTGGGGCCGACCGACGAGTCGGCAATCCGTAGGAGCGCAACATTTAAGATTGTGGAAACAGGTACTTGCAGCAATCTGTAAGAAGAAGTAGGCAAATTTGTAGCGCATGTTTGTGATGCTGCCGCCAGACCCACTGAAGTGGAACCCCAGAGGCGTCCGTCCTTTATCCTGTTGCGAGCACGTCGATGTCGCCGAGGTGCCGGAGCATGCGCAGTACTGCCAGGTTAGTGCTCGCCAACAGAGGAAGAAGCAGTCCAAGCAGGCTGACACCTTTGCGTTTATAAAGCTTCCTGAGCAAGCGTTGACCGTCCGGTGGGGCAGACCGACGAGTCGGCAATCCGTAGGAGCGCAACATTTAAGATTGTGGAAACAGGTACTTGCAGCAATCTGTAAGAAGAAGTAGGCAAATTTGTAGCGCATGTTTGTGATGCTGCCGCCAGACCCACTGAAGTGGAACCCCAGAGGCGTCCGTCCTTTATCCTGTTGCGAGCACGTCGATGTCGCCGAGGTGCCGGAGCATGCGCAGTACTGCCAGGTTAGTGCTCGCCAACAGAGGAAGAAGCAGTCCAAGCAGGCTGACACCTTTGCGTTTATAAAGCTTCCTGAGCAAGCGTTGACCGTCCGGTGGGGCAGACCGACGAGTCGGCAATCCGTAGGAGCGCAACATTTAAGATTGTGGAAACAGGTACTTGCAGCAATCTGTAAGAAGAAGTAGGCAAATTTGTAGCGCATGTTTGTGATGCTGCCGCCAGACCGACTGAAGTGGAACCCCAGAGGCGTCCGTCCTTTATCCTGTTTCGAGCACATACATGTCGCCGAGGTGCCGGATCATGCGCAGAACTGCCAGGTTAGTGTTGGCCAACAGGGGAGGAAGCAGTCCACGCAGGCTGACACGCTTGCGTTTAGTACCTTCGTTGGTAACGGACACATGAAGCTTGCTGAGCAAGCGTTGACCGTCCGGTGGGGCAGACCGACGAGCCGGCAATCCGAAGGAGCGCAACATTTAGGATTGTGGAAACAGGTACTTGCAGCAATCTGTAAGAAGTAGGCAAATTTGTAGCGCATGTTTGTAATGCTGCCGCCAGACCCACTGAAGTAGAACCCCAAAAGCGTCCGTCCTTTATCCTGTTTCGAGCACATAGATGTCGCCGAGGTGCCGGAGCATGCGCAGTACTGCTGCCAGGTTAGTGTTGGCCAACAGGGGAGGAAGCAGTCCGCGCAGGCTGACACCTTGCGTTTAGTACCTTCGTTGGTAACGGACACGTGAAGCTTCCTGAGCAAGCGTTGACCATCCGGTGGGGGAGACCAACGAGTCGGCAATACGTAGGAGCGCAACATTTAAGATTGTGGAAACAGGTACTTGCAGCAATCTGTAAGAAGATGTAGGGAAATTTGTAGCGCATGTTTGTGATGCTGCCGCCAGACCCACTGAAGTGGAACCCCAGAGGTGTCCGTCCTTTATCCTGTTTCGAGCACATAGATGTCGCCGAGGTGCCGGAGCATGCGCAGTACTGCCAGGTTAGTGTTGGCCAACAGGGGAGGAAGCAGTCCACGCAGGCTGACACGCTTGCGTTTAGTACCTTCGTTGGTAACGGACACGTGAAGCTTCCTGAGCAAGCGTTGACCATCCGGTGGGGCAGACCGACGAGCCTGCTGTCCGAAGGAGCGCAACATTTAAGATTGTGGAAACAGGTACTTGCAGCAATCTGTAAGAAGAAGTAGGCAAATTTGTAGCGCATGTTTGTGATGCTGCCGCCAGACCCAGTGAAGTGGAACCCCAGAGGCGTCCGTCCTTTATCCTGTTTCGAGCACATTGATGTCGCCGAGGTGCCGGAGCATGCGCAGTACTGCCAGGTTAGTGTTGGTCAACAGGGGAGGAAGCAGTGCACGCAGGCTGACACGCTTGCGTTTAGTACCTTCGTTGGTAACGGATACGTGAAGCTTCACGAGCAAGCGTTGACCATCCGGTGGGGCAGACCGACGAGTCGGCAATCCGTAGGAGCGCAACATTTAAGATTGTGGAAACAGGTACTTGCAGCAATCTGTAAGAAGAAGTAGGGAAACTTGTAGCGCATGTTTGTGATGCTGCCGCCATACCCACTGAAGTGGAACCCCAGAGGCGTCCGTCCTTTATCCTGTTTCGAGCACATAGATGTCGCCGAGGTGCCGGAGCATGCGCAGTACTGCCAGGTTAGTGTTGGCCAACAGGGGAGGATGCAGTCCACGCAGGCTGACACGCTTGCGTTTAGTACCTTCGTTGGTAACGGACACGTGAAGCTTCCTAAGCAAGCGTTGACCATCCAGTGGGGCAGACCGACGAGCGGGCAATCCGAAGGAGCGCAACATTTAAGTTTGTGGAAACAGGTACTTGCAGCAATCTGTAAGAAGAAGTAGGCAAATTTGTAGCGCATGTTTGTGATGCTGCCGCCAGACCGACTGAAGTGGAACCCCAGAGGCGTCCGTCCTTTATCCTGTTTCGACCACATAGATGTCGCCGATGTGCCGGAGCATGCGCAGTACTGCCAGGTTAGTGTAGGCCAACAGGGGAGGAAGCAGTCCACGCAGGCTGACACGCTTGCGTTTAGTACCTTCGTTAGCAACGGACACGTGAAGCTTCCTGAGCAAGCGTTGACCATCCGGTGGGGCAGACCGACGAGTCGGGAGTCCGAAGGAGCGCAACATTTAAGATTGTGGAAACAGGTACTTGCAGGAATCTCTAAGAAGAAGTAGGCAAATTTGTAGCGCATGTTTGCGGTGCTGCCGCCAGACCCACTGAGAAGTTGCCCGTTTCTCCTTGGTAGATGCATTCGCAATACGCATAGGCGATCTTGTGAACAACGCCAAGAAAGGCTTCCTTCGGCAGTTTATCCTGCCCACTAACAAGTGCGTACCTCAGTTTTCACGCAGGAACGTGAGCCGCATGAACGTCATATTTGCGAAGCACGCGTGATAAGGTCTCGCTTATCCTGGGCACGTAAGGAATGGAAGTGCGTTTCTTCAGACGGCACTGCCAACTTGGAAATGACTGAATAAAATGGCGTTCCACAGCAGTCATTAACGCAGCGGCATTACCACTCGTTGAAAGACTCCAGATAAAGTACTTTGATAGCCAGAAAACTTGGCAGCCCAAGGCAGAGGCGTAGCCCTTGCTTTTACACTAGTAGTAGAGGTCTCGGTTTGTATGTTGCACATCCTGTAAAAAGAACACTGCCAAATTTGAGAATGGGGTGAATGTAAAGTTTAGAAATCATCAGCAACGTAACACTACGCATCCCTGTGTTTTTATTACTGAGCAGGCACAACAATGCCATTGCACGTTCACCTTTGCTAGCTTTTGATTAGATTTGTTGCTGCCAGTTTAGCTTACCATCAGAAGTTACCCATAAGTAATTCAATGTGTTACTTGTGCTTTTTGCTCATTTCGGCAATGAAGAGAAATAAAAACGGGGTTTGAAAACGGAAATACAAGTAACGAACACTTCATATTAGACGAAAAAATAGTCTGTCCAGCCAGGACTCGACATCAGACAAATATGATTGCAAAATTTTGCATAACTTATTGATATACCGTGATGTCGAGAAAAATGCAAGGTCATCAGCAGAGAGATAGATTTGCACAACCTGATGAAAAGGAACAGAAGATAACAAAATATTAAACAAAAGTGGTGAAAGAACTGATTATTGTTGTACGCCTCTGTTATTTTTTTAATGCGATGGTAAATACCTCAGAGCATACATTGGTATGGGATGCGGGTAAATAAGGATGATTAAATGAATGAAAAAAAGATTTGCGGATCTAATGAAGTCCAAGAGGGATTGATAATGTGGTCCCTGCGTCCACGCGATGCAATCGCCAGGATAATGCGGCGAAAGTCTCGCTGCTGCGAGGTGCCGGAGCCTAGTCGTTTTCTATGCAGGGCTAACCCACAGCAGGTGGTGGATGTCGGCTTCAGCATTTCGTGACTTGCCGAGTGGACGCCCAGGGCGAAGATATAGCGGGCGAAAGTGCGGCCACTTCCGAGTCACGGCAGGAGTGAGGGCAACCCCGACCCGGATCCTCCGAAGCGCACCTGCGCTGCACGGGTAAGACTGCGGGGGAGCGTTACCGCACACGGAGATATGAGAGCACGTGTGCGGCGCCGGAGGTGCTCCTTTCTTGTTAAAAGGAGGGTGGCATCATCTAGGTGAAGGATCTGAGGCAGTGCCGATGTAGAGGCCGCTAGGTGGGTCACAGGATCCGCACGGCTTTGTAAGCTCAGAAGGTAGCGTGGGATCCACTCGATAGATCTTGGCTGCGGGCTGCTTGCAGCCGGAAGATCGATCTGTTGAAATATTTCAGGGCATCCACTGACGCGTCGCAGAAGCCGGGTCACCTCGAGAGCATCAGTGCGGATGACGATGCGGGCCGTGGGGACCATGGTAAAGGTGGCCACAGAGCACAACGCTTCTCGAACAGCAATGAACTCAGTACGAAAGGAGGAAGGAGGCTCTTGGATTTGAAACCGGGACGTCTTATTAAGGGCAAGTGCGCAAGGGCAATAAAGTGCAGCGGTCTTTTCACAGTCCTGAATGCTTGCATCAACGTAAAGCACGATGGAGCCAAGCGGCAGGTGGGCGTCTTCAACTATAGTTCAGTCACGAAGCGATGCCACCGCGTGAGTTGATGTCGGGCGACATATATCGGTTGGCTTTTTATCGCTCATCTGTACAAAACTCGAGGGAGGAAGGATTGGCGATTGTGGTGGTAGAAGGAAGTACGAGAAAGCGTAAGCCCTGACAGCGCACGTTTCGTGTGATAGGCTGGCCTTAAGCCTGCGAGCATAACGTCGCTGCTACACCAGCTCATCTAGTGTGGTCAGCTCTACATTCTCTTGGAGAGCCACGATCAGTGTGATTCGGGGAAGGCAAGTAATGACCCTCATTGGCTCGCGATTAACAGCTTTGAGGCGATTCCATTGTGCCCTCGTCAAACGCTGGAATTTGGCTTGATAAACAAGGCGTGGTAGCACTATCGTCTTCAGCAACTGTCGCGCAAAATATGAGCGGGCGCAGCGCAGTTAGGAGCAATGCACCTAATCAGACCCAACATTCTGAATCGCCTGCTTTTTAGCGCTAGAGAACCAAGCAGTTCCGGCTCCCGATCCGTCGACCGTCCGACCCAGAATTTTTATAGTTGAGCATTGCAAGTGGGGTTCCGGATAGATGAAGACGATTGGGTGTTGCACAGAGTTTACGCCGGCCCCACGATTGGCGATTGACATGTAAGCAGATTTGCTGACGGAAAGCTTAACACCGACCGAAGAAGCGTAACTCGACGCAATATCTAAAGCTGATTGAAGATCAGTGACTTGAGTCTGCAGGTCACGATTAGTGCTCCTTCTTCTGCTTATATGTACACAATGCCACGCTATTCTTGGAACAAAAGAATTCTCTATCCAAAAAAAGCGCTTGTATCGAGGCTACTAAATAATATGGAACAACACAGATTGGTAATCTAGAAATTACAATTCCATATTCAACACTGTCATACTTTTGCAATATATAAAGATACCAATGCTGATACACCTCCTAATAGTCCTGCGAGCCGCATGCGGCTTTCTAAATCAGCGTGAGCTGACCATACGTGACATTGAGGCCTAATTCCTATTTTGATTGACCTCATAATAGCCTGAGAAGAAGTAAATTCATTGAGCCAGACATGGGTTACCTTTACTAGAGTCGATGAAGGGCAATTCGCCGATTCTTGTCCAAGACATGTCGGATGTGTTGATTTTTAAGTAAAACCACGATTTTTGCTAGTTTTCAATAGGTCAGGATTCATGTATGTTTTTGAGAATAGTTAACTATATTCAAGAGCTCATTTGTGAAAGAGCTAAACGATCATTTAATAATAGAAGTTGTGATACGGTCTGGCCTAGACGCCGATTGTGGTGTAGTTAAGATGACATCGGATAATTCTGACATGGAGACTTTTACAAACTCAGATGTCGAACTTTGAAACCTCGTAGGTCTGGGGCAATGCGAAGAAAAGCGTGCTTCAAGCCCTTTTGCGGTCTCATTTAGTGAATCCGCTGCTTCTTTGGGGGATAGAGCCCCAGAATAGAGCCATACGCGCTGTTGAAGAGATTTTTTGTTTCATAAAAACCTAAAAAGTGCCTATCTTCTTTCTGGTTTCGAAAACCTTGAATGTAGTGAATTTTTTTTCGTCTTTAGCTATCCCCACAGTCCTTTTGAACACAGGTGCATAGAATTTATAGGCCATCCAAACTTGCGTTTATTGTTAATAGGAGTTATATAAGTTGTATAAATAATGAGCCGCTTTTGCCATGCAGTAGGAGCCCGACGTGGAAGAAAATATTCAAAAGCAATGGGTAAATGATCGCTACTTTTTTTAATGCCGAAGTTTCCCCAGATGAAATACACATATAAGCAGAAGAGAAGTAATTCGACCTGAATTGTCACATTCAAAATGGTTGCCATGCATCCACTTTCACCACTTCTTTCCACAAACATACCTTTTAAGTCCCCAAGAAATGTGACAAACTTTCCTACAAGGGCCATTGCATTTGAAGATAGTTTTGGCACAGTGAGTTCAGGTGATCAGTGCAGTTGACTTCGTCTGGGAAATACGCATTAGCCGCTGTACACGAAGGGCAGCTAGGTCGTAAACAAATGTAATACTGAAATTTCACAGTCTGAATACACATGTTAAAAAGTTAAAGTTACTTAATGGTGCATTTTTACTAGAATAATAGTAGCAGCCCACCGCCTCTACCTGGGAGATCTAAACCAAATGCTCGAAAATTATTAAATTTGCAAAAAGCCGTGATTCTTGACGTAAAACAACAGCAATGACGATCCTAAAAAGGATGCCTTCACAGCAACGCAGCCTGCTCGTCGTGATCACTGATATGGCCACGCTGGGGTACACGAGAAGGGTCTCCGTCTTCTTGGACCCCACGGAGAGGCCCACTGTCTGCAAGTAGGAAACAACTTCGTCCAAGGCTCGCTGCAAGCAAGGCCGAAAGGCTGGAAGGTTGCTAGTGGGGCCCTTCTCGACAAAGCAGCATCATCGGCATATAAAAAGATACAGATGCGACACCGGAGGTGCGCCGGGATGGCAGAAGCAAGAGACGCCAGCGGCCAAGTTGAGAAGGAAGGGGCTCTGCAAGGATCCCTGCCACATCCCCGAACACACCGCCCGTGGGGCGCTCGCAGCTTTCCCCGCCCGTACGTATAGGTAGCGACTTATGAGGAAGGCCGTTACTAAACGTCTGAGACATCCCTTAACCACAAGGCTGTCGAGAAAGCGCTAAATTACCTGGCGGGGCAATTCATCAAGAGCGCTTCCTACATCGGGAAGCACAAGGCGTGCCACTTCTCCAGGTCATCTGGCCTCCTCCAAGAATGATACAAAGTCCGCGACCTCGTACAGTGATGATACGATCCCCTCCTACAGGTCCATTTCCCTCATTATGGAGGCCAGCGAGGCGTAGGAGTCTGTAGCATCAGTGCGCCCCGAGTGCATCTCACGAGTCCTCGACTTCTTCCTGTAACAGCAGAATGGTTTGCGCGCCCCTTGACTGCGTAGTGCTGTCCGTGCACGTATCTCTACCCCTACCTCTCTCTCTCTCTCTATCCAAGAGTCTACAGACTACATTTTCATTATGAAACAAATGGGACTTGTGACGTGGTAACGGTTTTTTTTACTAAGCCTCACAAAGGACATACTCGGTGACTCAAGCTGGCGAGGGGTTCACTGAAGGCCGGTACAAATACAGCGTATTCATGGCACAACCCGCTAGAGCGCCGGCTTGAAAGACGGTGGGTAAAAATCTGCACCTAACTAGTGCATTCGTGGCACAGCCTCATAACGTGTCGAGTTGCTCTCCTTGAGGAACCCTTGTGACGTGTGTTTGATTCCGTTTTGCCCCGAATATAATCAAGGGACGTTTCTCATGTCGCAAGTTTGCATGATAGTGGGCCATAGACGAACAGAAGTACAGACCCAGTGGCCCATAGCCAGTGCTCAAAGTCGGCGTCAAATAGTTTCTGCAACAAGCGCTACCTACCAGTCCCGAATGTCAGAGTGAACCATGTCGGCGGGACATAGGTTCGTTGAAGAGCGGCACGCTTCTACAATTGACATATACCCAGTGACAAAAGTTCGTCCAAAGGTTGGTTTTCAGCCCTGTTACCTCAACAGAGAAGCCCTATGCGCCATCCATATGGCCATGAACTGTCCAGTAAACCAGGTAGGACTGACAGAGAGACAGACAGGCAAACAGACAGACAGACAGACAGACAGACAGGCAGACAGACAGACAGACAGACAGACAGACAGACAGACAGACAGACAGACAGACAGACAGACAGACAGACAGACAGACAGACAGACAGACAGACAGACAGACAGACAGACAGACAGATAGATAGATAGATAGATAGATAGATAGATAGATAGATAGATAGATAGATAGATAGATAGATAGATAGATAGATAGATAGATAGATAGATAGGCGATGACTGTCGTTAGTAATGCATTAGCATTGAATCAGCATAATGACGCTATATACTGCGACTGTCTCAACGAGCTATGTGTGGGGCCTGTAGTTTTATCGGATTCCTCTTTCATGTGTTGGTATTGATGATGATTTATTGGCGTTTCTTTGAAACGGGTAAGTGACAAATATGCACCTCGCGTGCTTGATTTAATCAGATGTGCCATACATGTATTTTTTTCATTCTGGCATATTTGTACACACCGCCCTAATTTTTTTATTCAGTACTTCTTTATCTACGATGTTCCGCTACTTCTGCATGTAATAAATCCGGTCGTATCATACTCTTCCCTGCTTTTTTCTAGCAGTACTCTGAACGACTCTTGCATATCTCGACGGCTTCTTAGTTTATGCTTCTGTCCACTTTAAATCCAAGCGCTTCTGGAAGGCGTACATTACCTACGGGCGGCGCTGGATGAATCCTTGCCCATTCCATTGGCATGTGCTGAGTGGTCTCATATTTTTTGCTGCACCGCACACATGCCTCATCTTCTTGCGAATGTTTGCGTCGGTATGTTTTTATCCTTAGGCAACCAGTGTGAGACTCAAATAGCAAGGCTCTGCGCTTTGTGTTATTTAAAGAGGTTACCTCCTAATTTCTTTCTTCGCATTCTTGTCATTTGCTAATATCTTTTTTTGTTCTTTGTATCCAATTCGTTGTCGCTATTTCACTCTCTTTTTGGTGACACCTGGTTGTCTATATACACTCTCAATTGCCCTCCACATGGCTCTACTTCTTTGACCTCTTTTCATGCTTTTCCGGTACCGAAGCATTTCCACTTAAGCATCTCGTTTATTTTAATAAATGTTCCTGAGTCTTTCTTCTAAACTAATTTTCCTCCGCGCTACTTTGCCTTCAAAAGTGACCGAACTTATATCACACTGCATGGCCTTATTTGTGGTTTTACTGTGGGAGCCCATAGCCAACGGGCCTACTAAGTGTTGCTTGACTTCTAAGCCCGGCAAGGTATCGAATGTTAAGCACAGAATGGCATTTGCGAACGTTAGCGCTGACGTCTTCACGTCTTTCCAGATTCCACCGACCACCTCATACTTAATCTGGCCTCAAAGTGTTCTATGTTTCATTAAAGTATCATTCCACTTCCCTGTCTTGTTAGGTAGGTACTTGGATAACTTTTCCTTCGTTTGCGTATGCACCAAGGTATTTATTTTACTTCACTATGGGTATGACTTAGGGTATAATTCGCGCGACGTGATGACCCGCCTCTTCATTAAAGATATCATTCGCCGATTTCTCAGGGCTAAGCTTAAAGCCTAGATCTGGTGCTGCGTTGCCACATATATTCGCAAGTGTCTGTAATACAATCTCTTTGTATTATTCACTAGCAGTTCTATGTCGCCAGCATAGATGACTCCGCGGACCTTCTGTTGAAGTATTTCTTCATTGCAAATGTAGGATAAATCAAACCTTATATTACTTTTTTTCCAGTTGTATTTTCCCTTTTTGTTACGCCCCTGAGGCAAACCGTGAGTAATATGGAGACACAATCCATCATTGCTTTAGTCCTTGGTGAATTTTGATCAGTTCATCGGATTTACGGCCTTGCCGTGCAACCTTTACTCGTTTGTCTCTGTATATGCTTACATGTCGCTGAGTAGCCCCAAGAACTTGTCATTTATGCGTTCATACTTAAGAATATCCCATAATGATTCCCAGTGTGCCTTGTCTAGGCCCCTTTAATCTCGATAAACCTTAGGCAAGAAAGGTAAATTCTGCGATGTTGAAATCTGTGCATTGAGTTAGTACAAACATATTATCCTCTATGTGCCTCCGTAGTCATAACCCATTCTGAAATTCCCCCAGTGCAGCATTTTTCTCCAGCCACTTTCACTGTTCTTATTTTATAGCTTGCATTGACTTTCTGTATATAACCGACATCGCTGTAACTGGCCTGTAAGAGCTCTTTTTATGCTTATCGTCTTCGCTTTTGTATATAAAGTTGATCTTGCTCTCATGCCATCTAACCGGGATTTTCTTCCATTCTAATACCTTGCTTATTAGTCAGCCCGGCATGGCTCTTTTCTTTGGTCCGAGATTTTCGTTTAGCTGTATTGGGATTTTACCGGGTCTTGCTGCCATGATATCAAGGATTTTTTATTCTGCTTTTTTCCAGTAAACGCCTTCTATGCTAAATTTTTATCTCACAGGTTTCTCTGTTCTTGCTGGATGTCCTTGAGTCTTATCTATGCTTTATTTTGTGCCGAAGTAATCCCTAATAATGTCTGTTATGTACCGCAACACACCGTCTTCTTTGAAGGTGTGACCAGTTTCATCTCTTATAGCCATTTGCCAATGCATAGGTGGAGCTTCCAGTAAGTACTCTTACATGGTTCCGGAACCTTTTCGGGGCGCCTTTGTTTCTTTTGTAAATGTTATGAGCCCAACGTACATTTGCGCATTAAATTTTCTCTTACACGCGCTCACTCACTACCCTTTTCATTTCTCGGTATATGTTAGATCTATAGAGCATATAATCACGTAATCCCAACTTTTTGGCATTTATATGATCCCTCTACACCTGCTGGCACTCTCCTATAGCTTGTCTTATTTGCTTGTTCCACCACCTACGTGGTTTCCTCTTTATCAGACAATGAATTTCGTGTGTCTCTCTTATGTCTTGCTCCGTAACGTGTACCAATTCCTCATAATCTAAGATTATTGTATAAAACACCTCCATTTTCTTGTCTGTGTTCTTGTGCCTTCTGTTATTGCTTTTCCTTCATTTTTATAGGTTCCTATGCTCTTTGTTCATCTTTTGTATTAGTATCTCTCGTCCCGTACGTACGTTCACCTGCGTACATTTCATCGCAGGTTGGCCACGTTAGTAAAGTAGGGGACGCATCCTCTCTCACCAAGATATTTCTGCACTCTTTCATACCGAACACCTCATGTGACTGCAACAACGTTTCTGCTAATCTTGTTTCCATCAAGAATCATGCTTTGTTCGTACAAATGCATTTTTTAATTGTAAGTAAATGTGCAAATTGCGAGTCATTTTGTGCCTTAGTTTTTGTATTAACATTTCTCTTGTATAACTTTCTAAACTTACCGTTCCCTTGTAACCCTTCAGCTTCAGAATGAATTTAGTTTGAGAGTATTTGGAATAAATGAATAAACGAATAAATTTTATGAATAAATGTGTATCGCTACCGAGGCTATCTCATCGAGGCTATATAATTTTATGTAGACATTCGTAAACTGCTTTAAAACTGAGGCGTAATTGACACATCACTGCCTATTTCCGCACGGCCACGTTACCTGTCCGCAGCAACTATTCTCCCCGTTAACTGCTATAAGGTACTGTTCCTCGCACAGACCTAGCACTAGAGAACCGCTGTAATCAGTATATCCGCCTAAATCCTTCGCGTGCATATTAATATCTCCAACTAATACCACCTGGCCGAATTTCTTGAGCTTATGATTATCACTTTTATTGCAGTCAATCAATTCTTCATTTTAATTTATACTGTCACAACCTGCCTATGTGCCAGCAAGCCACGTCGTTTTGCCTTCGCATGTACTGCTAATTTATACATTCTCATTTGATATCTAATTTCCGTTCTGGTTCATTTCTTTGCACAGCACCGTTTTCAGCTCGTTTACAACGGTGCGTCGATAGGACGTTGGACATGGGTTCGATAGCACAGTGCGCCCACTTTATCAGCTGATGCGCGCACTGCGGGGCCTTCGTACGCTAGTGCGTTTGGCGTCGTAGTTATAAAATACTGGAGTGGCGAGAAGAGTGCTGCTCTTCTCTGTGCCGCTAACGCTCGACCCCAAATGTTTTCGCCGCCATCGAACAGTGTTTGCAAGAAGTTCTCTCATGGGCACATCATCATCATCATCATCACCATCATCATCATCATCATCATCATCATCATCAACCTATCTTATGCCCACTGCAGGACGAAGGCCCCTGGTCTCTAAATGCCCCTGTCTAGTGCCAACCGATTCCAACTAGCACCCGCAAATTTCCTAATTTTGTCGCACCACCTAGTGTTCTGTCGTCATCTACTGCGCTTCCCTTCTTTGGGTACCCATTCGGTCACCCTAATGGTCCAGCGATTATCTAATCTGGGCATTACATGACCTGCCCAGCGCAATTTTTTCTCCCAATGTCTATTATAACATCGTCTATACCCGTTAACTCTCTAATCCAAACCGCCCTCTTTCTGTCTCTTAATGTTTTGCCTAGCATTCTTCGTTCCATCGCTCTTTGCGTGGTCCTTAACTTGTTTTCAACCGTCTTTCTCATTCTCCAAGTCTCTGCCCCATATTTCAGCACCGGTAAAATGCACTGATTGTACACTTTCCTTTCCAATGATAACGGTAAGCTCCGATTCAGGAGCTTACGGTGTCTACCGTATGCGATCCAGCCCATCTTTATTCTTCTGTGAAGTTCCTTCTCAAGGTCAGGTTTCTATGTGATTAGCTAACATAGGTAAACCTACTCCTTCGCAGAGTCTAGAGGCTCACTTGCCATCTTGAAATCATGTTCCATTGTCCGGTTATCTATCATTATCTTTGTCTTCCGCATACTAATCTTCAGCCCCACTCTTACACTTTCCCTGTTAAGGTACTCAATCATTTGGTATAACTCGTTCGAAGTGTTCCTGAATAGAACGATGTCATCGGAAAACCCAAGGTTGCTGAGGTATTCGCCGTCGATACTTACTCCTAAACCTTCCCAGAATAATGGCTTGAATACTTTTTCCAAGCTCGCAGTGAATAGCATTGGAGAGATTGTGTCTTCTTGTCTGACCCCTTTCTTTATTGGTATCTTACTTCTTTTGTTGTGTAGAATTAAGGTGGCTGTGAAATCTCCGTAGATATTTTCCAGAGTATTTACGTAAGCGGTCTGTACTCATTGAATACGCAATATCTTTATGACTGCTAGTCTCTCTACGGATTGAAACGCTTTTTCGTAAACAATAAAAGCCATGTAGAGAGGCTCCTTGTTCGCTGCAGATTTCTCGATAACCTGGTTAATGACAGGGATTTTCCCCATTATAGAGCATCCCTTCCTGAATCCAGCCTGCTCCCTTGGTTCACTAAAGTCTAAGTGTTGCCCTTATGCTATTGCAGGTTATTTTGGTAAATATTTTATATGATGCTGGGAGTAAGCTAATGGGCCTATGATTTTTCAGTTCTTTAACGTCTCTCTTGCTGTGAATTATTATATTGTTTGCATTTTTGCAGTTTTCTGGGACCCGTGCCGTCAATAGACACTTCGTAAAGATAACCGCCAGTTTTCCTAGCATTATGCCTCCCTCATATTTGAATAAATCTGCGGTTATTCCCTCCTCTGCAGCCGCATTTCCCCGTTTCATGCCTTGCAAGGCCCTTCTAACCTCATCTCTAGATATAGGAGAAGTTTCTGCACACTGTTCATTATTGTTTCCAATAGAGTACTGCTGAGTCCTTTGTGTACTGTGCAGGTCAGTATCGAATTCTGCGGCTGCTTTTATTAGACCTTCGAGATTGCTGATGATACTACCTTGCTTATCTTTCAGTGCATACATCTTTGTTTGTCCTACGCCAATTTTGCTTCTCACTGATTTCAAGTGCGTCTCTTTTTTACGGCTTCTTCAATCTTTATCACGTTATAATTTCTAATATCACTGATTTTCGCTTTGTTGATGAGGTTTGACAGTTCTGCGAATTCTAACTTATCTCTTGACTTGGACACTTTCATTCTTTTTCTTTATTAGGGCCTTTGTTACTTGGCAGAGCTTGCCTACTCGTTGCCTTGGTGCCTTGCCTCCCACTTCAATTGCTGCCTCTGAAGCCAGGCTCATTACGATTTCATTCATTACCTCTATGTCATCATCATCATCACCATCTCTCTGTTCCGAGGCTGCATATTTGTTTGCAAGTACCAGCCTAAATTTCTCTGCTTTTTCCCTTACTGCCTCTAAGTTGATCTGTTCTTTCCCGACCAAATTTCCCCTTCTTCTGTTCAAATTGAGGTGAATCCTAGCCCTCACTAACCTTTGATCCCTGCACTTTACCCTACCTATTACTTCTACGTCCTGCACTATGCTGGTGTCGGCGGAAAGTATGAAATCAATTTCATTTCTTGTTTCATAATTAGGGCTTTTCTAGGTCCACTTTCTGCTGCTACGTTTCATGAAAAAAAGCATATCTCATCTAGCATTTCTAGAATTGACGCCGTAGTTGCCAATCACCTGTTCACCCACCTAATTTTTCCCCACTTTGGCATTGAAGTGACACATACCTACTGTATACCGAGTTTGCACTTTTCTCATCGCTAATTCAACATCTTCATAAAACTGATCTACTTCCTCATCGTCGTGACTGGATGTTCGAGCGTAGGCTTGTACTACCTCTGATCTATACCTCTTATACGTTTGATTACGACTACTGCTACTCTTTCGTTAACGCTGTAGAATGCGTCAACGCTGCCCGCTATGTCCTTTATGGATTAGGAATCCTACCCTGTATTGCTTCTTATCAGGGAGACCTCTATAGCAGAGGACATGGCGGTTATTTAGCAATGTATAAGCCTCACCAATTCTTCTAATCTTAGTAAGGCCGATAGTATTCCAAACAATGTCTGATAGCTACACAAGGAGTCCTGCTAAGCTAGCCTTACTCGAGAGCGTTCAGGTGTTAAACGTTGCAACGGTCAGTTTCCATTGGCGGCCTGTCCGGACTCAGAGATTCTTAGCACCCTCTGCTGGGTCAGAGGTCTTACCGCCACCTTGGTCAGGTGCTCCGCAACTGCTAGGAATTGAGGGCCATTGGTTAATTGTAGATATCATCAGGGATGTTGTGGCCGAGTACTGCACCAGGGAGGCCAATTCCTGTTCTGGTGAAGGCACAAGTTCACCCAAATAAAGTTCATTTACTCCATAAGTGCCCTCGTCCCTGTGCCTACAGACAAAAATTGGCACTTCAACGTCATATTTGATGGAGGTGCTTATGGTTCGAACAACCGCGCGAATCCCGGAAACCAGTCCAGTATGCAGCGGCAACCGCACGGAATTCGTTAGGAAGGGACAGTAGAGAAATTCAGACCAGCCGTAGACGTCTGAGACTGCCCCTGCAGTACGGACTATTGCGTAACCCTAAACGTCGTACGGAAACCAACCCTGCTACAGGTATAACCAACGCCGTAAAATCCTCTACCTCTAGCTGAAGCAACCTCCGAAATTCCGTGGGTCCGCCTGCGAGAACTTGGAAGAATGGCTTGACACATTCGAGAGGGCTGCATTGTATAACAGGTGGTCGGACGAGAAAAACGGCGACATTTCTTTT
This sequence comes from Dermacentor variabilis, assembly GCF_050947875.1. NCBI lineage: Eukaryota > Metazoa > Arthropoda > Arachnida > Ixodida > Ixodidae > Dermacentor > Dermacentor variabilis. The sequence goes on along the minus strand of NC_134576.1, from coordinate 53,138,029 downwards.
TCTAGCCCGAAGAATCCGCTCGCTCATGGTTCGAAAACCAGAAACTACACTGACGACTTGGGACCTCTTTAAAAGACAATTGGCGAACGCAACAAGCTGACGCCATGCTTCAAGCCCTGCACTAACAACACAATGATCGCGTAGCTTTGTTCGTCGAGGAAATGCGGCAAATCTTCCGACACGTGGACGCCGATACGATTGAGGAAAAGAAGGTCCAGTACCTGATGCAGGCCGTGAATGAACAGCTGTTCGTCAGCGTGATTCGCAACGCGCCTAAGACAATTGCGGCGTTTGTAAATGAGGCGGCTACAATTGAAACAATCAAAGCCTATATCTAAAAGACATGTGGTTGAACGCGAAGCTTTCCCCTAATGCAAACTAAATCGAAGTCGAAAGCCAACCACCCAGCAACGAAACCAAGAAATTCTGAGCGACCCGGTGCACATGTGATTCGATTGATTTTTTAGGTTTGTATTCCTTGAACATTGAAGTTGAATGAAGACACATTTCGCTAAGTTGCATAACTCCTTCTAATTTATGAACAGCCACGGGCGTCTCTCACGATACGATCTCGTGTATCGGCAACGGCATGCAGAAACCATGCGTATCTGTCGACAATACGATCCGGGCGTGCACATCAACGAGACGGAAGCGAGATGTTGCCGCCGCGCTGATCCCGAGATTCGCAACTGGGAGAACGGGGCCAAACACCAGCGACTCGACGCAGAACCACCTGAAGTAGTGATAGCAAAAATTCTATTAAGAAAGGGAATGTGGGAAAAGAGTGATGGTGCGACTCCCTTAGACCAGCGCTCCATGGCCTTGGCCACCCGCTGAACTTGCTGGAGAAGTGTCCTCTGCACCACCAGGTCCGAAATGGCAAGCTGTACCCCCACAGCTCCGCAAATGATTATTGTTGGTTTGTGTCAGGCTGAATAGCTAACTTTGGCGGCATTCTTTCACACGTCCATGAAATGTAGGAAAGGGTTTGTCTACCACGACACCACGGGCATCTAGCTCGATATTGTGTAGGGTAGGGTGCGTGAAGTTTTAGGACGTGCGGATAAACATCGGTCCGGATTTTTTAGGCTTATGGCCTCTACCCCGTTGGAGGATTTGTGATGGGAGGCGTATTTTTGGCGTGTGAAACACTGGAATTACAAGAATTCGCGTGGGTGTTTCGGCATAGGCAAGGCGTGTGAGCTCGGCTGCTCCGCTAGGTTACAAAAATCACGAGCTAGAGTGTCAGACCTTTCATTGCCTACGAGGCCTGAGTGTCCTTGGCACCAAATTACAGTGTGGTAGTGTTACAAGCAACGACCTAGTCCACACTGGTGGATATACCCATGTGCTGAACCAAAGGCAAGCACAAGGCCTGACAGGTATTGTCGCACAATTGGAAAGAATGAGAGAAGTCATCCTGTGTCACGAAAGCATTCAGGCTTCTCCATGGACGGTTCTGTCTGTATCGAGAACACATTCTCTTGATGCACCTGCTGTTTTCAGCATCCTGGTTACGAACTATAGCAATGTCAAGTTGCACATGAAGCAAGGACAAATACTCATGCGTCCACCCGCTCTTCGCAACATGCCAGAGCAATTTTCACGGACCGCCAATGAGTAGTCCCATGCGCTGCAACTGATAAACCAAGACGATAATAATGTAGGCCAGATCATCTATGGAGAGGAGAAAACACAGCCCTGCACATTGCTTAACAAGAATAATAATTGCTGCGCACTGCGAATCGAAGCACTTGGGTGCACCGGCATCGCTGAGAAGAAAATCGTCGCGCTCCCTAGAAGCAAGCGGTTTCCCAGCCACCATACCTTAGCTCCTACTACCAGAGGCGGGGGTGGATAGAGATTGCTACCATATAGATAGAGATGATATCATATAGATTAATCTGTAATAGTACTTCCGCGTACAGCAACCCTATTCTCACGCGGAAGAAAGGATGGCACATACAAGGGGGAGATCGACTACCGCCGCCTCCACAACCACAACAGTTAAGGACACAGGACAGCCCACGAAGATGCAACCTAAACACAGAGGCCCGTACATTGTTACAGAAGTGCTGCCTGCAGACACATACCGCATCTCGAATCTATGAATATCAAAGGGATCGACGTGGCCAGACTATGTCACAAACGCCCATGCAGACTAGGCGAAACAATTTAATTGGCATCGGACAGCGAGTGCGGACTCTCTCGGGACGAGATTGCGCAGGATGATCGAGTGTAACCAATGAACACAGTGCCGTCACTATCAGGCCTCGTTTTTCTCAGAAACCGAGGTGCCTCGAAAACATTGAGGAGACAGACCTGGCAAGCAGCGGGCTGCATGCCTGCAGCCTCGCTGCCACCTCCGGTTCAGCCCCCTTCGCTGACCGCAGGCATCTCCCCTCCGCCTCCAGCCCAACATCTTACGACCCCGGCAGTCTACTGTAGCCTGTGTTGAGGAGAGTAAAATTGCATTTTAAAGAGAAAGGTTGTGTGTATGTTTGATCCCCCAAGTTCGCAAGGCAGCCTTTTTGCGTGGAAGCTGCTTGGGGTGAGTCTGCGCCTGTGCCTTACTTTGCATCGAGTGTTTCTGGTCCACAGTGGCACATTCACCAGCCGATTTCGACCAGAGCTAGTTTTTTTAACCAAGTTTGCTGCTAGCAAGGCGTGTCCGCGGTCGAGAACTTTTACACAGTTGCCACTCCGTTGACTCAGAGATGGATGGCCAAATCTAAATTCGTCAAGTGTCTCAGCACGCTTGCTTGCCCTAGAGAAATCCCAAGGGTGTTCTACGGGCCTTGGCGAAGGACATATAAGCGGCGTACTGGTTTAAATACCCTACTACTATGGTCGAGGTCCTCTGGTCAAATCTGGCAAGCGAGAACTCTGCTATGTATTTAATAATATTTGTAATAGTGCACTAAATTATATAAAACACAAAGTGACGATAATGTGCAAAGCGAAAAAGGGAACGCTTATACAAATCCACATAAGCAATCATTCCCACACTAGCTAATGCGCCTTGCTTGCTACTCAAGTCTGCACTAACATTAGCGTCTCAGTTACAGTCTGTGGTCACCACAGCCGTTATGCACCAACGCCGAAATGCTGATGCAGCATGTTCATACCGCCTCAGCAAGAAACCATACTAGAGTTCCAACATTCGTGACTTCTTAAACAAACTGCATCATGAAGAGGTACCATTGCACCCTTAACGCTTCTTTCTTGCTTTCTCTGGGAGCTTTCTCTGGGAGTAGGTAACGCATGGCACAACTTTCACCCCAAACAGCGCATTGATCAAAGTTAAAGCTCTCGAACTTGTGCCCATTTCATTCCTTCAGTGGCAATGTATTAAGCACAAGCAGGAAAGCTTATGCTTTTGTTCTTCCTGATAAGGTAGGGTTTCCTGTCCGAGTTTTCCAAAATACTTAACGAAATCATCTCCTGCAGCTTCACTCCCACTTACTTCAGAATCATGCATCTGTGTACTTTCTTCATCATTGCTGGCCATTTCATCTGTTTCTTGAACAGACTCACTTCGGAGCTCAACTCAAAAGCAAAATTGAGTTCACTGCCACTGAAGCTTGTTGCACCATCATCACAAAGAATATCTGTTTCACTTATAGCTTGGCAAGTTTCCGCTTCTTACACAGAACTGGCAGTTGCACTCCTATTCGCACCAGCACATATTCCTGCCAGGCCGGAGCTGTTTTGCCTTGAATCATCACTGTATTCTTGAGTGCAAATGCCACAAGTGGCATCCATGGGAGGGCTGTGCAGGTTGGCTGGCGTGTTCTGAAACAACGTGGCGCAAATGAAAAATGGGATATCATCACAGTGACATCATTTCGAACTCTAGTGTTATATCTGTTAATGCTGCTTGCAGGGAAGCTTTGAGGAATGTTGACACACACTAACTAAATTGTGCAAGGTAAATGTTATGCATAGCACCATGAGTAACATGCAAAGTCGGCTGCGCTCGATTTTTTAAATTCTTATTTATGTTCAATTCCGGAAACGTGCAGTAATGAGTTACGTATTCAAAGAGATGCCACACGTCTTCAGCTCCATAATGTCGCGCGGTTAATGGCGAGAACCTTCTGCACCTTCAGCGTACCGGCTCAGTGCGTTCCGGCAACGTTAAACAAAATAAATCCTGGAGTTTTACTTGCAAAACCTAAGATCTGATTATGAGGCATGCCACAGTGGGGGAGTTACGTGCACTCAAACTTAGGCACACGATCATTTGTGCTTTCCGCTTACATCGAAATGCGGCCGCCATGGCCGGGATCCAACCTCGAGCTCAGCAGTGCAACGCCATTGCCTGCCGCTGCGGGTGCCGGTGCCGCGCTCTTGCGTGCTTCACAGGCCAATAAACGGGCTTTAAATAATCGATGGCAGCACTGGCACAGCACCCAAAATGTTTCGTGCACCACACGTAATTTTTCCGATAGTCATGTCGGCTGTGAAGACGGCGCTTGGCGTGTAGTTTTCGTAACATATCGCATAGCTATTGCTGCTTATTATCCGTTCTTTATTTGGTGTTTGTACTCCAATGAATTCTATAAAGTTCAAGCTTCCAATGCATATATACGTGCCTTAGTAGTAGCGGCGGCAAGTGTGGTTCTTTTTGACGCGTACTTTCGAGTTTACCTTGGGACTTGGCTGCTCAATCCAGGCTGCAGGTACTGCCGGTAACGTTTTCGTAGAATTTGCGACACTTCATACACTACTATATTTCGGTCTAGCGGCCGAACGTGCGTCAGTTACGCAGCGGGATTTCTCGCTTGACGCGCTGATAGATGTCATTGTTTTCTAGGTTTCCTACGTCTATCAAGGATGAGTGGATGAATGCTATGAGTGTTCCCTTTGGAACGAGGTAATGCGTTGCGCCACCAAGCCCTTCTACCGAACTATCTGTATCCCTATTGAGAGCTTCGTTTTTGTGCACCACTGTTGCATGCCGTTTGGCTAATTTTCTTCGACCAATCTTCGAATCTCCTCTTACTAATCTCTATTGCGGACATGTTTACATTCCCCTTGCTCTCGGTGAACCCAAGCGCTTCAAGAGGAGGAAGGAATGAACGTGCAAGCGCTCTCGTATGCAGCAGATGAACGAAAGCCTTCAAAGAAATGTGGCCTTTATTATTAATGTAAATATGTTTGCTACAAACGGCATTTATATGCTCGTTGTAGTGAAAACATCTTACTTATATTCTACAAAAAATGGGATAAATCCTTGATAATGCATGAATATGGATACAAAATATCACTAATAGTTTCTGCGTTAACTGTGCACGCTACACGTCGTCAAATTTTCTTCATGTACATTTTGACATGGCTCTTGTCCTTTAGCTTACCGTAACTCACTCTATCGTAACTTTGGATTCCACACGCGCGCGGGTGTCAATTAAGTGGTGAATACTTAGGATGTAATGTGCATCATTAAAAAAAGATCACATGAAAATTTTGTCCGCAGCTGTACTTTCTCACACAAACCATAGGCACACGCTTGCTTTTCATCATTTTTTTAATACATATCCATACACTTCAATCACACAGATGCAGTATTCTTGCAATAAACGTTATGTTCCTGCATAACCGCGCAAGCTTCAAGCTGCAAGCTTTTGCGCTAACGTGCTGAACGCCAGACTCTGGATGATGTGCTGACGCATTTACGGCCGGGATACTAGCCACAAGTTAAAGAAGTGGCGCCGCTTGATGCCAGCTGCAGCCCTCGTTTCATGAGGATGTGCTGGCGGACTAGTTGCATGGAGGAAAGGAAATAGTTTGGTGACAACATAGGACAAAAATGCAAACACGAAAAGGTTAAAAATGGCCAGAAGGATGAAAAGGATGAGAGAATTAAACGCCCGCGTCTTTCTTGCCGTTTTCGTCCCACATACCTGTGTTTGCACACCAGCAATTTCAGTTACATGAATCCATACCAACTCGCTCTAATTTATTTCAGTGGTGAAAACCTTTTTTTCTTATCTTCTTGAGTGGATGGGGAGCAAGGGTCGTGCTCGCACAACAACAGACTACGTAATTTCCAGGTGTTTGTAGTGTGTTTCATTTCTTCCAGGTAAACCAGCATTCTACCTTACGGCAACACTCTGTGCGGCCTCTCCGAGGTAGAGAACTAAATCCAGCGTACAAATGTAAAAAAATAAAGTGGTGTATGATTACAGCTTTTAAAATACTGGACGTGCAGGTGTTTTAAGATTTGTGTATACACGTCGGCGACCACTGGGAGCACGATTGCAATGGTTCGGATTGATCGCTTGCCCTGAAGCTGTGTCCATAGCTCGACGCTGTGTGTGCATTTGTTTTCTTTCACTGCACAAACTTCTACAAAGCATATTCGCCACGATCTTCTAGTGTGCTTTCCCCGACAAAAAGCTCGTGCGTGCTGTACGAGATTGACTCGAAAACTGAGGTTTATCGACCCGGTGCCATAAGAGACTTTAATCCAACAAGCGTTTCCCATTTTGACGGCGCCAAATCTTACGAAGCCTGGTGGACCGGCGACAATAGTGTCTCTGATGGATACTATAAAGCCAAGGTAATTCACATGGCAGGTAAGCTGTTACACAAACAATACTGTGTCGCTGGATAGTTATATTGGGTTGCCGAAAAGGCTAAATAAAAGAAAACATTGAGTCCAATTGGAGTTTTCAATGGGACCCAGTTGCTCGCAATTGGAGATCACTGCAAGTGTAAGTTCGTACAATTGGGCATTATTGGCGTTTAACATGTAAATTGGACCGAATTTGAAGTCACTGGATGAGCAACCCCGTCAAAAAATTTGACAATAAAGCATAATTATAATTATACTGGGAGCTTTCAAAATTGGAGAGAAGCATTTACCCTTTGGGAAGTTAAAAATCTTGCCTTGGAACTTTACCCTCATCTTTCAGTTACTGGCATCACACATGTGCAATGTTAGCTATGGTAATATTCTCTTAGGTAGTTATAGCAGGTAAAAATTGAATCGCCTCCAAATCTTGCCATTGTATATAATTCCGATGCTCGCCAATAGTGGAATATCAGGTCTAACAAGAGTAGCGAAGCACTTTCGTGTAATGTTACATTTGTGTAGCAAGATACCAAAAAGAGAAAAAGTTGTAATCTATACTGTCACTGTTGTGTATGCATTATGCAATACTATTTCATTTCTGTGCTCAAACGTGGCTATTTTCTGTTCCTGTGCAGAAACATAGGAGGAAATGGAATTGTTCCTAAGCAAAAGGCCTAGAAGAACAATGAACATGAATAAGGGGAAAGGGAAGAAGAGGACAAAAGGGAAGGTACGTTTACCCACCACTCCTTTTTTGGCACTTATGTATCGGACCACACTGGAACACGAACTGCTTGGTCTGCTCGATGAAAGCACGTAATTTCTGCCAATTGAGTCCATGCATTGAACACATTTGACCATCATGACGTGCCAACTTTGATTGCAGATGTAATGGAATGTGCAATTTGCTGTACAGAAAAGCATGATTGAGAAAGTGAAGTGCAGAAGCAAAGCTGTAATAACTCTTCGTTTGAGCATAGCCATTTTGTTTGTTTATAGCTTACAGAGTGCTTGAGGGAAATATTGCCGGCCTTTGCCAATTTTTTTTTATTTTGCACCTGCCACTCCAATGTTCTGGGAACAGTATGAATGCTAGCTTTGAATTATTATTGCTATCTTGAAATTGAAAAGCACAATGTTATGTTAGAAGTTAGTCAAGGAAAACAAAAAAGCCATTTATCCTGCTTTCAGTCTTGATAAAAGTATGTGAGCTCCAATCACAAAATCACAAAGGGTTTAAGGCCTGTTAAAGGGACTGACAACCAATTTTCATGGTAACTATCTTTTAGTGCAACAGAAAGCTTACCGATCAGAGTGACTAATCATGAAAAACACGGGTAAGGTGGGAGATGGAAATTCAAGATGAGCAAAACGAGAACAAGGTAAAATGGGGTGGCAGTATTTCGACAAGTGGACTTGTCTTCTTCAAGGTGACGTATGCTTTCCTCGGTATAGCATATATAGGTAGGATTCTTCTAAAAGGGAGAGGAGTTAAGGCGGGTGGGCGAGGCAATGAGCAAGTGAATTATGGGGAAACAAAAAATTGTCTTACTATAGGCTATTGTGAATAGTATGCGTTCATTTCAGTTCGCTTCGACGCGCCTTTCATTTTTAAATTCTTGGCTCAAATTATGTGGGACGCCCTGTATACACCATGGCCACACATGCACAAACGTAATCAAAATGAACACATCACTTATGCCAGGCAGTTAACAGACATGTGAGCTTAAAAACACTCCACGGCGTAATAAGATAAGCATGTGTCACTGACACAGTCACCTGCTTTTTTCTTTATGTTATAAGCTTTAGTGCTAATATCGCTTGCTCGCTTTTGCTTCGCCCCAGAATCAAGGTCTCATAAAAGCGTGGTGCACAATTAAAGAGGGAAAGGTTTTAAAGGTTTTCAGATACGTCGACGAGATTTTAGTGTTGTTAAAGTGTGACTCTTCCTACCTGGATACTGTTAATGAGGTTTTAAGTGTTTTAATCAATGTGGTCAACGACTAAGATTTGCCCACGAACTACCTACCCCACAGTAATCATTTGCAGTTCCTTGATCTTAACTTTGAGATCTGTGAACGTCATGTTTGTTGGGTTTACCTTCCTCGGGCACAAACGGAGCTTTTGTCTTTCAAGTCGGAGCATTCAAGAATTGTCAAAAGAGGCAAGCATCCCAATGCATGGATTCAACTCTCAATAAATGGTGTGTGAAATAAAATGCAGGCAAGGTTTTAATACTCAGGTTCTCCGGCTTTTGGCAGCAGGGTTCCTTATGATACTTTTGACAGCTATAGCCGAAAGTCTGTTACAGAGGTTGAAAATCAGAAAGCCGAGTACGAGTTAGACGACAGAACGTGAAGCGTTCAGACCTGTGGTGGTGCCTTATATACATAAGGTCTCCCACAACCTTAAGAGGTTACAGGTAGGCACGGTGTCCCTCTGGATTTATCTGCTCCGAATAAGTTCGCGAAACTGTGCCCGCATATGCAGTGATAACAGGCGAGGCTGCAAAATTAGGCATGGGATATTGTATGTTCCCATCGTTCAGACCCGGCAATGTATCAATGAGTGACTCAGGGAACAATCCGGAAAAGCGACCAGTAATGCTGACAGAGGGACATATCTTGCGTCCCATTTGAATACTTGCCGCAATTGTGCACCGCGCATTGATGACACCTTGACTCTGGGGCGAAGCGAAAGCGAGCAAGCGCGATAAGTACTAGAAGCTTATCACATAAAGAAAAAAGCAGGCGGCTGTCAGTGACACATCCTTATCTCTTTAAGTGGCCCAGTGCCAGTTTTTGAGCTAACATATCTGTTAACTGCCTGGCGTAAGTGATGTGTTAATTTTGATTACATCTGCGCATGTGTGGCCATGGTGTATATATGTGCATTGTGGCGGGGAGTATAATAGTTGTTAGTAGCACTTCTGTGTGTGTCCTTCTCATTTTGTGGTCGTCCTGGTTAGCGCTATTATTTTTTACGGGACAATCAGGTACTTCAGGCCCGCAAATTGGTGCCGCACCGTGTCCAGCAGTGTCCAAAGAAAGTCTGTAGTTAACACTATACCCACTGTGGTGCCTTATTGGCTTTCGCATTCTGCTGCTAAGCATGTGGTTGATAGTTGGATTCCCATCCATGGCAGCTTCATTTTGAAGGGGGTGAAATGAAAGCACACTCATGTATTTAGATTTAGGTGCACATTAAAGAGCTCATGTCGCCAAATTAATTCCACAGTCCACCACTATGGCATCTCTCATAGCTGCAGTGTTACTTTGAGATGTGGAAACCCACAAATCAAGCCATTAGAAGAAGGTCATGTTGAATGCGCCAACATGACAGATGCTATGTGCTTGTATCAGGCATTGCTGGATCCAGTGGCCTGCCAACTCGGGTCAGGAATACCTATTTACCGATAAACACATTTTCTTGTCTAAATGGCTCACAAGGGGCTCCAGGTTTAGATATTGTGAACAAATGTGTACACGTGATTATCATGTCTAGAAGGTAGTACATAGGCATGTGCCTAAAACAGGTGAGAATTCAACCAAAAGTTTGCACTACACCCAGTGAGCAGTCACCACAGATCTTGCTTACCATGGCTTTGTCCACACTGCACTAGTTGGCTGAACACCACGGGTTTACTGTGAAGTGCGCCCGAACAAATGTGGAAATATTCCTTGCAAAAGAAAGGGAAGAAAAAAGTGGTGGAGCTTGTAACATTACCATATCATAGCCTCTTGACTCCATTATGGGACATGGCAGGGGAAGAACGTTGTGAATGCTGTTCAAGGAGATGAGAAAGTTTGCTCTCGAGTGGGTTACCTGTTCAAAGTCTAAAGGAAGTTAATCAGCCATGTCATTTCAAGTTGCTGCATTCATATGTTTACTTTGTAATGTATAGAAGTAATATACAACGACTTGTCGGTGTGTTATCATTGCAAAACCTAGTGATAGGCTATCTGGTGTCAGTGGGTCAAAAGCCTTGCAGCCTTTGCGTAAGATAATACTTCGTGGACAGGGCCAGTCTTTTTTTCTTGTTTGCCACCCTCGTGTGTGACTGCTGTTCAGTGTTATTGTTGAAAGCAAAAAAATTGTCCTCCACCCTACAGCAGCACAAAGCTACAAATTTCCTCTCGAGTAACATGTCATGTGCATGAGTGCACATGTGCATGACATTTTTTTCACTTTTATGAAGCTTCCTCTATTTCGTGAATTTCTGCAGAACTGATTTGCAATAACATTGCCTGTGCATTATCTTCAGGATGCAGCACTGCTGCTGCGTTCTTTTACAGCCCCACCATGTTCCTGCCAGAGCAGCATGGTGAGATTTCTTTGACACCATTGCTTAGTTCTCAGGAACAGATTGTGAGACACTTGTTTTTGCTAACCAATATTTTATTTGTGCACTCGCTCATATTTATCGAGTCCCTTTCACGACACTCACCTGCATACATGTAGCACTATTCAAAGCACTGGCTCACACATTTATAATGCTCACACCCATCTGTGTGGAAAACATTAAGATAAGCACAGTCTTATCGAGACGTGCCTTCGCTATTTCCAAGCCAACCTTTTTTTTCAAGAAACCATCACTATTCTCCATTTTTATGGCTAAGTTTTATGGGTAGCTTTCTTTATTTCCATATCAGCAGTTCATTTGATAGTTTCTGTTGTCTGTCAGTGTTTCTAAGTTGCAGATAAAACAGGAAGACGGCGGGAGATGGAAATTCAAGACAATGAGAAGAACGAGAAAAAGGTGGAAGCAGGAGCTAACGTTTCGACAAGTGCACTTGTCTTCGTCAAGGCGACGTATGCTTTCCTCGCCACAGTATATTGTCGCAGTACAACGCGGACAGTAGACAGAGAGACGTTCAAGAGCCGCAGGACAACTTGTTCAAATACAAAACAGGCCAGAGACACGTCTTCTTCGGCCTCGCCTAATCCCACTAGACGAAGTCCGTTAATGTCCCTATCTTCGTTGTCGTCTGCATAGAAGAATAGACGCACGCGTCATTTGTCCCTCCCTAAGAGAGCATCGTCCTGGTGCTAGACTAGAAGTGTCACTTGCGGAATTAAGGATCTCTCGCATCGTTATTCGCTCACATAAGGCTTCATGCAGACAACGTGCACAAGTTCAGGACGGTGCGTGCGGGGCCGCGTACAATTGGGAATATCGGGGACGACCTCGTACGTGACGTCACGGGGTCGGCGCAACACTCGATATGGTCCGAAGTATCGCCTTAACAGCTTCTCGGAGAGGCCTCGTTTTCGTATGGGTGTCCAAACCCACACTCTGTCGCCGACGTCATAGATTACTATTCGGCGGTGAAGGTGATAGCGCCCTGCGTCGTAGTCTTGCTGCTGGCAGATCCGCAAGCGCGTGAGTTGCCGAGCCTGTTCTGCGCGTTGCGTAAACACAGCGGCGTCGGTATCAGTGTCGTCAAAGTCATGTGGAAGCATCGCATCCAGCATCGTTTATACATCCCGCCCATGAACAAGGGAGAACGGAGTCATGCGCGTCGTCTCTTGTTTCGCCGTGTTATATGCAAAGGTGATATACGGTGGGATGTCGGCCCAATGTTTATGTTCAACATCCACGTACATGGAGAGCATGTCTTCAATTGTTTAGTTTAGGCGTTCTGTTAATCCGTTGGTTTGTAGATGGTAGGTGGTTGATTTCTGATTCGCCGTTAAACTTAGCAGCAAGGCGTGATCTAAAAGCGGAGCCGTGAAAGAGGTTCCTCGGTCTGGTATTACGACGGTTGGTGCGCCGTGTCGCAACACAATTTGCTCAATGAAAAAGCGCGCCACCTCTTCCGCTGTGCTTATCTGGATTGCCTTTGTTTCAGCGTAACTTGTGAGACAGTCGGTTGCTACGACAACAAAGCGATTCCCGGCGGTAGAAGTAGGAAGCGGACCCAATATATCCATTACGATTTGGTCCAATGGTCTTTGAGGAACCTGGACGGGTTGCAGGAGGTCGGCTCGTTTCGATAGAGGCGACTAGCGCCTCTGGTAGTCGAGGCAAGTGCGGACGTGATGATTCCCGTTGGCGTTAGGTCTCGGCCAGTAGTACGTCTGCTTCACTCTGACAAACGTTCTCGTGTAGCCTAAGTGAGTAGAAGTCACCTCGTTGTGATAGGCTTGAAGTACTTCCGTACGAAGCGCTGCAGGAATGACGAGCAGATAGGGGGACCCGGTCGAGGAAAAGTTTCTTTTGTAGAGTACTTTGACCCGCAAACAAAACGACAACAGGCCTATTGCGAAAACTCTAGGTGGTTTCGCAGATCTGCCCTTTAAGTAATTGATGAGCTCAAGCAACTCAGGGTCGTCCCGTTGTTGTTGGGCGATGGTGGACGTGTCCAGAACACAAAGAAATGCCGAGTCTTCTGCGGGTGGAGCAGACGACTCTATCAGCGATCGAGACAGGCAGTCAGCATCCGTATGTCGTTTCCCCGACTTGTACTTGACAGTCATGTCAAACTCTTGCAGCCGTGGGCTCCAACGCGCCAGTCGTCCCGAAGGGTCTTTAAGGTTCGTCAACCAACACAGTGAATGGTGGTCGCTGATAACTGTGAAGTGGCGGCCAGACAAATATGGGCGAAATTTCATAACAGCCCATACTACGGCGAGGTATTCCTTCTCAGTTGTCGAGTAATTAGCCTATGTGCGTGAGTGTTCTGCTTGCATAGGCAAGTACTCTTTCTGTGCCCTCCTGCCACTGCACAAGAACAGCTCCCAAGCCAACATTGCCGGCATCAGTGTGCAGCAATGTAGGAGCGGTCTCATTAAAGTGAGCAACCACTAGAGGCGTCTGGAGACGTTCCCGCAAGTCAGTGAATGCACCTTGCTCTTCGTCGCCCCATGCCAAAGCAACATCGTCTTTCGTCAGGCGAGTTGACGGCGACGCAATGCGAGCAAAGTCCGCAATAAACCGCCGGTAATAGGCACAGAGGCCGACGAAGCACTTGACAGCCTTTTTATCGGATGGTACGGGAAACTGTGCGACGGGTGCAAATTTTTCAGGATCCGGCCGGACACCTGCGTGGCTGACGACGTGACCGAGAAACTGTAGTTCCCCGAAGCCAAAGTGGCACTTCTCCGGCTTCAGGGTGAGGCCGGCGGACCGGATGGACTGCAGGACCACTTCAAGCCGTTCGAGGTGTTCTTCAAAAGCTGCGAACACGATCACGTCGTCCAGGTACACTAAGCAGGTTTTCCACTTCAGACCGGAAAGCACAGTATCCATGAGGCATTGGAATGTTGCAGGGGCAGAGCACAAGCCGAAAGGCAAGACTTTAAATTCGTATAGGCCGTCTGGCGTCACAAAAGCAGTTTCTTCACGGTCTCTCGGATCTACCTCGATTTGCCAATATCGGCTTTTTCAGTCCATTGAAGAGAAGTAACGCGCGTGACGAAGCCTGTCGAGTGAATTATCTATACGGGGAAGTGGGTACACGTCTTTCTTTGCCACTTGATTTAGTTTTCGGTAGTCCACGCAGGAACGCAAGCTGCTGTCTTTTTTCTTAACTAGAACTACAGGAGATGCCCAGGGACTCGTTGATGGTTGAATCACGTCGTCTTCCAGCATTTATGTCACTTGTTGTATGGCTTCACTTTCTCTGGGAGCCACACGATAAGGATTTTGGTGAATTGGTCTTGCCGTATCTCTGTAATTATCCGATGCTTCGTTAGAGGCGTCCGTCCGACGGTGGACGTCGACGCAAAGCAGTCATTGAACTTCGACAATAGCGTGAGAAGCCGCTCTCGTTCGTGCTGCGACAAAGCAGTGCTGACGTCGAGTGCCGAAGCTGGGCCTTGCGTAGGGGCTTCTTCGAGTAGCGAACAGCAGCCTCGAACATCCGCAACACCATCAAAATAAGCCACAGCCGTGCCCTTTGGAAAGTACCGTTGTTCTGTGCTAAAATTGGTTAGTAACAAGTGAGTGCGCCCGTCGGTGACATTTACGATTCCTCGTGCGACCGAGATACCGTGAGTAAGCAACAACGTAGTAATTTGGTCGGCAATTCCCTCGCAATGAAACGTGAGTGACATGCTACCGTAACAAGGGTTCGTGATCGAGGTGGGATGACGACGTCGTCTTCTGCTAGACGAAAGGAGTTGAGTTGCGGCGATGAGCAATGGACTAAACCAGGGCTCTTGTAAAACGTCACCATGCAGTCCGGAATGTTAATAACCGCGCCGTATTCTTTCAGGAAATCCATTCCAATAATCAAATCCTTACAGCACACAGGAAGAATGATGAAAGTGGCCACGAAAGAAGAATCCCGGATGCTAATTCTAGCAGTACATCTTCCAATAGGCATCAGTAATTGCCCGCCTGCCGTCCTTATGAGGGGTCCCGTCCTTGGGATCTTTATTTTCTTCAGACGGAGGACGAGATCCTGACTCATTATAGAGAAGTTGGCACCAGTGTCGACTAACGCTGTCACCGGCTATCCATCCACGAAAACATCAATGTCGGCGCTCACAATTTCTTCGGTGTCGGGGTTTATCGTCTTCACGTCGTTCTCCGGCGAGAGTGTCGGGGGCTTTTTATTATCTTGCGGTGGGCCTGCAACCTTACCCCCAGAGGTCGCCGCTTTCAGTTTCCCCAGCGTGGGCTGGGCGACCTTCGTCCTCGGAGGTCAGCAAAAGTACGTCCAGTAGGGGAAGGCATCTGACGGGGAGGGGTTGGAGAGCGCGACCGACGGCCGAAATCGGACTTAACATGCGGAACAGATTCGTTATTCGGGTGCGCTATTGGAGGTCCCTGCAAAGTAGTTTCGTCGCGGCGTAGCATGGAGTCGTCATTTGCACGTCGACCATAGGACCACGGACGAAGAGGTCGAAATGATGTGTCGCGATGCCAACAATGGCGCGAAATGTGGCCGACGCCTCCGCAGTGAAAACAGAGTGGGCGCCTATCGAAGGCGCGCCATGCGTAGGTTCTCCGAAATTGCGGCCGTCCCGTAGTGTCGTTTTGCGGCGTTGAACAAGGCGCTGTGAACGGCGGCTGGTGGTATGACTGTAGCTGCGTGACGGGTGCGCGCCTCGAAGCCTCCTCTTGTGGCGGCGACCAAGGAGGGCTGTCGGAGGCTGGTGGTACGGCGGTGTGGTTGTAACGGAACACGTGCCTGATTTCGTCACGCACCACTCCTGCGATTGACGCTCCGGGTCTATCCGCTGTCGGTGTCAGAATCCTTTGAATTTCTTTTCTGACGAGTTCTCTGATCAATTCCCGCAAGGGGTTCTGATACTCGCCAGTCACTGCGGCGGTATTGATCGTGGTGCTGGTGGACAGTCGATCGTAGTGTCTGCATCTCTGATAAAGAGCCCGCTCAATAGCCGTAGCTTCTTTGATAAAGTCAGTGACAGTGACTGGTGGATTTCGCACAAGTCCCGCGAACAACTGCTCTTTTACACCTCGCATGAGGTAGCGCAACTTTCTTTCTTCAGTCATGTTCGGGTCGGCTCTACGAAATAGGCGGGCCATGTCCTCGGCGAACATTGTTACCGACTGATTATGTTGTTGTACGCGTAGCTCCATCATCTGCTGGGCACGGTCGCGTCGGTCGGAACTCGCAAAAGCATCTGTGATTTTCTGACGAAAGTCGTTCCATGTCGTTAGGCTAGCTTCGCGGTTTTCGTACCAAGTACGGCCGCTGTCGTCAAGGGCGAAATAGACGTGGGAGAGCTTTTTGCTGCTCAGTCCACTGATTAATCTGCGCGACGCGTTCATATTTGTCAAGGCAGTCTTCAATGTCTTCGAAGACTGCTCCGCGATAGCGATCGGGAACCAGAGGATGCAGAACGGTTACTTGCTGTTGACTGGAAAACCGGATGCTTTGGGGTGGTTGCGTTGGGCTGGTTTCGGTCATTGCGAGATGTGTGGAGCTCCTAGAGAGAGGTGGTTGAAGAGGGGAGAACTCCGGGGCAAGGCCTAGCAGTCGACGACTAAAGAGGTGCACGGGTGTTGAAACTGGTGATAACGCGTCCGCGCTAGAGGAACGACTCCCAGGACTCCCGAGCATCAGGCGCGGTCAGTACCCAGCACCTCCACCAGTGTCGCAGTACAACGCGGACAGTAGACAGGGAGACGTTCAAGAGCCACAGGACAACTTGTTCAAATACAAAACAGGCCAGAGACACGTCTTCTTCATCCTCGCCGAATCGCACTGACCCACTAGACGAAGTCCGTTAATGTCCCTATCTTCGTTGTCATCTGCATAGAAGAATAGACGCACGCGTGAATATATAGGTCGGGTTCTTCTAAAGGGGAGAGGGTGTAAGGCGGGCGGGGGCGGCAACGAGCGAAAGTGTGTCAGCGTGTGGAATTCAGAACAAAGGAGCGCGGTGCAGAAGGCCAGTGATTGAAATCAACCAGTGACCTGGTTAATTGAAATGATCGGCGACGGCTTTGAGAAGCTTTTTCGTTTAATCTGACGTTCATTGATTTTCCTGTTTCACCGACATATTGTTTCTTACAGAAGGAACGTTCAAGCATATAAATTATATTCGAACTTGTACAAGTGAAGCTAGATTTGACTTCCTGTGTCGTATAACTATTTGCGGTGCTTTTAATTTCAATGACACTTTGAAGGTGCCTACAGGTTTTGCACCTGGGGCGACAGCATGCCTTTAGAACTGCTTGTTGGCCTAGTTGTTGCTTGCTAAAACACATGTTTTTTGCCGCAATTGAACACTCACAAAAGAAAGACACACAAAGACAACACAGGCGGAACTTCCAACTGATTTATTTTGGGCTGTGACCCAAGAATATATATATACATACGCGCATGCGCTGGCTGTTCACAGATCTACGCTACCCAGCGGTCAAACAATCTAGTTTATGATTTATAGAGCACGATAGACGTATCACTAATGCAATTTGTTCCTTTCTTTTTTATATAGTAGGCTTCCATCAGCTCACGTGTGGTTTTAAATCTACTTCTGCCAAGAATCCTAATCTCAGAAAACCGTGGTTTGCACATGCAGGCCTTGCAGTGCGCAGGCAAATGTGCCGCGCCATCTTTCATTAGATTTAGTTCGTGTTCCCTGGCTCGTTCATTTATGCAGCGTCCAGTCTGTCCTATATAGGACTTGCCGCCCTCAAGGGGAATTTTGTACACCACGCCTGTAGCACATCTCCCATCGGACGTGCTATGCTTTTTGCCACAGCCTTGCGAACCGGTCTCGGCGCGTGTGGTTTTCGAACAGAGTCGACCCAGTTTGACGGGGGCAGAAAAGGCAGTGGGTACACCATACCGGCCTGCCACCTTCTTGAGGTTATGGGAAACCTTATGAACATAAGGAATCACTGCAGGTCTCACGGTTCTGGCTCTTTCTTCCTCCCTTGTGGCGCTGGTACCTTTAACTTTCCGTAAAAGGCTTTCAGTGACTGAGGTCACCAACGAGTCAGGGAACCGTGCTTCTTTCAGTCCCTTAATATGATTATTGAACGAGGCCTGCATCGTGTGTGTACACGATTTTTCGAGGGCAGACTCCAGGCAGAGCATAGCAATTCCACGCTTCACAATTTTGGAATGGCATAAATTATACGGCAGCAACCCTTTCTTGGCACGTGGGAAATATTGCCAACAGGCTTGCCCATCATGAAAGGTTAATCTTAAATCTAAAAATTGCAGGGTATTACGCTGTGGCACTTCATACGTAAACGAAAGCCGTTTACCATTGTCCCTAAAAATGTTTAAAATATCATCGCAGCGCTTCAATGAGCCTTGTCTGTTAAAAAGGATTAAAAAGTCGTCCATGTATCTAAAACCTTTTAAAATTTTTAAAGTGCTGTCCCGTTTAAAAGCCTCTTCGAGCAGTCGTCAACACTAGATAACAATATGTTGCACAGCAGCGGCGCAATACACGAACCAATGCAACTGCCGCGTTTTTGCAAGAAAAGCTGTGCATAGAGATGTGCATAGAAGAAAGTGGCATCATAGCTTTTCAAAATGCAGCTGGTGTTACGCTTGAGGACTTTTTAACATTATTGGAAGCCTATCTTAATAGTACCTTTATTTCCTTTGACAAACAGCTTTTCTTGCAAAAACGCAGCATTTGCATTGGTTCGTGTATTGCGCCGCTGCTGTGCAACATTTTCTTATCTAGTGTTGACTGACTGCTCCAAGAGGCTTTTAAATGGGACAGCACTTTAAACATTTTAAATGTTTTTAGATACATGGACGACTTTTTAATCCTTTTTAACAGACAAGGCTCATTGAAGCGCTGCGATGATATTTTAAACATTTTAGCGACAATGGTAAAGGGCTTTCGTTTACGCATGAAGTGCCACAGCGTAACACCCTGCAATTTTTAGATTTAAGATTAACCTTTCATGATGGACAAGCATGTTGGCAATATTTCCCACGTGCCAACAAAGGGTTGCTGCCGTATAATTCATGCCATTCCAAAATTGTGAAGCGTGGAATTGCTATCCTCTGCCTGTAGTCTGCCCTCGAAAAATCTTGTACACACACGATGCAGGCCTCGTTCAATAATCAGATTAAGCGACTGAAAGAAGCACGGTTCCCTGACTCGTTGGTGACCTCAGTCACTGAAAGCCTTTTACGGAAAGTTAAAGGTACCAGCTCCACAAGGGAGCAAGAAAGAGCCAGAACCGTAAGACCTGCAGTGATTCCTTATGTTCATAAGGTTTCCCATAACCTCAAGAAGGTGGCAGGCCGGTATGGTGTACCCATTGCCTTTTCTGCCCCCGTCAAACTGGGTCGACTCTGTTCGAAAACCACACGCGACGAGACCGGTTCGCAAGGCTGTGGCAAAAAGCATAGCACGTCCTATGGGAGATGTGCTACAGGCGTGGTGTACGAAATTCCCCTTGAGTGCGGCAAGTCTTATATAGGACAGACTGGACGCTGCGTAAATGAACGAGCCAGGGAACACGAACTAAATCTAATGAAAGATGACGTGGCAGATTTCTCTGCGCACTGCAAGGCCTGCATGTGCAAACCACGGTTTTCTGAGATTAGGATTCTTGGCAGAAGTAGATTTCAAACCGCACGTGAGCTAATGGAAGCCTACTATATAAAAAGAAAGGAACAAATCGCATTAGTGATACATCTATCGTGCTCTATAAATCAGAAACTAGATTGTTTGACCGCCGGGTAGCGCACATCTGTGAACAGCCAGCGCATGCGTGTATATATATATATTCTTTGGTCACAGCCCAAAATAAATCAGTTGGAAGTGCCGCCTGTCTTGTCTTTATGTGTCTTTCTTTTGTGAGTGTTCAATTGCGGCAAATAAACATGTATTTTAGCGAGCTCTTATTAGGGGGAATGCTGTTGGCTGACTTTTTCGTGCACGAACACGTCTTTCGTGCACCAACATTAAAATTAAGAGCACCACAAATAGTTATACTACACACGAAGTCAAATCTAGCTTCACTTGTTCAAGTTCGAATGCGATTTAAATGCTTGAACGTTCCTTCTGTAAGAAACAATATATCGGTGAAACAGGACAATCAATGAATGTCAGATTAAACGGATATCATGCGGACACAGCTGAAAAGCTTCCCAAAGCCGTCGCCGAGCATTTCAACCAACCAGGTCATAACTTTGATGAATTTAAACCCTACATCTTACAAACAACTTTTCGTTCTGAACAAGAAAGACAATACAGGGAATCATACCTTATCCATAAGTTCAAGACATTGCAACCAATAGGCATAAACGTTTCAAAGGGAGCTTTAGAATCTATTCGCTATGCCAAATTTCAAGCTATAGACAACAACACTTAGTTTGATTTCTTATATTTTTTTGCTTACTTTTTTTCCCAGCCGGCGTGTAAGACGCCGTTGACACGCCGGCTAATACGCGGGCGTTGACAGGTCCTTGACATTCGGCAGGGTCACTGGCCTTGTGCGCAGCGCTCCTTTATTCTCAATTCCACACGCTGACACACCTTCGCTAGTTGCGGCACCCACTCGCCTTACACCCTTTCCGCTTTATAAGCACCCCACCTCTATATACTTCAGCATTGCCATTTGTTGGGCACGTTGGTAAACGGAAAGCATATTTAACGCCAGCAAACATGGACAAAAGGGAGACGACACCACAATGATAGCACATTGTGGTGCCGTCTCCCTTCCGTCCTTCTTTGCTGGCGCTAAATATGCTTTCTATATATACAGTGGCGAGGAAAGCATACGTCTCCTTGAAGGAGACAAGTCCACTTGTCGAAACGTTGACTCCTGCTTTCACCTTCTTCTCGTTTTCCTCATCGTCCAAAGTTGCAGATAGACATTATCACGGAAACTGTCTATTTGAAGCTTGACATTTCTTGGAATAGAGGCCCCATATGACACATAATTTCTGGCCCTGTGAATATAGGAAACCACAGAGGTGCCAGTGGAAAAGCATCTTCATTGAGCCGCATTCAGGCTAGTGAGGCTACCAGAGATTTGTACTCTTCCTCGTAATCGTCTGTATTAAGTTGAAGCTCTGAACATGCCGCACTAGAGCTACCCAAGCCCAATTGTTCATTTGCAGTGAGGAAACATTGAAATGCGCAATGATTTTCGCATTGAAAAAGGTAGCGGTTGTCAATAGAGATGTCCAACTACACACTACAATCTCTAAAACCCTGGGGAGTGAGATTTCCAAATAAATTCTGCAAACTACAGCCACAGACAATTTTTTTTGAGGGGGGGGAACTGGTGCCATCTTGTACGCAGCATTCACCCAATATATGATAAAAGGAGTGTCGTGCATTTGTGCCACTCTGTGGATAAAAGAAAGCCATTGGATGAGTGCGACTCGTAATATTTGTTATAAGTAAGTTGATTCATTGCTTGTATAATTCGCGTGATTGTGTGTAAGCAGTTGTTTAAACAGAACTAATTAATGAAAAATTGGCAGAAAAGCTAATTAAATATTTTTTCTTTTGCCTCAATATGTACTGCCATGCAGCAGCGCTGAGCAGATGGTTCCAGATGAACTCGGTAGAAAATGTTTTCTTAAGCGTGCTCTTTTTATGCATATACATTTTCATGCATCTGTTATTTTTTTCACAGTACTTGCAATATTGTGCGATCATAAATTGCGCATGGAATTTTAATCAATGATCATAATGCCTCTCTTCGATTCCATTTGATTATACTATACCTTCCCGCAGCTAAGAAATTCTGTATTACACCCGCCGCTTCGCACCTCACGCCGTCTTTTCAACTCCTTAAGTTTGCAGCGCATACATGGCTCCACAAACTCATTTAATAAATCTTTTTTACCTAGCTCCATTACATTGTGGAATGACTTACCCGATTCCATAGTTACTGAAATAGAACCTAATAAATTCAGGCACTTATTAACAGCACATTTCAAGATCTGAGTTACTTTGCCGTGTTCTTGAATGTGTATGCGTGTTTTGTTTTGTTTCCAAGTTGTTCTTGAGCCACTGCGTCTATCGTAGTGTTGATGCTTCTAATGATGTTAATGTTGAACATGAATCCTGCACTTTGTATTGCTTTTTTGTTGTTACCGACCATTGTATATGTAACGACTGCTCCCCCCCCTTATGTAATGCCCTAAGCCAAGGGCCTTTAAGGGTAAATAAATGATAATGATGATGATGATTTCCGTCACATGAAGGGCACAAAATCACTTTGTCATGATGATCCTATTGGATCCGCTCGAAAAGCTTTCTTGGAAGTTTTGCAGGGCTCCTTTCACGTCTCCTGTGGATAATTTTATTCCCTGCTACATGATAGGTAGCTCTGGAGTTTATTCTGCACTTACAGCGCGGCTTGTAATGTGTAAAATCCATCAGTTATTGATCACGTATCCATCCTTTTTTGCTTGAAATCTCTTTCTATGCACATGTGCAATAGATTTTGCAGGTGCGTCTCGTGTTGCAGAGCACCATGAAGAGTTAGCATCCACCCACTTTCTTTCTTGACTGGAGTTGTGTTGTTCTGCCATTATACTGCATTATTAGAAAGTAGCCTGGTTATTAGTTGTTTTGTTAGTTAAAGTAGTGCTGTAGAATGAATTGTCACGCATCAGAAACACTGTACTGGTAGTAAAAAATAATAGCGAATACTTAAATATCATTGTTCACAGCTAGCAGCATTGCAAAATTATGAACATATTACTTGAGCTCTAGTAGTCTGCTACAGCTGTTCTACATCATAATTTCTTTGGCTTTACTGAAGTTTGATCTCAAACTAATGCGCCACTGCTAGGATTTATTTATAGGCAGTGCAGGTGGAAGCCTCGAGCAAAGTGACTCCAATGAAAGCAAAGCAAAATATAAACAGCATGTTGAAAACTGCTTCAGGATAAAACAGGACCATACACTTTCAGTGCATTTATTACTTTGAGAGGTATCGTCAGGCTTTCTAATTTTGTCAAAGTAGCATTCATTTCTTTTAAAATTTCTGTCAGTGTAGCAACGTTGATTTGCAATGTGTACTACATAACATGTCCTTTACTTTTGTCTGTGTCCAATTGTTATTCCTATTAAACGCTTGTCATTGAAGGAGAACCCTGGACCTCACAGGAGCTAGAGGACGCTCTCATGAGCGAACTGCCAGGGGGTCTCGAGACTGTGATCGACAGTGAGAGAGATGATGGAAAGGTAATTTTATTATACCTTCGGGTCTGCCTTTTTCCTTCATGGCAAGAGAAGTTGTGGAGCATGAAAACCTGAATTTGTGTGCTAGGCCATGCAGCCTGGTATTTAGAGGTATGCTTACATTTTTAAAAGCGTTGCATGGAAGTCATCTCTTGTGCCTGCTCACTTGACAAAACAACAGCTCTGTTGATTGCATAATTTTTGTATTAGCAGTCTCTAAGCAGCACCTAAGCAGCTGATGCATGTACCTGGGGGTTGACGGCTATGACACAAGTTCTTACACAGGCACTTCAAGAAAATATACCATATCGCGGACACTGCCTACTCTCAGGGGTCATGCTGGACAAGCAGCAGTGGCGGGATTTTCAGTTTTAGTATTAAAAATATGGTTCATTACACTTTCGTAGGAATTTGTAGAACACGAAAGTTAAGTGTGTCTTCATAGAAGCTCTTCCATGTTTGCCTTGTGAACTCATGGTCCACTGTAGCGAAAGGCACACGATTTGCAGGTTGGCGACCATGTTGCAGGCTTGCTTGGCAAGGGCGTCCCATTGGTGAGCGGAGTCCTGCTGCCAAGTCGCTTTGGTGAAGGTATGAGCATTTTGGCCCGACTCTGTAGTGCCTCGGGCAGCCAGTTGCAACGCACTCAGCTTCAGCAATGGAAATGGCAGGGTTCGCAGCTTGCGCTGCAAACACGTGACGGCGTTCTGTTTCATGTTGGCGTGTCCCTAGCCGGACTAAAGCGAGATTCACCTGTCAACGTCACTGCCTTTCTGAGCCGCTTAGTGCAGCAGTTTTCCTAGTTGGTGCCATCATGAGCGAAACAGTAGGCGGTGTGTAAGCACTGATGATGCATGTTGAAGCTGCACTCTATAGGCAACGAGGTGTCACAGGCTAATCGGACGGGAGAGACAAACCATGTGCGGAAGCTGCGTGGTAACCTCAGCTGAAGGCCTACACTGCCTACATCGGGCTACACGGTGTTGAAGCCTCCGCTGCAGTGAAATTACTGAAACGCTCACTGTCGGTGCTCGTTAGTGTCATAGTGCAGTACTTTGCTTCACCGCTCCTACATGGCGGAGCCATCCCTGTCATCACAGACAATATTTGACGTGTTTACGCCGACGTCACATGAGTTACACAAAGTTGATGGTGTACCCCGGCATAAAACACTTTCGTTTCTAAAACACTTTTCGCACACTGTTTATCCTTCGTGTCAGATTAGTCTCTGACGTCTCGCCACCTACGGAGTGCAGCGTTAACATGTATCAGCAGTGCTTACATGCTGCCTGCGGCTTTGCTTGCGATGGCACGAACTAAGAAAACTGTGGCGTTAAGCGGCGCAAGAAGGCAACAACGTCAATGGGCGAATCTCGCTTTTGTCTGGCGAGACACACACTAGTGTGAAGCAGAACGACTTTGTACGTTTGCGGTGCATGCTACGAACTCTGACACTCACATTCCTGAAGCTGAGTGCATCACAAACGGCTGCCCAAGACACTACGAAGCCAGACCAAAATGCTCGCACCTTCACTGAAGCAACTCGGCAGCAGGACGCCAATTGCCAACAGGACGCTGCAGCAGAGCGCAAGTTCACGAAGCGATTTACTAAGAACACGTTCGGTTACCCTTGTACAGCTTTCGAAAGACTGTGTTTTATGGCGGATAAACAGTGATCAAGCGCGTGCAATGCAGTGTCTTTAGGGGATGTTTCCCGGTCACAAGTCGTTTTACTACATTCGCTTGTGACAATTGTCGAGGATCCCTGTGTAGTGGTAGGGTGCCGTTGATGACTTCTTGCAACTTAATTCTTCATGTACAATAAATATGCAACCGCCTTGGTGACGACATGTTTTACTTTTGTGTTCCACTGACTCCTATGAAAGAGCGATCAACCATATCTTTTGGAACTTTCCTTTCCGCATGTATTTCAAATGCCAAATTTTGCCTGGCTATGCTGCTTAAAGCTAGGCTTTCTGCAGAGTCAGTTTGTTTAATTATTTTGCCTTAGTCATGCAGAGAATTTTGTATAACAATTCATTGTTTGTGTTATTTCGGTGGTGGGCTCTCATTTAAGAAAAGACTGAAGGGTGAATTGCCAGAACTCTCATATGTAATGTCCACCAGCACAGGCATATGCAGCTCATGCTATTTCAGGATATTCTAAATGGTGTTTATTGTGCGTGTTGAAATATAATGCCTAATGAAATTCTTTATATTCCAGATCTATGCTGGGAGCAACCGGTGGCTCGAAAAGGAGGCTGGGGCATCTTGTTTCGTGCCTCAGTGGATTCCCTTTTTGCTACATGGTAACCACTGTCAATTGGATGCCAGATCAACTGAGGCGACGCAACGGAACAGGAACACTGTCAAATCAGTACCGGGCAAAGGGGCAGATGGAGCCGAGGCCCGCTTTAACCCCCAAAAAGGTGGCCTCACTAAAAGGTATGCTATGTAGTGCATTTAGATATTATACTGTGACATGCAGTGAAATCTTTCAATTCAGTGAACTACTGTTTCAACTGAGGTGGCCGACCAGTGCGCACTTCCCTTATTCAAATGTTTGAACCTTGCAATGTTCATAAATCATAGGAATTCAGCACGCTGAAGTATTGGACCACGAAGCCCCTTGCATGTGTAAGGTTGGCTATGTTGGCTGTCGATTGTCGATGAAAAGAACTTTCTGTGTGTTTAGTTTAGCTGTGCTGTTCATCACTCAAGTAAAACCACAGTGCATGGCGCAGTTACTATAGTTTCTGTCTTTGAGCGTAGGGTCGGGGGTTCATGGTGGCCGGTGCCTAATCGTCCCAATATTCACGAATCTTAAATAATGAATTTGCCAGGAAGTTATATTCCAGGAGTAACCAAAAAAGGCTTGTCAATGCGTTGTTGCATGCATATGAACTTGCATGCTACCTGGCCAACAGGTATTTTGTCCATGTCATGGCATCGCTACCGATAAATGCATGCAC
Source organism: Dermacentor variabilis (assembly GCF_050947875.1). NCBI lineage: Eukaryota > Metazoa > Arthropoda > Arachnida > Ixodida > Ixodidae > Dermacentor > Dermacentor variabilis. Next base: position 53,111,869 of record NC_134576.1, on the reverse strand, counting down.
AAAATCTACATTCTCTGGCAACATGCACAGAGATAGACTTCTCTCAACCACTTCAGTGACCAGGGGTTAGTATGCAAGAGTCATTGTCTGCCACTTATTGTGCTCCAGTGTAGACGTTAAGGGTAGAGTCTGCACCATTTAAAGCTGCTTGGTGACAGATTGCAATCACATAAACAGAAAATAATGAACAGTGTGTTGCTATTTAACACAAATGAGCAGTTGCATCTATTTCTACAGATGTGTACGAGATCCACATCATTAATTAAATTAAAGCTTTCTCAGTGAACCTGCCTGCATCTCTCTTGCCGACGGTGGCTGATGCTTGTGCGTTCTCGCTGAATGGCTCATACTTGTCTGTGGGATGGCGCATCCATGTGGGCGGTCACATTTCTGCTTCTCAGGAGTGATTGGGTGACCCCAAACAAATATTGCAGACAAGCCAGCTTGCCCTGTTCTACCCCTATAACGCTGGTCGTATTCACAGGTGCATTGCATTCTTTGCCAATATGCCACCTAAATTCACTTTGCACTCACATTGACTAAAATACTACAAACACGTATTATAGCACTCGAGCCTTATGCATACTTGTGGAACGCTTCACTGCATACATATACATTCCAACTGCATTTATAAATATGTTTTTGAATTTGCTCCTTGCTTTTTACTTTAAGCTCTCTTGGGCAGTGATACATGGCCCGCGATGTGCGCGATGAAGACCAGAAAAAAAGGATGAAGAATGTTTGAAAGCACTTTTCACAGAAGCCGGGCGACGTGTGAAGGAAGTGATTGTTTGTGCCGCAAGCTTTTTTGCAGACTGTGGTACTTTCGGTAAATAAAGTGAATTTCAGGTATTCAGAGAAAGACCTATTTTATGCCAAATAACACAGGTCTGTTTATGTGCACGCCTAATAGGCTTAGGCAATGAGCTCCAACAGGCCGATTAGCCAACAGGCCGATAAGCCAACAGGCCGATGCGCCAGCAGGCCGAGAGGCCAATGCGCCAACAGGCCGACAGGCCAATACGCCAACGGGCCGACAAGCCAACAGGCCGACAAGCCAACAGGCCGACAGGCCGACAAGCCGATATGCCAGATTTCCGCATAGCCAACAGACATGGTCTTGTTGGAATTTTTGACTGGGATATATTATATATATATAATTGTCAGTCCAGTTGGATTACGTGTCGTGCAATACTGACGTGGCGCGGTCAGACGTTGTCACATTCTGGTTGTTTGAAGCGAATTCCATGGACTGGATTTCTTGTAATTCCATCGAAGTGGGCATGGTACACGGTGTGGCACTTGTAGAAAGCAGGTTGTGGAACCGGTGAATCCCAGTAGTCGGCTGGGAGGCTGCCCCATGGCTGCTCGGCGTATTCACGCCTATGATTATTCGCGGCCGTCGAAGTGACTGCGTCAGGCTTAATTTGACCTCGCACAACGGCGAAGCTTCAAAGTGCTTAATTGCAATAATATTGGTCACTTATGGCCAAAACCAACACCAGTCTCCGGCGGCGCAGAAACACATCGCGGATTCACTGAACACAAAAGTTCAGTATTCTTATGCGTACGACTGCGAATGCAAACTGTAGTTTTCTATGCAGGTGGCGTAAGTTGGCTTTCCTGCTGTGCGTTTTCTGCGATGACGGGCGAATAGGTGAGACATAGAAAGCTTCGCTTTAAAATCACTTGAGGTATGGGCCAGGCAGTACAACCGTGACATCCCACATCTTGCTCCTAGCAACGCTGAAGCGAATGCACTCGACGCTAATAGCCTTCGCGTGACATTTCAGGCTATATAATTCGTAAAGAACATTAAAAGTGCTCCCTGCCACAGCCCCACAAATCTCAGCAGTGACAAGCCTATTTCGCGATGAGCTGCACCGGGCCCTGGCAACAGTATTGCCAACTGAGACAGTCCTCCAGCCAGAACCTGCTTCGTCACCCGCAAACATGACTTACGCTGACTCTATCCGTGACCATACGCGTCTGCAGTTTTTGCTGTTCCGCTTGATAAAAATCCAAGCATCCATTGCAAATAATCCAGGTGTCAGCTTATGTAATTTCAGCGCCAACATTTGTAATCCAAGTGCCAATTATTTAATCCCAGCACCAACACCTTTATTCCCAGCGTCATCCAATTATTCAGCGTGCCCAACTGATTTATTCATGGCGCTGGTCATTTTAATCCAAAAGCCATTTATTTTATACGCCGTGAGAGTCAATTCATACATGTTGGAATTTGATTGAGGAGCAATAATTCTTGCAAAAAGGTCCAAACAGGCGTCATGAATGCCACATAATAATTGGGGTCATCACTGTATTGGTGTCAGCACTATAGGTGCACAGTTTCCATGCTACCAGTGCCGTAACGGCTGCTGGAGAAACATTCGCGACTGCGCGGTAAATTACTCATTTCCTCCTTATAGAGTCGCCTTTCCGTGTAACAACATATACTCGCATAAGTGAGTCACAATCGTGATGCACATTACGCGACTTGGGTTGCGTTCACGACATGCGATTCCTATCCTTCACTCTATGCACATTTTAAATGAGTCGAATGAGTAAGAACTTGCCCACCATTACTCAGGCAGTTGACATGAAGATTAAACGAGTACTCATTATCGCTCAATACACATGCACCTTTGGTGCACACCAGGGAGGTATTTTGTAAGAGCCCAACTAGTGGACTGTCCATTTAGGCCGTTGCTCATTGGATGCAGCTGTACGAGAGAAAAGGGAACGAGCGGCCCTAGCCAATCAGCAGAGGCCGAAATGAACATTCCACTAAGTGGACTCTTACAGAATACCCCCTCCCCCCCCCTCCGCGCTACCGACATGCAAATGTTTCGGAGAGTGCAACGGCTTATTGTTGAGTCACATTATTAAGGTCACTAGTGACTCACTCGACGTCACCGCCGCCGCACCTCTCCTTACCTGCCGACTAGCATATCACACGAATGGCTTTCAGAGCATAATAACCCACTCACTATCACTCAGTCAAATGACGTAACCAATAGTGATTCTCGTGAGGTCATCATGGTTCTCATCCACGCATGCACTCTCCTTATCTGCCGACATGCATACCGAACGAAATGAATTTCAAAAGGTAACAGGCTCAGTATCACTCAGTCCCATAATGTCGTCACTAGTGACTCAGGGGACGTCACAACGCTTTTCACCCAACCATGCAATCTACTAACCTGCCAGCATGCATATCAAACGAAACGGCTTTCAAAGAGTAACAACATGCTCACGATCACTGAGTGAAATGGGTTGATCGCTAGTGCCTCACGCGGCGTCACCACAGTCGCACGTGAGCAATCAACTACCCTTACCCGCCAACACGTATGTGAAAAGGAATGCTTCTGAAAGGGCAACTAGCTGCTGACTATCGCTCATTAACATGTCGTGGTCAATAGTGGCTGACGCTGCGCTGTTCTGAGGTGCTCGTGCTAGCAGATGGGCTAGAGGGCAGGTGATTTTACAGGTGCAATCCGTATTAACATGGTGACTCACACGGCATAACCTTGAAGAATATTTAGTACGCACCCTCAAGTAATTACGGCACTGATATACAAGCAAATTATTTTTCACGGGCAATATATATGCATTTAGTGACACGTTTTTTTTTACAAAAGAATTGAATTTCTCATTATAGAAAAATTGTTCTAATATGACCAGGAACTTTTTATAGTACCGACCTGATAGCGAAGTGTATACCTATGCAATAATATTTTGTTGCTCGCTGAGTGTTAGCGAAATACAGGTGGAAAATTTAGGACTAGTTGAATCAGGGATCTGTAGGATTGAGTGCGCATTTTTTTCGCACAAAGTTCACAAATGAACTGCAGGAAGGTTAACCTGCAATATAGATTCGTCATGAGTTTAGTGAGACATATTCCTCGACACCAGATGTAAAAAAAAGTTCCTTGAGATCTCCTGAACACAAACATGTAATTTATTCAATGCGGCATTTGATTGCAAAAGAAGCCATCGGACTGCCCGAGGAGGCCTACTACACTTCGTCCTCTCTGAGCGCAGCCTGAACAAAAGAAAAGATGTGCCTATCGAATTCCGCGCAAACCACGCACTGAACAAGTGGAATTACGTGTTCTGCAGCATCCACGAACAACGAGCCCCTTTGCTCCGGTTGTGTGTCTTCTTGTGGAGTCACCAGCACTGCGTCGCGCCACACTCTGACGTACCTTTTAACTTGATATTTGAACATGGAGAAAACTCCCTCAATTGGATTTAAAAAAAGAGGCTCTGTGGCAGCAGCTGCAAGGTCTTGAAGTATTGGTTCTAGCTGACCATAGTTGCCTGTTCTGCGCGCTTGTCATTGGAACCGTTGTCAAAAAGGAACACGGCATCTGTGTCCGGCACCCCAGATACGTTCATGGCAGACGCGTCACCGAGGAAGTAATTAAATACCATGCAATGGACCCTTTCGACAATTAGCCAGTGCAGCACGCCGTTACTACATGCAGGCGATGCTGTTGATGTTCGCGCCTTTCGTCGAAGTCATCGTGTGCAGCGCTGCCGTGCCCTTTTTTGCCCGGCCGAATTTTAGCACCATATGTTGCAATTTGTTTCGTCGGCGTAAAAGGGGCCAACCTGGGACGCATTTGTATGCAACCATTGTGCATACACTTTTCTCTTCGTCTTCACGTCGCAGCGTTCGTAGTCCACCGGCCTCTGGGTCCCTAATTTTATGGAGTAGATGTGCGCGTCGAGCAGGCGCTCAACTGAACTGGTGCAGATTGTGATTTCTGGTATGTCTTGTACAACGGTTATCTTTATCTGTTTCAGCGTCACCATTGGGTTTTCGTCAAAAGTTCTTGTTACAACGGCAACAACGTCGGTGCCAGACATTCGGACAAAGCCACCCATTTTCATAGAAACTTTACGGTCTGCCCGTACAATTGACCTTGCAGTTTTTACGTTTATACCCAGCGTCTAGTTTATACCCAGCGATACCTAGAGGCATCGACGATTCATTCTCCGGCGACATCAGACACCCTGTTTTTTTTCTCGGCTCATTTCGGTCCTTGAACGAAGGACCCCGCTTTCGTGCGACACTCGCCTATTTGTCTTCAGGAGTCCCATCTTCCATGGTGGTCAGCTCAAATATAGAGAAAGAACTACCCCCGGATCATGTTTGGGCAAATTTTCGAGCGTGTTTCCCTTTTTTATCTTGAGGATTCATGGCGCATTTGCTGCCATGGCTTAGGTGACGAACTCTGCTTCCCATCAAATAGTGGCTGAGGATTATTTTTCTGCCGCAGCGCAGGCACCTAGTTTTCGCGACTTCCAGATCTCATATTACAAAGTCAATCAACCATACTGAAGTACCACCAAGGACAAAACCAAACAGAACTGAAACATCATATAAAGAATGCCCACGGTGTTCCTAAGTTACGTTTTAAATTATTTGGATCTGTTTGGTTCCTTGTTCAAGCAATTTTTGTCATACTGTATTTCGTGCTCCGCGCTATCTTTCTCCTTTCGTGATCTCCCTCTCCTTTCTTTTGGAGATTACCCCCCTACCCTGGGAAATTGAAATCCTGCGTACGTCACCACTTCCAGTACAAATCGCTCTGCCCCGAAGTACAGTTGCCTGGAATATAAGACCAGTCAGCGAGGCCACGCGGGGCCAAGCAGACTGATGTTTTAAAAACATCTGGCAAAAGGACATATGCCTGGATCTATTGCAGGCAATATTTCTCTTCACGTTACAGAAGGAACTTGCGCAGACACAGCTAAGCCACTGACCTATTGGAAAGCAAACGCTAGACGCTTCCCCTTGCTTTCAACTTTGCCTTGCGACGTCAGCTGACATGAACGCATGTTTTCTACGACATCTCTGATAATGACAGCAAAAGAAAATCGGCAGTCATGAACCTCTTTCGAGCAGCTCACGTTTGTGAAGCGCAACAAACAGAAGGCAATTGTTTTATCGCACTTCTTTGTCTTTAGAACTAACCGTTGAAGCAGCCGTCGTTTACACTTCGGGGTTTCAAAACTAAATGGTGAAGTGCCCATTTAGGTCATGACGTTTCGCTGCAAGATTTTGATCCATTAAACCAAAATGAAACTCTTTGCGCCTTGCACTGCTTGCCACATTTATTGTAGCATTTCAATATCATGACGACACCTAAGCAAAAATGCGCTATGCTTTCCTTTTAGCACTAACACATTTAACCATAAACAATATTAAACATCACAAGCTGTTAAAACATGCTGACCATGAAAATACTATAGGTAGCGGGAGAACTGCCCATATGGCAATTAGTAGGGTGGTCGTATTGCATGAGATATGTCACCAAGCTACTATCCCTCGGCATTGTTAATGTGGTTTGCATATTTTTGCCGTTCTTAACGCATCTGGTGACATCAGCTTTAATGTGCGATTATCGTTAACTAGATAAACCTACCGAGAAGCCTTTCGTACGTTGAGGAATTACAGGAATGGAATTGAACTATTCAGCCATTCCAGGAGAAGGATTGGGTTAAGATTTGTCACTCCAAGAAATTGAAAAGAATCGAATTGCGGCAAGTTCTAATTCCACAGAATGAAATTCGAATATAAAGAGGGCGCCCATTCCGCAACACTGCAGCCGATGTAAACAAATGCGCTGCTGGGTGCACTGTAGTGTCAGCGGCGTACTTGCGGCATACAAATGCGGAAAGTCGCGCTCCACATCTACAGTGAGCATGCGAAGCGCTTCCCTGACAAAGGGTAAAACGCCTAAACTAGCAAGCAGCACGTATAAAATCAGTGGTTGGGGCTATTCTTGGTCTTCATGTTGCAGCACAATACGTGGCGCAGTGGCGCTGGCTCTCGGGGTGGTGGCTAGAATGCGAACGGCGACTCGCGACTATTGAATTCGCCTGAATCATAACTGTCAATATTGTACAGATCCGAAAAACTGGTGCCGCTGACATTGTCACCTGAAGGGCCGGTTCCGTCAAGAATCTGTTGAGCTTTTTATCTTTGCTGGTTTTGTACGCACAGCGGGCGAGAGCGCCTTGACTGGCGTGCCTTCAACGCTGGCGACGCTGGTGACGTCTCACGAAGAGCTTCGCTTGGCTGCTTGGTCAGAATTCAGTTTCGATCTAGCGCTTTTTTCTTATCCAAATTATTTTCAAATTTGCGGAACAATTCTTACATCATACGCGTGACGGGCAATTTTGGGGACACTAATACTCTGTTACCTTGACATGATGAAAAACTCGCCAAAGTTGCCCTTTATTGAGCGGTAGTCAGGAGCCGTCTGCCGTTTCAAAACCATTTCTTTTGATATACGTGTTGGTACGTAAGGGGACTTGATGCTCGCGTGCAATTATGGTGACGTCACGTGAGTCACTAGTGACCACTCCATTTCACTCAGTGATCGTGAGCAGGTTGTTACTATTTGAAAGCCGTTTCGTTTGATATGCATGTCGGCAGGTTAGTGGGGTTTATGGTTGGGTGAAAAGCGTGACGACATCACGTGAGTCGATAGTGATCACATCATGAGACTGACTGATAGTGAGCCAGTTGTTACCCTTTGAAAGCCATTTTGTTCGATATGCATGTTGGCAGGTTAGCGCAGTGCATGCGTGGGCGAGAACCGTGGTTACGTTACGTGAGTCACTAGCAATCACCTAACGTGACTGAGTGATAGTGAGCAGGTTGTTACTTTTTGGGAGCCATTTTGTTTGAATACAAGTCGACATGTTAGCAGAGTGCGTGGTTTGGTAAAAAGCGCGGTGACGTCACGTTAGTCACTAGTGACCACATCATGGGACTGAGTGATAGTGAGCCTGTTGTCACCCTTTGAAAGCCATTTTGTTTCATCTGCATGCCGACAGGTCAAGACAGTGCATGCGTGGGTGAGAACCATGGTGACATCACGGCGAGAAGCGGAAGAACGGACAGCTGAATGGTGCGAGCGGGACTGGTGACCACTAGGGGACGACGAGCAGCTGAACCATTTCGTCTCAGCGTCAGGACTGTATGGGTGTGCCGCAAATGGTGGCTCAAAAGCGCGGCGATCGAGGCGGCGAGCATGGGCAAAGGGTACAGTACATTGCGGATACGACCAGCGGTTCTTACAGTAGCAAGCAGCGTGACCGACACGGTGGCAGTTAAAGTAGATAGGTCGATCGTCTACAGTCCTGCAATAAGCAGGGTGCCGAGGGTGGACGTACGACTGTCCACGGCGCAAGCAGCGCGAGCTCCGAGGTTCGCGAGTTAGTTTCGCACGACGAATTCGAGGAGTGAAACCGATGACGCGTTCGAGTCACCGGTGTTAGAGTTGGCAAAGAGGCTAGCTGGAGCGATCACTTCGATTTCGCGGCGGACAATCCTCATCATTTCGAACGAAGGCGGTCAAAGGTGTGAGATGGCGGCTGCTTTGCAGACGAAGACGTCATGACGGTATTTGGCCTGCTCGAAGCGCTGGCACTCCTTAATCCGGCACCAATGGTAGCAGAATTTCTCCACGAGAGCAGATTGAATGCGTCGTCCGCTATACCCTTCAGTACGTGGCCAGCCTTCTCAGGCTGTGGCATAAGGCTGTAAGCTTTACCGCACAGCGCCAACACGTCCTGTATGTACGACAGGTACAACTCCGTGGACTTTTGGGCTCGCGTTGGCATATGTTTCTTCGTAGCGCTTTTGTGACGGGAGGCCTTACCGAACAGGTCACGGAGCTTTTGCTTCAATGCATCCCAGCTCCCAAATTCGGCCTCATGAATTTAAAATACCTTCGCCGTTCCACTCAGACGAAAGACCACATTGGCTAGCATGACAGACAGGTCCCAGTGATTGTGATCGCTCAACCGTTTGTTTTGTGTCAGCCACTTCTCCGCGTAAGCGTCATCGGCCAGGTTGAATGTTGCAGGGTCTCGAGGGTGAGATAAAGCATTCTTGGTCGGTGGCGCAGACACAGATTCAGGCTGGTCTGCCATGGTAGTTGCACCGCAGCGCCGACTGCTTTGGAGCTCCATCATGTGGTGAAACTACCCCGCACCTCCACAAATGTGTGCCGGGACGTCAAATTTATGGAAGTGAGGCATGATTTACAAAAATACACGATTTACAGGGACAGCCCAGATGGCAGAACACGTGCAACGTCCCGATCACTGTCGTCTTCTTCATTAGTCGAAGGTGGTGGGTCGTAGCATTATGTTCCTTTTGTGACGAAGATCGGCCGGCTGAAAAGCCTCGTTACACCCCCCCCCCCCACCACATCGCGTGGCTCGTACCCAGTTCACTCTCTGGCTGCACCCTACCGGGTGGTCGTATGTTTGTCGCTACTCCTCCACGACCGCAAGAAACCCCCTTTACACTTTTAACTTTGATCAAGCTCTCAGAATAGTCAGTTCCACACGATAATCACCAGTAGTCCTAGTTAGAAAAATGATGGCATCACACTATTTTGCGTTGATTATCGAAAGCTTAACAAGATTACCCGAAAGGATGTGCACCCGTAGCCACGTATTGACGACGCACTTCACTGTTTACAAGGAGCGGAGTTTTTTCCTACTTAGATCTCCGCTCTGGCTACTCCCAGGTGCACATGTCTGACGCTGACTGTTCTAAAACCGTGTTTGTAACTCGAGACGGCTTGTATCAATTCACTGTAAGGCCGTTCGGCCTGTGCAACGCGCTCGCCACGTTTAAACGCATGATGGAGGCCATCCTTCGCGGCCTGAGGTAGCATACTTGTCATTCATATTTAAAACAGCGCCAAAAAACACGGACAAGGGACAACACAGGACAGCGCTCGTCCTGTGTCCTCCCTTGTCCGCGTTTTTGGCGCAGTTTTAAATGAATGATCCGTACCAACTAGCTCGCACCTAAACCCTTCTGAGAATACTTGTCTCTGCTACTTCGACGCCTTTGTCGTCTCTTCCCCTGATTTTCTGACCCATCTTCGCTGTTTACATCAGGTTTTGACCTCTCTCCGGAATCCTGGTCTCCAGCTTAACTTAGGCATGTGCTTATTTGCAGCTCTAAAACTGACTGTATTAGGCCATGTTATCTTTAAAGAGCCATTCTTCCCGATCCTGCTAAACTTCGAGCCGTATCCGAATTCCTGAAGACCGTAAGAATTGCTACAAAAACGTACAGGATGGTCGCAAGCAGGATCAGTGGAAGTCAATTCAAACGTACCTGAATTACGAAGCTCTAAGCGGGTGCCTTTCATCGAAACACTCCTACGAGATATGGAGCAGCTCCCATAGTATTGGTGATTTCATATGTAAATGGTACAACAGGAAGACTGAGTCAAGTAAAATCTGCAGTGCATGAATGCTAATTAGGCTGGCTACAAAGTGGCATAGGGTAAGCAGCATTTAGAGAATTGTCGCACTCGGTACGAAAAAGAAGTGGTTGGAAGTAGCTTAACCAATTATGGGGTGGTGATCGCGAATATCTAACTAGATAATTGATTGACCTTATTAGAAACGATAATAATTCCGAAATTAGGTCAGGTACTAGTGGAGATATCAAGGCGCACATGAAATAACTAGACAGGGACTCTACTTACAACTTTTATTTAGTGCAATTTGTGCGCTAAGAACAGAACCTGGTAACAGGGAAAGTAACAGAGAAAAATGTCGCAGACAGTTCTGGACCTTCCTGGACCTTCCTGGACCTTCCTGGACCTTCCTGGACCTTCCTGTATGGACTACGCCATAAAATGAGAACCTGTTTACGAACGACTAGACTAAATGATGATCACACCAAGCAGATAATCTGGGTAGTGATCATGAGCCTGCAAACTTCAAGGAGAGACACTGACGCAAGATATAAGGCATCAGAAACCGAATACGTACAAATAAATGCACGCAAACATCAGAAATAGCAAGCACAGAGAAGAAAACGCAGGCTTTTCCTGCAACAGTCCCGGATTATAAGGAACTCACAGACGCCATTTAGCCGGAGATACAAATAAACAATTGAATCCGAAGGCAACCAAGTGGTACAACAACTAAATAGTGCATGCTACGTAACAACATAAGCCGGTGTCTACACAAGAAAAGTTCCACACCGAGAAGGGTGTAAATAGGCTTGCTGCACAGACCACACCCCAACCACCGCATTCGGAAATCGTGACTTAAAATTGACGATATAAATGACGGCTGCTGCAAACGCGCGCAAGACGCTCATTGCATTTCTTTTGGGGAGTTCACGACAGGCATCCTTTAAATGACGTCAAGCATCGGCTTGAAGTTAAGATGCATTGCTGAATACGGGCGTAAAGGTGTAGATTAGCACCTATTTCAAAAGTTGCCTCTTGACACAAGCTACAACAACGATGCTTATGTAAAGAAAGTATAGGGTGTTCTGAAAACACGCCAACGAAAGGGGTCCACCTAAACCCTTCATTTAATTCGCGTGATTTAACACACATTGAGAAGGGTCACACATTCAATGCGTCAATAGCTTTAACCGAGCTTTGAAGTGGTGAATTTTATAGACGAAGGAGACCCGTGGCATAATGCTTGCAGTCGTTTGGACCTCAGGGTTTTCGAAGTTGAGCTATAGTGACATAATACACATATATGTAGAAGAAGAAGATACTTTAGTAAAGAATAGTCCGGCAGTTCTTGATGTGGTGGCCTCAGGTGACGGCTCGAAGTTCTTGGACACGAGCGGCATCTTTGGCTTGCCGGACGGCCCAGAGCTGGTCTCCCAGCTCTGAACTTCTGATAGCCGCCTCCCAGCGGCGGCGACGCCTACGGAGAAGGTCCCCGGCGGCTCCCGCATCCGGGGCGGCGTCGGGAAGAACGGAGCTCGAGCCTTCTCCTACTCTGGCAACAGCCGCGATTCTGGACGCGTCGCCAACGGAGCTGCTTTGATTACCGTTGTTGCCGGCACACTCCCAGAGCATGTGTCGCAGCGTTGCTCTGTGTCCGCATGTTTTACACGTGTCTGTTGGATACAAACTCGGATAGCAGTGGTGTAAGATAGCGGGGCTAGGGTAGGTGTGTGTCTGGAGCAAGCGTAATGTTACGGCCTCGTTCCTGTTCAATTTATCGTGCGGTGGCGGGAATGTGCGTCTTTCGAGTCTGTAGTGTTGGGTGAGGTCTTTATACATATATATATTTTTATACATATATGTATAAAAATTTTAAATGATTCGTATGTATGAGCCATGCTGTGAAAAGTGTAACTAGGGACTGCAACAATATTGATCATTGGTCTGATTCATGTGAGAGTGCATCTCTACATTCAAAGTTTCGCTGAAGTTATATAACTCGAGCACGAATGTGTTTATATATAATATAGTTCACGCATGCATCCATTTTATGAAATCTTCAAATAGCCATGAAAATTGCACACGTGGGCGCCTTTGCAGTGCGAAGCAGATGAGCCTGTCAGGTACACATGTGATGCTATGCTCCACATATATGCACATGGTTCTAACACACACACACACACACACACACACACACACATATATATATATATATATATATATATATATATATATACGCAGCGCGAGTAATTTGCAACGGATATAAAGGAGGCATTTGTTATGCTTTGAATGCAAAGTGCTAAAAAGTTTATTTCATGGTATGCCAAAACAGTCATACAATAACACGCTCATTCGCTAAACACCACAGCAAGTAGCCGTAGTTTCCAATTGATCACAGTAATTCAAGGGTTCACAGCGTCTTTATTGTAGAATATAGCGAATGTTTGAGAGAGCACTCAGAAATATCTAAGAGTTGCCTAATTCTAGTCAATGAGCTGGTCTACTCAAGGAGGCGGACATTACTTCCACAAGAAATTGAAATTCATAATTGTCTAATTGCCAAATATGCATTATTTAGGTTTTTAAGTAATTACCTTATAGCGCATATTGCAATTTACACATTCTAGCGGATGAGACAACAAGACAAATCCACTTGAAAAGAATTTTGTGCAAGACCCACTTCATGAGATCTGTACGGTCGCAGTTTCGGTAAAAGTGCACTATCATTTCACTTGCTTTCGTTACGCAAAAAACTTCGTCTGATGAATTGAAACACAAAAGCAGCTGGAACGCCAATGTATTTCTCCGCAAAGTTCGGGAATTAAAATCCTGATAACAGTGTCATCCTGCGAATTTGTTCCAAATAGACTGTACTGGCGTTGCAGATTGCATGTCATATACTGTGTTTAACATATAAAAATGCACTCATCATTGCGACGACTCCTTCATCCGCCTTTTTCAGCATGAACAGCCTTTCATTCGACGCAGAGGTTCAGGAAGCCTGCCTGTTCCTGGTTGTGGCCAGAATGCACTACACTATGTGAGCGGAACCCTTTTTTTGTGCTATGACAACAAAGAAAGCTTACTAATCAAGAAGCATAGTCACGCATATTTGGCTGTACTATATAAAGGGATTGCTGTGCTTAACCAAGCAAGTTTAATGTAGTGATGCAACCTTAACTACAAACATCTTAGAGTGTAGAGAAAATTAACACAGCGCAGCGTTATTTCAATAGCCTGTATATTCCAAGGAATCTTCTTTTCGTAGCACAGAAAAAAACATGCCCCTGACGTCGACTGCAAGAGCAGTGCATAAGGAATAACTGCAGATACTTAGTAGGACCTAAGTTCACACCAAGAAATCAATGAATATTTATATTGCTGCAATCTTTTTTCGAATTTAAGCCACTTGAGGAAGTCGAGCAATGTTTAGAACACAATTCACTAATAAAATATCAATAAACTTACGCTTTCATGCACAAATAGCGATGACTCAGGTGTTTCTTCGTCTACATTTAAAGAAATGGTGTTCACAGCAGCAAAGCAGGGAGATCTATAAAAAATGCCGATTTGTGTTAGCTTGAATTATCACAGACAGGTAAAATACCTGCACAAAATTCTTATGTTTTTTTTTTGCTAGCAAAAGTTGGCTCATGTTTAACTCTTGTAAACCTAGTTATCGTGAGAGAAAGATCTGTTTGACTTTGTTTTGCAAAGGCTATGTACACAGTTTCATTGAAGTTAGGCCACAGTCTTTTATACACGCTACACGCGCTGCCGAACGTGTAGTCCGTGAGGTCGCAGTGAAATCTGGCCTTCGCAGTCGAGCTTGCCGCCAGCCGAAGGATGTCATTCGTCAAACATTCGTTTCGAGTCCCAATGCTTGCATCCACGGCTTCATCTGATTCTCCTTGTTGTTAGGTGCAGGACGGCGGCGGTTGGAGTAGCTTCGATCTTGGCACACTTGCGTGCTCGGCAAGCTTCGCCATAACGCGCTAATCTGGCCTCCCTTTGCTCCGATGTTTCAGCAGGCAACTTTCCCACTCAACGCAAACATTTTGAAGGCGTCTCGGACCAGGCAAAAGAACTAAAACTATTTAGGACAGCTGCAAGACGTCTCCTGGTGCACGTGTGGAAGACGTTCTGCAAAAGATTGCTAGGAGACGTCTTCTTAAAATGCCTTCTGTTTGCATGTTGCTAAGACGTCTTTAAAACGTAGTCAGAACACGGCTTGAGAACATTTTGCGTAAACGTATCGAAGATGACTGTGCTAATCTCTTTTTGGATATGGCTAAAATAAGACCTTTCGGTGCTTTTGTCGGCTTTTCTCAGATATGTAACAGCCTACACGGCTGTTACATATAATTCCAAAATGACTATATCTAGTATAAATGCGTGCATTTCTCGGTACCTTCTCAAAGCGTCTATACGCACGTCCCAAGAAAACCTGGATTGAGAGTAACATTAATAGCGCTCAACTCTGTTGACAACGCCTACTTGCATAGGCCAATATCAATCAGAACTTTAGTGAATGCGCAATTTGGTTAGAAATATATACAACGACGTGCGTAAATGCACATGAAACACAGATACGGGAGCAAATAACGCGCTGCACACTGTTCAACGCATAGCCATCGCCGTGTTTCAATTATTTTTTTAAGACGAGATACCTACAGGGGGCTCATTTTATTGCTGGTACGTTTTCGTGACGTAAATTATCTCTATATCGATGCTATACCCCAACTTATTGACACTACAGCTCTTGCTGCGCGAAACGCAAGACACACGGACCCGGATATATGACGCAGCATTTTTTACTGTTGTCCTCAGTGGCGACTGCACGAGCGGGGCGCTAACTCATAGTGGCGACATATCCGCACTTTTTCTCCTGACAATATGCGGGCTTTTCCTTTGCGGCAACAGGCAACACGGAGGTTGGTCGGATTGGAAAAGTCGATCGACCAAACGCGTAGTATAATGACTGTGCATGTAACCAAACAATTCACGAAAAGCAATAACTATTTATTGGCTTGCATAGAAAAACGATTTAAGCAAATGTGGCGTTACTACTAGGATACTGAACACGGTACATAAAAAACACGGTGCACATAAAAATACATACGACTTATATATCAGCCCGCTTTAACTTCAAGGAAAAAAACGTCATCACTGCGCGGAGCATCGCAGTCGTGACTTCAACTGGTGACCTCAACTGGTGCGACTGGTGACCTCAAAGACTAAACCGATCGCATAAAAAATCGAGAGTAAGATATTCAATGAAATCTGAAGCACTTAAAAAACAAAGTACATCAAATTCGTCCTAACAGCCAAGAAAAAAAACAATTTGAATACGTTTACCCATGGAACAGAACACGGTTCAAAGAAGCAACATATCAAGAGTACGCCCGACCGCAAAAGACTATATTTGAGCCTATGAAAATCGGCCTAACTAATAAGCGCATATCATGTGAAATGAAAATGTCAGCCCCAGATGCATGTAGGATTTGGCCTTGGCATTGATAGTTAAATTACTAGCGAAGCAACGCGACTGGCAAGCATAAACTAAATTATCTGAACCGCGCGATTCGGTGCCAGGTTTAAACTTGAAGCTGAGACAGATTAAAGGCGTTACAGCCTACCATTCACGTACATTGCGAAAATTAGCAATATATTTGCGCGATTTGTACAAGGTAAGGCTGGTATTTGTGAGATTTCTTTCATTCGTACTCTTCATAAAGAAGCAAATTGCAGCGCAAGTCGCAATCATCAGAACAAATAGACGCTACGCATGTTAGACAGATCGGTTTATCATAAGACCAAAGAAAGCAAGTTTTACGTAAGTCGCGCTAGCACAGTGCATGTTTGATTTAGTCACTTCCTTTACAGAGCCACAGATGTCAAAAAAGCTGATATCCTGAGGCAACGAATAAGCGAGTTTTGGCCTAACAAAACATCAAAGCACAATTATCTGTTCGGTATCCTAATAAAGATATTCACACGGCTTGCATTTAGTTCATCCTTTCGCGAAGGCAGGAAACACAGAGAACGCATACAAAACCACCAGTCACCTTAACTGCACATACATATACGTGCACCCATTTGCACGCACGCAAGGCGTGAGTGAGTGAGTGAAGTAACTTTATTTCGGTCCAGAGAAGACGCAGGGGAGACCCCACGCCACCCGGCTAGTCCCACGTACGGACCGCCAAGCCGAGCTTGACGGCCCGATCGCGGGCACTCTGGACGGCCAGGGTTTGGTCGTTGAGTTCGGGGTTGCCCAAGAGCGCAGCCCACCTATCCTCGCTGAAGGAGGAGCCGATGGCTTCACACTCCCACAACACATGGTCCAATTTTGCCCTTAGTCCACAGGCAGGGCAGTCCGCACTGGGATATCTTTCGGGGTATATGGCATGAAAAACCGCGAGGTTAGGGTACGCACGGGCTTGTAAAAGTAGAAGGGTAACCGCCCGCGCCCTATATAAGGCGGGGTGTGGGAGGGGGAAGACCCGTCTTGACAGATAATAGTGCGTGGTGATCTCATTAAACGTAAGCAAGGGTTCCCCGCGGGGCTGAGGGACTGCTGAGGCGGCGCGGTCAGTGAGTGCTCGCGCGGTCTCGTGTGCGCCCTTGTTAGGGTTACAGGGAGAACCCTCCATTGACCCCAAGTGAGCGGGAAACCAAAAGAGAGAATGCGGAGAGATACTTTTGGCGCTTTGGGGAATGCGGAGGGCCTGAGGGTAGACCATACCGCTTTGGTAGGCCTTAATGGCTGCCTTGGAATCACTATATATTGCCTCTCTGCGGCCATCGAGCAGAGCCAGCGCCATTACAATCTGTTTGGCTACCACGGGCCTCGAAGTGCGTACCGTAGCGCAACAAGTGAGCCTTGAATTGCGAGTCTACAATTTAGACGGCGAATGCCTCTTGTTGGACATATGCCGCGGCATCCACGAAGCTTGCCTCAATGTGGTTATTGCGGACGTGCTCTAGTATAGCTGTACCCCTGGCCCGACGTCTGCCGACGTTGTTTACAGGGTGCATATTGCGGGGCAGGGGCGCGATGTGCAGTTGAGACCTGATGTCGCTGGGAATCCGCACGGCGTCAGGGCACGGGTCGACAGAATTGAGGCCCATCTCGTCGAGTATCTCGCGGCCCGTTGGGGTGCCGGATAGCCTGAGCAGCTGTGAGTGCTCTTGTGCCTCGATAATCTCTTCGAGCGTGTTGTGGACTCCGAGCTTCAACAGGTTTTCAGTGTGGGTGCTTGCAGGCAAGCCGAGGGCAAGCTTAAAAACCTTTCTGATGAGTGAATTGAGCTTGTTCCTCTCAGCCGCATGCTAATTATGCTTGGCCGCCGAGTATGAAAGGTGGCAGAGAACAAAAGCATGTATAATGCGGATGATATTGTCTTCCTTGATTCCCCGGTGCCTGTTGGCGATCCTCCCAACGAGGGCGAGAGCACTCTCCGTCTTGGCGGTGATCTTTCTGAGTGCAGTTCCATCGGAACCGTTAGACTCGATATACATCTCCAATATTCGGAGCGAGCCCACTCTAGGCACCGGAGACCCGTCGCCAGTGAAACGCCGTATTTCGCTTTCGCACGCCGATTTCCAATCGCGATGGCCACCACCTCAGGGTCCTTTCTTGTAGAGAAGTAGCTCAGATCTTGATGGAGAACATCTGAGCCCAGTGGGCGGAGGAAGTGCTCGGTCGCATTTGTCGTGCTCTGCATGGCGGCTTCAACTTAGCCGTCGCTCCCGCCGACGCACCAGATGGTGATGTCATCTGCGTAGACAGTATGGTTCATTCCTTGAATCTTCGCGAGCTCCTTAGAAAGCCCGATCATTGCGATGTTAAATAATGTTGGCGAGATGACTGAGCCCTGAGCCGTGCCGTGTGAACCGAGGGTGATCTCTTGCGAAAGGTATCCTTCAATCTTGAGCTTGGCAGTTCTCTGGCTAAGGAAGGATCGGACGAAGTCGTAGGCCCTCTTCCCGAGCCCGAGGCCGGCAATTGACTGGAGAATAAACTCGTGTGAGATATTGTCGAACGCCTTCTGCAGGTCTAGTCCAAGGATGGCTCTGGTATCTCCCGTGCTCCGGTCGATGATCTGATGCTTTATCAGCTTCATGGCGTCCTGTGTCGATAGGCCGGCTCTGAAACCAATCATATTATGGGTGTACATGTCATTGGCCTCGATGTGCACCTTGAGAAGGTTGAGCAGGGCACGCTCTGCAACCTTACCAACACAGGACGCCACGGAAATTGGTCTTAGATTCTCTATTCCTGGTGCTTTACTGGGTTTGAGGATGAGTACCATGCAGGCCGCCTTCCACTGTGTGGGGACCTGTGCACTGCGCCCGACTTCATTAATCCTTTCAGTGAGGAAGTCGATCGACTCACCATCGAGATTCCTCAGCATCCTGTTAGTGACGCCATCTGGACCAGGGGCAGATTTCACGTTGGGTAAGAAGAGGACATCTCGGATCTCGGCCGCGGTAAAGTCCTGGTCCAACTCCGGCACCGCACACCCCGCGTAGTCCGGGAACTGGGTAGGGGCAGAGCTATCCGCGACAGGCAGGTACTTGTCTATGAGCCTGTCGACAATCAACTCGTCCGGGGTAGAGTCCGTAACGAGGTGGATGGCTTGCGCGAGGGATCGTCTCTGGCTGGATCTGGTGCTGCCCTCATCGAGAAGGTGTTTGAGCAGACCCCAGCTCTTGCCTGATCTGAGCTGACCCTCGACGGATTCGCAAAGCTCATCCCATTGTTGCTTACACAGGTTCTTGCAGTGCTGCTCGATCTCCCTGTTAACCTCCGAAACCTTCTTGCGGAGCCTCCTGTTATGCTTCTGCCCCTTCCACCTCGTGAGGAGGGCTTGCTTGGCTTCCAGCAGGTGCGCCAATCTGCTATCCATCTTGTCAACGTCGAGCTCAGTGACGACCTCCTTGTTTGCCGCCGCGGCGTCATCCTTTATCCCTTTGCACCAACCTTCAAAATCTGTCTCCGCCATCGGTGCGCGCTCGGCTCTGATCTTGCGGAAAACGTCCCAGTCGATCAGCTTGAATTTCCTCGTCTTATAGCGGGCTATCGGGAGGGAGACTTCGATGACGTAGTGGTCACTTCCGAGGTCTAGAGCCGTGTTGACCCACTTGACCTCCCCTACGTTCTTGACAAAAGAGAGGTCTGGGGTACTGTCCCGGCATGCTGAGTTGCCTCTCCTAGTGGAGAAGTCCGTATCGGTGATAAGGGTCAAGTCCAGTTCCATCGCGGTCTGCCACAGTTCGCGTCCCTTGGGCGTGTCATGGGTGTACCCCCACACCCTATGTGGAGCGTTGAAATCCCCGACGACAACAAGGGGGTGTCCAACGGCCAGGCTGACGGCCCTCTCGAGGAGAGAGTCCGCCCTCGCCCTGCGGTAGCTGGGGCTGCAGTATACGTTGAGGATATAAAGGCTGTTTCTTCTTAGGCCCTTTCTGGGTGGGTTCATGAGAATTTCAGTCATGAGGTACTCGATGCCATCACCAACTGCGCCGAGGTCGCGAGAGAGGCAATTGTACGCAAGCCGTACAACACACCTGTACAAACAACTACTGCACACTGAACAGCAAATGTTATGGTATCTGCAGCAGCACAGGCAATTCTCTGAAATGCAACACCAATATGAAACCTCTGCTTCGACACACAGCCGTTCCGAAACGATAGGATTTGGCGCTTACTCGTTCCAGGTGCTTATTGTAGCAAACCCCTCTAATAAAACGCAAATACGGCCACCTCTACAGACAAAGGAGACGCACATTCTTCGAGCACATCCGTCGTTTCGCTGATTTATCCAAAAAGAAGTATAAAACACGAAAAGTGAGAACGAAGCTGCACCCGGCCGTCAGGTGCTAAACCATATATGGCTAAACGGCGCCGCCTCGGCCAGGAGGAAAAGAGGATAAGATTAGAATTTTGTACTTTCTCCCAAGCCCCATTGCTCAGGCGGCATCTCAACGCCTCTAATTATCCCGTGACCAAAAGCCTTTAAGTTTTCTGTCCCTACTGCCCTTCTAATCTTTCGCCCTTTCACGTCTTTTCAGTAGGAAGCGGTGCCGTTTGACGGGTGGAGTTGGTTCGGGTTGGCGCCTGCGCATGTAGGCGCCTTCGTTTAAATTTAGAACACTCGCAAAGCAAGCAGGCCCCGCAGACTCTCAAGTTCCAGCAATCGCCACAGAGGGCCAAAAATCAACCGCGGCGCGTTCCAGCATCAAGCGCGCAAGTGGAGCTACTGTTATTTGGTCGCATACTTTGTTCTTTTTCTGCTAGGGGCATTCAATACGGCTAAATATTGGATCTATATATGTAGACATAATAACGGACATACATAATCAACGTGTCATTATGTTACAAAATAGGTAGACAGTGGTTTTGGTGGACTTCTGTAATTAAAATCTGTGTTTTATTACTTGAATAGAGGTTTTGAGACCTCACTGACGTCCAATATGCAGAATCCCACTGGTATCGATTGCAGTACGCTCCGTATATCGATTCAAACTGTACGGCGGTAATGTTTGCGAACGGAGTGGTTGTTTTCTTTGAGCAGCATCACGCAGGTTACTTTTAGCAAGATGACAATAATACCTCAATCATTCAACATTCGATTGCCGCCACCAAGCGAACGTGTTTAAAGACGGTGAAATTTATCAGCTGCAGCGTTTCACTAGCATAACGGCTGTACGCACGACTTCCATCATTAGTGATCTGCTGCGTCTGGTCGCGTAATGACGTGTTGATTTAACAAAAAAATGCGCTAGCTAGCATGAAAATTCGCCGCGGAAACCGAGCAGATACCATTTGGCCGCTACCCACGAACACATATTCAATTTGCTGCCTCTGGGTGTATGCAACGGCGACAAGAAAGCACTGCTTCGCATTCTGAGCTTCTAATTTATTTGCATGCGAGGCGGATAAAACCGATTCCGGTTGTTATTTGCTAAACGTAGAAAATAATAATTAGAAACATTTGCTTTTCAAAGGGGATTCAAACAATGCTCTTGTTATTTTGCCGCGTTGCTAAAATTCCCAACACGGAGTACAGCATAAACAATAAATAGTTAATTTGGCTGTTGCTGCGTAAATGATACGCTGCGATAAATTCATTATACATTAGTACAAACGTACTTCCGGTGATACAGTTGAATTACTTGCATTTGGTACATCAAAAAACATTTTGTGTTGATTATCTAGTGTCTGGCAAAAAAATTTCATCTAATTGAGGCTTCACTAAGCACAGCGCACAGAAAGACACCATGGAAGCCAATGCACACTCAAAACAGTGTGTGTGTGTGTGTGTGTGTGTGTGTGTGTGTGTGTGTGTGTGTGTGTGTGTGTGTGTGTGTGTGTGTGTGTGTGTGTGTGTGTGTGTGTGTGTGTGTGTGTGTGTGTGTGTGTGTGTGTGTGTGTGTGTGTGTGTGTGTGCTTTTCTGTCATGGAGCATTTTGTGCACTGTTCTTAGTCATACATGAATCAGAAAGTCACCCAGACTTCTGCCTTATTAATTGAGGCTATTTTTTCTTTCTAGTACAGCCTCCAACACGATGCTCATATTTGTTAGCCCCTTTGGACCCTATTCTCTCTGGACGTACAAGGCAACAGTGAACGTTTATCCACTGGGCCAAAATCTTTACAAGGTATGTCTCTGAACGCTTCACCTAGAGCAGTGATTTGTTCATTTAATTGACTAAATTTTGTTTCACCATATTTTGCTTGCATGTTTGTCATTGCTTAATCATTTCTTTTTTCAGGAAAACGAACAGAAGAGAGATTACTGGTCTGCGAACTGCTCACGCAAAGTCACAAAAAGCTCAAAAGTCACCTTAATGACAAGAGGTTCTCTTGAACTATGTGCCTCACCATGAATTTTTTGCAAGTTTACAAGGTAGAGGGGTGTGATCCCTATTAGGAAAGCAGTAGCCTAAAGGTTTGTGTCGTACCGAGCGGCAATGCTGAAATTTTACGTACAAGCTTACTTGAACTTAAGGGCTTTTTATGACGACCAGAGAAGATACATGTTGAGTGCCAACTTCTTGCTTTTCAAGTCGTTATAGCTTTGACGACCAGAAGAGAAACAATGCAGCAAGCTGCTACTTGCTAATTCGCAAACTACTTCATCGGCTCATTGCACATCAGCTTGACGGGCATTACCACCAAGTACGACATGCTGCCTCACAATGATAATTTGTTGCATGAAAATTCAAATAATTTTTAATCCTTCAATATGCACCATGCAATATTGAAGAAATAATAATTCAGGTTGGCAAACCTCGGCAGTCACTGTTCAGTTTATTATTGTACCTTCTATTAAAAGTACCCTCAGTGTCATATGACATTAAAACGGGAAGTGGTTACAAAATAGTAGGGTAATGCAAACACACATACAAGTGCTCTGAGTTCTGGTAACGCAATATGTCTCCTCAGCACGTAATGTTAGCTGATGTTTTGAAAAAAAGTTTGCCTTTTGCGATAGATAACACACTTGAGCTGGAGGGTCGTTCCATTACTGAGATGTACGGAGGATGAAAGATTGAAAGTACTTCGCGTAACATGAATAAATTCCTACCTTACTGCGATTATCAACGCGGTTTGAAATGTACCGAGGTCGCAGCATGAAGTACTCGGGAAGTGTGACGTGATGGAAATTTTCATAAATTAGCGAAAGACTGGCGAGATTGCGGCGGTTAGCTACTGGAATAAGTACTAGGTTAGTTTTCATTGAGGTATTGGTCATACGGTTATACTGAAAAAGTGAGACGAGTAGAGTGAAGTTATAAGATTAACACTACTAGGATCCCATACTACGCATGCATATTCAAGTTTCGAGGCCATTAGAGTCTTGCAAAGCTGTAGTTTTGAAGTAGACGGTGTTTCGGAAAAGTTGCACCAGAAGTGCCCGAGCTTCAGATTAGCATTGATAATCATGTATTTTATATTAATTGTCCAGCTTAAGTTATTTTCAATGTGTACACCAAGATATTTATATGACATGATGAACTCTAGGTGAACGTTGTTCAGATGATAAGTGCTAGGATTAAAATTAGGTCTTGATACCAACATTATTTTACATTTCTTAACTACAAAACGCTCATGTATAGTCTGCATGAAAACTAGTCAAGCCCTGCACCGTAAGCGATAACTAGAAAAGGCAAATGCAAACAGCCGGCCTACTCCCCACTTCTCAAACATGACAAATCAATAAAAACAATTTTTCTTTCTCATCAAAGAGCAGTTGATAAACCTGAACAGTGTGTTCCCAAATTTTTTTTTTTGAAATATACTGGGAACAAGTTTGGCTTAACATTCAGCCAATCAACAGTGGACTGCAGGTTTTCCCGTTCAATTTAATCCTAGCGCCAGTCAATTTAATCCGAGCGCAAGTCAATTTAATCTAAGCGCCAGTCAATTTAATCCAAGTGCCAGAGATTTTAATCCGAGCGCCAGTCAATTTAATCCAAACACCAGCCGAAATAATCAAAGCGCCAGTGAATTTAATCCAGCACAACGGAATTCAAGAACCTTTGGATTTCAAGACTTCTGAAAATTTGCGAACACATGAGCTAACACCTTGAAAATGAAAGAGCGTGGTGGTAGACCAGTAGCTATCCTGCCACGGGACTAATGACAACTTTTGGAGGTTTTGAAGCGAAAAGCTTCACTACGCTATAGTGAACACCGCGCATTGCGCGAGCCGGCGTATGTCGGAATGGCTCCGTGAGCGTGTTCGGAGTTGAATGGGCTCCGCGAGCGTGTCGGAGTGTTCGGAGTCGGCGCAGGTGGCAACTGCCCCGCGCTATGCGTCATCGTTTGACGTTCGCCGCAAGCGCGTGTTTATCGCGAAGGCCGACTATATAACCACTCGCTAGGGTATAGGTGTGCGCATTCAACATGGAAGGAGAAGAGAGTGATACTACCGATACAGAGAGCTGTGTTTATGGCTGTACAGAAATCGCAAGACAATGTGCCCAACAGTGATGAATAAAGAAGTTTAATAATCCTGCATAACTTACGGTATATATCATTGATAATCAATTTGCCTAAATACACAAGGCACACGTATAGCATAACCATAGGCTAAATCATAAAGCATAACCATAAGCTGAACCGTCAGCAGATCCATAACTTAAACCATAAGAATATCCATAAGATAAACCGTAAGCATATCCAAGGCTAAATCATAAAGCATAACCATAAGCTAAACCATAAGCAAAACCATAGGCTAAATCATAAAGCTTAACCTTAAGCTAAACCATAAGCATCACCGAACCCTTTCGCTTCGAGATATCCAGGCTTAACCTTAGCTAAGCCCCAGCCAATTTTTTTTTCTACTTCGTTATGAGAGCGACACAGAAGATGAACATTCTCCGAATTAATTGAGAGGAAACATCAGCATGAGTACGTCGAGTTAATGGTACACATTCGATTTGGTCATGGCTATCAAACGATGCGATAAAGGTTGATTCGATGATAATCATTTGGCCTCGGTGGATAGCGAATACGATTCACTATTCTACTGTGATATCCGCAGCCTCCAATCAAAGACCTTGTCATCGGTACCGCTAAAACAGTCAAGAATACCATTCAATTGCATAACTAATATGGTCAAGCCACTAGTGATCACAAGTGAAATACAATGCGCAGTTCGGGGTTCTTGGTGTTTTGCGCAACATGACGTCATATACGTCCAATGAAATGCGATGAAACGAGTGACTCACTATGCCTACTATGAACTCGTATACTTAAGTCACTGGTGAACATTATTCACCTATTTTACTATCCCAGAGGCAGCTTTCCCTCGTGGGTGCCGTCAATGCTATCAATGAAGCTGTAGCACGACGAGTACTTTTGCGTTACCACTGCCAACTGATACCGCTGAGTTTTAAGTCATCCCTTGTGGTGCGGTCACCGCGATGTTCTCGAATTCGCATGCAGAATAGCGTGAAAGATATGAAATCAAATGTAATTCAGACGGCTATTCACAAACCATTCTTTGATAACTATAGGAAATACTAAGATTGATTGACTCTAGTGATGAAGAATCACTTTGTGTAGTTTGATGGTCAGAGCCATCATTCATGCACGCCGTGAATGGTATAAATGAAAGTGTCAATAAATGAGAGTTTTAATCAGTCAGCATTGCTAATTTACATCGCAGAGCCATTAGTGATCACTAGCGATAAGCTCTGTTCGGTGTTCTTGCACTTTTATGCTGGATAGCGTCATGCATGTCAAATCGTAATTCAAACGATGATTCAAGATTAATAACATGGAGATGATAAGAATTAGTCACTAGCAATCACGAATCACTTTGTTATAACAGCGGTAGCCAACATTCGTTCATTTTGCCACAGGTATTGAATGTGTTCCCCTAATTGCTTTCCCCGGAGGTTGCTGATGTGATCGAATTACTGGTGGTCAATGGTGACTACGTTCACTTTAATTTTCTCGACTACTCACAAATCACAGCTTCATGGACATAAAATGAAACATTGCTCAAAAGGTGATTAAGTTAGGACAATCATGAAATGAGAAGTTTGAGCCACTAGTAAATATCAATAACTTTTTTACCATTACAGAGTCTACTTGTACTCGCTGGAATTGGGTAAAGTTTCAATAAACCAGCAATAATTTGAAGAATATAAAGAACATCAGCAAGTCATTAGCAATAAATAGTGATTTTGCACAGTTCTGTTTGCCGGGTATATACAATTCTTCCCTGTAAGGGCATCTCACGAAAAGTCGTTAGCAGCGTGATTAGATTACGCTGTGTAGGATCTCATATGGTTTGGCCCCTGGAGAAGACAGATCACGTCACATTTCCCGTACGTCGCACATATGTAAACTGCGGTATTACGCTATCAAATGAACAGGACGTTCAGGGTGCTTTACAAAGCATATGGTAGCTGTGATGCGTACAGAACGTTTTCGCAGGTCTGATACGTTCAGAAAAAGGTGGCCCATTTGACGGTTTGCTGTTCTAACAAATTTTTTGAAAAAGCGAATGATGTGAATGAGTAAAAAGCGCGGCAACAAACGACGAAACGGCCCAAAAAAACTGGAATGGACACTTAATTGCTCAAGATGCCATGGGCAAGAATGGCTTTACAATAATTTTTTAAAAAAGCATCACGCCTCTTGAAAAGCAAGCATAACTGCGTGCACTACAATTTGTGTTTTGTTTTCCTTCACTTAAAGAGGGCCATGCTAATAACATGGTAAATGATAAATGCCGAGAACGGTTGCATTTGTTTTGGTTTGACGTGTTTCTGCGTACATTATTCCTTTTAGGGAGAGCTTAATTTGTATATATGGCCTTGCTTATCGTCATCTCTATCAGTCATTGTTTGTGGACATTAGTCAGGTCCATCGTATGGGATGCCCTCTTCTTGTCAATATTCCTGTATAATTCTGTTCACTGTGTGCGTCCGCTGGATGCGTGCTTGTGAAGCAAAGGCCAGGCAGTTCCTGAGCTTCATCAATGGCTGACAAAAGTGGCGAATCTCGAACTGCGGCAAAGCTTACTCTCGCGACCACCATGAGCCTGCCACTTTCGTGTTTCGACTTTAAGAAGCCCTTCGAATGGCCACAATGAATTTTCCCGTTTGAGTATCACAGTTTCGCTTCCGGTATTTGCCATATGCTACTGGCTAGGCAAAAGTAAGACCATCCCTGTATACTATGGGCTCGCAAGAAGCTAGGTGGGTTTTGCAAAAGCTAGACTTCCGAGCATCAAAGTGCTTTGATGTCGTACAGAAAAAGTTCAAAGTAAGTTTTATTCATCAGCCTAATAATTTGTGCTAGCGCGTCAAGTTACACCAGTGAACGCAAGGAGGCAAAACGAAGCTTGACTGATATTTGTCGAATGTGTCACGCTCAAATTTCGCAGAAGGTTCAAGATAGTGAAAGCCATTTCTTGCAGGGCGCGAGCAGACGACTAATGAAGTTGCAGTGGTCCGTGGGGTGTTACCACGATTGTCTGGATAGTGTAAACGAGGCACTTCGTTATACCGGCTAATAAAGACCGTAAGAGCTTGCGTCTGGGAATTATGGCAGCTTTGTACGAAACATAAATTCTTGAACTAATGTTCGAGAGGAAAGACTACCATTCTAAGTAAAGCAGACGACATGCGGTTGATTCTATCATTGGTGCAGCACTTCCGTGCAGACGACAGGAAGATGACCAGCGTCAGTCGTTGTGCGATCATCGTGAGAGGCGTTCCTCAGCTCTAATGTAAAGTGAATATTTTGAAAATTTGTGCCATGGAATCAGGCAAGGTGCGAGCTGCTGGACGACCAAGAAAGATGCCTGATGAAGAAAAGACCAAGTACGCTCGCGTTTCTGCCGTGGATCGTTCCCGCATCATCGATGCGTACCGACGAGGTGGGGACTTGAAGCAATTGGCCGAAACACTGGGAATAAATATAAGGACTGTGCGCTCAATCACCGCAACAGATCGCGAAACAGCCAAGACACGTGGTAGCTCGTCAAAAAAGTTTGACCGAGATGTGGTCAATACTCTGCGTGAAATTCTAGAAAAGAACCCATCCTTCACGCTTATGCAAATCCGGATGTCGTTGATAGAGGTTTCCCGGTACCGAAATAAGCAAGTCTACCACCGATCGGCTTCTCGATGGCCATGGTTATACACTTAAGTTAATTACTCAGAGGCCGGTTGACTGCAACCGTCCTGATGTCAAGGAAGAGCGCCGCAAGTTCGCTCAGTGGCTTCAAAACGAGGGTACCACAGTCACGCGGTACTACATCGACGAAACGAATTTCAACGTGTGGTGCGCAAAAAGTTTTGGCAGAGCGAAACGAGTTGCCCCAGCTATTCGTCTTGCAACCAGCACAAAGGGTGCGAATATAAATGTTTTGGCTTGCATGTCTGCAAATGGCCTTATGAATTGGACTTTAGTGGACAAGATCCACTGGGCTGTATTCAACGAATTTCTCGATGATCTGTCCAAGAAGGTTCATCATCAGGAACCTGGCACTGAAGCTGTGTTTTTGTTTGACAACGCGCCAGCGCACCGCCATGCTGAGGAGGTTCTCTTGGCCACTACTGAGCACTCAGTGAAGCGGCTTCCACCCTACAGCCCATTCTTCAATCCAATCGAAGAAGTTTTTTCGAAGTTCAAGGCTGGTGTGAAGGCTTTTCTTGCTGAACGGCGCGACCGTCTTTTCATGACACCACCAGGTATCTCCAAGAAACAGCATCGCCGGGCACTGTTGGTTGAGACCGCGGGAGAGTCAATGCAGCACATCCTGCGAGTTTAGTGCGCTGCTTACTACAGGCACAACTACACGTTTGTGCAAGCTGCCCTGGAGGGCCACGATGTGTTAAAACTGCTCAGTGCTGCACTCGAAGGAAAGTCGACAGTCTTCCAACAAAGTGTTTTTATTTTATAACAATAAAGTTTTCCTCTCACATATTTACGCGTAGCTCTTATGGTCAGTGTTTACATGCACAATTCACAGGCGTCGTCTTTCCAACGCAATCAATTGCTTCACAAGAGTTTAAAGGCACTTAAACATACTAACCCTTTCTGCTAAATATCGAATTAGATCTTTTGCAAATAAATCTACTACAAGCCAATTGATGAAGCATTGCTCCTGCTACGCTATCATTTTTGTTTCCATTTATTTCTTCAAATCAATTGGTGCCTCTTGCACCGTTCTAGTGAAACAAGGCTTAAGAATTCAAAAAGTTGGCAACTATAACGTCACCTCGGCTTCTTTGCGTCAATTGGCTCATACATGTCAGTTCCTAGCCTTCATAATCGAATTACCTTTTGAGCGGCCTTTCATTTTAAGCCCATGAAGATGTGATTTGCAGGTAGTGAAGAAAATTGAAGTGAACATAGTCACAACTGACCACCAGTATTTCGACCACATCTGAAATCTCAGAGGAGAAATATTCACCTAGAGCAAAATGAACGAATGATGGCTACCATTGACAAAGTGACTCGTGATTGCTAGTGACTAAATTTTAGTAACCCCAGGTTATAAAATTTGAATCATCCTTCGAATTATCATTTCACTTCCATGACACTACAAACTCTAATTGTAACAGAACGCTGAACTGAGCTTATCACTCGTGATCACTTTACTATCAGGTAGCAATAGTAGTAGAGAAAATACTAATTCAATAACATTTTGATAGATATCAATGACTACGTGCCCGACTGATGGCTGCCGCCGCGATACCAAAGTGACTCGTAATCACTAGTGACAAATGCTTAGCACCTCCTAGTTATTAAACTTGTATTGCGATTTGACTCAATTTTAATTTGATACGCATGACTTTAGGCTGCGAGAAGTACGAAAACAAAGAACTGAGCTTGTCACTAGTGATCACTACTCACTCTTCACTATCAGGTAGCAATGGTAGCAGACCAAATGCTCAGGGATCGTAAATGATCATAATTGGATCATTGTTTAAAAGTTTCATTTGACATGCATGACGCTATGCAGCATAAAAGTGCAAGAACACCGAACAGAGCTTATCGCTAGTGATCACTAATGGCTCTGCGATGTAAATTAGCAATGTTGACTGATTAAAACTCTCATTTATTGACACTTTCATTTATAACATTCACGGCGTGCATGAATGATGGCTCTGACCATCAAACTACACAAAGTGATTCTTCATCACTAGAGTCAATCAATCTTAGTATTTCCTATAGTTATCACATTATGGTTTGTGAATTGCCGTCTGAATTACATTTGATTTCATATCTATCACGCTATTCTGCATGCAAATTCGAGAACATCGCGGAGAGCGCACCACTAGGGATGCCTTAAAACTCGGCGGTATCAGTTGGCAGTGGTAACGCAAAAGTACTCGTCGTGCTACAGCTTCATTGATAGTATTGACGGCACCCACGAGGGAAAGCTGCCTCTGGGATAGTAAAATAGGTGAATAATGTTCACCAGTGACTTAAGTATACGAGTTTATAGTAGGCATAGTGAGTCACTCGTTTCATCGCATTTCATTGGACGTATATGACGCCATGTTGCACAAAACACCAAGAACCCCGAACTGCGCAATGTATTTTACTTGTGATCACTAGTTGCTTGACCATATTAGTTATGCAATTAAATGGTATCCATGACTGTTTTAGCGGTACCGATGACAAGGTCTTTGATTGGAGGCTGCGGATATCGCAGTAGAATAGTGAATCGTATTCGCTAGCGAACGAAGCCTCCCGGCGAGGGCCTAATGATTATCATCGAATCAACCTTTATTGTATCGTTTGATAGCCATGACTAAATCGAATGTGTACCATTAACTCGACGTACTCATGCTGACGTTTTCTCTCAAATAATTCGAAGAATGTTCATCTTCTGTGTCGCTCTCATAACGAAGTAGAAAATAAAAAAAAATTGGCTGGGGCTTAGCTAAGGTTAAGCCTGGATATCTCGAAGCGAAAAGGTTCGGTGATGCTTATGGTTTAGCTTATGGTTAAGCTTTATGATTTAGCCTATGGTTTTGCTTACGGTTTAGCTTATGGTTATGCTTTATGATTTAGCCTTGGATATGCTTAGGGTTTATCTTATGGATATGCTTATGGTTGAAGTTATGGATCTGCTGACGGTTCAGTTTATGGTTATGCTTTATGATTTAGCCTATGGTTATGCTATACGTGTGCCTTGTGTAGTTAGGCAAATTGATTATCGATGATATATACCATAAGTTATGCAGGATTATTAAACTTCTTTATTCATCACTGTTGGGCACATTGTCTTGCGATTTCTGTACAGCCATAAACACAGCTCTCTGTATCGGTAGTATGACTCTCTTCTACTTCCATGTTGAATGCGCACGCCTATACCCTAGCGAGCGGTTATATTGTCGGCCTCCGCGATAAACACGCGCTTGCGGCGAACGTCAAACAATGACGCATAGCGCGGGGCAGTGGCCACCTGCGCCGACTGCGAACACTCCGACACGCTCGCGGAGCCCATTCGACTCCGAACACGCTCACGGAGCCAATCCGACATACGCCGGCTCGCGCGATGCGCGGTGTTCACTATAGCGTAGTGAAGCTTTTCGCTTCAAAACCTCCAAAAGTTGTCGTTAGTCCCGTGGCAGGATAGCTACTGGTCTACCACCACGCTCTTTCATTTTCAAGGTGTTAGCTCACAATGTGTTCGCAAATTTTCAGAAGT
Source organism: Dermacentor variabilis (assembly GCF_050947875.1). Lineage (NCBI taxonomy): Eukaryota > Metazoa > Arthropoda > Arachnida > Ixodida > Ixodidae > Dermacentor > Dermacentor variabilis. The sequence continues at coordinate 53,080,407 of NC_134576.1, read as the reverse complement.
CTTGAAATGCAAAGGTTCTTGAATTCCGTTGTGCTGGATCAAATTCGCTGGCGCTTGGATTATTTTGGCTGGCGTTTGGATTAAATTGAGTGGCGTTTGGATTAAATTGACTGGCGCTCGGATTAAAATTACTGGCACTTAGATTAAATTGACTGGCGCTTAAATTAAATTGACTGGCGCTCGGAATAAATTGGCTGGCGCTTGGATTAAATTTAGCGGGAAAACCTTTAGTAAGGGAAGCCTCAGAGTGGAAACTTGTCGTCGTCATGGCCCTCACAAATGTTTTTGTTGAAACATTGGCTCCAGGCTGAGGCTTCCCTTACTCACCTGTGTTACTCAATTGAAATGTTCATCTCCTTGCACGCTCTTTGACTTGTTTGAACACACAAACCGATATTTTTTTTCAACATGGCACGGTAAATTCCATTTTCCAAGTATTACTGAGCATTAGTCGACCTTACATGTTTATTAGGTGTCCTTGCTTATTCAGACAATATTTGCGAAGGTCCTTCTCAGCACTGTTGTCTCCACAACGTTGCTCACTTTCCTGCGATTTCAGCTATATTTAAAAAAAAACATCAGAAGTGCTCGGCAAAGATGTACTTTCCGCAAGATAAGCTGGAGCTGCAATGTCCCATTGTTTTCATAACACGTTGGCGGCAAGCACGAAGTGTAGGAGTAAAAAAAAACGTTATGCTATATTTAGCATCACACATTGTCCGCTCTCGAAATCTGCGTCGAAGCCTTTCCTGCCGCACCTCCACACTAAATGAGCCGCAAAATATCAAGCGTGGACAATGTGTGATGTAAAATGTAGCACAACAATTTTTTACTACTACACTTCGTGCCTCTCGCCAATGTGTTATGAAAACAATGGGACATTGTAGCTCGACCTTATCTGGCGGAAAGTAAATATTTGCCGAGCCCTTTCGAAGTTTTTTTTTTAATATAGCTGAACTCGTTGAACGCAGACAATAAACTATGAAACATGTAAAGTAGCACTGTACGGCATACAAGTACGAGGGTAGCCCAGCATAAATATTGTTGTCTGAAGATTCGTTATCCTTGCTGTGGCTGAACGGGATGAGAAAACTCAATTTTAACGGGATTATTAAATAGATGGCTATCTGTGTTTCTGTATGTTGTAAACTCAATAACTGACAGCATTAACTCCATCTGACCTGTATGAAAATTATGGCATATACTGCTTCATTCACCATAACAATAAACGATGTAAGCTTACTTGTATGAAGTTTTTTTGTTTTTTTTTTTGCCAGTTGAGGGGCCTCTCGGTCACCTGGCGACATAATAAAGATATTTGTCGTCATGTCAGACTTGGGCAGACTCGAATACCACCCGAAAGCGGTAACAAAGCGCCCAAAACCAGTGAGCGAGCAGCGCGACGAGCACCACCAGCCGCTACCGTAGCGGTTACACGTAACATAATAATGTATTACGTAATACGTAATACGTAATAATGATGACAGTAGCTTTAATTTTTCTAGCGCCATCTCTCGGTCGCATACTTCGGTTCACAAGGCCACTACCCTTATTGCCATTGTACGGTGGAAGGTACAGTTTCCCTTCCCCAAGCTTATATAAGTTCTCTGTGAAGCAAGCTCTACATTTTGTGGTTTCGATGCGTTAACCAACGACCCTTGTTGACCCTTGAAGTACGCGGCGTCACTTCTTTGACTCGGAAAGCGGATCCAGCCTCGTCGATGCCTGCGTTTTGCTGACCAAAAAAAATGTGAGCACAACACGAAAGTGCCTTATTCCTGAAAATTATTGCCGTGAAATGTACTTTGCATGGACAAATAACGTTTGCGCGATGCGCTCGAAAGGTGTACTGCGAGCTTGCCGTGGTGTACAATCTAACCTTAAGAGATGTAATTTCACACATAAATGAGTGCTTTTTGCCGGCATTGTGAGCGACTATTTCTCGCGTTTTCATGTTTTTCTCCGTGATCCTGACACGCTTGCAAGATGTTGTACCAACAGAGACACTTTGATTCCTAATTGCAGCCATCTATGGTCCGCGGAAAGCGTACGGGAGAATTCGTACCTTTGTATAAATAGGGTCTTTAAGGAGAATTACATGTTCATGACGGGATATTCCCAGCGGGTGCTGTACGCATTCCGACATTTTAAGGATTCCAACAGTGTCGGTCGTTATGGCGACATAAAACTGCGCTTCTTGCGCTTCCACTGGCCCGCAATTCGCGCATTTACTGTAACGTACGTGATCAGCCAAACTCGCATAGCCGAAATAATTTGTTTGGCGTGTTTATTATTCGTCCATATCTGGGTGGCACGGCAATGCCGTTCTAAAATATTCCCGCCTCTAATTTCATTTTTCTTCGTGTTCGTGCTAATTCGCACACTTGCTGTTACGGGAACGTGTTTCGCTTCAGCTTGTGCTGATTGCGTGTGACACACCTGTTTTATTTTCACTCTGCTGCGCATTCGGTCGAGTGACAGTCACACGTATGACTGCTGGTCTGCATTACTAAAATATCGCGATATTCCTGGCTGACTGCTCATGGCTGCATTCCCGGGAGGACGATGAGAGTACGTCACTTTGCGCATGATTTTCTTTGGCGCCACCAATTTGACTCACTATTTGTGCTTCGCCTACGTTAATTGGCATCGGTGTTTGTACAGCAAGGCATGAATCTAAATCTGCTCAATTTCGTCGGCTCATGATTACGAAACCTTAGGTGAACTCGTAGTTAATGAAAATCTGGGGTTTTACGTGCCCGGATCAGGATATGATCTAAAGCACGCCTTAGTGGGTAACTTTTTGACCATCTGGGGTTCTCTGACGTGCACCCAATAGCCCAACAGACAGCACACGGGCGTTTTTTAATTTTGCCCCCATTGCATTGCGGTTGCAGTGGCCGGGATTTGATCCTGCGCCTTCTAGGCGACCTCGTAGTAAGATCAGTTGCAGAACTGTTGCTCTCTATAACGGCTTCGTTCGAGGAAATGCGTGTTATTATTGCCGCGCCCACGTGGATCTCTCGTACGTAGTATGCAACGGGCTATCTTCTTTAATTCACTGGTAGCATATGGCACAATTCTAGTTTTTGAGCTCAATTACTACGTAACAGACATTATTTGCACGGGAAATCAAATATTTGACTAATATAAATTTTAATTACCATTTAAACGAATTACATTACGGCACATGTCGCAGTTTACATACTGTAACCCGTTGTACATGAATGCCACCCAACCTGGTTGCTTAGTCGCTGTGGTGCTGGGCTGCTAAACACAAGGTCGCGGCGGCCACATCTCGATGGGGGCAGAACACCCGTGTACTTTGATGCAGGTGAACGTTAAAGAACCCAGAGTGGTCCAAACCTCCTGAGTGCCTCCCTACGGCGTGCCTCGTAATATGACCGAGGTTTTTGAGCGTAAAAGCCCATAGTATGCATCTTTTTTTTCACTATGTCATATCCAATTAAAACAATTTCTGAGGATGGCACTAATTCAGGGATATGCGTTCTCAATGTGTGCGACGACATACATCGGTGTTCCGTAAATTATACGTCTTCAATACATAAAATGCACATTAAGAAATTAAATTGGGGAGGTTTTACGTGCCGAAACCGCTTTCTGATTATGAGGCACGCCGTAGTGGGGGCTCCCGAAATTTAGACCGCCTGATGTTCCTTAACGCGCATTTAAGTTTAAGTACACGGGTGTTTTCGCATTTCTCAACCATGGACACGCGGCCGCCGTGGCCGGGATTCGATGCCACGACCTCGTGCTCAGCAGCCTAACACCATAGCCACTGAGCAACCACGGCGGGTAAATGCGCTTTCTTAAAAAGATAAGCACAACAAGAAAGCCTTCTTACTGCAAGTGTGACAGCGCGTATATGAGAACTGCTGCTAGTTTCAAAATTTCCTCGATGTGTATGTGCCTAGTGAAGCCACTCGCTTCAGTTCATGTATTGCAGTATATGCACTAAGGTAATTAGTTCTAAAGGTTATTATGGAACTTTTGCTAATGAGTCATTTATCCATTTTGATGTTCAGTTTAAGTGCCGTCCGCGTTTGCGGCTAATCCAGCAGAATACGTAACTTAGTGTGATATGCCATGGGCGATTTGCGTTATCTTAAGACATCCGGTATTTGTGTCTATGATTGCAGACTGCTAAAGCTTTGGGATGCTAAGTACAAGGTCGCGGGATTGAATCCCGGCCACGGCGGCCGCATTTCCATGGGGGCAAAATGCGACAACACACGTGTACTTAAACTTAGGTGCGCGTTAAAGAACCTCAGGTGGTCCAAGTTTCAGGAGTCCCCCACTACGGCGTCTCTCATTATCAGAGAGAGGTTTTGGCACGTAAAACCCCATAATTTACCTTTTATAAATTACAGGCTTTCCATGTACTTGAAACGAGCGTTCATACCAAAGATACGGCGGGAAAGGCACGTTTAACGTACCCCATCTAACATGCGCCTGCACCGAGCTGACAAACGGTTCGTTTCAATTCCCAATTAGGATCGCTTCCGTCTGAGAGGACATCTCTCTTTTTTTAATGCGTGGGCATTTCTATGCTTGCCCAACGAGAAAAACTCACCGTCCATCCAATAAGACGATCGCTTTCACGATGCACTCTTAGACAAATGTGCACCTATTGAAGTGTACATTTGCCGCAGAGCGATAATCGTCAACTACCTTGCTTGCGTTTCCTTTGTTGAAAACACTGAACTCGGTACTTTCCTACCGAGAATGCTCTGTCAAGCTGATAACGCGCATGCCGTTCGTTACTTGGAAGTACCGGGTTCGCAGCGTTAAAGAAAGGAAATGTGGACAAGACAGATGACGACTATTGTTCTGTGTCAAGTTACGACCCAGAGGGTGCAATTTCTTTTAAGAGTGTAGGGCCCGCAGCAGCGAGTAATATTCAACTTCGTGCACTCTAAAAACAGTTGCTCCCTTTGAGGTGTATATTTGCCACACAGCAATAATCGTCATCCGTCTTGCCCACATTTCCTTTCTAGAAAACGCTGCGCTCGTTACTTTCCTGTCGGGCATGCTATGTCATGCTGATAACGCGCATGCCGTTCGTTACTGGAAAGTACCGGGCTCGCCGCGTTAAAGAAAGGAAATGCGGACAAGACAGATGACGATTATTGTTGTGTGGCAAATATACATTCCAAAGGGTCTAAACATTTCTTAGAGTGTGCTGCCTCTCACTTCAACGCAAACTAAGGGCGAGAACGCCAGCGTTTAAGAAACTCGCCGCACTCCCTGCCGCCATCGCAGATCGCTTTCATGATTGGGGCCCATCCGTCTCCCTTAAACGCGCAACTGTCTCCATCACAGGTGGCTTTGCAGGAAAGGCCTGCGAGAGACGCCGCAGCTGCCAGAGTATGGTTTGATGCGGATGGATAAGGATCTTAAGAGCGATAACGCCGTATAAGGATCGGAACATAATCAATGCGCGGCCCCGTCTGCCACCGCCATCTGCAGTAGTTTTATTCCATCATGATTCACCTTGCGCTGCCGTTCACAGTAGTTCTTGTCGCCGCATCGCTGTCGTTTCTACTCATAGGATCAGGATTCATAACATTCATAATGACACCGGGCTGCGTGGAGATAAGTGGCACAATGCGTACGCATACCTAGACAACTCCTAGAGAAGTTCCTGCGTGACTTCTTTTTCTCTGGTGGGGTGCTCTGCGCGCAGTTTTTGAGCCATCCAACGTCTGCTGACAAGAATGTCCGTTATGCGAGCAGTTTTCAAGACGCTCAACAAGTACAAATCAGTGAATGGTTTTGGCAGCTAGCGACTTTGCTATACTATGCCGAGCCCGCGTGTAAGACACGGGTTTTCCAAATCCGCATACCAGTCGAATTTAAACTTCGCGATTGTGATGAATAAGGCCAGAAACATCGCATATGAAATTCCATCATTAGCAGTCACTGATTCCCATAAATCACGATACATAATCGTGTTGTGCTTTGAAGGAATCATCGACCGACGGATTTTCTTATGGTCATATAACATTTAAAAAAAAACTGGTGCTATGACGCCAGAATGAAACAGATGCAGCACGGTTTAGTCGTCGCCAGATAGAAATTGCGATACATGCCCCATCATACTGACGAGTATTTCTTTGATCTGTGAATTTTTCAGAGTTCCGCACATACCCAGCTCACCTCCTTTGCACGGCCCTCCGTTGTGCACGTGTGGTTTTGCTGGTTAAAAAATCCCGTTAGGCCAGCTAAGCGTTTCCACGCTATTGTTAATGGCAGGTTCGTTTCTTATTTACCTTCTATTTTATCAGCTCTTCATAGGATGACCAATGAAGTGTTTTAACGATTTCCCCCACCGCTCTTAGCGGCATGTACACAGAAATTGCAATTTTAAGGTTGTTACAAGCGTTCAGCACAGCGCTATGCATCATTTTGTACCATTTCCACGGCGGTTTCCTGCACAGGTCCAGTCGAAGCATGCTCGCTAGCCTGCGTCAGTTGCACGTGTGGCGCGGTTTAGGTAAAACATGCAAACCAGCAGGTAGCTCGCGGAGACTGTAGCGCAATGGTCGAGCAGTATATCATGAATGCTGCTTCAATCAATGTTCTGGTGGGTACCGGTGAGGTATCTGAATGTCATGAGCTGAAGTAGGAAAACAAGAAGAAGAGAGAAGAAGGAAGAGGAAGAACACTGATGTGGACTGGAAGGAGCGAGGTGGGAAATGGGAGAACACCGCTAGAGCAGCAGAAGGAAGAAGTCCGCAAGAACACTGTGCTAAGACGGCGGTAAAGCAAGGACGTCGAGATTGAAGACTCGAGCAGGAAGAGGCACCAGGTGGCTCTGCACCAGTCACGATTTGTCCTCCACGCCCCGCGGCTGTGCACCGTGGTCGCCAGTAAGCGCTTGGTCCGAGGACAACGGCCCCGTCCTATGCTACGGGGACAACCGCGCCCTCACTGACAACACTCCACAAGCCAGGCCTATTCTATCGAGACAACCCTCAGCAGAGATGCCACTAGTCCACCAAGCAATGCGAAAGAACTACACCGACTCATCGCATGTGCCTTATTGAGGCGTTTTAAGAACTTGTGAAATGATTTAAGAACTCGGTGAAGATATTAGTAGAAAGGTAAGAGATCAAATTCAGTGTAACCTTTCTTGCGGCTGTATGTAGTTTTGACCGGGACTAATTGGTGTGATACATTATGAACGTGTTTTGTGTGTGTGTTCGGATTAATGTCTTGTGCGCCGGTAACCGCGACAAAATAGTGGCGAGCCTGCCAGGATACTCATCATCACGATTGTCGAGCACCAAAAACCATGGATTTAGACAAGACAATAAGCTGACGCTTTATTGGAAAAGTTCTCAGGATATGGGGTACCGAAAGAGATACTCAGTGACAGAGGGTCGAACTTTGCCTCAGATTTAATGAAAGAGATAAATGCAATCATGTGTATCCGTCAGTTGTTTACAACGCCCTACCACATATGGCTAACAGATTAGCAGAAAAGTTCAATAGCACGTTGAAAACAATGATACGGAAAATGTTCCAAGAATGACCGGGGGACTGGCACCGATCAGCTACGGGCCGTCCAGAGGGTCCATGATGACGCCATAAGGCTCGGCCTGGCGGTGCCGACGTGGACGCGGCCCGCCTCGGTCTGAAAATACCGGGCTTCAGGACACTAATAAAGTTTTGTGAATGAATGAATGGCACCGATATCTACCCGCACTTCTCTTTGCGTGCCGCGAAATACCAAGACAAGCCTTGCGATCTCGCCCTTCGAAATGCTATATGGTAAACGAGTGAAGCGGTCATTAGCTCAAGCAGCTATGGAGTAAAAATACCATGATAGCGGAGCCGAAAATGACTTGCACTTACCTTCTGGACTTAAAGGATAAGCTCGAAAATACCTGCAAAACCGCCCATGAAAATCTAGACAGAGCCAAAAGACGCTCCAAAGAGAGCTACGATAGGAAAACAGTCGACAAATGCTTAAAGGAGGGAGACGAAGCGTAGGTTTTGCTTCCTAAATAGAAAAATAATCTGATGATGCAATGGAACGGACCATTCGCAGTGGCGCAACGAAGGAACGAAGTCGATTATGAGCTATTGACAAATGGGAAAGAGAACGTGTTCCATGCCAATATGTTGAAGAGGTATGAAGAAAGGAGTAGGCAAGAGGGGATGAAAACTGAAAGTTGAAGAAACGAAAGAGGAAGAGGCACCCATGTATCATGCACAAAGAAGTGTGGGTTGTGATAAAGTGACAACCAATCGCCTTTTGGATGAGAAAAAGCTAACAAAGTAGAGAACCTGTTTAGAAGATATAGGGATATATTTCAGACAAGCCCGGGCAAAATAAATACCTTCCATGCCGGTTGCAAGTAACTACTGATAGACCCGAAAATGTCAAGTAACACCCATTATCAATAGCTGCACAAGAGTCCATCAACAAAGAAATCCCAGACATGCTAGAAATGGGAATTATCGAAATATCCAATTCGGCATACCACGCACCAGTAGTAGTAGTGAAAAAGTCAGACGGTTCAAACCGGGTGTTTGTCGATTTCAGACGACTGAATAATGCGTTAGTAGCGCATGCAGAACCCATCCCTACAGTAGATGTGATGTCGGCTACGGTATTCAAAAAGAACTTTTTCTTAAAACGGGATTTAGCAAAGGGATATTGGCAAATCCCAATAGAGCAGTCATCAAAAGAGAAGACAGCGTTTTGATGTTCGAAGGGGCTTTTCCAGTTCAGGTTCATGCCCTTTGGACTGAAAACGGCAACTGCTTGGTTCACGAAATTGATGAGAAAGGTACTAGAGGGATTACCTAACAAGCAACAATACGTAGAGGACATTTTAATCACAACGGAAAATTGGCCCGAGCACTCGGCTACTCTGGAAGCGTTGGTTGAGAAAATAAGGAATGCAGCACTGACACTTAAACCAACGAAATGCGAAATGGGTTTCCAAACAGTTTATTTCTTTGGAGATAAGTTAGGGATGGGGCATATTGCAACTAAGGAGGACGCTATGAATAAAATACAAGCGGCACAGCGGCGATATACCAAGAAAGAGATCCAATCAATTTAGGGATTTACTGGATATTATGGAGAATTCATTCTGAATTATGCAGCCCTGGTCGATCCGTTAGTACATCTGAGAAAAAAAGGAGCAGCTAATGCTGTAAGCTGGACAGCAGTGCACGGAAAAATAGTCGCTGTTTTGAAACAACGCATGTCAGAACGTCCTGTGCTGCTAACACCAAACATAAAAAAGCAGTTTGTATTGCGTACAGACGCATCCAGTAAGGCACTCGGAGCAGTTTTGCTGCAAGACGAAGGTAGAATAACACACCCGGTATGCTACACTAGTAAAAGATTAAGTGAAGCCGAAAGAAATTACTCTTCTATGGAGAAGGAATATCTGCCGGTAGTGTGGCCAGTGAAAAAAATCCACGTATATGCCTCTACGTACGAAATTTTCGTGTACTGACAGGCCACCAACCCTTAGAATATCTAACGAAAGCCAATTTCATAAATAGCAGGCGGATGCCTTGTAGTTTAAGCCTGCAGGAGTATAGCTTCCAGGCAAAATATATAAAAGGCAGAGATAACGTGGGAGCGCATTGCTTAAGCCGCCTGATGTTAAGGCAGTAATAAGAAATGCTTTGCTTGATCATATTTCCATCATGTGCTGAAAGTAAAAGGCTAACTGAATTATCCTATGAGGTATGTTGATCATGCACATGCACATAAAATATGTGGGATTTGGTGACGCGGACAAATTGTCAGCTCATTTGTCGACATTTAAATAGGCAAAAAAATGTATTGAGCAGATTATTGTAATAATGGACATGTGAAGTGCAAGTGCAATGTGAAATTGATTTGTTCGGTGTGGTGCTCATGGTGATTATTACAATGGTCATTACGAGGATATTACCCGAAACAATGAAGGAGAAGCAGCTTCTTGGAGAAAAAAACTCGTTTAATGAGGGCACATTGTCACGAGCTGAAGTAGGAGAAGAAAAAGGAGAGAGAGAGAGAGAAGAAAGAGGAAGAAGGCTGACGTTGACTGGAAGGAGCGAGGTGGGAAAGGGGAGGACACAGCTAGAGGAGAAGGAAGAAGTCCGCTAGAGCACTGGGCGAAGAAGGCGGTGAACCAAGGACGTCGAGATTAAGAGTTCAGCAGGAGGAGGTCACTAGTGGCTCTGCACCAGTCGGGATTGATCCTCCACGCCCCGCGGCTGTGCACCGTCGTCGCCAGCAAAGGCTTCGTCCGAGGACAACGGCCACATCCTATGCTACGGGAGCAACCTCGCCCACACCGACGACAACGCGCGACAAGCTAGGTCTATTCTACAGAGGCAACCCTCAGCAGATATGCCAGTAGCCCACCGAGCAATGCGAAAGAACTACACCGACTGAGACATGTAAACGCCACATCGCACGTGACTTATTACGATGTTTTAAGAACTTGTGAAATCATTTAGGAACTCGGGAAATATATTGGAAGGAATCAAACTCAGTGTAACCTTTTTTTTGTGGCTGTATGTAGATTTGACGGGACTTATCGGTGTTATACATTATAAATGTGTTCTCTGTGTCTGTCCGGAATCATGTCTCGTGCGCCGGTAAGCGTGACACTGAATAAATAAAGAAATTGAGGTATGTGTCCGTACTCGCACGTAGCGTCAGGCGTTCAGCATTATGAAAGGCCTGCAGCGCTGCATCAGCGGCCTCAAGCGCTGGTAAACAGAACGATGCGCGAGGGAGCTATTCCTTGCGGTGTTCCCATAACAATAGTACCTTCTTATCGGAAAACTAATTATTTACAAGGCAGAAAAGGTCATTTCTTAATACTCTTGTGCTATAGACTTGCGGAAAGATAATTTGCAGGTGTCTGCATTTCATCAGGCAACATAATTATGTTGACCCGATGTCGAATTTTTGTGACAAGGCGGATAATCTGTTCAGATAACCATGTTTTATTTTTAGCTGGACCAAATTTATAATAATTATTTGTGGCAGATAGCACAATTCTAAATCTTTCAAGATAATTGGAGATAAATTTTAAACTGTCCAACGAAATGCATTGGTGTGCCAAGTAGTTTGTGCTTCAGTGCATGAAGCAGCGTTTCCTTAAAGATTAAGTTTAATTAAACAGTGCATTGTTATTTGACAGCGCCTGTCTTGCAGCCAGTGCCATCCTTAGAGTTCGCTCCAAGTCGATATGCCTTGCACACTCACTATCTACAGTTCATAGGTTGAAATATGTGCAGTAAAGTAATTCATAAAAAGTTAATCAGCGTAACTACGTCAACGATTGAATTAAACCTTTTGATTTATCGTGAGAATAATGGGCCGCCTCATCGAGTATATTAGTACAAGGGTTAGGATTATGCTACCTGCCATAGGCAATATTTCAAATTTTGGTTCAATTAAAGAATACTTTGTAGAATGAAAACACACACGCAGTGGTGTGATTCCTGCTACAATTGCTCAAATCTGCTACATTCCTTTAAAATTGCCCTAGAATGAGCCGCGCCGCGCAGTTAAGATGAGTTTTGGTCGGCGTCAGGTGGTGGTCGCTACCACCTAGTGAGAGAGCTTGATGGCGCAAACCACCGCCCCGTTCCAAAGGGGACGCACATAACATCCATCCACAATCCATCTGTGCGAAGACCGCAGTGACAACTACATTTCATAAGAATAAATGAGCTGAAGAGTCATTGAGCTAATCTAATGCAGTACCACGTGTCAGTACGTGCTCACGCATCACGGAGGAAGCAACTTTCATGTTGCGCATATGACCGCTCCACAATTTAGCTCTGTGTGTCATAAGTCATTTTATTTATTTATTTAAAAAATGTCCTTACAGGCCTCGTATGAGGCATTGGGTAAGTGGGGGGCGTTACAGTAGGATTAAGGGTTAGGATTGGGTTAGGACTAGGATAACGGATTGTGCGTAGTTTAGGATGAAATTCTGTCAAGCCTAGTAGGACGCGTTCGGTCTGCTATACGTTGGTTGTGCGTCACGCATTCGCAATTAGTACTGGCGACACAATTTCACTTTCTTTCATCCAATAATCATTTATGTCCCGTTTCGTTTTAACGAAGTTTCACTGTAACATGTATTTGTTGATATCTTGTCTTACGTTCTAATTACAGGTGACAAATCTGAGCTCAAGTAACATTAGGAACAAGCTACATTGTCTGCACGTGCATCAGCCTGTGGAAATGTCTAAGCCAGATCCGTGAATCATGAAGTAAGCAATGTGGGATAACAGCCAGAAAACAAATCTCAAGAAGATGCATTAGAAACATCTTGCATATGTAGTGGTGTTATTTATCTAATTTATGAAACACTGCTTGAAACCTTCGGCCATTTTAGCGCTTCATTTGTGGGAATAATCGTTCTTTATGTTAAGCATGGCTTTAGCATGTGTTATCACTTTTGTGGCCTCGCCAGTACTGCAGTGGTGCTATGGTGCGTTCTAAAAAGTGGGCCATAAACACCGGTGCTATCGGTACAGCCCAGCTTTTTCAATATTGCCCGGATTGGGAACATCCCCATTGATTTGTGTATTTAGTAAATGCCCGGAGACATTCAATTTCTTTATGATTAATGCTACAGTGGGAGCGCGTATTGTGCTCTTAAATTCATGTGTGCCAAATATCCGTAAGAAAAACTTTCGTAATAGTGTTGCTGGAGTCACTGATATTTCATCCGCAAATTTTGAATGTTGACAAGGTAAGCAAAATCATCTTGGGTCTTCCCAGATCAACGCATATGTGCAGTGTACGCGTTTCTATTCAGATCAGCAACGCTCAGCAAGATTTCGTTGGACAGTTGATCTGGAATTAGATGCGTTCTGGCTTGCAATGTTACGGCTAAATTTTAGCGACTGAAGCGTACCTAAAATATCATCTTTGTGCTAGTGCTTTCCCTGAAAATAGTGTTCCCACTGTAAACCGACAGCTTCCATAGGCATTCTGCCATTTCTGCAACTAATTCCTAGCGCAATGAACAAGTGGTGCTTCTCAATATTTTAAGGTCCTGGTGTGTGCAATGAATGATGAGCATTACTGAATAGAAGTTCCGCCACTTTTAAACAGCTTTGACTGGTTCGTACGTATGTTCACTTGTGGCCTTAGGTGACCTGTCACTCACCAAATTCAGAAACGTCACTCAATGAATGCTTTACTAAATTGTAGGGCTACGTTACACAAATATTGACTAGAACGTATCGTACCTTGCTCTTAAAAAGTCTGTGTAGTCTCTTGGGAAAAATTTTTAATATGGCCACAAAACCTCTTGCAAAATTTTTTACAGCCGTTTTCAAAACGGCTATAAGACGTTTTGCAAGATGTATCATAGCCGCTTTATGAAATGGCTACAAAATATCTAGCAAAACGTCTTATAACCGTTTTTAAACCGGCTACAAGATGTTTTGCGAAACGTCTTAGATCCCTCATTTGTAAGTGCATTAGACGGTCTTCATGACGGCTACAAGACGTTTTAATACGTCCGACAAAATTTTGGTAAGACGTCTTCAAGAAGTCTTAAATATCTTCCCAAAACGTCTTGAAGGTGTTCTGTAAACGTTTATAATGGTTTTCAAGACGTTTTAGTAATCTTGCTAAGACGTATTGCAGGTGACAAATAGGCGAATGCGTGACTGCTGACTTTTCCTTTGCAGTTTTCCATTTCGCAGCCTGCCATCCAGTTATATCTACTGCATGATTGAGTGACCAAGCGATGGCGAAGCAGCCGTTAAGGTCGCGCTTACATACCGACTTTATCGGCCGCGGATGACGCCGGCGCATCGGAATTCGTTGGCTACGCCAGTGTGTCGAACCGCTGGTTGAACAAGAAACGTTGTTGTTATCGCAAACTGACGTAATGCGTGCGGAGCTCATGCTACGTCTGACTGTATGTATATTTCAACCCTCTCCTAGTCGCTTGGTACGGATGCGGCGAGGCTCCGAGCGAGCGCAGCTGTGACGACTCTCCGCAGCGTATCAGGTGGGGTGACGTCACACCAGCCACATTTGCGCTCCGGCGGCTCAAAGTCGTTGCGACGCGATGAATGACCTTCAGAGACATGGCGTAGTAGAGCTTTGGCTCTAAAACACTCAGAAACATCTCCAACCAAATCCTTCCATTTTAACGCGATAGCATTAAGGAGTCTGCCGCAGAAAATTTGGTGTCAGAGTGTGGCGTCGAACGTCTTCTCGGCAAAAAAAAAAATCGAACCACCCAGGCCCAGGCCCTCCATGTGATGCAAGGAATTTGCTGAATTGAATTTATCAAGCTAAGAATTTGGGAAAATCGTAAACTATGACTTACACACAACCTACAGATATGATACCTCTCGTATTGTAATTTGACTATACGATAAAACATAATTTTGATATGCGAAAACTCAAAGAAACCCGTTTACAGCATTTCTGCCATTCACGGACCAGCCACGGCGTCCGCCATTTGCGCGCGCCGGTGCGCGAGTGTCTTGGGGGCCGTGGAGCGGCGCGCCTGCTTCCTTGCAATACCTCCAGCTGGCAGTCACCTCCGTCGCATCACAGCCCACGCAAGAGGCCGCGTTTCTACCACGAAACCCACCTTCGTGCAGCAGAGTTCGTGGCCAGCGTTTTTCAGTAAACATCACTGTTACACACTCTCCAGTTGCCGCAAAGCGTGAGAAGCAGTCAGGGATTGTTGAATGCTATCGTGTTCCACTCTTAAAGGCGAAGCTAAAGGTAAATTTTTATTGCCTGTGAATAAATTATAGTAGTACGATATCATCGAGCCATGCTCAAGGGACGAGCCACCGCGAGAACGACGACAAAGTGGGTCTGTGCCCTTGGCGCGAGTGAGTGTCGGCTTGGTGGTTGGCTCCAGTGTAAATAGCCTGTATCTAGCCTCTTTAATCGGTGTCTTTCCACACGTAATATTCTGGTGGAGGTCAGTGATCCCCGTCCTCACCACGGAACTCTGGCGTGGTCGTTACATCGAGCTTGTCACCATTCCTCCAGGTGACGAGACCGCCTCTGCAACGGCTCCGGCTTGTCCGACTGGTCCAATCATCACGGTTGCCCAACATCGCGACCCTGGTGTGTACTCTGGTCTCCAAGGAGAAGACGTTGACGAATGGATCAAGCTCAATGAACACGCCAGTGCTGATAACAGGTGGGACCCAATGATCATCCTCGCCTATGTCACCTTTTATCTCGGCGGTACCCCACGCGTGTGGCACCAAACGCATGACGACGAGATAAACAGTTGGGACAGTTTCAAAGAAAAGCTCAGGGAACTGTTCGGCGACGCCATTGGGCGCAAAGCTGCCGCGAGAAAGGATCTTGCGTCTCGTGTTCAGACATCCACAGAGCCGTACGTACATCAACGTCTTGGCTCTCTGCCGCAAAGCTAACGATACAATGTCTGAAGCAGATAAAGTGTGGCATGTGCTAAAAGGCATCGCCGACAATGCTTTCAATTTTCTTGGTTTCGGCCACGTCTCGACTATCGACGCCATCATCAAAGAATGCCGTCGCGTTGAACAAGCTGAGACCCGCCGTATCACACATCACATCACGCAGCTACCCAACACTGCTGCTACGTCGACATGTGAGGGTCGACCGTGTCAGACCATCCCCTGTGACGACGTAACCCGTATTCTTCGCCGAGAGCTCGAGGCCGCCTGTTTGCCAGCTTTCTCGCCGACACCGCCCGAACCACCAGCAACCACGATTGCGCTGATTCAGGCCGTCGTCAGACAGGAATTTGAGAACATAGGTCTCAACTCCGTGTGTTCATCGTCTCCAACCACGGTTTCCCAGTTCTCTAGCAGCCCTCCTCGTTCCCGGCAGTCCTTTTCTGCCACATCTCGCCGCGACCCATCCCAATGGCGTACCCCTGATGACAGGCCGATCTGCTTCCACTGCTGTCGCATAGGCCACGTCGCTCGTCACTGCCGCAACCGGTGGCCACCACCTCCTCGGATATACACCACCGCTCATTCCCGCCCCTTTGGACCTTATGTTCTCTATGCTACCCGCCATGAACCCATTGCCACTAATGCTCCTGCCGCGAAGCTTCGCTACAGCCGCTCGCCCTCACCTCGACGCCATCAGTTTCGTTCGCCCGAACCCCGTCGCTTCTCTCCGTCGCTTGTCGCCTCTCGGATCTAGCTGCAAAACTAGGCCCTGCAGCTTCTGGAGGTGAAGCTGCGTTGTCCTCCCTGCCCTCAAATCCTCTGCTCACGTTGCACACGAACCAAAATCTTCTTGCCGTTGAAGCGGTTGGCTATCCTGTCACAGCACTCATCGCTACAGATGCGCATCTTTCTATTATGATTGCTGCCTTCCGACAACGAATGAAAAAGCTCCTCACCCCAGCGTCGGTACGCGTCGTCCACGTTGCGGATGGCGGTACTGTGCCCATCATCGGCATGTGTACGGCACGTGTTAGCATCTCCGGCCGCCACACTCCTGTCCTCTTCACCATGATTGCTCATTGCCCCTCCCTCGACCTCATTATCGGCCTCAATTTTCTCTCCGCGCATTCTGCTCTTATTGACTGCTCTGCCAGTACCCTTCGCCTTGAGTTGCCGATTCTCGCAGAAACTTCTTACGCACCCCAGTGCCGCCTACGCCCCACCGGTTTTATTGGCCTGCCGCCAAAATCAATAGCCTATATTGAACTCTTATCTTCCCCACCAGTCCCTAATGGCGAGCACCTCGTCACTCCTCTGCCCAACATTCCACTGCAGGATGACGTTACCGTGCCTCACGGTATCCTTTCTATTACTGCAAACCGCACTTTCATGCCTACCTTTAACTTTACATTGGCAAAGCAAATTCTACCGCAAGGTATTTGCCGTGCCAACGTTGATTGTCTCGGCGACCATCATGTGGCAACTTTATCGACCGATATTTCTTGCGAGCTTAGCAGGCCCATCGTGCCAGCCTCGGCTGCCGGTCCCAAGATACATAAAATGGTTGTGAGGGCCCTGGCTTCAGCGCAGGCTGAAGACCTTTACCAAGTATTATCGTCCTACAGAGATATTGTCGACTTCGACGACCGCCCTTTAAGCCAGACGCTCACGGTCAAGCATCGGATTCTTACTGGCGATGCTACTCGTATTCATCGACGACCGTATCAAGTTTCTGCGTCGGAACGCCGAGTAATTTAAAGTGAAGTGATCAAAATGCTGGACAAAAACATCATTGAGCCGTCTTCGAGTCCCTGGGCGTCACCTGTAGTGTTGGTTAAGAAGAAGGATGACACGTGGCGCTTCTGTGTAGACTATCGCCATCTGAACAACATTACTAAGGACGTCTACCCGCTCCCACGCATAGACGACGCCCTTGACTGCCTCCAGGGTTCCAGCTGTTTCTCTTCTATTGATCTTCGTTCTGGATACTGGCAGATTGCTGTGGACGATATGGACAGTGAAAAAAACCGCGCTCATCACACCTGATGGCCTATAGCAATTTAAAGTAATGCCGTTTTGATTATGGAACGCCCCAGCCACCTTTGAGCGTATGATGGACTCCTTGCTCCATGGTTTCAAATGGTCCTCATGTCTCTGCTACCTCGACGACGTCATCGTCTTCTCGCCCACGTTTAACCCTCACCTTGAGCGTCTAACAGCTATACTTGATAAAAGACGGGGAATGCGGGAGATGGCAATTCAAGACGATGAGCAAAACGTGAACAAGGTGAATGCAGGAGCGAACGTTTCGACAAGTGGACTTGTCTTCTTCAATTACTTGATGTAATTCGAAAGGCGAAGCTGCAACTTAACTCGTCCAAATGTCGTTTCGGCCGCCGCCAAATTACTGTTCTCGGCCACCTCACTGACGCTTCTGGAGTACAGCCTGATCCCGACAAAACTCGCACTGTCCGACACTTTCCGGTTCCGAAGACCGCCGCAGAGGTTCGAAGTTTTGTAGGGCTACGCTCGTACTTTCGTCGTTTTGTTCAAGATTTTGCGGCATTTGCTAGACTCCTTACTAGTATTTTGAAGAAAGGCGTACAATTTTCGTGTGGTACTGAAGAAGCCGCCGCCTTCTCTCGTCTCGTTACTCTTCTCTCCTCACCACCCATTCTCGCCCACTTCGACCCTGATGCCCCTACAGAATGGCGTACAGATGCGAGCGGTCATGGCGTAAGTGCCCTCTTAGCCCAGCGTCAGCGTGGCCAGGATCGCGTTATTGCTTATGCGAGCCGCCTCCCCACACCATCAGAGCGCAGCTATTCCATTACGGAACGAGAATGCCTTGCTGTAGTCTGGGCGGTTGCGAAGTTCCGTCCTTACCTTTACGGTCGCCCTTTTTCCGTAGTCACTGACCATCATGCTCTCTGCTGGCTCTCATCGCTAAGAGATCCTACAGGCCGGCTTGGTCGATGGGCTTTGAGGCTACAAGAATTTTCATATTCCGTGGTCTACAAGTCTGGCCGCCTGCACCAAGACGCTGACAGCTTGTCATGTTACGCTGTTGACGACCCTGACTCCCCCAATATTACCAGTGCTGCTTGCGTATTCTGTGTCGCAGCTGCTTCATTTCGCCGACGAGCAACGTCGCGACGCCTACATCAGAGTACTCATCGACCGTTCTGAACACTCTCCGGCCGACGCGACTCTACGCCTCTTCCTCCTCCGCGACGGTACTCTGTACCGTCGTAACCTTCATCCGGACGGCTCTGAGTTCCTACTTGTCATACCTAAACACCTCCGCTGAACCATTCTAGAAGAGCTTCACGATGCACCAACGGCAAGACACCTCGGCGTATCTCGAAACTATGACCGTGTGCGTCGCCGTTTCTTTTGGCCGGGCCTTGCGCTTTCCGTACGACGTTACGTCGCCGCTTGTGAACTTTGCCAACGACACAAGAAGCCTCCCATATCCCCGATGGTTACCTGCATCCGCTCGACATCCCGGCCGAGCCCTTCCATCGTGTCGGCTTAGACCTTCTCGGCCCATTTCCGGAATATACGTCAGGAAACAAGTGCGTTGCAGTCGCGGCGGACTACGCGACCCGCTACGCCGCAACCCGCGAGCTTCCGACCAGTTGCGCAACTGATGTTGCGGACTTCCTCCTGCATGATAACATTTTGATTCATGGCGCTGCGCATCACTTTCTGACTGACCATGACCGTGCGTTCTTAGCCAACGTTACTGACGACATCATGCGTGCCTGCTCAGTACAGCATAAATTTAGCACCTCCTACCACCCTGAAACGAACGGTCTCACTGAGCGTTTGAACCACACCCTGACAGAGACGCTATCCAAATACGTTTCAGACGACCACCGTGAGCGGGACCAGGCTCTACCTTACATTACCTTTGCGTACAACTCTTCCGGTCTCGAAACTGCTGGCTTTTCGCCTTTTTACCTCTTGTATGGCCGTGAGCCGACGCTACCACTGGACACTGTGCTTCCGTCCACCACAGCTTCAACTAGCACTTATGCACGTGATGCTATTGCCCCTGCTGACCATGCTCGCCAACTTGCGCGCGCTCGTCTACAAGTCTCTCAAGGCAAACGAAAGAAACGCTACGACCTCCATCAACTTGATGTCCATTTTGTGCCCGGCACCCTGGTGTTACTTTGGTCACCATTGCGTAAAGTTGGCCTTTTGCGAAAAACTGCTTCCCTGCTACACAGGTCCATATGGCGTGCTTCGCCAAGTGACCGATGTCACCTACGAAATCGCTCTAGCCACGCCCACAACGTCCTCCGCTGTGACAACCAGTGACATTGTCCACGTCGCCCGACTCAAACCCTACAACTCTGCACGCGCCTTGGATATTCAACAGCACCGTGACGGCGCTTTCGCCGCCGGGGGTAGTAATACCATATCATCGAGCAATGCTCAAGGGACGAGCCGCCGCGAGAACGATGACGAAGTGGGTCTGTGGCCTTGGCGCGAGCGAGTGTCGGCCTGCTGGTCTGGCTCCAGTGTGAATAGCCTGTATATAGCCTCTTTCATCTTTGTCTTTCCACACGTAACAATATTTTACGTTTGTTTTCTTAACCGCACATAACCAAATATATCTTCTTTCAGACACGTAATATTACACATTCAAGTGTTTAAGGATGGGAATGTGATTGTAGTTACAAGAGGAGCATTTTATGTGCTGTATCAACTATTTAGTTGTACATTGTTACGGAAAGAAATTACTGAAAATTTTCACTTTATTCTTACGGAAAGATGGCAGAAGAGAGAGAGGAAGAAGGATATCGCGAGACGCTGCCTGCTGCGTGTACTTCCTTATCCGCATTCTTGACCTCATTGACATTGCTTGTATATAACTGTAAATATATTCAGTCTATACTTCGAACTTCCCAGTAGCATATTGGTGGGAGGTGTGGGGTACCACGGCAGGAAACTGCTCCGCAGTGGATGTCGCATCACCGTCCTCATCATGAATGACGGTGAGCACTCGGGATCAACGTCGTTGCCTCCTGCAACGTCACCATCCCCCGCTACGACGCTGTCCCCTTCGGTTGTGGTTGTGCGACCCGAGGATCCCGGAACTTTTTACGGGGCTGATGGAGCCGACGTTGAAGACGGGGTGGCTATGTACGAAAGTGTGAGTGGAATCAACGGATGGGACCCTACGCTTATGCTAGGTAACCGGTTGTACTACCTAAAAGTCGTGACAAAGGTGTGGTTTGAAAACCATGAAGAGCAGCTGACCAGCTGGGACCAATGCAAAGAGAAGTTAACACAGATGTTTGGCAAACCAGCCGGCCGTAAAATTGCCGCAAAGTAGGAACTGGCCTCTCGTGCGCAATCCTCCACAGAGTCCTATGTTTCGTATATACAGGACGTGCTGGCACGTTGTCGCAAAGCCGACCACGACATGACAGATTCCGAGAAGGTAGGGCATGCGCTCAAGGGAATTCCTCACGACGCCATTAACCTGCTCATGTGCCAAAGCTTCTCTACAGTGGATGCTATAATCAAAGAGTGCCGACAATTCAAGCTGGCCAAAAGCCGGTGCGTCCTGAACCTATTCACCAGATTTCCCAATACTGCCGCAACGTCGACGTGCGAAGATCAGCCCGCACAGCAGCATGCGTCGCCATCAGAGGACGCGGTGCAAAAAGTTCCACATGAACTGGACGCGATGGCACCCTCAGCTTTCTGTTCACGTATCCCTGATGATACCGCTATTTCAGTTGCCCTCGTGCAAGCCATCGTTCGACAGGAACTTGAAAACTTTCGCCTACATTATGTCTGTGCTGTCACCAACCCCGGAGCCAACGAACGCTTTTCTACTGTTTCCCTACACCCCGACGCTTCTCTCCGCATTATCGCAAGCCGACTGCACTGAGAACCGCGGACGACTAGGCGATATGTCTCACCTGTCACCGCATCGGTCATGTCGCCCGATACTGTCGCAATTCGTCGCCCTCGGCACCTCGCACGCCGACCAACCTGAGCCGTTTTAATGTAAATGCCCGCAATGTTTCACCCACCGCCGAGTCTAACAGTGCCGACGACGCTTCTAGGCACACGTGGTACAGTCGCTCACCATCGTCGCGCAGACACCAGTCTCGCTCACCGTAAACACGTCACCCATCTTCCCGTCGGCCGCAGCCACGTCACTTTTCGTCCCGTGTGGCTTTTGGCCGCACCCTTTCGTGAAACTAAGAAATGCAGCCCTCAGAGGTGGTGCTGCATTGCTGACTACTAGAGCAAATCCTCTGTCCCTGCCCATATAGAGAAGTGTAATTGACGTTAAAATAGACAGCTTACCTTTCCAAGCACTCGTCGAGACTGGAGCCCACGTACCTGTGATGACTGCTAGCCTACGTAGACGCTTAAAGAAGGTCCTCAACCCAGCAGCTGCCTGTGTGCTTCGTGTGGCCGACGGCGGCGTACCGGTTGTATTTGGAATGTGTACTGCGCACATAAGTATAGCCGGCCGCCCTACTTCTGTTCTCTTTGCTGTTATCGACAACTGCCCTCACGACATTACCCTTGGATTGGACTTTTTATCCCAACATTCCGCTCTCATTGACTGCGCAACCGGCGTTCTACAGTTGGAAATGCCTCAAGTCACCGACGCTCTGAGCACCACTCCACCGCACTTGTGTACGCTTCAAGATGTGCCTCTGTCACCTGAGGCAGTCACATACGTCGCTTTGACCGCACAGCCACAGATTCCCAACAGTGAATATGTCCTTCGCCCCATCATCGACGTGCTTTTGAACTGGAACGTCATTCTTCCGCTTCTGTATTTCAGCCTGTGCCCTCAAGTGCTTCCAGCCGGCATTTACTTGGCCAGCTTTTCTTATTCTTCCGAATTTGACATTGAAAGTTCGAATGCCGAGAGCGGTTTCTTAGCGCCACTTGCAGCTCAGGGTTCTGGTTCCTTAACGGATGGCTTGGCGAAGATGATTGCACCTGACCTCACCTCTGTACAGGCCACGGACATACGTCCCTTCCTCGAATCGTACCATGACATCTTTGATTTCGGTGACAAGCCTTTAGGACAAGCGTCTGTTGTTCACCTCCATATCAACACTGGAGGCACGAATCCTATTCATCGGCGTCCCTATCGTGTATCGCAAGCTGAACGTCGAGTCGCCCAATCAGAAGTGGACAAAACGCTCCGCAAAGGGGTCATCGAACCATCAGCTAGCGCTTAGGCTTCACCTGCCGTCCTTGTGAAAAAAAAGATGGTACCTGACGTGTTTGCGTCGATTATCGCTATTTAAACAAGATCGCCCGAAAAGAATTCTACCCACTGCCACGCGTCACAGATGCTTCGGACTGCTTGCCCGCAGCTAAATACTTCTCGTCCATCGATCTTCGCTCCGGCTACTGGCAGGTTTCAGTTGATGAAATGGACCGCGAGAAGACGCCTTCATCATGCCGGGTGGCTTATATCCGTTCAGAGTCATGCCCTTTGGCCTATGCAATGCTCCTGCGTTATTTGAACGCATAATGGACTCTCTTCTGAGAGGCTACAAATGGACCACTTGTCTCTGTTACCTTGACGACGTTATCGCTTTTTCTCCCACATTGGGCAGCCACCTTACCCGACTCGCTGCCATTCTTGAGGTCCTCCGAAAAGCCTGCCTCCAACTGAACTCCGCGAAGTGTCGATTAGGGCGCCGTCAGACTACCGTGTTGGGACACCTCGGTGACGCATGCGGTGTCCAACCAGATGCGGAAAAAGTTCGCGCCGTACGCAGTTTCCCTGTGCCACGTTCTGCTTCTGACGTGCGCAACATCGTCGGCCTGTGTTCTTACTTTCGCCGTTTCATCAAAAACTTCGGCGAAGTTGCTCGGCCTTTTACATATCTTAAGAAAAATACGCAGTTCTCATGGGGCCCTGAGCAAGCTCGCGCGTTGGCTCTCACCGGGTTTCCGACCCCCCCTCCCATACTTGCCCATTTTGATCCATCTGCACCGACCGAAGTCCACACTGACGCAAGCGGCCACGGCATTGGCGCTGTTCTCGCCCAACATCAGCATGGTACCGAGTGCGCGATAGCTTACTGCCGCCGCCTGCTGTCACCTGCTGAGAGAAATCACTCCATCATCAAGCGGGAGTGCTTGGCTTTAGTTTGGGCTGTCGCCAAGTTCCGGCGATATTTGTGCAGCCGCACGTTTTCGGTCGTCGGTCGTTAGAGGCCGCCACGCCCTCTGCTGGCTGTCTTCCCTCCGGGAACCCACAGGACGGCTTGGTCGTTGAGCGTTGCGGCTCCAGGAATTTTTATTTTTTGTCAACTATAAGTCTGGACGCCTGCACAAGGACGCTAACTGCCTCTCGCATCCCCCCGTGGAACCTCCCGATCTTGTTCCGCATGATCCGGTGACCTGCGTTATGGCTTTGGCTGACATGACTGACATGTGCGCTGAGAAACAACGTGACGCATCCTTACATTCCATCATCGCCGGAGTACAATCTGGCAGCACCGACGGCACATGCCGCACGTTCGTGCTGCATGAAGGCATCATCTACCACCGCAATATCAACTCTGACGGCCCTGAGTTGCTCCTTGTCCTACCTCGTGATTTGCGATCCGTCGTTCTCGAACAACTTCACTATGCACCGACAGCGGGACACCTTGGAGTTTTGCGTATATACGACCGCGTACAACGCCGGTTCTTCTGGCCGGGTTTCTACCGCTCTGTGCGTCGTTATGTCGCAAAGTGCGAATTGTGTCAGTGCCGGAAGAAACCTCTCCTGCCAACTGTCGGCCGATTCCATCTAATCGAAGTTCCCTCTGAACCATTCTTTCTGGTTGGCCTTGACCTGCTTGGCCCTTTTCCGACGACGACTAGAGGGAATATGTGGACCGCTATCGCTACTGATTACAGGACACGCTAGGCGATAACAAATGCGTTGCTGACTAGTATCGCAACTGACGTCGCCGATTGTCTCCTTCACGACTTCATTCTCCAGCATCGTGCACCTCCACAGTTACTTACAGACCGCGGCCGCTCGTTTTTTCCTCGAGTTCTAGACGACCTCCGCCGCTCTTGTGCCACTGAGCACAAGGTGTCCACCGCCTACCACTCACAAACGAATAGCCTTACCAAATGTCTCAACCGAACACTCACAGAGATGCTGTCGATGTATGTTTCCAACAATCACCACGACTGGGACGCCACGCTGGCCTACGTGACATTCACGTATAACTCGTCCCGGCATGACACCGCAGGATATTCACCCTTTTATCGTTTATATGGTCGTGACCCCACTTTGCCCTTTGATACCATCCTACCTACTGTGCCCCGCGTTGCCACTGAGTAGGCTCGCGAAGCCATCGATCACGCTCACATGGCGCGTCAAATCTCCCGATCTCGCTTATTAGCCTCATATCATCTGCCAAAAGAGCGTTACGACCGATGCTATCGCGATGTTCACTTCGCCTTAGGCGCTTGCGTGCTGCTTTGGTCATCATGTCGTCGGGTTGGCCTCTCCCAGAAGCTTCCTTCTCGATACACAGGGCCTTATGAAGTCCTACGTCAACTTAACGACGTAAATTACGAGATTGCACCGATACAGTTTGATGCATCCTCATGTCCGACGCCTGTTGACGTCGTGCACGTTTCGCGGCTGAAGCCATACTTCGCTCGCAGTTCTTCGCCTACCATGCGCCGAGACGGCGCTTCACCACCCAGGCGTCCTGTTACGGGAAGATGACAGAAGAGAGAGGAAGAAGATCGCGAGATGCTGGCTGCTGCGTGTTGTTGCTGGTCAGCCATCTTGACCATATTGACTTTGCTTGTATATATACTGTAAATATATTCAGACTATACTCCCAACATCCCCGTAACAATATTATTTACTGATAAACATTTCATTGTTTTTTACAGATGTACTGTCTACGACTTGAAATTAATGTTCCAGTTGCGATATATATGAAAATGAAAGTGGGGTATGTGGGGTCAATTGTTTTAAATCAGACTCTGCAGCGCCACAAAGTGGGACTGTCATGCAGGAAGTACCATAAGAATACTAATCAGAGCTGAGTAAAATACAATATTCACTTTGTAGTAGCATGCTATAGAAGGAAGTAAAACACTATTTCTAAGGGGCCCCAAGACTTTGCAAGTAAAACTGGGACAAGGACACGTCAAGTGGAACATCCTGCAACTCGTTAAAGCGACACTAAATTGAAAGAACAGATCAGTTTAGAATGACGAAATCATCATCAGTCTGTTTCATGTCCAGTGCAGGACGAAGGCCTCTCCCTGCGATCTCCAATTACTCCTGTCCTGCCCCAATCGATTCCAACAAGCGCCCGCGAATTTCCATATTTCATCGCGCCACCTAGTCTTTTGTCATCCTCCATTGCGTTTTCTTTCTCTTGGTACCCATTCTGTAACCCTAATGGTCCAACGGCTATCTAAACCGCGCATTACATGATCGGCCCAGCTGCATTTCTTCCTCTTGATGTCAATAAGAATATCGTCTATACCCATTTGTTCTCTGATCCAAACCGCTCTCTGTCTGTCTCTTAACGTTATGCTTGGCAATCTTCGTTCCGTCGCTCTTTGCGCGTTCCTTAACTTGTTCTCAAGCTTCTTTGTCAGTCTCCAAGTTTATCCCCTATATGTCAGTACTGGTAAAATGCAGTGATTGTACAACTTCCTTTTCAATGATAATGGTAAACTTCCAGTCAGGAACTGGCAATGTCTGCTGTATGCGGTCCAACCCATTTTCATTCTTCTGTGAATTTCCTTCTGATTATCAGGGTTCCCTGTGCTTAATTGACCTAGGTAAACGTACTCCTTCACAGACTCTAGAGGCCAACTGGCGATCCTGAACTCTTGTTCCTTTGCCCGGCTATTTATCATTATCTTTGTCTTCTGCATATTAATCTTCAACCCCACTCTTACACTCTCCCTGTTAAGGTCCTCAATCATTTGTTGTAACTTGTCTTCATTGTGGCTGAAGTGAAAAGTGAAGGTTGCTGAGATATTCGCCTCACGATCTTTACTCCTACGCCTTCCCAGTTTAATAGCTTGAATACTTCTAATCACGCAGTGAATAGCATTGGAGAGATTGTGTCTCTCTGTCTGATCTTTCTTTATATGTATCTTCCTGCTTTTCTAGTGTAGTATTAAGGTAGCTGTAGAACCTCTGTAGATAATTTCCAAGTTATTTACGTCAGCATTCTGTACTCCTTGATTACCTAATGCCTGTATGACTGCTGGTATCTCTACCGAGTCAAACGCCTTTTCGTATTCTATGAAAGCCGTATAGAGAGGCTTATTGTACTCTGCAGATTTCTCGATTAGCTGATTGGTGACATGGATGTGATCCATTGTAGAGTATCCCTTCCTAGGGCCAGCATGTTCCCTTGGTTGACTAAAGTGCAGTGTTGCCCTTATTCTACTGGAGAATTTTTTAGTAAACATTTCATATAAATTCCAGGGCTAGAATTTGTAAATTGTAATTTCGGCCATAATCTAATTAGTTAAAAGTTCATTAGTGAATTTTTATTAAGTAGTCGATTTTGCATCTCATTTTGTGCAAGTATTGTCCGCCACATCGAGTAGACCAGCCCATGAACTAGAATCGTGATATCTGCCGCAGGCAACTGTTAAAGATTTTTAAAAGCGTTCGCTGAAACACCCTGTATGTACAAAGAACGCGATCATCCGGCAGATGAAAAAAAGAGCGCTGAACAACGATCTGTCCTTTCATCTGGCAGGCTCACCTTGTTTCTTTCTTTCTGTGTTGCGCTCTATCATTTTTAGAAGTCAGTCATATCAACTGTCATATATAATAAATTACAAGAGAGAAGACTGAGAGTGTTCTTCACAATACACGAAAAGGCAAACTTCGATGCATTCGATTGATGTGAATTTATCTGTTCGAGGGTCAAATTGTGCTGTTGATATCTTAAACACAGTAAAATCTTGCAAAAAATTTATAAGAATTTTGTTCTTTAACATTTGGTGCTATTGTTCATGCACATATTTCTGCATCGTTTATATGTTGGGAACATAACTAAGTGAAATTGTGAATCAATCGAAAGTTAAACTGGCTTCCACTTGTAGGATACCTTAGACGCTTGAAAATATCATATTACATCACTGTTTCTTCGCTTACGCTTCCTGGCTATAGGCATGAAATGAAAACATCAAATATATCGCATGGCTTTGTAATTTAGCAGCAAATTTCATAGACTTCATTGATGAAACGTCGCACTTTTCGATATTTTAGCGCGTGAATCTAGAAATACATAAGCAGTTTGTTTTCGGATATAATCCTCAAATGCGATTCAAGTTTCAAGAACTTGTTGCTTAGGTTGTTTTTTAAATAATGAAGACGAAAAACATCCGTGCACAGGCAAAATAAGGGTCTAAGAGAGACAACTGAATAGCTAGCTGCTGCTGCTGCTGCTCATGATGATGATAATGCATCACCGGAGGTGATGCCCCTCATAGAAAGCTACTTTTTGCAGTTTGATAATATTTTTTATTTACGCCACCAGTGCTCGCCTTCATTACAGAGATGAGTGGGTGGTGAGGAATAAAGAAAAAATGCGATGATTAAAACATAACTTTCTATTCATACAATTTTAGCTGATGTAAATGAAAAAAAATCAATGTGCAATAGGAAGGCAGCTTTACTGTTGTACAATATTGTCACGTGGTGGTGACGTTGAAGAACACAGTAGCAAAACTGTGAACGACAAAACTAACTTTTATTGGGCGAACCTGTGCCCACAAAACAGGCTACACTTATTGCACAAGGATAGCGGCGAACACGGTCGGTGATCGTCGAAATCTGATCAACGGGTCAAGCGCGTCGGCTTTTATAGAGCAGTCGTCGAATGTTCCAGACTAATCGTTGGGACCCGCGTGCCTTCCACAAAGTTCTACACCATTCGGTTCAGGTGATGAAAACAGATAACATAAGGTTCGGCGACAACAGACAGCGAATAGAAGCATCGATAACTTTCCAGAAACCTCGGATACATGCAGGCGCGTCCGATAACATTTGTTAGGCGGCGAAACGTGGTCGCCCGATAAAGATAAGTACACGTGTCATTAACCCCTCATAAGAAGCATCGACTCAATGCTGCAAACAAACGAAAGTAATAAAGAAACGCACTCGTACCAAAGAAAACAACAAAATAAGGAAGTTCGTCAGCGTCCGTAAAAGGTTTTAAGGCGCACCACGTGGGGCACTTCAGATTGTGCGCGGCGCCGCTTTGAATGCGAAATGCCGTCTGCGACGACCCCATAGTCCATTGCGCCAATACGTCGGATGACCTTGTAGGGTTCGAAATAGCGTCGCAGTAGTTTCTCACTGGGTCCTCGTCGGCGTATCGGGGTCCATACCCAAACACGGTCGCCGGGATGGTACTCGACGAAGCGTCGTCGGAGGTTGTAGTGTCGGCTGTCGGGCCCCTACTGGTTTTTGCTCCGCAGGCGGGCGAGCTGTCGGGCTTCTTCGGCGCGCTGGAGATATGTAGCGACGTCAAGATTTTCCTCGTCAATGACGTGCGGCAGCATGGCATCGATCGTCGTCGTCGGGTTCCTGCCATAAACCAGCTTAAATGACGTGAGCTGTGTTGTTTCTTGCACCACCGTGTTGTAAGCGAATGTTACGTATGGCAGGACCGCATCCCACGTCTTGTGCTCGCCGTCAACGTAGATTGCTAGCATGTCGGCGAGGGTTTTGTTCAGGCACTCCGTGAGAACATTCGTCTGCGGATGGTAGGCAGTTGTCCTCCTGTGACTTCTCTAGCTGTATTGCAGAATGGTTTGCGTGAGCTCTGCTGTAAAAGCCGTTCCTCTGTCGGTGATGAGGACTTCTGGAGCACCATGTCGCAGCAGGATGTTCTCGACGAAAAATTTCGCCACTTCGGCTGCACTGCCTTTCGGTAGAGCTTTGGTTTCAGCGAAGCGGGTGAGATAGTCCGTCGCCACGACGATCCACTTATTTCCGGAAATTGATGTCGGAAACGGCCACAAGTCCATCCCGATCTGCTGAAAAGGTCGGTAAAGAGGCTTGATCGGCTGTAGTAATCTCGCTGGCCTTGTCGGTGGTGTCTTTCGTCGCTGACAGTCTCGCATGTGTTGACGTAACGGGCGACATCGGCGGTCAGACGCGGCCAGTAATACCTGTCTTGTATCCTCGATAGCGTCTGGGAGAAACCGAGGTGCCCAGCGGTCTGATCGTCATGTAGGGCGTGCAGTCTGGGCGCAGCGCCAACGGAACAACAAGAAGGTAGTTGGCGCGGACTGGTGAGAAGTTCTTCTTCACGAGTACGTTGTTTTGAAGCGTGAACGAAGACAATCCACGCTTAAATGTCCTAGGGACAACGTCGGTGTGCCCTTCCGGATACTCGACTAGGGCTTTTAGCTCCGGGTCTCCTCGTTGCTGTTCGGCCAAGTCTTCCGCGCTTATAATTCCAAGGAAGGCGTCGTCATCCTCGTCATCTTGCGGCGGTGGGTCAATGGAGGCGCATGATAGGCAACTCGCATCTGAATGCTTTCGTTGCATGTTACAGTGATTTCGTATTCTTGTAGTCTGAGGCTCCACCGTGCCAGCTGTGCTGAAGGGTCCTTTAAGTTAGCTAGCCAACACAACGCGTGATGGTCGCTGACCACTTTGATTGGCCTGCCATATAATTAAGGGCGAAATTTCGCTGTAGCACAAACGATGGCGAGGCATTCCTTTTCGGTTGTAGAATAATTGCCTTCTGATTTTCACAATGACCGGCTAGCGTAAGCTATCACTTGTTCATGTCCGTCTTTTCTCTGGACTAGGACGGCACCGAGGTCTAGGCTACTGGCGTCAGTGTGTATTTTGGTATCGGCGTGCTCGTCGAAGTGCGCAAGTAGGGCGGCGATTGCATGCGTCGTTTCACTTCTTGAAATGCATCGGCCTGCGGCGTTTCCCACTTGAACTCGGCGTCACATTTAATTAGCTGTGTTAGCGCCTCAGCGATGCGTGAAAAGTCCTGGACAAATCGCCTTGGCACACATGCCAAGAAATCTACGCACTGCCTTCTTGTCGATGGGCTGCGGGAACTTTGCGATGGCAGCTGTCTTCTACGGGTGGGGGCGGACTCCAGACTTGCTGATGACGTGGCCTAGGAACAGAAGCTCATCTTAAGCGAAGCGGCACTTTTCTGGCTTCAGAGTGAGTCCTGATGACTTGATGGCCTCTAGTACTGTTGCAAGCCGCCTAAGGTAATCGTCGAAATTTCCGACGAAGACAATGACGTCATCCAAGTAAACGAGACAGGTCTGCCACTTCAATCCTGCTAAAATCGTGTCCATCACGCGCTGGAACTTTGCGGGCGCCGAGCACAGTCCAAATTGCATAACCTTGAACTCTTAGAGGCCGTCTGGGGGGATGAAGGCGGTCTTTTCAAGATCTCTTTCGTCGACTTCTATTTTCCAATAGACAGACTTGAAGTCCATCGGCGAGAAGTATTTAGCGTTGCAGAGCCGACCCAATGCGTCGTCTATCCGTGGGAGGGGGTATACGTCCTTCTTCGTGAACTTGTTCAGACGACGATAATCGACGCAGAAACGTAGGTTCCCGTCCTTTTTCTTCACCAGGACAGCAGGGGATGCCCGCAGGCTTTTCGACGCCTGGATGATGTCGTCGCGCAGCATTTCGTCGACTTGTTCTCTCATAGTTTCACGTTTTCGCGGCGAAACTTGGTAAGGGCTCTGGCAGAGTGGTCGAGCGCACTCCTCGGTGATTATGCAATGCTTGGCGACTGGTGTTTGTCTAATCCTCGATGACGTCGAAAAGCAGTCTTTGTATCGTCTAAGAAGACTTCTGAGCTGTTGCTGCTTAATCACGGGGAGACTCGGATTTATGTCGAAGTCTGGCTCGGGGACTACGGTCGTCGGGGTAGATGCGACAGAATCCGAGAGCACAACCGCATTGCTGGTTTCCAGAATTTCCTCGATGTATGCGATCGTCGTGCCCTTGTCGATGTGCTTGAACTCCTGGCTGAAGTTTGTCAGTAACACTTCAGTTTTCCCTCTATGCAGTCGAGCGATGCCTCTTGCGACGCAAATTTCACATTCTAGCAGCAGACGTTGGTCGCCTTCGATGACGCCTTCTACGCCAGCGGGTGTTTCGGTGCTGACCGAAATAACAGTGCTGGAGCGAGGTGGGATGCTCACTTGGTCATCGAGCACACTCAAGGCGGGGTGACTACGAGGGCTCTCCGGCAGTATCGCTTTATATTCCGACAGCGTTATTGACTTCGACTTCACGTCGATGATTGCGCCGTGTTGGTTCAGGAAGTCCATCGTCGAAATCTGATCAACGGGTCAATTGCGTCCGCTTTTATGCATCAATCATCGAATGTTCCAGACTAATCGTTGGGACCCGCGTGCCTTCCACAAAGTTCTACACCATTCGCGTCAAGTGATGAAATCAGATAACGTAAGGTTCGGCGACAACAGACAGCAAATAGAAGCATCGATAACTTTCCAGAAACTTCGGATACATGCAGGCGCGTTCCGCGCAGCGCGATAACATTTGTTAGGCAGCGAAACGCCGCCTAACAAGGTTTCAGTACAGTGTGTATGCACAACGTAGGCAACGTATGCTTCCTTTCCCCGTCAGATTGGAAAATTATTTGCTTGTTCGCTCATGTATATTCGCAGGAAACCGACCCAGCGCTAGAAACATATAAAGGCTGCGAAATCAAGGGTTGAGCAACTTAACGCGTGAAAATAGCATTAAAAATCCCTGAGACCATTAAATTTTCTGAGTTCTCTTTTCTTTTTCCATCCTCTCACCATTGCTGAGATATATTCCAGCATCCGGGTAGGCTTAAAGTATTTATCTAAGAACAAGAGACACTTTAAAGCCTAAATTGAATTAGTTGGACTAATTTTGTGATAACCTAATGCAGAATGTTCAACTCACCTGAAACATATTCAAGAAAAATAATGGAAATCGATAGTGAGTTGCTCTGCGCCTAAGGCACAAAAAAGTTGTAAATCAACTTTGCAGAATTTATTACCTACCACTTTGCTTAAGTAATTCAATACTTTGGTTAAGAAGTTTCTATAAATTTTTCTATTAAAGTGATCAGGCACAGGAAGTGCAGACCGGCACATCAGTGGCTGCTGCACATCAGACGCCTTGAGATACGAGCGCGTCGTCGATTACAATGGTAAAAAAACTGTGATCATCAGCAATGGGTCCCACGTTCCCCCCGCTGCCCCCGAGCAAGCAAAATATACAGTGGTTCAACACTCTTGCAATGCCGAAGATACAAGCACTCATCAAACTGAAGCGTGAAGTGCATGCATTTGTTGGAATAATGCATACAACGTACATAGACGCGTTGTCTGGTCACGTGTTACAAAAAAAACCACGTGGCCTTCTCGATGGCTCATATCCCAGTAAGCAAGGAAGAAATTCAATGGTTCATCCCCCCCCCCCTGGGCTGAGGCTACAAGTGATCAGTAAATTGAAGCGAACAGTGTATACATTCATTGAAATCCCCCATACAAAACAAAGAACAGCATAAGTTTCAATCACCTGCTTAGAGAATGCAATGTAAAGTCGAAACGAAATATCGGTGGCGCGATTCTTACCCTGCTTTACGAGCGCACAAAGCCGCAGACTGCGAAAGGAGTAACGCGACGATGCGAGACGGCACATTACTAAGTGTGCAGCAGGCCTTCGCCTTCACTTATTAGAGGAGTGTAACATGCTGCCAATTTTTTTAGCAACAACATATTGCAGACCACTCTACCTCTAGGCAAGTCTTGCGCTTTTGAAAATGTAGCCAGCTGTACCGAAACTCCTCTCATCATTGATTTCTCTTGTGGTTGCTACATGAAGGGTAGCCTGGGTAGCTGAAGACAGCATAGTGAATTTTTTTCAGTGACTCTAGCACCAGTCGAATTGTTTCCAATCTCTTTAGCGCTGTCTTTCTAACTTTTCGTAATTTTCATTGATTCAACTCGCTGATGCCAGCAACTCTTGAAGTCTTCCCTTCGCCACCACTCCCAACCACCCTATTGCTCTTCCCCGTGTTGATAGTCCCACTCAGGCGCAGCGCTGTCAAACTCACAGCGCTATGTCCATCGAACGTCGGGTCGTCGGTCTCACGCTTGAGCATGATCACCTCTAAAAATTCGAGGTCGTAATAACCTAGAAACAATGTTGACTAGAGCTTTTTAACGTCGCCAAGACTAAGAATTCCGAAAGAGCCCACCGTAAGCTTACTGTCGAAGTTAATTCGATCAGCATTCCCGCATTGTAGAGACACCGCAGTGGCTCACTGACTCACTCACGTATTGCATAAGATACCTTTATTAGTAATCTGTATTGATCCTCTTGAGTTTTGAAGTGATTCGGCTGTATGCGACATACACAGTACCCTTGATTGGCCCACTTTGTTACGACCATCACTCGCCAAGGTTACCTCGTTGTCTTTCCGTCTATTTCTCCTCCTTCTCCAAGGTTGCCTCACGACAGTACTACGAAGACCACCCGCCGATGGTGCATGCAGTCACGACAATAGGATTACGAAGAAATAATCACGTCGTTAGAACAACGAAGACATTACGAGTACGACGACATGGGAAAAATGGGGCGTTTGTGTAGTGATGAGGTTAAATAACCGCGACGCAATTACAATGGCATAATAATGGTGGCACACTGCTGATTGATTGACGATTGCACAGTTATCACGGAATGAAGGAGAAATTATGCCCATATGAAGACAAAAGCGGTATGACGACGACGGCATGACAACAATGTTAAGACATTTCTGTAACGATGGTGACGGTGCGATAACAGCGTGACGACGTTGGCCTCGCAACAATGGAATTACAAGTGTACGATGATGACAGAGGGACGACTCTATGATGTAAATGGCGGGACGCCGTCAGCATGAAGATGATCAGATGACGTAGCTGTATTAACGACAATGGAACAACGGGTTCTTCAAAACACCCGTGTACTTAGATTTAGGTGCACGTTAAAGAACCCCAGGTGGTCGAAATTTGCGAAGTCCTCCACTACGGCGTGCCTCATAATCGGAAAGTGGTTTTGGCACGTAAAACCCAATAACTTTTTTTTCTTAACGCTGTTTATTCGAAGGCAAGCAGTTCACGAACTAAATATACCAGCGAACGTGTGCAGCCGGAAGCTTGCATGGCCGTAGAAGCGACGCATGACGCAATGATGGTGCAGGTTTAGCGCTTCGCTGGCTTGAAGACAGTGAGCTGCTGGAGCGGCCCACGGAGCAGTGCCGACGGTGACGGTGCTATCTTGACGAAATCTGAGGCGGCGATATTGACGGCGCAGGCATCTTTCTCTTTTTTTTCCCTTGAGTTTGCCTTCAGAAAGAGAGAGTGCTATAAATGCAGAGTCATTCGTTCTTGTCTCGTAGATTTAAATACGAGCAAAATAAACTCTACATCCCATTCAACCCGGAGAGTAGCGTAAGCGCGGAAGTGTGTGTGCGCGCACGCACACACACACACACACACACACACACACACACACACACACACACACACACACACACACACACACACACACACACACACACACACACACACACACACACACACTCACACACACACACACACACACAGACGACACATATTTGCCCGCATTCACATTTATACGCGTCCACGCGTGCACACACAAACGCGTGTATTCATGCGCGCACATACACGCACTCGTGCGCACCCAGATTCAAATACGGAGACACAAACACGCAAGTACACAAGCACGCACGCTCAAGGCGTGTATACGCATATACACTCCTTCCCTGCTGCCTCGCGAAAACACGCGCGTGCAAACAGGCTGAATAGCACTCGTTCTGCAATCACCGTTCGAACTTCAGCTGTAATAAATGGCTTTACGGTTTAAATTTGGCACTTCTTCAAGTCAATGTGCCCTCTGCCCATAGGGTACAAAACCATTTGCTCCTGTCGTGTGACTTAACCACCCATCCCCGAGCAAAACACTGGTTTAACGCACCCCCAATGTTCCAACTAACTGCCATAAATGCATAAGTTCAAAAGACTACCCTCTTGGTACAGACATTTGAAACTTGCTGGTACTCCACTATTATAATAAAATTGTTTAAAATTTGCCCATTCAGTTATACATGTGAGTTACACACCGGATGGTCAAGTTGCAATATCCAGAATTCCTGAGTATATCCATTCTGCAAGGCACAATAGTATATACTTTTTAAACGTAACACAAAGACATGCGCATGCTTGTTGTTAGGTTGTCGAAGGAATAAAATATGAGCATAAATGCAATGAATTAACAAATACGCCACCCATTCCTACGTTTTAGGAAGTAAAAATAGAAAATATAGTATTTGAAGAGCTCTCCTGAAGAAACCAAAAGTGCAACCAAATCGTGAGTTTTGTGTTTCGGACTGCCGAACTCAGTCCTGGGCGTAGTTAAAAAATATAGTATCACGGCATCGAACCGCTGCCAGCATGACAGGGGACGATGGGTGCTAGTGGTTAAACGACTCGGCCACAGTTTCCGACGTTGCCGCAACTGATACGCTTGGTTATTTATAGATACCACTTTCACTAGCACGTCTGTGCGTCAAAAATTGCTTTTGCGAACCGTGCTACGCCATGTGTAGGGAGTCAAGATAGGCATCAATCGAAAGTTGAGTCTCCGGACTACATACGCTGCACTGGGTATTACGATAGACGCCTTAGTTTTATCACAGGCATCGTTCTTGCCTCGAAAATCGAGTACAAGTTTTCATCGTTTCCATAGGCTTCCATTGCTAAATCTTTCACCGCTGTGGGAACAAAATTCTTACGTGCCCTAGCGTGATCACTGCATTTTGCTCGTGTGGTTTGTCTTCCAGAACACTTCTGTCACCGGCCTTTTTCAGTTATCGACCTGCAGCTTTTGTTATTCGCGAAAAACCTGCTCGCTTTATTGAGAACGCACTAGCTTCGTGCTGGGCCCGCTTGGGGCGCTGGTTGATTCGTGTCCAGAAAAGCTGGATATGTCTGCACCACCGTTTTGGGCAACTAGCTGTTTGAAGGTCGGTCACTATGCAATCAATAGGTCTAATGATCAACTCTAGTGCTTTCTCGTTTGCATGTTGCGATGCTTAAGAAGAATGAATGAGGTAATGGGTAGATGAATTAGGTTAAAAAATAATTCCGCATCGGTCCCGAGAAACTCGCGGGTGGGCTTGAAAAAGAACTCTCGGGAATGGCCGCAAGAACTTCGTGAAGGAAGTAAAAACATTACTGCTACTATCAACCGTAAAGACATTCACAAAGTTTAAAAAATTAATCCTGTTTCTACATACATAAACTCAGTAAGCATGGGTGTAAATTTTTACCTCTACAGGTACGTAGTAAAAAGAAAACTCAGGAACGGGAACGCGGTACGGGACGGGCGGTTGACTTCCATTTCGTGTTATATTTTATATATATTGACTATTGTGTCACTTCTTTGT
Source organism: Dermacentor variabilis (assembly GCF_050947875.1). Lineage (NCBI taxonomy): Eukaryota > Metazoa > Arthropoda > Arachnida > Ixodida > Ixodidae > Dermacentor > Dermacentor variabilis. The sequence goes on along the minus strand of NC_134576.1, from coordinate 53,043,439 downwards.
TTTCGCTGTACTTTAGTTTCACTACATCTTGAATGCGTTGTGATAGCTTTTATTTTGCAGTGAGAGATATAGGGGGCAGCTGACGGGGATAATGCGATAGTACAGATATTTGTTATATTTATCACGTGATCTTTTCATTTCGTCTAGGGCACTAATCGCCGTTAGCAGTAGATGCCATTCCGCCCTAAGTGCAATATTTTCATGTTGCCTGGTTTTGTTCATAACGACGCATTTATAGCACTGCACGCTCATTTCCTGGACAACTGCCTATTTGAAGGAATGATCTGCATGATGTTTAGTGAGTCGAGTTTGAACAGATCTACTATTGACTTGATTTAAGAGCTAGATTTTGTATTGTGTGTTACTTGCTTGTTTTTACTGTAGGTTAGTGTGATTGTACATTGAACGTGTTGCGATATATTCAATTTTGCCATAAAAGATCTAATGGGCAGTTAGCTACAGTCTGTGTACCAGTACAAATATTTATTATGCTTATCACATCATCTTTAAGGCCATAGTTTTGCAACGCTTAACTCATGCCTGACTTTCCTGTGAGAAACATGTCAGAACAAACAAACATTCATTCATGCTAGAAATTCTTGAAATCCTTTGGCTCTGTTCGAATTTTGCATTGAATGTTTTGTACAAACTGAATTCCCTGCTGTGAATGAGTATTAATAAAAACAATTGTGAGAGTAACAGGCTGTAGAACATACCTCCTCGCAGAAATAAAAATACGCCCACACTTTCCTTAATAATCTCTAAAACTGAAGTAAAAGTTCACCCAGTAAACGCCCGGAAAAGTAAGTGGCTGACGGATGTAAAAAAAAGATACTTATACATGAGCCCCAAAAAACTACAGAACGGGCTTGAAAAATTTCTATCTGAAAGAGCTGAGAAAACTCGGCAACGAGGAAAAACAATACTCCAAATTCAGTACCAAGAAACTGGCGAATCGGCTTGAAAAATAACTACCACAAATACCTAGAAAACTGGATAAAGCGTGTAAATAAATGACCCCACATCACCTACAACAAAATCCAGAATGGGCTTGAACAATTGCTCTCATAAACAGCCGAGAAACGTTTATGAATCAGGCAAAAAAATACTCCCACATCAGTCCCAAGAAACTTGCAAATGGGCTTGAAAAGCAACTCGCTGTTACGTTTCGCCTACGACGCGCGGTTTAGCCGGCGCGACTGCAACAAAGCGGCAGACATTTTGGCCCGTTCGGCGTCGCCGCTACGCTCCCCGCCAAGCGCGTCCAGGCATGTTCCGATGCCACGTGTCTTCATGTGCGTGTGTGAGTGTATGTGCCATTGTGCCCGACCGGAGGCGATACGACAGTAGAAGTCACCTTCTCCTCCCAGCCATTGTGCCCGACCGGAGGCGATACGACAGTAGAAGTCACCTTCTCCTCCCAGCCATTGTGCCCGACCGGAGGCGCTACGACAGTAGGAGTTACCTTCTCCTCCCAGCCATTGTGCCCGACCGGAGGCGATACGACAGTAGGAGTTACCTTCTCCTCCCAGTCTTTGTGCCCGACCGGCGGCGCTACGACAGTATGCGTCACCTTATCTCATTGTACAATCACGTGCTCGTCTATTGAGGGGTTCCTTCTTGCCCTCAACTGCGAGAGTATAAAAACAGCTGCCCCCGGACGAAAAAGGAGGGCTCCGATTTCTTCTGTTGAGTAAAGTGCACTCCCGTCTCTCTACTCCGGTCAACCTGACCGCCAACTCTTTGCGATGTTAAAATAAACAAGTTGTTTTGTTGTTACCAGTCGACTCATGCTTTGCCGGGACCTTCGGATGCTTCCAGTTGTACCCCAGGCCGCCAGGCCAACGCTACCCTTGGGGCTTGCGACCCAGGTGCAACAACGGGCGTCAGCGCCGAGTTCCCAACAGGTCGTACCATCGGTGCGACCACAACAACCGTTGCCATCGGTGGGATTCAAACAACTGTCTGCCAGCGGTGAGATCGCGACAACGGAGGCCAGCAGCGAAGAGATGCAGTTGACTGTATGCTGAGCAGCTCAACAACGATCCGGGAGCAGTGCAACGAGCCCTGTGTGATGACTGGTTGCCTGCAGCGGAACGACTGCGCTGGACTCTTGGCTGCGAGGTTTGGTGAGTGCGGGACTTTCTTCTTCTGAGCTTTGCCAGGCTTTTGTTAGTGTCAGAAACAGAGCTGGTAATTGTGGTTGTCGTTGCTGCCGGGTTAGATTGCGGCAAGACAATAATAGGCAGTAGAGAAAGCAGCATTCAGAGCAGCCATGGATTTGAAGTCGTTGCGCAAACCGAAATTGTTGGAGCTTGCAAGAGAGTTGGGTCTGGATGTCTCGGACAAACTCAGAAAACCAGAACTGCTAAAGGCTATTCTTGAGTTAGAGGCTGAGGATGACGAGCTGTCGGAATGCCTTGAGACTATTGAGGAGAGGTCAAAAAGACAGGAGCGCGAACTTAAAGAGCAAAAAGAGAAACATGAGCGCGAACTTAAAGAGCAAAAAGAGAAACAGGAGCGCGAACTTAAAGAGCAGAAAGAAAAAGAAGAGCGCGAACACGCTTTGGAAATGAAGCGTCTCGAGGTAGAGATGGAACGCGCTCGTAATGGAAGTCAGGCACACGGTGCAGGAGAACGCGTATTGTTCAAAATGACTGACCTGATGCGGCCGTTTAAGCTTGGAGAGGACATTGGTTTGTTCCTGGTTAACTTTGAGCGAACGTGCGAGAAGCAGGGGTTCTCTCGGGAAACGTGGCCACAGCGCTTGCTCACTTTGTTACCCGGCGAGGCGGCCGACGTAGTCGCTCGCTTAGATAGGGAGGAGGGAGAGGATTTCGACAAAGTGAAATCGAGTCTGCTAAAAAAGTACCGGCTGTCAGCGGAGGCGTTCCGTCGGAAGTTTCGGGAAAATGAGAAAGGCAAAAGTGAGTCATATACAGAGTTTGCGTACAGGCTTATGTCAAACATGCAGGAGTGGCTCAAAGAAGAGAAAGCGTTTGGTGACCACGATAAAGTTCTGCAGTGTTTCGGGCTAGAACAGTTTTATAGTCGGTTACCGGAGAACGTGCGGTACTGGGTCTTGGATAGGCCAGACGTTTGTACGGTGGCTAAAGCCGCTGAGCTAGCCGAGGAGTTTGTGACGCGTCGGGCTCGCGGAGCTAAGGACGGTCAAAAGGGTGAATTTGGCTCGAAGTTTGAGAGGCCGAGGTTCACGCCCATGAGATTAAAGGGGGACACGCGTAGTGAGGATGCGAGTGAAAGCAGTCCGACCAAACGTAAAGAGACGGCGGCAGCCAAACGCAGAAAGCGGTTCGAGATGAGGCGAGCGCGCGTTTGTTATACGTGCCAGAAGCCGGGTCACTTTTCGGCGCAGTGTCCGGAAACAACACCAAAAGTTGTGTTTTTTTCATTATGCAGCACTGACGAGAACATGAAGCTTCTCGAGCCTTACATGCGAGACCTCCTCGTGAACGGGAAAGAGTGCCGAGTGCTTCGCGACTCCGCAGCTACGATGGATGTAGTTCACCCCTCTTACGTAGAACCCCATATGTTCACGGGCGAGTGCGCATGGATCAAGCAAGCCGTGGAAGCTCATAGCGTGTGTCTGCCGGTAGCAAAAGTGCTTATCGAAGGACCTTTCGGAGCGCTTGAGACGGAGGCCGCAGTGTCATCTATGCTGCCCCCCCAATACCCGTACCTATTTTCGAACAGGTCCGATCACCTCCTGCGCGAGAAGGGGCTTTTGTTTGGTGAGGCTAGCGTTCAGGCCTTAACCAGGTCGAAGGTTCGGGAGCTCGCTGCAAAGGCGGTAGTTGCGGGGCCGACGTTATCGAACAATGAGAAAGGGTCAGAGGTGCAGCAAGCTGACGAACTGAATAAAATTGAGCCTGTAGCGTTGAAGGCGCCAGATACTGGAGAGGAAAATCCCGATGCGGGAAAGTTAGAAGAGCTATCTGCAGATTTGCTCATCGCGCCTACGTCAGACGGACTTGAGAGGTTGCTAAAAGTCAGCCGGTCGGCTTTGATAGCCGAGCAAAAGAAGGATGGTAGCCTAGAAAACATACGCTGCAATGTCAAGGAAGGTATCGCCAGGAAAAATGCGCGTTTTGTGGAAAGAGGTGGAGTCCTGTACCGGAAGTATCTAGACCGCAGAGGAGTGGAGTTCGATCAGCTGATCGTTCCTCAATGCTATCGTCAGGATCTGTTGCGCTTGACGCATGGGGGTTCGTGGTCCGGACACCTAGGAGTTAAGAAAACTAAGGACCGTCTCTTGCAAGAGTACTATTGGCCAGGGTGTTTTCGGGACGCAGACCATTTCGTGAGGACATGTGACACCTGTCAGCGGGTGGGCAAACCAGGGGACAAATCGAGGGCGCCGTTGAGATTGATACCTATCATTACGGAGCCTTTTAGACGGCTCGTTATTGATACAGTGGGACCTCTGCCGGTAGCAGCCACGGGGTACAGACACATTTTGACTGTGATCTGCCCAGCGACAAAGTTCCCTGAAGCAGTGCCGCTTAAAGAACTCAGCTCAGTTGAGATAGTCAATGCACTACTGTGCATATTTGCGCGAGTTGGTTTTCCTGCGGAAATCCAATCAGATCAGGGCACAGTGTTTACTGGCGCTTTGACGACAACTTTTCTCGAAAGGTGTGGGGTAAAGCTGCTACACAGCTCAATGTACCACCCACAGTCGAATTCCGTTGAGAAGCTCCACTCCGTCATGAAGCGCGTGTTGAGAGCATTGTGTTTTGAACATCGAACTGACTGGGAGCTGTGTCTGCCTGGGGTGATGTTTGCATTAAGGACCGCGCCGCATGCGGCTACGGGGTTTTCGCCAGCTGAACTGGTGTACGGTCGCTCGCTTCGGTCTCCGCTTCGCATGCTTCGAGAATCGTGGGAAGGCAGGGGCGACGACCCAGTCGTGGTGGAGTACGTGCTTAAGCTCCTCGAACGCTTAAGAAGGGCACAGGAGTTGTCAGGTGAAGCAATGGCAAAGGCCCAGCAGAGGGCCAAGGTTTATTATGATCGGACAGCCAGGGCCCGTCGTTTTGAGGTGGGCGATGAGGTCATGATATTGCGCACATCGCTAAACAACAAACTAGACGTGCAGTGGGAGGGCCCAGCACGAATTGTTCAGAAACTGTCGGACATTAACTACGTGGTAAGTCTGCCAGGAAAGCGGAAAGCACAGCAAGTTTACCACTGTAATCTGCTCAAACCTTATAGACAAAGGGAAGCAGTGGTGTGCATGATGGTAAACGTTCCTGAAGAGCTTCCGCTCGAGCTTCCGGGACTAGGCTCAGTGACGAACAGGGAAGACACCGGTCAAGTCATTAGTGACCTTATCAGTAAAGCACCGCTTTCGCCTGAGCAGAAAACCGAACTACACCAGCTATTACAAGAGTTTCAAGGTCTGTTCTCTGAGAGGCCTGGTAGGACTTCTGTACTTACTCATGATATAGAACTTACCTCCCCAGAGCCAGTACGATCCAAGGCGTATCGGGTGTCACCCCGCCAGAGCGAGATTATGGAGGCTGAGGTAAAGAAAATGCTACAGCTCGGTGTTATTGAGGCAGGTGAGAGTGATTATACCTCCCCTTTGATTTTAGTTGAGGTACCGGGCAAGGAACCTCGTCCTTGCGTCGACTACCGCAGGCTTAATTCCATCACTAAGGATCAAATTTATCCGATCCCTAACATCGAGGAGCGCCTTGAGAAAGTTAGTAGCGCTCAGTTTATTTCCACCCTAGATCTTGTCAGGGGTTATTGGCAGGTTCCACTTACAGAAGAGGCTGGTAGGTATGCGGCGTTCATTTCACCAATGGGAACATTCCGTCCTAAAGTGTTGAGTTTTGGTTTGAAGAACGCGCCATACTGTTTTTCAAGCCTCATGGATAAAGTGTTGCGGGGACAGCAAGAATTCGCTTTACCGTATCTAGACGACGTAGCGATATTCTCCGCATCCTGGTCTGAGCATATGGCACACTTGCGGGCAGTGCTAACCCGCCTGCGCGAAGCGGGCTTGACAGTCAAGGCTCCTAAGTGCCAGTTAGCACAGGCCGAGGTTGTCTACCTCGGTCACGTGATTGGTCAGGGTCGTCGCCGCCCCTCTGAAATAAAGGTGGCCGCTGTGCGAGACTTCCCGCAACCGCGCACGAAGACCGATATTCGGTCGTTCTTAGGTGTCGCCGGCTACTATCAGAGGTACATCCCCAGGTACTCTGATATCGCGGCTCCCCTGACGGATGCTCTAAGAAAGACAGCGCCTCAAACAGTCGTCTGGGACGAGACAAAGGAAAGAGCTTTTAGCGCCCTAAAGAGTGCCCTAATAAGCCAGCCTGTGCTACGATCGCCAGACTATACAAAAGGGTTCGTTGTTCAGTGCGATGCTAGTGAGCGAGGCATGGGCGTTGTACTGTGCCAACGGGAAAATGGAGAAGTAGAACACCCCGTCCTGTATGCTAGTCGTAAGCTGACCAGTCGTGAGCAGGCGTATAGCGCCACCGAGAAAGAGTGTGCATGTCTCGTGTGGGCCGTTCAGAAATTGTCATGCTATCTAGCCGGCTCGAGGTTTATCATTGAGACGGATCACTGCCCTCTCCAATGGCTGCAGACCATCTCTCCCAAAAATGGCCGCCTCCTGCGCGGGAGCCTCGCTTTGCAACAATATTCCTTTGAGGTGCGTTACAAAAAGGGGAGTCTCAACGGTAACGCCGATGGCTTAAGTCGAAGCCCCTAACGTAGGAATCAGCCTCAAAATTGTTTGTTACTGATGTTTTTCTTCCTGAGGCAGGATTTTTTTAACATATTGCTTTTGTTTAGTGTTTCAAAGTGATGATATGCTTTCTAGTGCAATTTTCCAATTTGTGGACGCGTTCTGAGTGATGCTAGACTACTGTAAGGAACTAGGCAGTGGTATAAAAAGGGGAAAGAGCCTGGCAGGGCTTACTGAGGGTTGTGCCGTGCTTGCTGACTGAGCGGTTGAGTTTCAGCGTAGTTCTAACGCTTGCCGGGAACGAGGACAAAAATGTGAACTCTCCCGAAGTCACTTTGCAGTGTCCCGTGCGAACCTGAACGAGAGAACGAGGCCTTCTCTGTGCGCTGCGCTCAAGAAACGTCCAGGGACGCCCGACTTTGGTTATGAGCATCATCGAGCGACATCCCTCCGGACAGCGGATGCAGTCCCCTGTCCATCGGGATCTCCTTCCCCCGGCGGGGCGGTCTGTTACGTTTCGCCTACGACGCGCGGTTTAGCCGGCGCGACTGCAACAAAGCGGCAGACATTTTGGCCCGTTCGGCGTCGCCGCTACGCTCCCCGCCAAGCGCGTCCAGGCATGTTCCGATGCCACGTGTCTTCATGTGCGTGTGTGAGTGTATGTGCCATTGTGCCCGACCGGAGGCGATACGACAGTAGAAGTCACCTTCTCCTCCCAGCCATTGTGCCCGACCGGAGGCGATACGACAGTAGAAGTCACCTTCTCCTCCCAGCCATTGTGCCCGACCGGAGGCGCTACGACAGTAGGAGTTACCTTCTCCTCCCAGCCATTGTGCCCGACCGGAGGCGATACGACAGTAGGAGTTACCTTCTCCTCCCAGTCTTTGTGCCCGACCGGCGGCGCTACGACAGTATGCGTCACCTTATCTCATTGTACAATCACGTGCTCGTCTATTGAGGGGTTCCTTCTTGCCCTCAACTGCGAGAGTATAAAAACAGCTGCCCCCGGACGAAAAAGGAGGGCTCCGATTTCTTCTGTTGAGTAAAGTGCACTCCCGTCTCTCTACTCCGGTCAACCTGACCGCCAACTCTTTGCGATGTTAAAATAAACAAGTTGTTTTGTTGTTACCGGTCGACTCATGCTTTGCCGGGACCTTCGGATGCTTCCAGTTGTACCCCAGGCCGCCAGGCCAACGTTACCCTTGGGGCTTGCGACCCAGGTGCAACAACGGGCGTCAGCGCCGAGTTCCCAACAGGTCGTACCATCGGTGCGACCACAACCGTTGCCATCGGTGGGATTCAAACATCGCGGGAATGGCCGCAAGAACTTCCTGAAGGAAGTAAAGAAATAGTACTACTACCGACGCTAAATACCTTCACACAGATTGTAACATTACTCCCGTTTCTACAGAAATAACCTTAGTCAGCATGGGAGTAAATTTTTACCTCGACAGGTACACGGTCGTCCACTTCCAATTTGAACACGGCTCCGGGCGAGGCCGGCGCTCCGCGGAGCGCCGGCCTCGCCGGCCGCTCGGAGCCGTGTTCAAATTGGAAGCGAACGATCGTGTACGTAATAAACGAAAACCCAGGGCGGTTTACTCCCAATTCACGTTCACCTTCAATACCACGTGACACCGTGACGTCACGACAGAGGAGAAACGAGGCTCCAACTCGCGCCGTCGCTCGCGGCGTCGCCTTCAAGGCTGACCACGTTACACCGTGACGTCACGACAGAGGAGAAACTGGGCTCCAACTCGCGCCGTCGCTCGCGGCGTCGCGGCGGTACAGCTGCGCTTTTTTCTAGGTGGCTTTGGCTCAACTCTTGCAAGATGGGCTGGGTGGGAATCGAACCAGAGTCTCCGGAGTGTGAGACGGAGACGCTACCACTGAGCCACGAGTACGATGCTTCAAAGCGGTACAAAAGCGCCTCTAGTGAATGCGGTGTTGCCTTAGAAACGAGCTGTTTCTAAGGCTCAGGCGTGCGTCGCTTGCTCAGGCGCACATTTCGTTGCCGCGCCGAACGCTGCGTTGCTCGACGGTCACCGCGTCCAATGCGGGGCGCGTAGTCGCTGCGCCGTATCCCATTGTCTTACACCCCTTGGCGGGTCGACGGGAACGCTGTCGCGTTCCACTCTTGAAGGCGAAGCAGAGGAACGCATGAGTTGTTTCTTCGTCTAGCCGAACCAAATATAGCCAAGCAACAGCAGTTTACCAGGCTAAACAGTGGTTCAACAACTAAAATAAAGGCTAGTATGCTTCGCATCCTGGGCTTAACCTTAGCTAAGCCACAGCCATTTTTTTTAAAGTGTACGCGGCACAATGAAGTCATCTAACATATTAGAATTCACTGCTATTTTTTACACCGATAAAGTTTCGTCACTGGCACATTTACCTGCCCTTAGGCATTATTTAGTGCTAGATTCCTCATTTTAATGCGGCGTCCCTACCATCACTTAAATTAGAAACAAATATTTGCTTTACGAGAAAGGCCTCTATACCTATATGAATAATAAACTTATGGAATTTGCCCACTCGTCCTTTAGTGGTTTTTAGAACGTTGTGTGTAAACTCAATGGCTTCTTTTTGAAAAATTGGCTTCATATCCATGCTCTGAAAGTGGTTGGACAGCAAAGCTGTCAACGACACCTACATTGTAAACATAAGTTAGTCGGTATGAGCGTTTTAACAGCTGAAATGCCATTTGCCCCCCCCCCCTCCCCCCGCTCCAGCTCAATATAAGTGCCCCACGAAAATAAGTAAAATAAGCAAAAGCCATTTTACACGAGACCTTAATACAGGGGGCAGTGCGGTTGTAAAATACGGCCATATCTGACACGAACCAAATAGCCAAAAGAATAACTCAGCCCTGACCAACCCGGCTGCCAGCCCGAGCGACAATTTGAGTAGACTTATTTCTGCTGTCAGATTCCACACATCCTGCGCAGTGTGTTCCGCGCTGTTTTTCTGTTCGGAGTAGCCACGCCTTGGCGCTGCACAGGGCGCCGAATGTCAAACCCGCGCGGAGGAGCGCAGGATTCCGGAGCGCGTGACCAAGCAGCAGCCATTACCAGCAACGGCGCATTCTTCTACCGTTGCTGATGTCTCTAACAGATTTGACGCCACAATTTAAATTGAAATTGATTTATTCATTACAGATTACAGCTTGTAAAAGAACAGCAATATACAGAAGGAGGTCCCATAGTCATTGGCTGTATCGGCACCTCGAGGAGGTCCCGATAGAGCCAGACTCTACGTTAAATGATTTTGCACGAACATTGCACGTTCTATGAGTGTGCATGCGTTCTTAGTGAGCAGACGCGCTGATATGACTTATCAAAGGCCTCAGTACAACATGGTGCAATAGTTGGCTATTCAGAAACATTTTGCACGATCACGGTGTTTGTTGCAGCTTTGTCGTTTCTGAAGCAAGTCGAGTGCTTAAGTGAAGCGAGAGTACTTCAAATCATAATTTCAAATGATGAGGGACTTTACGAAGTCTTTGAGACCTGTTAATTGGATTGCTGTGAGCATTCGATATGTTCGCCGAAGCTCCATCCACTACAAGGAAAGTTACGGACAGTGCGACGTGAGATAACCTTCGCCACCTAATCGCAGCCTTAAGATGTGGGGTCTCGCTAACGTTTACTGTGGTGCGCACATGTGCGTGTTTGTGCAGCGATCATATGAGTGAAAACCGGTGGCGCTTCTTTGTGCACCGTATCTACTAGCTGCCGAGTACATGCCGTAAATCCCTTAGCTCGTACGATTGTGTGTAGCAGAGCGCTTGCTAAATGCACACTGTGCAGGTTTGCCGGTATTCTCCGTGCTATCGCCTACCTCTACGAGCCCACACCGCTGATTGTGCAGGCAGTGCGCGATTGCGGTGCATAGCCCCGTAGCCTATTTATTCTCTTATTTATTTTCGTTCTCCTGAAGTAGGAGCAAGAAACGTGGCTGTTTTAAAGTACACGCGAAGACGTACACAAAATCTGCTACTAGATTCGTGTATGAGTTTCCGCTGTTTTGAGCTAAGAGATATGTCCGCCAGACTGGGTGATGCGTAAATGAGCGTGCGTGGGCACATGAGCTGTACTGAAAGGCAAAGACGGAGCCCCATATGCCTAAGCACTGCAATTCACTTCCGTGTGAGCTACGACTGGACAAGACACGGATTCTTGGAAAAAGCAGGGACCCCACGGCACGCGAGTTGTTAGAGGCGTTTCATATTAAAAAGGTTCGTGTTGTATTAAAAACACATCAGTTTTACTTTTGCATGCTGAAAGCAGGTCTTTTTATAGCTGGCGTGTGTGGCGTGTTTATTGGAGTGTTGCGCGATTGAAGCTGTTTTGCATGTCGCGCATTCGCCAACATGTATATATTGCATGTTGAACAATAAAGAATAAACAGTCGAAATTTGGCTTCTTGTTCTCTTCAAAAATTGTCCTTCCTTGTTTGCGCCAAAGCGACAATATTTATGGTCTGCTCAGCAATATCAACTGACCAGCCCAGCAACATGTACTTCTGGATCACATTTCTTCCAGAGTGGGCCCTTTTACTAACTACGACAGCTACGTTTCAAATGTCGACACCCTAACAAGCCGCAATGGTGACTCGACTTGCCGAGCAAGGCTCAACGCCTTCTATTTGCGAAAAGCCAAGTACCAAAAGAAGCAAGTGCTTTCTTCGGCGATGTCACGCCTTCGCTCAGAAACGCCAAGTGAGTGCGCAGGATTTCAAAATTGTAACTGTGTAGGCAAGTGCGATTGTTCTATGACTGGCTTCCTGCACTGTGCTTTAGGATGGACCCAGCGTGGTTGGCTCTGCAAAAGTTTCGTGCCGCTAAACGCTAAGCTGCCTGCTTTACTAAGGCAAAGTGGAACCAAGTGCTCAGGGACGCCCGCCGCATCCACTAGAGGCGTGCACGCGGGCGGCTCAATGTAGCCTGGTTGTGATGGGAGATGTTAGATTCCGGGAGAAAATGTCGCATGTATTGGAAAAGGGGACCGAGTTTAGCTACGAACCTTCACTGCCGGCTCACCAGTTGCTAGCCATGAACCAACGAGTTTCCGGGAACGTAGACGTGGAGGACCGGTACCGCTGCTTACAGGAGGGCTTACAGGAGGAAAAGCTTTCATCTGTCCGCCCCACGGAACCTACAGGGGGTATAGTGGCCTTCTTCAAGCGCAACAACTTGTGCCTAATTCAGGCCAATAAAAGTGGTGGTTCGTAGCAATGCCCGAGGACATGTACAACTTGAAGGCAAAACAAGCGGTGGAGAAGAACTTCGTCCGGAAAAAAGCCAAGGAAAATAGAGCGAAAAGCAAGGATGCAGTTCTATACAAAGATCTGGAACTGACGAGACTGCAACGTTCCATCGGAACTTGTAAGAACAACGCCCTTTCTGTTTTCTTCACGGCTAAAACGCACAAGCCAGAGGTTCCGTTTAGGAGAATTATTAACGAAGGGGGACTTGACAGAATGTGGTTATTCAGTTTTTAATGAGACACCTTAATTCAATTGTTGCTGAGAACCCGTTTCTGGCGGGGAGTTCTTCATGTGTCAAGCACTTTCTGCAGACGAATCCATCGATAGGTTACTTGTTTTCCATGGACGTTGAGAGAGAGAGAACTAAACTTTTTTGTGCGGAAACGGCAATCCGAGTGGAGACCCAGTTCACCCTACACTCTAAGAAAAAAGAGAGTAAAAAGTGAGTCATGGCAACTTGACTCTCTTTTTTCTTCCGAAGACCCACTTTTACGCGAGTAGTCAGAAAACAAGGGTCAACATTTGCGCATGGATCGTTTGACTCTCAATAGCACGCGAAGAGTCGTCGTGGAAGATCGCCATTCCTCTGATATTCGAGATGAGTCTGGCGAGAGAAAGATTTTAATGCAGGAGAAGAAATACCAGATAAACTCTTCTGTTTTAGGCAGGCCCTCTGGGTTCCTGTCCTAGTTGTAATGCGGTGTATAATTCTTTCATCCTTGTCATGTTCTGCAATTACTTCGAACTCTATATATTGATTTTCCTTGACCATGTTTGTTGATACCTCGCACCCTTAAGCAATAGCTGGTTTCCTATGCTAAGGAAGACCTGGATTTGTCACACTGGATTCTGACCATAAGTAAATCTAAAGAAAAGTATTGGCTACTAAAGAGGGCATAGCAACGAGATAACAAGTTCAGTAGGCGCACTCAACAGTGTCGATTGTAAGTGTAATTCCGTGACTTAAAATTAAATTTTGAAAATTTAAGTTCCAAAATCAAGATCTTGTTATGAGGCGCACGGTAATGGAAAGCTGCAGATTTATTTTCAGCAGCTTGGGTTATTTAACTTGTACTGAATGCACGGTATACGCGCGTTTTCGCATTCTGACGCCGTTGGAATGTGACTGACGTGGTTGTGGTTGGACCCGTCACCTCGAGCTCAGCAACGCAACACCAAATTCACTGGGCTACCGCAGTGCGTTGCGTTCCGTGACTAGAAACAAATATTAGCGTACGCAACACTGCTTTGGAACCCCCTAGAAATATAAAAACAAAAATACAGCAGTTTCCCCCCAATGCTGCATGAACCACTGCACGAACTATTGCACGAACCAAGGTTCGTAGTTTCATCGGCTGAATAAACTGCAGTAAACATTCGCTTATTCCTTGAATTAGCAAGCACTGGGTCACGCGCGCAAACATCAACAGATCTCACTCAATGACGGCGAACACTCGCTGTGACAGCGTTGGCGTGGTGAATGGCGCGAACAGAGCGGACCGAACGCGTCAGCTGCCTCTTCCTTCAAAGCGTCTCCGAAAATTTGCGCTATCGGAGCGCACCCTTCCTTCCCCCCCCCCCCCCCCCGCAGCTTTCCATACATCAGAAATTATCGCCAAAACAGAGCGAGGATGGCGCAAGACCGGACTAGCGCAACGGCTAGAAGAGGAGAAGCGAGCAAAAGTAGCGCCACCCTCTCCCGGCTTGCGCGCGTTTTATCACGTGGCCTCCCTAGCTACCTGACTTGGGGCGCCCATCCAGCCGGGCTCAGCGTCGAACACTTCCTTTAACGCGCACAGCCAACGGCTCGGGAAGGGATCTTATCGCACTTGACTTTATACGTAAGCTCACGGTAACACCGACAGATATATTTCGACGGTTGTGCCCATCTAACTGCTTCGCAAAATTCGCAATAAACAGAACATTTTACTAAGGACCAACAACGCTGCTTCTCCATGTCGTGATACAGCGGTGAACGATATTTCTGGAAAATGTGTTGCTAAATCTCCGTCAAATGACTACGCTCGCATTTGGTGACAGCGGAACGCAGTCGCAAGAAATTGTGGAGGAAATACCAGAGTTCTGGCAGCTTCAGGTGCACTAGATTATTCAGTAACGTCGGCGGCTTTGTGGTTATACCGTACATCAGAGCAAACTGCACTCGACAAAGATCAAGGGTAGCCGCACCGTTATAGCTAAGCAAATTAAGCACAATTACGCCGCGTCTTCCCGCTTCGAGCACGCTCCGACAGCCCAAGGATAGATATTTCAAACGTAACCACACTCGGACGAGCAAATTTTGCTTCTGCGAAGTGAACGCAGCGGGTATTTCAAGAAGCGTGCTAAATTCACGGCTGTTTCATTCGTGAACGTTGCTTACGTGACATAAAATTACCAGTGAGCAAAACAGTTATTTCAACGCAACGAAAGAAAACAGAAAGTAGCGCAACTGTTTTGCTCAGTTGTGTGGATGCAAATTATCCAAAGCCGAAGCCGTCAACAGCATGACGCCATTTTTCAGTTGTGTTGCATCTCGCGCGAGTACGTTGGCGTCGAGTGGTGGTTCTTTATCCTATGGAGTGGTTCTGAAAGCGCTGCGTTAGGGGCGACTGCAACCAGGCGTTGCGGCAAGTTACGATGGGAACTTCTGTCCGTGCTGTGTGATTGCGACGAGGAGGACTGCCGCCAGCAGCGGCGTGTCGCCGATTTCATCTTTGCCGACATCGAGCAAGTGCAGCTCGCCGGACCGTCACAAGCGCCGGAAATGTCGCGTTTTGATCTGCGTTTTCCTTGTGATATGGGAGATCGCAACGCAGAGATGACCAGATGCATACGAAAGACTACCAGCGGAGAGTGACCTGTGCCATATTTCTCTTAACCTTTCAGGTAAGCACATCAACTTTTGTTCCGAGTTTACAAACGGCGCGTACTCTGCCCTTCCAGTACGGCTACATATTGCGCCACGTTTGTCTTCGCAGTTCACAGACGTTTCAAAGGCATGCGTGCGCGCATGTATGCGAAAATACTACTGGCAGACGGAAGCCTCAGGAGAGCATCTGAAATTATAGCAAAGCTGTACTGCCATAGATAAACACCGTTCTTAACGACTCCAATGACGAGTGGCCTGTCGCATCGAAAAATCCGTAGAATACCAAGTACTGCGTAACTTGAAGTGTAGATACAATACTAGCACCAGTGTGACTCGCTGGCGAAGACAGGTTGTCGAAAAAACAGTTGTGTATTCTGAAGATTTACTAGCGCTTTAGGTATATTACCGCGAATAATAAAAACGCTACCACGCTGTATGGCAGTGTCAGGCGATGTGGCAGCACAGATATTTTCGTAGGGGTAAGGCGGCTGCATGCACGAGCGAACAGACGCAACGCTTTAAAAGCGCTGATACAGAACAAATTTAATGTGCATTTGGCGTCAAGTCGGAAACACATTAGCTCACGCTATAAGCCGATGTATAATGTTATTATTTTTTATGTAATCTTTATTTTCACGGTTGTAAATGTTTAAAAGCATGAATTTGTTACAACCTTTATACTGTAAATCCTACTAGGCCCCCAAAACCTGGCTGTGTTATGTAGAGAATTTGTGCTATTCCTACTGGATTTTCTATTTCGAGTCCGGTGTTTTATGAAAAAGAGGGTCTTTTTATTTGGAGTCATATGCTAGTGCAGATATTTGGCAAGCAGAAATGAGTTGATTGCAAAGTTGTATCTCCCAATGAGCTGCATATGAACCCAAGTTTATCCTGTCTTGGCTATTGCAATGTGCATATAACAATTTTAAGTATATACCGCCGTAGTTGGCTCAGTCGCTGTAGCGTGTTTTGTAAAAGTAGAAAGCTAGGATTATTTTACTGTTTTCAGGCAGAAATACCTTTTTTTCTTGTACCAAGAAACGCTCACAGCATTGAATGAAATGAGGTGTGGTGTATTTTTCTACTAATTTAATAAAGGAAATTTCGTCTGCGGTGTTTTAGATTAGTTTACTTTCTTTTACTAAGCAATGCGCTATCTCCTTTACTACTGCTGTTGTTCTGTGTATCTTTGTAATTTTGAAATGTACTTTAAGTATTCAAGAAATGGCAACATCCAGAAGAAGACGCCATCTTATCCAGCACGTTATGGGGGAGACAGATCGTAGCAGGCACTTTTGCATATCTCATTAGCATATGATGCTATTTGTTGTAATTTTTGTGTCCACTTTCCTGGCCTTCATTCATTTCAGCATTATTTTGAAAAGGGTAATACTATTACATCGAGATAGAGTAATCGTCCAATAGAGAGACATGGCTGTAGGAGACGACACACATAAGCCTCCTTTGTCCGTATCTCTATGTTGCGCAGTTACTCTGTCATTATCTACCAACAAGCACAAATTCTTCATCAGCTACATTTACTAATTCTTCGTTATTACAATGTTTTGATACAACATTGAAAGTACAGAGGTACACAGGAGGACAGAGACTTGAAATGATGAAGAGCCGTAGAACAAGGAGCATCGCTGGAGCCAATGTTTCGACAAAGAGGAGATAAGTTTTCTTGCCAAAGATTGGCTCCGGTAAAATTTCTTGTTCTATCACTATTTACGATTAAAAGACAGCATTATTGCTCTTGTTGAAGTATGATGCATTATGGAATAAAAATTACCATGGTAAATGTCAGGAAAGTCAAATTTCTTGTGTATTTTAATGTTACAGCGAAAGCCAGAAAAACAAGATGTAGAGAACCACATTGTTATTTGTCACTACCCAGTTTGGCCAGCTTCATTCAGAGCTTGCACTTTGCTGCATTAACGACCACTGGAATTCATTATTTGAATTGCTTCGTGATTTACTTATATCTAGAGATATTGAACTTGTTCTAATGCAGCTTAACATAGTGCGTGTAAAAAATATACGATGACATTTTAAGAGGCTTGCAGTTGACTAGCACATCACTTGATGTTATGAGCTCAGGTTTCCATTGAGCTTCCATGCACAAATCGGATGCACATTCTTTTTTGTCATTGCTAGGATTTGCATAAAAATAAGTACCATTTCTTCTTTGTCGACGTTCTAGTTGTGTTGCAGGACCTAAATTTTTACCTTTATTTGTATTGGTATGCATTTTACACAGACAGCTGAATTTTTCTTGTAAATTGTGACATGGTAGGACTAAGAGAATTTGTGCAAATTTGCTGCAGATACATTCTGGCGGCCCCCACCCCTGCATCCTACCACCACCGTATCCTGACTACGTCCATCAGGGAGCTTGAAACCTTTGGCGGCTCCTGCCATTGCGTCCTGCCACCACCGTGTTCCAACTACGTCCACTAGGGAGTTGGCAGCCTTAGTGATGATGCCAAGCAGGCTGTAGCCTAAAAAAGATTAAGGTAAATACATGTAATTAAGCGGCAACTTTTTGAGTGAAGTGGCTTGTAGCCACTCAGCAATGAAAGAATTAACTTCGAAGCAGTTTAGACTCCCTGCTATCGTTGCAGGAATGCTCAAGTCCATGCATTTTGCCTTAGCCGCCAAAGGCTATGTGGATTAGACGAAACGCGATGGAAATTTTGAAACTAGTAGGAGACCACTTGTACAATTTTTTTTCTTGCTTAACACAAAACTGCTTTGATAAAGCTTAAGCAATTTAAAAACAATACAGTGTACTTTCAAAGATGGTATTGGGCATAAATTTACTAGGACTGCCTCAATAGTAAGTATGCCGATAAACTTACACCAAAACTGTCTTTTTTTGCTAGTTCATCCTCATCTGTTCACTGCTGCATAATTTATCTTCCTGAAACCAGTTTTTGCATGCAGCACAAGTCCTAAATATGTGGATTACGTAAATTTGCAGCTTTTGCTGCAAGCCAGTTCTATGAAAATAAAGTTAATAGGCTATTTTGTCCATTTTTAATGACCCATAATAAACTGAGCAGTGGCTAATAAGCAGTTCAATTTTTGGTGTAAGGCCTCTCTTTATTGTCCTGAAAAATTTGGCCCTCTTAATGAAGGAACCAATTGTTTGGCTGTGCCTTTTATGATGCATAGTTTGGTGCGTTACACAAGTATTTCTTGAAATTAACATTTGTCGTATATCGAAGGGCCTCCAGTTTTTCAAAAAGAAATTTCAAGTGGTCGTGTGCCAGGTCGGGACAGCATGTGTAGACGGAAGGATAAAACGTGGAGGCAATTGGAGTCTGCTCAGGCATCTGCTCAACGAAAGAGGCACTAAATCGAATAGATGTACGGCAGTAGCGAAACTGGTACACCAGCAAAATCAGACTGCAAGCGCAGAGAGCATAATGGAGCGATTGGCTACTAAATACTGGCCTCTCAGGAAAGAAGATCAGGATATGAGTTATCCGGATTACTTAGGGGTAGAATGCAAATATATGGATCAGGAATTCACCGAAAGTGAGGTACGCACGGCACTGTATGATCTGAATAGTAGGTCAGCAGCTGGCCCGATGGCATCTCTAACAGATTGCTTAAGAATTTGGACGACGATTCAATAAAATATCTGACCACATACATTAATGACCTATGGAAAGATGGGGTATATCCAGAAGAATGGAGGACGGCTAGTACTATCTTAATACCAAAGCCGGGCAAGCAACTCAACTTGGATAATCTGAGGCCAATTTCTTTATCATCATGTCTAGGGAAGACAATGGAGCATGTCATATTGAACAGGTTAACGAAATATGCGGAGGACAATGACATCCTACCGTACAATATGATTGGTTTCAGATCAAGCTTGTCCACACAAGATGCCAGGTTGTTAATCAAACATCAACTGCTATTAGCTAAACCAAAAAACACTCGAGCTCTCTTGGGGTTGGATGTCGAAAAAGCTTTTGACAGAATTAAGCATAGCGCAATACTTGAAGTAATTTCCGAACTGGGATTGGGGAGAAAACTCTATGAAGTGGTCAAAACCTTTCTTGGCAATCGTTCAGCTCACCTTAGATTCGGGGACATTAAATCAAAAACGATGGATCTCGGTGACACAGGGACGCCACAAGGGTCGGTCTTGTCACCTATGTTTTCAAGCTGGCCATGTCAAAAGTGGCAGAGGGACTAAAAGGGATAGAGGGCATTCACTTTACCATTTACGCAGACGATGTGACTATATGGACCGCTGAAGGAAGTATGGGACATGCGGAAAGCAGACTTCAGAAGAGCATTTATGAGGTAGAGTCTATTTTAGAAGGCATGGGACTCAAATGCTCTGCTAATAAGTCTGAACTCCTTGTACTCAAGAACAGAAGAAGGGGTAGAAAACCGAGCGGATACGTTCCCGAGGAAGAACCCAGGTTAGTACTAACCACGAAGGCAGGCGAATCTATTGAGCAAGTAGAATCCATTAGAGCCTTAGGGTTATTTCTGGAGGCAAACGGGGCAAATGGAACAACAATATGACACATCACAAGCAAGACTGTGGAGGTAATAAGACTGCTTAGGAGAATCACTAACCGACACAGAGGGCTAGGAGAGGAGAGCGCCATGAGACTGGTCCACGCTTTCGCCTTGTGTCACTTCTCATATGTAGCTGGGATGCTCACTTGGACACAGACAGAGAAAAACAAGTTGAACAGATTCATTAAAGGGCTAGTCAAAACAACAGTGGGGTTACCGATTAACACTTCGGATAACAAATTAATGACACTGGGGCTCCACAACACAAAAGCCGAGATAATTGAAGCTCAGCAAATTGCCCACAGAGAGAGGATCTCTGGAACAAGGCCAGGTAGAGCAATACTAGAAGAGGTAGGATGGTGCCCAACCGAATCCAAAATTTCAGGTGAAGGCACAGTAGAACTAAAAGATAGCATAAGAGAGGTAATCAAAACGACTCCTTTCCCCAGAAATATGCACCCGGTGCACAACCTGGAAAGACGAAAGGCAAGGGCCAAAGCGCTACTGCAAGGATAGAACATGACAGAGAACATGCGGCATTTGTAGATGCTGCGTGGGTCAGAGGAAAGAAAGCCTTTACGGCAGTAGTATTAGATGCAGATGGTCTCACTCGGGATGCTATTACAATCATGACTAAAGACACGACAGTCGCGGAACAAGTAGCGATAGCATTGGCTTTAAGGAATAATAAGTGGACGAAGATTTACAGTGACTCTAAGATGGCTATTAGACATTTTACCAATGGCTTTGTAACCAAAAGGGCTGCTCGGCTGATCGGTGAGTTGCACAGCCAAGAGATCGAAATCCGGTGGTTTCCGGCGCACATGGGGTCTGTCGATCCCTCTCGAAAGAATTTAAGCGAGATGGCTAACGCAGCTGCACGAGGACTTACTATCCGTGCACTACGCGACCAGGACCTTAATATTATACAGGAGGAGAACAGGGACCAATTAATAACATATAATGAAATCACGAGGCATTATTACATGAACAGAATGAAATTCCCAGTGCCACACGCTAAGCTCAATAGAGCTCAAGCGGTGACTCTGGGATTGTTGCAATCAAGAACTTATCCATGTCCATACCTTGTTAACAAGATATATCCTGAAAGAGAGATACCAATCAATTGCGAAAAGTGTAATGGCATCATTACTCCGGATCACATGCTTTGGCAGTGTCCTGTGACTTTCACAGACTGTGACAAGGAGAGAGACTGGTGGCAGCGAGTCCTACACAGTGGAGGTCTTTTCGATCAAGTACAGGCCGTCCAGAAGGCCCACGATACGGCGGTAAGGTTAAACCTTACTGTCCCGACGTGGGAGCCGCCTGCGTCAACCTAAGGGTTGATCTTCAGGACATTAAATAAAGTTCATCATACCATACCATACAAATAGGGAGGGCCATACCCGCTGTGGTTGCTCAGTGGCTATGGTGTTTGGCTGCTGAGCACGAGGTCGCTAGATCGAAACCCGGCCACGGCCGCCGCATTTTGAGGGGGGGGGGGTGAAATGCGAAAACACCCGTGTACTTAGATTAAGGTGCACATTAAAGAACCCCAGGTGGTCGAACTTTCCTGTGTCCTCCACTACGGCGTGCCTCATAATCAGAAAGTGGTTTTGGCACGTAAAACCACATAATTTGAATTTCTTTAGGGAGGGCCAAGTACACTTGACTTTATGTTAAGATACTATTATTGATCTACAAAAGACAAAATGAAACATTCGTTCCTATAAGCAGCTCTTCACATTCATTTACACTTTTGCACATCTGTATACCTCAAGTCAGGTGACTTGAGGTATCTGCTATGTGCCGATGGTAAACTTCAGGTTTGCCCTATGGTGAAGAATATTTTGGTGCTTATAGATATGGATCTGTGTTTTTTAGGTTGCCTCGAAATTTTACCCAAGCCGTGCCACACACTTGGGCCAGGCCTCTTGCAAACGACGTATAACCAGGCTCAACGCATGAGTGTCGAGTGAGTCCGGAGATCAAGGCAACCTGCTGTGCAACCAGCGTGCAACCTTTGGTGACCCCTCTACATGTTCCACCTATTTCACAGCTGCACCTCAGATACCGCCTATCCCAACCGCATCACCAGCTGTGGTCAGTCATCTAACCATGGATGAATGTTGGGGTGGAGTGATTTGAAGAGACATTCTATTTGTCTCTTGAAATTCTTAGGAAATGCTTGTTTTATTATAATTATTATGTGTCTTTAGTGCCTTGTTTTTAATGGTTCCTTTCTATTAGAATTCTCGCCATCGATTCCTGCTATTACAATGTATGTCTGTCTTTATGCCCAGTTTTTTATAGTTCTTTTGTACTTGTATATGTAATTGATAGGTTCATACTTCTTGTTATACAGAACGCTAAAACGCAAACTTACGGCATTTTTTCTTCCTTTTGATAAACTACAGCACTGCAATGTGTTCAACAAATATAACCTAACGTGGGCTCTGGTGCACGAAAAATTTAAGAGCACTATAGAGTACTTATTTCAAACACCCATTATGTTTGAAAAAGTCAAGAATATAGGAGCACAAAAAGGAATATATTAAACTAGCGAAATATGAGTTCCCCTCGTAAGTCTGATAATAATGTGACTTCTTTTCACTGCAAAGATACCAGTGGTACTCGCATACAAGGTTTGAAACAAGAAAGCTATGATGCCCTTGGCATTTCTCAGTGCCGATTTGTCACACTGACGAATGTCAAAGGCATCGTAGGTTTCATGCACACATTGGTTGTGTTACACTTTTGAGTATTGCATTTCTCAAACACAAAGGTTTACTACAGTGCTTTAAATAGCAAATGCATTTTCTCATTTATTAGTGCAAGAGTAACAGTACAGATCATGTAAAAATTATTTTACAGACTATATATTCATGGATGCACGCTTCTGATGACATAGCAGTGACGTGGTCGTGGGATGAATGACTTTATTTCAGATTTAAATATTGGCTTCCAGGTCTAGGTTAGTCTCCTACACTGAATAGTCTAGGTCTAGTCTATTTCTGTTGGCGAAAATTGTCGCATTGTCATGAAGCAGTTATGTTCAATTTTTAGCGGCAGTCACTGCTGAAACACTCAGTACAAAACAGCAAACAAAGATATGGAGTTAAAATGTAAATGTCGAACAAAGTTATAGTCGATTCTGCATTTCACAGATCTTTTTTTTCTCTTGGTGTGCCAATACCAATTGCACATTCACAAACATTTTAGTATTGCACTTCTGGCAAATGCAGGAAAATTCAATGTTTAACAGCAGCCCCTGTGAAGACAGCCCAGAGTCGCTTCGACAAAAGGACTTGCCTTCAATTTTGCGTCGCTATGTTGTAGGTCACTATAGCAAGGGGCATGTTTTTTTCTGATTGAATATTACTCGAAACATTTTTATTATTTATACTAGAGGTTTCAAAATAGAGCCAATTGTAGAGTTCTTCATGCAGATTTCATATATGTCATTAGTATTTTTTTAGCTGCTTCTTGAGTTATGGCCTAAACAATGGGAAAATACAGTGATCTTTGCGGGCACTTTCTTGTGTACTAAATTTTCACAAAAAGCAGTGTGCTGTAGCTAACTCAGCTCTTTGTAGGCTGCAAAGTGCCGATATCTGTTCAAACAGCATGTAAAGTTACTAGAAGTATGCAAGATCAGTAGGCAGGCAGACAGGCCTGCCTACTAATCTTGCATACTTCTCATTCTGTTGTGAAAAAAAAATTATTGAATATACTTCAATAATTTTTTTTCTTACAATGCATGAAAATAACCTGATCGACTTATACTTGTCCTATGCTAACTAACTTTGGCATACGTACTCTTCAATATATGCAGAATGCTGATATCTAATTGAAATTGCAATCCGTATAATAGTATTCAAAGTGGCCTAATATTTTTTTGCATGGTTCCAGTACTTGTACCAGCTGTTTGGATAGGTATCACCACTTTGCAGTATACAACTAGCTAAATAAGATACAGCATGAAGCTATTTGTGAAAATTTTATACACAAGAAAGTGCCCACATTTATTTTGCCACTGTTTAGGACATAACTAATAAACAGCAGCTACACAAGAATAAATGACAATTCAAATGTAATAAAACACTTGATGAATGACAGTATATTCAATTCTCTAGTACAAATATATAAAAAAGTTGTTTCGAGGAGTATTTCCCATTAATAAGTAGGTGTCAGTGTATTCTACCAAAGTGTTAGAAAATGCCTTCAGGCATACCATGGGGAGTTATATAAATAGAACATGCACGCATCTGTCTAAAAAGCCCCTCTCCCTGCTTGCATTCCTTTGTCATTTTTGCATTCTGTTGTATATCACCATTTGCATCCCTTAACATTGAGTGCGCAAAACGAAAAACAGCCTATTACCATATTTACTCGCATAATGATCGCACTCGCGTAATGATCGCACCCCTAAATTTTGCCGGCAAAATTCGATTTTTTTTTATTTCCCGTGTAATGATTGCACCCCGAACTTGCCGCAGCGATATGTCATGTGCCAAGTCTAGCTAATAATGATCGCGCTTACCATCTGCCGAATGCTATGCGAACGACTCTTCAAGACAAACCAAGCGGTCTGCACGCACCAAACATTCTTAAGCAGATGCCCCATTTCATTCCTTTGGTCACTTTCCGCACTTCTATGACAAAAAAAGCCACAACCAAACTTGCCTTTATTACTTGTAGGCTTTATAATGGTTGCGGTCAACAAAAACAACAAAAAAGGCGCCTTTCCATTCTTCTCGTCTGCACTCGTGGGCGCGCAACAAATCGCGAGCGGCAACGATAGCAGCCACGTTTGCACTGATATGTTAGAAGTGTACCCTATTCATACGCCGACGTTTCTAACACAGCTAAGATATTTGCCCACCCTTAGCGGAAACATGCTATATTAGGATAGTGGTGAAGACAAATGCCGCAGTTTCCGCAGCATGCCCGCCATGTGTTCGTATGTCACTGGCAGCTAAGCGCGCCCATCTGTTTCTGTCCCCTCAAAGTGGACATGGCTACGTTTTTGCCGCAAACTTTGCCGATATTATTCATTATGCGGAAGAAACTGTTTGAATGCACGTAATGTACTCATGAGAAGAAAAAAAAATCACGTTCGGCGCGTTCGGCTTGCTCTGCCGGCCGCTATTTTTTTTGTCCCGCACTACATACAGAGGCAGCCGCCAATTTGTTGACCTGTTGTCATCCCGTAGCAAATGCCAGATGAATTTTTTTTTCTTTTTGCGGGAAATTTAAACCCTGTAATGATCGCACCCCTGAATTTGAGTAAAAGTTTTTGACAAAAAAGTGCGATCATTATACGAGTAAATAGTGTAACACACTGAATTTTTAGCCTGTAAAGGGGTTGTATACAAATAGTGGCAGCCAACTCTAATGTGACAATAAACCAATATTTCTTCTCGCAATAATGAAACCAGTCATAAAATATATCCTCACACATTTGGAAATGAATGCACAAAAACCTTGCTGATTGTCATATTAGTGTCCTAAACAAGATTTTTTATGTTTATAATACCTAGTTTAATTCACTTTCTCTAGTAAATGGACTCAGACCTAGAATTCTCAGTGCAGGAGACAAACCCAGACCTGGAAGCCAATATTCAAATCTAAAATAAAGACATTCACCTCACGACCACGTCACTGCTATGTCATCAGAAGCGTGCATCCATGGACATATAGTCTGTAAAATTATATTTAGATGATCTGTACTGTTACTCTTGCACTAATAAATTAGGAAATGCATTTGCTATTTAAATCAGTGCTGTACACCTTTGTGTTTGAGAAATGCAATACTCAAAAGTGTAACACAACCAATGTGTGCATGAAACCTACGATGCCTTCGACATTCGTCAGTGTGGCAAATAGGCACTGAGAAATGCAAGGGCATCATAGCTTTCGTGTCTCAAACCTTGTATGCGAGTACCACTGGTATCTTTGCAGTGAAAGGAAGTAACATTATTATCAGACTTACGAGGGGAACTCATATTTCTCTAGTTTAATATTTTCTTTTTTGTGCCCCTATATTCTTGACTTTTCCAGAAATAATGGGTGTTTGAAATAAGTACTCTATAGTGCTCTTAAATTTTTCCTGCACTAGAGCCCGCGTTAGGTTACATTTCTTGAACACCTTGCAGTGCTGTAGATTATGAAAAGGAAGAAAAAAATGCCGTAAGTTTGAATTTTAGCCTTCTGTATAACAAGAAGTATGAACCTATCAATTACATACACAAGTATAAAAGAACTACGAAAAACTGGGCACAAAGACAGACGTACATTATAATAGCAGGAATCGATGGTGAGAATTCTAATAGAAAGGAATCCTTAAAAACTAGGTACTAAAGACACATATGAATTATAATAACACAAATATTTGCTAAGATTTTGAAGAGACAAACAGAATGTCTCTTAAAATCACTCCACTCCAACATTCATCCATGGTTCGATAAGTGACCACCGCTCGTGATGCTGCTTGGATAGATGGGAGCTGAGGTAGAGCTGTGAAATAGGTGGTACATGTAGAGAGGTCACCAAAGGTTGCACGCTGATTGCACAGCAGGTTGCCTTGATCTCCGGACCCACTCGACACTCATGCGTTGAGCCTGGTTATACGTCGTTTGCAAGAGGCCTGGCCAATGTGTGTGTGGCATGGCTTGAGTAAAATTTCTAGGCAACCCGGAAAACACAGATCCATATCTATAAGCACCAAAATATTCTTCACCATAGGGCAATCCTCAAGTTTACCATTGGCACATAGCAGATAATGAAAACAGATACAAGTCACAAGACTCGAGGTAGACAAATGTGCAAAAGTGTAAATGAATTTGAAGAGCTGCTTATAGGATAGAATGCTTCATTTTGTCTATTGTAGATCAATAATAGTATTTTAACATAAAGTCAAGTGTACATGGCCCTCCCTAAAAAAATTATATTATGGGGTTTTACGTCCCAAAACCACGTTGATTATGAGGCACGCCGTAGTGGAGGACTCCGGAAATTTCTACCTGGGGTTCTTTAATGTGCATCTAATCTAAGTACACGGGTGTTTTCGCATTTCGCCCCGAGCGAAATGCAGACACCGTGGCCGGGGTTCGATCCCGCGACCTCGTGCTCAGCACCCCACCACAGCCACTGAGCAACCACGGCGGGTATGGCCCTCTTTGTGTAAGTAGGCTATTCCATGCGATCTGTCCCAGCCTGGCACACGACCAGTGAAGTTTCTTTTTGAAAAACTGGAGGCCCTTCAATATAGTACAAATGTTAATTTCAAGAAATACTTAACTTATAAACTTTTTTACTGGTGCAAGCACTAAGTGAGATTTTGTGTAAAGCACCAAACTATGCATCATAAAAGGCATAGCCGAAAAATTGGTTCCTTCATAAGAGGGCCAAATTTTCCAGGACAATAAAGAGAGGCCTTACACCAACAATTTAACTGCTTATTAGCCACTGCTCAGTTTATTATGGGTCATTAAAAATGGACAAAATGACCCATTAACTTTATTTTTATAGAACTGGCTTACAGCAAAAGCTCCAAATTTATGTAATTCACGTGTTTAGGACTTGTGCTGTATGCAAAAACTGGTTTCAGGAAGATAAATTATGCAGCAGTTCACAGAGATGAGGATGAACTTGCAAAAAAAGTCAGTTTTGGTGTAAGTTTAATGGCATACTTACTATTGAGGTAGTCCTAGTAAATTTATGCCCAATATCATGTGTGAGAGTACAGTGTATTGTTTTTAAATTGCTAAAGCTTTATCAAAGTAGTTTTTGCGCTAAGCAAAAAAAAATCTACAAGTGGTCTCCTACTAGTTTCAAAGTTTGCATCGCGTTTCGTCTAATCCACATAGCCTCTTGGCGGCTAAGACAAATTGCATGTACTTGAGCATTCCTGCACCGATAGCAGGGAGTCTAAACTGCAGTGAAGTTAATTCTTTCATTGCTGAGTGGCTACAAGCCAATTCACTCAAAACGTTGCCGCTTAATTACATGTATTTACCTTAATCTTTTTTAGGCTACAGCCTGCTTGGCATCATCACTAAGGCTGCCAACTCCCTAGTGGACGTAGTTGGGACACGGTGGTGGCAGGACGCAATGGCAGGAGCCGCCAAAGGTTTCGAATTCCCTAGTGGACATAGTCAGGACACGGTGGTGGCAGGACGCAGTGGCAGGAGCCGCCAAAGGTTTCAAGCTCCCTGATGGACGTAGTCAGGATACGGTGGTGGTAGGATGCAGGGGTGGGAGCCGCCAGAATGTATCTGCAGCAAATTTGCACAAATGCTCTTAGTCCTACAATGTCACAATTTACAAGAAAAATTCAGCTGTCTGTGTAAAATGCATACCAATACAAATAAAGGTAAAAATTTAGGTCCCGCAACACAACTAGAACGTCGACAAAGAAGAAATGGTACTTATTTTTATGCAAATCCAAGTAATGACAAAAAAGAATGTGCATCCGATTTGTGCATGGAAGCTCGGTGGAAACCTGAGCTCATACCATCAAATGATCTGTTATTCAACTGCAAGCCTCTTAAAATGTCATTTTATATTTTTTACATGCATTATGTTAAGCGGCATTAAAACAAGTTCCACATCTCTGAACATAAGTAAATCACGAAGCTAATTCAATTAAGGAATTCCAGTGGTCGTTAATTCAACAAAGTGCAAGCTCTGAATGAAGCTGGCCAAACTGGCTAGTGACAAATAACAATGTGGTTCTTTACATCGTGTTTTTCTGGCTTTCGCTGTAGCATTATAATACACAAGAAATTTCGCATTCCTTACAATTCTCCCTGGTAATTTTTATTCCATAATGCATAATACTTCAGCAAAAGCAACAATGCTGTCTTTTAATCGTAAATAGTGATAGAACAAGAAATTCTACTGGATCCAATGTTTTGACAAGAAAACTTATCTCCTTCTTTTTGTCGAAACATTGGCTCCAGCGATGCTCTTTGTTCTACGGCTATTCATCGTTTCAAGTCTCTGTCTCCCTGTGTACCTCTGTACTTTCAATGTTGTATCAGTGAAATTGTGATAACGGAGAATTAGTAAATGTAGCTGATGAAGAACTTGGGCTTGTTGGTAGATAACGACAGAGTAACTGCACAACATAGAGATACGGACAAAGGAATCTTATCTGTGTCGTCTCCTCCAGCCATGTCTCTCCTTTGGACAATTACTCTATCTCGATGTAAAAGTATTACCCTTTGCGCAATAATGCTAAAATGTATAAAGGTCAGGAAAGTGGACACAAAAATTACAAAAAATACCATCATATGCTAATGAGGTATGCGAAAGTGCCTGCTACGATCTGTCTCACCCATAACGTGCTGGATAAGATGGCGTCTTCTTCTGGATGTTGCCATTTTTTGAATACCTAAAATAAAGTACATTTCAAAATTACAAAAATACACAGAACAACAGCAGTAGCAGAGGAGATAACGCATTGTTTAGTAAAAGAAAGTAAACTAATCTATGATACACGGCAGACGAAATTTCCTTTATTAAATTAGTAGAAAAATACACCACATTTCATTTCATTCAATGCTGTGAGCGTTCCTTGGTACAAGAAAAAAGGTATTTCTGCATGAAAACGGTAAAATATTCATAGCCTTCTTTTACAAAATACGCTACACCGACTAAACCAACTACAGCTGTTATACTTAAAATTGTTATATCCACATTACGATAGCCAAGACAGGATAAACTTGGGTTCATATGCTGCTCACCGCGAGGCACAACTTTGCAGTCAACTCATTTCTGGTTGCCAGATATACGCACTAACATAAGACTACAAATAAAGAGACCCTTTTTTTCATAAAACACTGGACTCAAAATAGAAAATCCAGTAGGAATACCACAAATTCTCCACATAACACAACCAGGTTTTGTAAGCCTGGTAGGATTTACTACATAAAGGTTGCAGCAAATTCATGCTTTGAAATATTTACAACCGTGAAAATAAAGATTACATAAAAAATAATAACATTATACATCAGCTTAGACTGTGAGCTAATGTGTTTCCGACTTGCAGCTAAATGCAAATAAATTTATTCTGTTTCAGCGCTTTTAAAGCGTTGTGTCTGCTTGCTTGTGCATGTAGCCGCCTTACCGCTACGAAAACATCTGAGCTGCCACATCGCCTGACGCTCAATAGAGCATTGTAGTGCTCTTATTTTTCGCGGTAACATACCTAAAGCGCTAGTAAATCTTCAGAATACACATGCTTTCTTCAATGTTTCCGACGACCTGTCTTCGTCAGCGAAAGTCACACTGGTGCTACTATTGTATCTTGACTTCAATCTACGCAGTACTTGATATTCTATGGATTTTTCGATGCGACAGGCCATTCGTCACTAGGGTCTTTAAGAATGGTGTTTTCCCTGGCAGCACAGCTTTGCTGCCAGATTTGTTGAAGGATGGTGGACAGATTGTTCTAGAGAAACTGGCCACCCTTTATACGCAATGCCTCATGACCTCGAGCGTACCGGAATCTTGGAAGAACGCTAACATAATCCTAATCCATAAGAAAGGGGACGCCAAAGACTTGAAAAATTATAGACCGATCAGCTTACTGTCCGTTGCCTACAAAGTATTTACTAAGGTAATTGCAAATTGAATCAGGAACACCTTAGACTTCTGTCAACCAAAGGACCAGGCAGGATTCCGTAAAGGCTACTCAACAATAGACCATATTCACACTATCAATCAAGTGATAGAGAAATGTGCAGAATATACCCAACCCTTATATATAGCTTTCATTGATTACGAGAAAGCGTTTGATTCAGTCGAAACCTCAGGAGTCATGGAGGCAATACGGAATCAGGGTGTAGATGAGCCATATGTAAAAATACTGGAAGATATCTATAGCGGCTCCACAGCCACCGTAGTCCTCCATAAAGCAAGCAACAAAATCTCAATAAAGAAAGGCGTCAGGCAGGGAGATACGATATCTCCAATGCTATTCACAGCCTGTTTACAGGAGGTATTGAGAGACCTGGATTGGGAAGAGTTGGGGATATAAGTTAATGGAGAATACCTTAGTAACTTGCGATTCGCTGATGATATTGCCTTGCTTATTAACTCAGGGGACCAATTGCAATGCATGCCCACTGGCCTGGAGAGGCAAAGCAGAAGAGTGGGTCTAAAATTAATATGCAGAAAACTAAAGTAATGCTTAACAGTCTCGGGAGAGAACAGCAATTTACAATAGGCAGCGAGGCACTGGAAGTCGTAAGGGAATACATCTACTTAGGGCAGGTAGTGACGGCGGATCCGGATCATGAGACGGAAATAATCAGAAGAATAAGAATGGGCTGGAGTGCGTTTGGCAGGCATTCCCAAATCATGAACAGCAGGTTGCCGTTATGCCTCAAGAGCAAAGTGTATAATAGCTGTGTCTTACCAGTACTCACCTACGGGGCAGCAACCTGGAGGCTTACGAAAAGGGTTCTACTCAAATTGAGGACGACACAACGAGCTATGGAAAGAAGAATGATAGGTGTAACGTTAAGGGATAAGAAAAGAGCAGATTGGGTGAGGGAACAAACGCGAGTTAATGACATCTTAGTTGAAATCAAGAAAAAGAAATGGGCATGGGCAGGACATGTAATGAGGAGGGAAGATAACCGATGGTCATTAAGGGTTACGGACTGGATCCCAAGGGAAGGGAAGCGTAGCAGGGGGCGGCAGAAAGTTAGGTGGGCGGATGAGATTAAGAATTTTGCAGGGACGGCATGGCCACAATTATTACATGACCGGAGTTGTTGGAGAAGTATGGGAGAGGCCTTTGCCCTGCAGTGGGCGTAACCAGGCTGATGATGATGATGATGACAGCTTTGCTGTAATTTTAGATGCCCTCGTGAGGCTTCCGTCTGCCAGTAGTATTTTCGCATACATACGTGCACGAATGCCTAAGAAACGTCTGTGAACTGCCAAGAGAAACGTGGCGCAAAATATAGCCATACTGGAAGGGCCGAGTGCGCGCCGTTTGTAAACTCGGAACAAAAGCTGATATGCTTACCTGAGACAGGTCCCTCCCCGCTGGTAGTCTTTCGTATGCATCTGGCCGTCTCTGTGCGTTGCGATCTCTCCTATCACAATGAAAGACGCAGTGCAAAACGCAACACTTCCGGCGCTTGTGACGGTCCGGCGAGCTGCACTTGCTCGATGTCGGCAAAGACGAAATCGGCGACACGCCGTTGCTGGCGGCAGTCCTCCTCGTCGCAATCACACAGCACGGACAGAAGTTCCCACCGTAACTTCCCGCAACGCCTGGTTGCAGTCGCCCCTAACGCAGTGCATTCAGAACCACTCAACGACAACGTACTCGCAATGGATGCAACGCAACTGCAAAATTGCGTTTTGCTATGGACGGCTTCGGCTTTGGATCATTTTATATCCGCACAACTGAGCAAAACCGTTGCGCTAGTTTCGGTTTCGTTCCTCGCGTTGAAATAAAAAATGATTTGCTCACTGATGATTTTACGTCACGTAAGTAATGTTCACGAATGAAACAGCCATGAATTTAGCACGCGTCTTTAAATACCAGCTACGTTCACTTCGCAGAAGCAAAATTTGCTTGTCCGAGTGTGGTTACGTTTTAAATATCTATTGTTGGGCTGTCGGAGCGTGCTCGAAGTGTGAAGACGCGGCGTAATTGTGCTTAATTAGCTTAGATATAACGGTGCAACTGCCCTTGATCTCTGTCGAGTGCAGATTGCTCTGATGTAAGGTAGAACAATAAAGCTGCCGATGTTACTGAATAATCTAGTGCACCTGAAGCTGCCAGAAATCCGGTATTTCCTCCAGAATTTTTTGCGGCTGCGTTCCGCTGTCACCAAATGTGAGCGTAGTCATTTGGCGGAGATTGAGCAACACATTTTCCAGAAATATCGTTCGCCGCTGTATCACCACGTTGAAAAGCAGCGTTGTTGGTCTTTAGTAAAATTTTCTGTTTATTGCGAATTTTGCGATAGCAGTTATATGGACACAACCGTTGAAATATATCTGTCGGTGTTGCCCTGAGCTTATCTATAATGTCAAGTGCGATAAGGTCCTGTCGCGCGCCGTTGGCTAAGCGCGTTAAAGGAAGTGTTCGAGGGTGAGCCAGGCTGGATCATAGCTGGATGGGCGCCCCAAGTCAAGTATCTACACGACGTCACGTGATAATGCGCGCGCAAGCCGGGAGAGGGAGGCGCTACTTTAGCGCGCTTCTCCTCTGGCCGTTGCTCTAGCCCGGTCTTGCGCCACCCTCGCTCTGTCTTGGAGATAATTTCCGATGGATGCAAAGCTGGAGGGCGCTCAGATAGCGCACTTTCAAGTTTCGGAGACGGTTTGAAGGAAGAGGCAGCAGACGCGTTCGGTCCGCTCTGTTAGCGCCCTTCACGCCAACGCTGTGACAGCGAGTGTTCGCGGTCATTGAGGTTGATCTGTTCATGTTTGCACGTGCGTGCGTGACCCAGTGCTTGCTAATTTAAGGAGTAAGCGAATGTTTACTACAGTTTATTCTGCCGATGAAACTACGAACCTTGGTTCGTGCAACTGTTCGTGCAGGGATTCATGTAGCATTGGGGTGAAACTGCTATATTTTTCTTTTTACATTTCTAAGGTGTTCCAAAGCAGCGTTGTGTACGCTAATATTTGTTTCTTGTCACTGAACGCAACGCACTGAGGTAGCCCAGTGGCTTTGGTGTTGCGCTGTGAGCTCGAGGTGACGGGTCCAATCACAACTGCGGCAGTCGCATTCCAACGGGGTCAGAATGCGAAAACGCGCGTATACTGTGCATTCCGTACAAGTTAAATAACCCGAGCTGCTGAAAATAAATCTGCAGCTTTCCATTACCGGGCGCCTCATAACAAGATCTTGATTATGGAACTTAAATCCTCAAAATTTAATTTTACATCGCGGAATTGCATTTACAATCGACACTGTTGAATGCGCCTACTGAACTTGTTATCTCGTTGCTGTGCTCTCTTTAGTAGCCAATACTTTCTTTAGATTTACTTATGGTCAGAATCCAGTGTGACATATCCAGTTCTTCCTTAACATAAGAAACCAGCTATCGCTTAAGCGTGTGAGGTTTCAACAAACATGGTCAAGGAAAATGAATATATAGAGTTCGAAGTAATTGCAGAACATGACAAGGATGAAAGAATGATACACCACACTACAACCAGTACAGGAACCCGAGGGCCTGCCTAAAACAGAAGACGTTATCTGGTATTTCTTCTCCTGCATTATAAACTTTATCTCGCCAGACCCATCTCAAATATCAGAGGAGTCGCGACCTTCCACGACGACTCTTCGCGTGCTATTGAGAGTCAAACGACTCATGCGCAAATGTTCACTCTTGTTTTGTGACTCTACTCGCGCAAAAAGTGGGTCTTCGGAAGAAAAACGAGAGTCAAGTTGCCGTGACTCACTTTTTACTCGCTTTATCTTAGAGTGTGCCACTTCAGGGCACGTTGTTATTGCCAGAGGGATTGCTGTTTCCTCTGCAGTCTTGGCTGCTTTTGCTCGCATGGCGACAGCTGCGAGTTCTTTGCCTTCGTGATCCCTGACGCTTAGGACAATGGCGTTCCGCTTTATGTACCGGGCAGCATCGGTGTACCTCGTATCAGGGTCTCTCACGCATTTCTTGTTGAGTGAGCGGATTCTGCTTTTCCGACGCTCCATATGGTAAGTTGGATGCATATTGCGCGGTATACTTGCAACGCTGATACAGTCCCGGACTGCAGGTGGGATTCTTGCTTTCTGGTTTGTGTATCCAATGTAGCTTTCACTGTAGCGGAGGTATCACAAAACCGCACGTCTGGTGGGTGTAAGCTTGAGCCGCTATAGTTGGCTTATGTTATGAGCCTCGAAAAAGTCTTCCCACGTATATTAGATG
Organism: Dermacentor variabilis; assembly: GCF_050947875.1. NCBI lineage: Eukaryota > Metazoa > Arthropoda > Arachnida > Ixodida > Ixodidae > Dermacentor > Dermacentor variabilis. The sequence goes on along the minus strand of NC_134576.1, from coordinate 53,009,115 downwards.
CCGAGCTTGAGGAGTTTCCCCGTTGATGCCATGGGTGGGAGGGTCAAGGCTACTTTGATTGCCTTCCCAATGACAATATTAAGTTTCTTGATTTCAGCAAGCTTAAGCGTCAAATAGGGAGTTCCATAGGTCATACGGCTAGTTAGGAGAGCTTCAATTATGCTTAGTTTGTCTTGCTCCTTGAGTCCTCTTCTTTGGTTTGTAATCTTGACAAGGTGCGTAACTTGTTACAGTGTGCGTAGAGACGCGGGAGAGCGGCTGCCCCTGATCCTTCCTTGTGGATGTGAATTCCAAGTACGCGCAGGGAATCGACTGTAGTGATCTTGGTTCCGTTGAGCGAGGCGCTAGGATCGGGTTCGATATGGTTGGATGGTCTTCCTCGTGTCCGCGCTCTCAGGACAAGAAGCTCCGACTTTTCGGGTGCGCATCGGAGACCGCAGTCTCGAAGCTGTCTTTCGATAGTATCGACAGCTTCTTGTACATTACGTTCTTGTTGTTCAGTAGAAGGTGCTGTTGTCCAAAGCGTGATGTCGTCGGCGTAAATGTCATGGCATAGGTTTCGGATGGCGTTGAGTTGTTTTGGTAGCTTGATCATTGCGATATTGAAAGGAGGGGTGAAATAACTGATCCTTGTGGGGTTCCTCTGTTAGGTTGCCGAAATTTATTGCTGTAAGGTTGCAGACATCTACTGTTGTTGTTCGGTGTGTCAAAAAGCTGCTGATGTAGTTATAGATCCGAGTTCCGCAGGCTGTATCTTCGAGGTTGCAGAGAATGTCGAATGCGCCCCTTATTTGTCGAATGCTCCCCTTACGTCGATTGCCAGGATTGATGATTGGCGCCTGTGATCAAGGTAGTCAAGCAACTATTCTTTGAGCAGTAGGAGTACGTCCTGCCTAGACAGATGCTGTCGGAATCCGAACATGGTGTGCGGCAAGTGTCCGTTGTCCTCGAAGTATGGTGTTAACCGGTTGTGCACCATGTGTTCGAGGACTTTGCTGGACTCCTCGATAAATTTAAGAGCTGAGCAAGCACAGAGGATTCTGAGGCCGGACGTATTACCTTATATAGACCGTGTAATCACAACTTAAAGAAGGTTGCAGGCAGACATGGGGTGCCACTCGTATTCTCTGCACCATGAAAGCTCGCCCAGCTGTGTCCTTCCATTGTTTTTGATGGCAGCAAGAAACGTAGCTGTTTTAATGTACACGCCAGAAAGTACACAAAATGTACAATCGGGGTCATGTATGAATTTTCGCTGTGTTGCGGTGAGACATTTGTCGGCCAGACTGGGCGTTGTGTAAATGAGCGTTGTTGCATCTGGGTCGCAAGCCCCAAGGGTAGCGTTGGCCTGGCGGCCTGGAGCACAACTGGAAGCATCCGAAGGTCCTGGCAAAGCATGAGTCGACTGCTGACAGAACAACTTGTTTATTCTAGCATCGCAAAAGAGCGGCCGGTCAGGTCGACCGAAGTGGAGAGACGGGAGAGCACGTTACTCGACAGAAGAAATCGGAGCCTCTTTCGGCGTCCGGGCAGCTGCTTTTATACTCCCGGAGCTGAGGGCAAGAAGGAATGGCTCTGGATGGGGCGCACGTGACGACGGGGCACGGACACGCTGAGAGACACATTGAGACTAGAAGGTGACGCATCCGCCGGGCCGGCGCCGCTCAGACCTCCTCGCTTCACCGTTGGGGAGCTCCTCTCCCCGGCTGCCGCGCTTTGACAAGCGTGGGCACCAACACGCACACACACACACGAAGACACGTGGCATTGAAACATGCCCGGGCGCGCATGGCAGGAGGCGTTGCGGCCGCGCTGAACGGGCCAAAATGTCCGCGCTTTGAACGAAGCTCCGGCGTCCTTGCATCCGCGCCGGCTATACCGCGCGTCGTAGGCGAAACGTAACAGCGTGCGCGGGAAGATGAGCTGTCACTAAAAGGTAAAGACGGAGCACATTTGCCCACGCATTGCAGTTAACATCCGTCTGAGCCATGAATAGACAAGATATGTATTCTTGGAAGAAGCAGAGACTCCACGGCACGTGAATTGTTAGAGGGGTTTTATGTGAAAGAGCGAGGTTTGTCTTGTATTAACAATAAATCAGTTTCACTTTTCCATGCAGAAAGGTTTTTTTAATAGTCGGCTGTGATTGGGGTGCTGGGCGATTGAAGCTGTTTTTGTATGTCACGAATTCGCCTGCGTGTACATATTGCATGATATACAGTAGAGAATAAACAGTCGAAAGTCGGCACGACCCCTGCTCCCTTCCAAAATCGCTCTTTCTTGTTTGCGCCAAAGCAAGCATATTTATGGTTTGCTCAGCAATATGACCCTACTAGCCCAGCAGCATATAGTTCTGAAATGCAAGTTTCTAGTTTAATGAAATATGCATATTATTAATAGGATAAGTTTATCATTTTAGCAAAATCTTTGTTTACCTGGTATATATCATTCTATGTGTGCCCAATAAACCGTACCTTTTAAAAGCATTCCTCATTCTCTAAGTCCACTGTTCGGCGTTATGAAATGCATGTACGTTGGACAGGATAGTGTTTCGCCTTCAGCTGAAGTTAGTACTGGCCCATTTGCATGCACATAAAGTATCATGAAGACAAATGTGAGAAGTGAAGGGATAACAGAATACACACATGTAGCAAAATTTACACATAAGCAAACTGTTTGATGCAATCACTAGTAAAGTATGTAAAAATGCAAGAATGTGCTTATATCATAAACATTACCTACGTTTCAGGCACATTGCTTTTTACCACCAAGTACTATAGCAGTTCATTATTTAACATTCTAAAATCATTTGCCTTATTTAGGTCTAACTGCTCTAAACTCGAAAATGTTCATCGATTGCACTGTGAAGCCTTCGGCGGTGTCTTGAGTCACTGCCAGTATTAAATTTATAATTTTAGACGTCCTATAAGTGATAATAAAAATTATTTTCAACCAGGTGACAGTAATGCAGTATGCTAAGTCTGCATATTAGAACAGTCACTTATATTGTCATTGTAGACATATAAAAAGTGTGTATGTACACATCTTGAAGCCATAGACTGTGCAATCTTAATCGGAGGTGTCATTGTGTGGATATATGTTTTTCTGTAAAGTAATTTCTATATTTAGCAGTACACTAAGGAATAGTGCAGAAAAGAGAAACATGTTATTAAATCAAAATGCTTAAACTGTACCCTTGAGGGTATTAAGCACATTTCGGTGACCTTACAGCATGTAGTAAAACAAGAATCGGAGCTGAGGTGCTTGATTTTTGCTGGTTGCTACCATATGGCACCAACAAAGAATGAAGATAAAGAAAGAGGAAGCAAAGTGGGCCAAAGGACTACTTGCTGCTGATGACAGCTGCATTCACATCTGTATGATGCATACAATCTTTGATTGAGTTGCAGCAGCAGCTCTCCTCCTTTTCACGTTGTTGCACATTTGTGTGTCTGTGTGTGTCTGGCGTTGGCAGTTTTAGGCAGTGCCACTCTTGGCCTTGGTGCTGGATGTAACACATCGTTTAGCCACAGGTGTCATGTTGATACTGCGAAAGTTGCATGTCCCCCACGAAAGTTGCACTTAAAGGAATGTGCCATATTAACCACCATTGCCATGAGTAGCACTGGCTGACAGTCCCAAGGCGAGACATTGATTACCATTCCTCAATTATTATGGAAAACTGTTTTACATACAAATACGACAATTAGTATACATGATAAAAGCCTCACAGAATAAAATGTTTGATCGGCATCTTACAATGCTTGTTATATTGATGCCATTCTCCTCGTGCTCCATTCTGTGGCTGACCACTCCAACAATCTAAGCATAATCGTTACAGAGGTGTGTACTTTTGTGATTCTGAGTACTGATATTGTTGTAGTTTATGTGTAGTATGATTGCACAGATCAAATGAAAAAATAGTTAAAAGTTGAGCTGACACCTTATTGCAAAAAGCAGCGTCTGTCACTTTGAAAGAAGCGCGTTTTATGGCACTGGATCGCACTGTGTACGCTGGCGCTCGCTGGGATTCACTGGGCCACCGGTGATAACGCTGGATAAGAGCTGGGTCACGCTGGAAGAGACGCTGGTCCCACTGCCATGACGCTGGGGCGCACTGGTTTGTGCTGTAAAGGCGCTGGTTCTTGCTGCAGTTCGCTGGTTCGCACTGGAAACCTCGCTGGTTGTGTTTGCGCCGCACTGGTTCCAGTACGCAATGATGAGCGCTGCTGAATATTGAATGCTTTATACAATTTCATCGCTTGATACTAGTCTCTTCTCCTAAATAACGCTATATCTTGGGGTCATAAAACCCTATTTCGTGTTGCAGCTTGGAATAAAGGGGCGTGCGCTGCCCTGTGTACTAATGGACATTTGGCACTGAAGATCACTTTCGTTTTTTTTATTTTCCCTTTTGACTGGGTGGATAGCTAAATTCTTGAACGAAACCACGCAAACGCAGAAGACGCCGCGTTTTTTAGCAGTTAACACGTAACATATGACTGGGAGTTGCCGCCGTTGTCGGAGTGTTGTGAAGTGGACATGAAAAGTAGAAGTCGTTCAGACGCGCGCGAACGGACCCCGAGTTCGAAGCCTATCGCTGACGGATATTATCGCACCGATGACAAAGCTCAGGGGATTCGCGCATTTGCACATCCCTATTGTACTTAAAAAAGTTCTGAGGCTCCAATACATACATTTTAGCTTTCGCCAGCTACCCGCGCCGAGATCGGTCCCCACCGAAGCTTCCGTCTTCACGCTATCGGCGCGTCTAGCGTCAGGAATCAAGAAGTCTAACAAGGATAAATCACTGTATATTTCAGCTTTCGCAAACGTGTTCTTAAATAAACAATTTTTTCATGTCTACAGCGCCAGCACAAGAAGCGATGGCCGACGATGTGACGCGTCATAAACACAGGTATATGTGCTATCGCCGAAGGCTCCCAGATCTAGCCTGAGCTTCTCTGCAGAAGGTATATGACTAGACAGACGTGTTAACTGAAAGGCATCACTGAACTAAGAAAACGTTGCATATCCATCGCGTGAAGAACAAGAAAGGGCTATCGAAATCGGCAGTAACAGCCCATACAGCGTGCCGGGTCGGCGGTTCATTTAGGACGTTTTTCAAAGTTAACATACCAATCGCAAGTGAAAATCTATGTTGTGGCACTTCCGAGCATGCTACTGAATATGGACAGCAAATTTTTCTTTGTAGTACAGGCGTGAGTTTTAGTTACTGGCCGATAGCGCATCTGCCATGTCTGTGCGAGACGTAGCTCTGCGAAAGTGAAACTTTTTATCCATTTTGACTCGGCAAAGTATGTATTTACGTTCGTTTGCTGGCGTGACGTAGCGGTGATGTGCTGGGCTTGGGATCTGTTGGTCGGACGATCGAATCCTGGTGAGAGCAGTGCTGTTTTTTTTTATTGCACTTAAACGCTCTTTGTTGCTTTCTGTATTCAAAAAAATATATAGGGAGTTCAGGCATCGCATATGTAACGTGTTAGAGCTGTTTTTCGCACGAGTAGCCAGCGCCCCCCAGTACGCTGCCCCTGCCCAGCGCCCCAGCATCCAGCGCGCGGCACTGGGCCCATAATCCGGCGCACTGGGTCCCAATGGCACTGGGTTTTGCAATGGGGCAGGTACTTTCTCCAAACAATTTTTTTACAAAAGAAAGTCCGTGTTAGCAGCTGTCAACATAGGAACTCAAGAAAGCGGGCACACCAAAGCACCAATACCTACCAAGCCGCAGCATTGTACAGTAGAAGAATCGAAAATGTCATACGAAAACCTTTACTGAAATAGTCTATATAAAATGTCTGTATAAATGTATGTATAAGGGTCTGCATAAAAATGTTACGGGAGAGACCATTTCTTAAGAGTGATAATTTGTGTTTCAGGGACTCAAACTATTTCTTGGGTCTATTTCTCATTGCTTGCACTACACTGATGTGTCCTGCAAAACAATTTGCATTCGCATTTGATACAATTTGTAACAAAATATGAACAAAGCTTGGGCTGCGAAACTCAAAGGCGCCTACTATTGAAGCAGCAACCAGTCTGCCCAATGTACTGCAGCCTTAGAAAAATGATATGTGGTACAGTGCACCACGTACACACACACAAACTTTAATCCATGGGAAGTTGCACACTGTACTTGTGCAGGACTAGGTAACTGGCTGTTTGCTAGTGACCGAAACAACTCATTGTTTCCCAATATTATCAAGGTTATATTGGGAATCCACTATCTTTCTTAGTCAGTTATATAGCCCACAAACGTATGAGATTTCCAGGCATAAGGTTTTGTCTGCCACACTCTCCTTTGTCGTTGTTTGCACTCCTGTCTTGATGGCTGCAAGACACTTCAGGCCGGCGGAAGTGGTAGCCTAGCAGCTGGCCTTGAAAAGATGTTATTTTTGTTTATTAAGAGTAAACTGCTAACTCCTAATGGCGACTGCTGAAAGGCCGCATAAAAAGGCACTGGATTATTGACAATGTTATAAAGATTTCGAATGAAGTTTATGCGCATTCATTTTAACTGACCTCTGTATGGTGAGACCAAATCATGTCAGCTTTTAATGAAGCAATGCTCAGGTTGGAACACTGCAAGGCTGTGGGGGTACTCAAACACCATCATTGATTCAGCTAGTTGTAGTGCCTCTATGACATCAAGGTAGAAGCGAAATACATCGTAAGGGTTGGTGGACCAAGGGCTCTTGGTTGTAACAATGTAGGTTCAAGGGCTATCGCACTGAGTAAAAGATATGTTCCCGATAGAGTGTGAACATAGGGTTAATGCAGAAGAACAAACTGCCACCATCAGTCTTGAACTACACAAGTACGTTCATAGAAAAGTGATGCCTAATGGCCTTGAGGGTCACCGCTGGAGAGATCGACGGCAATCGCTGTGATATGGAATGGGACATCACCTGACTCGAGTTCACACCTTTGCTGCAGATCGCTGGTTAGGCAATTGATCGTAAAGTTGTAAATAATGTTTCATTCACAAGGCAGCAATTTAGTTGCCAACTCTTACAGCATAGTTTACTGTTTAGTGCCGTAGTGCCGGACGTATTCGACCACGGCTGGTCGGAGCTCTTATGCGTACTCCAAATTCAAGTCACCACTAGATGATTAGTTCGTAAAAACACCAAAAACGTAATAATGTGGTCGTCGAAAGAGTCATGCATGCGATGTGCACAGGGCTTGTGGCGTGCTCACTTGGTATGACATCAGTCAAAACACCCTGTGCACAGATGCTGGCGGTAGTGCGGCAGAAGTGTGGATTGAGGAGACAAAAATGTAAGCACTTTAAGTTCCACATTTAATAGATCAATAATAAATAATCTTTCAGCGATAATTCTGGCCAAAGGGGAAAGCCGCACTCCCCACGACGGAAGCTGTGCAAACAGTACTGTCATTCTAGCAAAATTGCCTATAGCTCTTTTTGTGAAAGATCATGTCAAATGAATTACCAATATGAAAAGGTCAGGTCGTTCCACTAAAAGCCTTTATTGCCCTACACACCAGACTGGGGTGCAAGATCAAGGTGGTTTGATAACCAACACGCCCACATGCAACGCTTAAAACATGCAAACACTAGGAAGTAACCGTTATTAAACTGTTGGGGAGGTTAAACACTTCACAGCCCGTATCACACAATGTTCTTTCCTACGCCACGGAAAGATTGTAGCAGATGGGCGTCACAATGACTCCTCGAGGCCAATATAGACACAGGGCGCCAGCCGGCATGAAATAAAGTTTTTTCGATGTGCATGTGATGTAGTCTACCACATTTAGTTTTCTTCTGGGCAGTCATATTGGGGTAACAATTTTCTCTCTGAATATTCATCGCGGGGAGCAGTGCAGCCAGCTAAAGCGAGTTTCCTACTCACACCTGGCTGCAGATGTAGACGTGACCCATTTTTGGGGCACATTTGTTACGTTACGCTGTGTTGTTTCTTGAACCCAAGAAGAACCTAATTCCTTCAAGATTTGAGGCGTGGGACCAGGTGTTAGCCATTGTTTTAAAAATTTGACCAAACCGGGAAACAGTCTTTCTCGAAAAGTCTTTTCTCGTATCAGCTTGATGCAGTCACGGGCTTAGTATGGGTGCAAGTTCTGTGGCTTTCTTTTTGAGTCTGTTATTTGAAAGGCCATTTTCCTTGCCAGTGTGTTCCAGTCGCATGAAAGTCGCGATTATATTTTGATTTCACCAGCCCTTTATGTGACATGGCGCAATTCCTTCAAATGCAGCAACAAAGCTTATTTTTTAAACACGTGACTTTCTTTCAGCGTGAAAAAGGAATCTTAGATGAAAGAAAGCGAAAAGTGCTGCTTATACATTTGTACAATATTCATAATGAAAGAGGTGAAAAGCAATGAAACGTTCTACGCTTTCATAATTTATCTACGTTATGTACAAAATTTCTATTGGGAATGAAGCAAATTCACTTGTTTGCACTGCCTATAAGAGAAACAAGAAAGTGACAAACTTAGCTTTTAAAGGAGCCCTGAGGGGCCCAGTGGGAGGCAGTTAGTGCGCGTGTCTTCTTTTCTGGCGCAGCCGTCGGTGCAGATGCTTGTCAGTGAAGCTGAGCACATATGCAGCCTGCACAGCCTGTTCTACAGGTAATCTGCTGCGTGTGCAAACAGTCGATATGCAGACATGACGTGTCATTATGTGCATTGCATTCCCATGTGTTTAGTAGTGGAGGTTGCATAATCTAAAGTTTCAGAGATGCTTCACTAAAGGTTGCATAATCTTTAGTTTCAGCGATGCATTGAAATGAGAGACATACAAATCGTTCTCCTGTGCAGCCGGCGCTTTCCATGATAACATCATCCCACTGCGTGTGACATAAATACTTCGTTTAGCGCAAAACAACGGACACAAGAAAAGGCGACAGGACAAGGCGCTCAGTGAGGGCACAGTGAGGGCACAGTGCATACAATAACAGGGCTCGGTTCGCTTCATTCTGCCTGTTTGAAGGTTTCGATGACGCAATATGAAACCTTGGTCACCGAGTCTTAAATTCAAAATATTATTGCTCATTCAAGTTTGCTTTCTCCGATTGCGGCCCCTTCCCTGTGAAAACAGTCTGTTCGCACATTTCCTTATTTGACTAAAAGTGGGAATTGCGCTACAACAAAAGAAATTGTTGATTTTAATGACTTCGTTATGTCGAGGGTTAACTGCACGTACCTCCACAAAAAGCCGACTATCGTCTACTCACACCCTCCACGCCCGCCCATGTAAGAATAAACTTAATTTTGGTCGGCTACAATGCTCATTGGTGTAGCAGCCGTGATGTCCCAACCCAGATAAGTTTGGTCGGCTGCCCGGAAACCTCAAAGAACAGCTGTATTTAGCTTGTGTGCGTTCGGTACTCGAATAAGCATGTATTCGATAGGATCCCCATACTACTGAGTAGGCTGGCATGCTTGAAAATAGGGCGTGCACTGAGAGTAAGGATAAGCTGTAATGACAGAATTTAAATGTCTGTAGAAAATTGGTTAAAATAAAATTATTTCACTAAATTTACTGTTCCAAACCTGTAGATATAGAGAAATGCACATTAGGCTATCATCACACTTCACAAGAATGAGATCACACTAAGAAAATTTATCAATTTCCTCTTTCTTATCGGGGACGCCTTACGTTTTGTTCTTAGTTGGACCATAAGGGACTGGGTTGTCCTTCATATCATGGGGTTTTACATGCCAAAAGCACTTTCTGATTTTGAGGCACGCCGTAGTGGAGGAATACGAATATTTTGACAATCTGGGGTTCTTTAACGCACAGCTAAATCTAAGTGCACGGGTGTTTTCGCATTTCATCCCCCTCGGAATGCGGTCATTGTGGCCTGGATTCGATCCCAAGACCTCATGCTCAGCAGCCCAACACGATATCCACTGAACAACCATGGCGGGTTGGAACATCTTTCCGCCTGCAAATGTTTGCATAATGTTGAATAAGAATTCTCTCCCAGCCTTGTGTGTTTGATATGACTGTAAGGTAGGATACACAGAATGTATACCCTCGACTACAATGCCAGTACAGGCGAAGCAGTTACTGAATAAATGACCACAAAAAACGGATTTTGGAGGGAGCAAAAATTGTATGTGCAATAAACATATGCGTAAACGTCCCCTTTGTATTGCTGTGCAACAAGCAATTGTGATATCAAGGGACCGAGCAAAATAAACAAATGTGTGCGTGACAAAGTTTCGCTCTCTTTTGAACCTTGATTGTGACTTAGCTCCCAGAAGTTTTGCGTTCTTTGTTTCGTCTTGTTCTTTTTATGTTAAGATGTGCTTTTCCTTTCTTTAGATTGGTTTGGGTTTTCACAGCTATATGATGTGCACATGTGACCAAGAATGCCATCTGGAAGTTAGTGTTTGTTGTTATTTCTCCTTCCCTGGCCTTTGTTCACTTTGTGTGCCAAAGTCAATAGAGCGCCGACCAGTATAAACATGTGTGTTATTGTATTTGTTTTCTTGTTTAAGCACGAATGATCTCACTCGTTGTGTGCCCCAATAAACAATTAGCATATGAAAACATAGTTCATGAGAATATGCCATACGTTTAGCGCTCGTCCTGTCTGCTCCTTTCTGTGTCCGTGTTTCACTTCGCGCTAGAAGCCAAGATCATGTTTCCGTACCAACTCGCCCAACTGTCTATCCTTTTGTATGCCATACGTGTTTCTTATAATTAACCTATGTCACGTGCAGAACCCACATATTCAGCCATGTAGATTTAAGTAGAACTAATCTTTTGTGAGTCTTAGTTTTGAACAGGTGACAGTAATGCTAAAGACACAAAGCGAGTGGACATGAATAAATGGCTTTGTGCACTGTGCATTGATGATAATTGATCTTTTTTTGCAACAGATGAGTAATTAAATATGCAGGAACGCTTTGTCAAAGGTATGAGAGAAAGAGAGAGAAAGCAAGGACAGTAAAGGCAGAGGGTCAACCAGAGGAGCACCCGGTTTGCTACGCTACACTGGTGGTGGGGAGTATGTTTGACTCAGTGAAGGGTCTAGAGTCTAGTCAGTGCAAAGTTGCCCGCAGAGAGAGGCGCTGTACATGGTAGCGAGGGCAGGTCACAATAGGTGCTCGGTGGTTTCCTCGCACGCACAGGAGTCGCACATCGACCTCTCAGCCATTCCCAAACGATAGAAATATGCGTTCGTGAGCGCAACTCCAAGCCAAATGCGGCGCAGCAAGGTTGTTTCGTTGCGGGAAAGGCTAGACGGCGGTTGTAGCCCTAGCGTGGGGTCCAGTTTATGTAATCGGCAAGTGAAGGCACTTGAAATCCAGAGATATTGTGACTTTTTGCGTGTAAGCAGACGTAGTTCCCTGGCAGCCTCCGACCTCGCGGAAGGTGTTGGACGCGTCTCGAGTGTCTTCGTGGGCAGGCGGGGTAGCCTTGTCAGCTAGGTTGTTGCCGATGATGCCACAGTGAGCAGGAACCCATTGAAATATAATAATGTGCCCTCTTTCCAGAGCACAGTGCTGCACTTCCCTGATGTCAGGTATCATCTGCTCGTATGTTCTGTGATGTTATGCAGACTTGATACCATGAAGAGCTGCCTTGGGACCAGAAAATACGACACATTTTTCTGTTGACTCTTCGGGAATGTACGTCATAGCGGCATGGAGAGCTGCAAGTTCTGCCGACGTAGATGTACTCATGTGTGACAATTTGAATGTAACTGTAACCTGCTTAGCTGGAACGACGAATGCGGCAGTTGAACTGATAGGTGAGGTCGAACCATCGGCATATATATGTATGTGGGCATGATACGTCTGGTGCAGTAATAGGAGCGTAAGTTGCTTCAGAGCCGGCGATGAATGACTGGACTTTTTTGTAATTCCAGGAGTAGTAGAGTTCATTTGACGCTTTCGCAGGCACCACAGGAGAGATGAAGGCTTCGCCCTGGTGTAAAAGATGACGGTATGCACTCTTGATGAGCGCTAATCACTCTTGAAAAGGTCGCTTGAGGTCTTTCGGCTGGTAGGGAGGCCAATGTGATGATCGGGGATCCTTGACAGATGGCGAATGTGCGCTCTGAGAGAGTCGACAGCTACACGTGTCGGGATCATGTGGTCTCCCGCGATGGCAAGTGTTGCTGCTGTTGAGGTGCACCGAAGTAAGAAACCACACAAAAGGCAAGGGGTGGTCACGTACAAATGTGCCCTGGTTGTATGTTTGCCAACAAGTGTGCAATTTTCTTTGAAATTCGGAAAACAGATGCTGCACTGGCACATTTTTTTGTTGTTGTTGTTATTTTTGGGATTCAATTACTTTCAGGGTTAATGGTTGCCGCTTTTGCTAACAAGTTGCACTTCTGAAATTCAGGCCGTCATCTGCTTTGCTTACAATGCTTGTAACGTAATGGTCACATTATAGTGGTGCTCAATTGTAAAAGTTCTCATTCAAAACGTTTTCCGGTCTTCATATGATTTTGTTCATGCCAAAGAAATAAAATATATCATGTTTGTGTCAAAAGGAAGAAACTGAGATTGGTGTTTTTATTGCATGTAAATCCATGCTTAGTTGAATTAAAATCTTCGCATAGTTTGAGCAACTTATTCTTCGCAGCTCTGTAACATTCACACTAAGGCTTACCCAATTAGGTATAAGAAAAAGTGAAAAAGTAAAATATTGCAGTTGATTTAACTTAATGCACTTGATCCTTGCTACCATCTTAGCCTGGCAGCTTTTCTGCTTTTTTGGAAAAGCGTGGGCACATGATCATGTTTTGACCAAATAGGCTGATATTTGCGCGGCTTTGCGAGCGCCACTAAATTATGACAAATGCAGGCTGTGGCCATATGGTTACAGAAATTCTGCTGTACTGACACCACCAAAAGCGAACGAAGAAAAATATGTGCACACATGACACAAGCACGGGCTCTCACCTCAAACTTTAAAATCAGGAAACAAGCAATATTTATTAACATATGGATACGTGATGTGACGTTATCTGTTAAAAGAAGTTTTCGCGCAGTGCAGCTGATGGATTACTGATTCATTTGTCATTATTTTTAAATGTTCTAAGCCACAACTACCTTGCATGTTGTCTAATCATAATAACTGGCTACAACGTAAGCTTTGTGGGACACAGGACCGCAGCCACATTTTTTGCAGTGTTTAACAATGTGTCAGGGAGGGTCGTTTCACACAGATGATTCATACTACCTTAATTGTCCTAATATCGCATTAATAGAATGTCCCATCTGTCCCATCTGTCCGAGACTACACATAATGCTTATAGCCTAGTTGACCGGATGCATATTATGTTCAAGCCACAACCAACCTTTTTCATTTTTTGGCTTCCGCCTTTTATTGTCAAAGCACAAAACCCTCCTAACAAGGGCCTCAGGAAAATATAATCCGCGCAACTATATTAGGCATGAAGATAGAATATTGTGGATGAGATGAGTGAAGTAAAACAACGGTCGCAGTTGTTTCCTATGCTTTTGTGATGTTCGTGAAGGATGTAAAGAGAGATTTGCTCTTATGTCATCAAAAAAAGACTGAAGCCAAGAAAACAAATTGGTTTGGTTGTTGCGTGTGGCATGATCCACAGGCAGTGCACTATGCAACGGAGGTTGTGTACATTCTGTCATTGCCATCCAATCGTGCCTGCAATGCATAGACAGATATTGCATGAATTTGAGATTGGGGTTAATCAAATTATTTGTGCGCAACAACTCTGTTCGGCAAATTCTGGTGCACTGGAAAACACGTGGGTTCATTCATGCGTTCTTTAAAACTCGTTGTAGCCAGAAACTATGAGCAGAGAGTACGCAAGATAACTTAGCTTTGGCAGATTTACACGCAAAGGACAAATGCAGGAGTGATTCTCACTTACATTCCATGAAGAATGTTTCGAATGAATGACGTACCTTCATGTCACTACGTCTCGTATATGATGCATGTTTTCTTATTAAAGATTGATTGAAGATTAAGCGCTTGCATCCTGCATGTGTTCTTACTTCTGTGGTGCCATTACGCCAGAATAAATCCATGACAGGAGCTGCCACTTAATGCAGGTGGACTACATTGTGCACAGTACTGCTGGCGCCCTAAATTTGACAAATGCGAGGTAACAGTAATAACTTCGGAAGTGTAGAGCTTTGGGAAAGTTGGTGATGCATATTAGAGTGCGGTGAAGAGCAATAGATGGCAAAAGGTAAGGCGAAACAGACCATAAGTGCTACTGACAACTGTGAACTCAATAGTTTAGCTGTAGCAGGAAAATGCGTGCATGAGCCTTAGACACCCCGAAACCAGCAACAAACAAAGAAGGAGCGAAAAACAAGGAAATACGGCCAAAATGGCTTGCAACGCGTGCGCAATCTCTTTATGAAAAGTGATAATTGTGAAGCATGAGTGTGCCATCAACTGCGCACAATTGGCACAAGAGAGAAAAAACAAAACAGAAGTAGAACGAACTTAGCTGCGGCTACCTGTGAAGTGAACTTCTTTGTTTAAAGTGCAATCGAAGCCATGCTCGTGCACATATCAGATCAAGACTTCCCGATTAACACTGCTTCTAAAAGCTTACATCCTAATTTTCTTTTTCCATGCCCTACAACTCGCGCATTCTTCGACCACGGATAGCAACCACAACTTTTGCAGTGTAAGGAAAGATTTGACCCTTCTCCTGTTTTCAAATACCTAAAGTGCTGTTGCAGCCTGTCGTTTAGGCACTGGCCAGTCTGTCCCAAGTAAACACGGCCACTGCTTACAGAATTCTGTATACAACAGAAATAACGCAGGGAACATACTGATACTCGTGTTTCGTCTGAGAGTATTTCCTTACTTGACTACCCATGACGCGTTTGCACAGTTGTTCTAATTTGCATGAAAAAAGATTCCCCCATACTTCCCTGCGACCTTCCTTAAGTTGTGTGAAAGCTTATGCACTTATGGAAGAAGCTCGAGACAGCACCTCTGGTGGAACAGAGCAAAACAGTTCCTCCGCCGGTGGACATACCGCAATTCGCTCTTCTGCTGTCGCAGAACATATGTTACACATTCTGAGCTGCTGATCTTGAAGGGATCCTGTGGTGACAACTTGTTGAGATGCTTTAGCAAGTAGCTGCTCAGGACACCCTGCGAGCTCCCCTTCTTAGCCAATAGTTCTAAAGGAGAACAAGTCCTGTGTTTCCATCGAGACAAATACTTTTAAGCCCATGATAGCTGTGCTTCACTTGCTTACGCAACGCACGGAGATTCATTTTATCAAGGTGAATTAGTGCCGCTGATCTAGCCTTCATTGACTTCAGCTTCTTGCGAACGAAGTTCTCGTTGACGGCTTCTGGAGCTTCTTTACAGAATAGCTCATGGGGCAAGACCCAAAATTTCCCCTTTTATCTGAAATCACCGGCGCCACTTCTTGCGGCTTAATGTAACACACCCCTTCCTGGATGATCACTTCGTTTTGTGGTTTCTTCGGGTAGTACCTTAGCAACACATCCAACCCTACAAGTGGGCAATGCTAATGTGCGTGAGGTTTCGTAGAACTTAAGGAAAGTCGCAGGGAAGTATGGGGGGGATCTTATGGTTTCTGCGACATGAAAGTTGGCACAACTGAGCAATCGCATCACGGGTTGTCAAGTAAGGAACTCTTGTACGATGAAATAGGAGTATCAGTATGTCCCATGCGCTACTTCTGTCGTGGAAGGAATTAGTTTAGGCTGCAGTCATGTTTACTTGGGACAGACGCCAGTGCCTGAATGACTGGCTGCGACAGCACTTGAAGTGTTTGAAATCAGGAGTCGGGTAAGATGTTCCCTTGCACTGCAAATTTTACAATTGCTATCCTTGGCTGAAGGATGTGGAAGCTCTAGGCCGCGGTAAAAGAAAATTAGAATGTCAGCTTATGGAAGTGGTGTTAATTCAAAATTCTGGATCTCGTATGTATGTTAGCCTGGCTTGGTAGCACTTTTAAAGGAAGTGCGACTCATCGGTAGTCACAGCCATGCTCGCTGTTCTACTTCCATTAAGTTTTTACGACTCTTGTGCCTGTTGTGCACCCAGTTTACAGCTACACATTCTTCCCAATAATCACGTTTCATGGATTGTGGACATATTATTACCATTTGCCGTACTTCCTTGTTTTTGATCCTGCTCGGTTTTTGCTGATTTCAGGGTGTCCTGGGCGCATCCACGCATTACCTTGCTGCAGCAAATTTTCCAATGTTCACAAATGTCAGTAGCGCTTCTCCCATCTATATTGTCACATGGTGGTGACGTTGAAGAACACAGTAGCAATACTGTGAACGACAAAACTAACTTTTATTGGTCGAACCTGTGCCCACAAAACAGGCTACACTTATAGCACAAGGATAGCGGCGAACGCGATCGTCGAAAATCTGATCAGCGGGTCTACGCGTCGGCTTTTATACAGCAGTCGTCGAATGTTCCAGACTAATCGTTGGGACCCGCGTACCCTCCACAATGTTTTACACCATTCGCGTCACCCGATGAAATCTGATAACACAAGGTTCGGCGACAACACACAGCCGGATAGAAGCATCGATAACTTTCCAGAAACTTCGGACACATGCAGGCGCGTCCCGCGCCGTGCGACAACACTCCCTAGGCGGCGAAACGTGGCCACCCGATAAAGATAAGTACACGTGTCAATATTACCCTTCACCATATTCTAATAGCAGTAACAGAAACCAAGTGAGCCGAGCAATATTCAAAGCCCACAGAATTACCAAATTGCGGGAGAAATGTTTCAGTCTAGCACCTGTTTTGTTAGCTGACAAGTAAATTACATACTTGTCTGGCAAACCGATAACCAGGTGCATTTCCCATGCACCTACATTATGTTGAATAACTGCTCCCGGCTTCTTAGGTATTTTTATGGCTCTTAGGAAGCAGCCCAAAGTAGTTAACTGTTTGTCTGTTCTAAAATTAAGTTGTCAGCCCGTACTATGTGTCATTATTCTATAAGCCCTTACTTTGTCAGTGACCTTGGTGCTGTTCCCACCTAAACATGAATAACGAAATGGCCATTTTTTTATTTTCAGATTATTAAGAGAATACTCTTACCATGTATCTCCCTAGAAAATATGTTCTCAATTTTAAGAATAAGTCCAACTGACCCGAAGCTTCGTGTGAAATGAAGAAATGGCGGCCCACATACATAGGAAGCTTGTTTTCCCTTGTTTCATGATAGCCAGTTTGTAAGATTAATTTTTGGTACTTCCCTCTTGAATTCTCAAGAAGGGGACAATTTTGTCATTCATTGAAAACAAATTTTTGTACTTGGAGACGCACTCACGCACAAAGCTCTTGAGCTAATTAATATTTTTAAAGAAAGTACAAGTTTTGTGTGCAGCAATAGGCTGAATAAGGCGAGAGTAAACGAAAAGATGGCTACATTAGTCACCAAGACTTGTCCAGGAAAACACGTCTGAAGCTGGAGCGAAGACCTTTACAAGGTAATCAAATTGCTCAAATTGCTCTAGCACGAGACATTTCTTGTTCAACATGGCAAATCTCCTTGGCGCAACATTTGCTCTAGCCTGAGACCTACATCCTCCGTTCGACCACCCTCAACCAACAATACACTTATACATTTGGTCTACCTATGGCAAGGTAAGAAATTCACATTCGAAGAAATGGAATGTATGTGGTGTGCACCCTGGAAGGTAGCATGAACAGTATGTTATTTACGTGAATCAGATGCAGATTTGCTTTCCAATAATTTTATTTTGATCGCCATGTTATAGCTGGAAAGCATGATTCTTAAGAGAGAATAATAATTCCAAGCATACACAGTTTTACTCCTTTGTGTCCGTTAAGAGTGTCCTGGTTTCAACACTACCAGTCCTGTCCGCATTCGCATACTAGTGTTTGAGTACGCATGCCGATTCAGAAGAATAGTTAGGCTTTTTCCTCAGAAAGTCAGCTTCTGCTTTGCGGCTGGAATTTTATATCTAGGTGGTAACTGCAACGCGATGTGCTTTTTAAATTAGGACGATATGCTATTTGAAGTGCAATTAAGTACAACTTCAAATGACCTCAGCTCGGGGGATGACACGGTGGGAAGCCAATGTGAGAAAGATTTGATTTCTCAGAACAGGGCACATGAATATGAGAAAGCATGACTTATTTGGTCTAAATTTGCTCCTGTTGTATATGACCAGGGAAGGTACTTAATCGTGGCTCCATTTCCAACATGTTATATTGCTGCCTTTATATTTTGCACTGGGTACAATGAAATTTCACTGCTTCCACATTATTCACCTAAACATGGTAGCCATGCTAATGTGTCCATGCAGAACACAACTCATGCACTATTAAAAATACAGCGGAATCTCGATAAACGGAAATCGCTTAAACGGTACTGCTGCTTAAAAAGGATACCACCCTCTTCGTTGGTTGGTTTTGTACGCATGCAATGCTCTCTGCAATGTTTCTGGGTAAATGTTGCTCCCGATAAACTGAACCAATTTCCCTGGTCCCCCGAGGTTCCATTTAAAGAGTGTCCACTCCAAACCAGATTGTCTACAAATATGGTGGTAAATAAAAGGGCTAAGGATCAAATCGCGGCCACGCCGGCCGCAGTTCGATGGGAGTGAAATCTAAAAGAAAAACATCCGTGTACTTAGATTTAGGTGCACGTTGCGGTACACCAGCTTGTCGAGATTAATCTGGAGTTTCTCGCTAGAGCATGTCCCATAATTAGATGGTGGTGCGGGTTTGCAAAACATAGTAATCTAATTTTTAATAACTTGCTCGGAAATACAGTGTAATGGATGGACGGAAAAACTATTGACAGTCCTGAGATAAGGGATTATCGTGCAGCAGGGCGCTCTCACGTTGGGATGGGCAGGGCGAGACTCGCCGCCGCATCGTGGGCTCTCTGGACAGGCCATATTTAGTCCCCGTAGTCGGGGCTTGCCAATGAGGTATTCCATCTTCACTGGTCTGCTTGATCTGTGCCTTGCAACGAGGGGCATCGCCAGACTATACGTTCGAAGTTAGCTCAATCGCCGCACTGAGGGCAGGTATTGCTAGTATACGTGTCTGTATAGATCGAGTGTAATAAAAATTGCCAGAGGTATATCCCCGTCTAATAAAGTCTGAGGGTGATTGCGCTTTGGTGAGTTTCTTGTGTGGGAGCGGATAGACCTTCCTATTAGGGTAAAAGTGGTAAAAGTGTTGCGAGACCTCATTGTACGTGGTGGGAGAATCTTTATTGTAGGGTGTCGTGGGCTGCGGAGACTCTCCACGGGCACATAACGTGAAACCTCATGCCTAGGAGTAGACCAGCTCATTTAGGTTCGTGAGCCCCTCTTCAAAGGACCTCACGCGTGCTGGAAACCACGTTAGCGTATGTGCGGTGATCCCTATGCCTATGAGAATACAGTTGGCTTCCTTGGTGATGAAGCCACGGATAAGGCTCGAACGGCAGCTCGGCAGTCGCTAAAACCATTCGTAAGTTGTCCGTCAAGTAACGCTGTCGCTACGCCAACTTGTTCGGCCGCTTCTGAGGAGGCGCATTCGACCGAAGCTGCGTTGATGATTGTTCCCTTGTGGTTAAGTGAGAAGTCGGTGAATCTTCTACTATCACCGATGCGCGCGGCGTCGACAAAACAGTTCTCTTTAGGGTTTTCTTTGACCTTGTAAAGAAGGGCCAAGGCTCTGGCTCGTCTTCTGCCAAGATTGCGTTGTGGGTGTGCATTGTGCGGCATTAGGGAGACGGCGATTTGTTGTCATTGATTACTGGGACGGCGGCGGAAGTTGCTCTCCATCATCATTGGTAAAATGCCCATGTCAGTGAGCAATCACCGAGGAGCCGTCGTTTTCAAGAGTCTGGCGATCTGCGCCCCCTCTTCGGCCTCCGCGATCTCCTCTATCGAGTTGTGCATAGCCAGTTGGAGGAGCAACTCTTTGTCCGTACAGAGCAGGAACCCCAGGCCGCTTTTGATGCCTTCACGAATTAAGGTATTCAGATGAACCCTTTCTGGTCTTCGCTAGTTTTGCATTGCTGCGACTTATATAAAGTGGGAGAGTAGGCACGCATGAATGACCCAACCGCGGTTGCCTTCGCATAGATGTTTGTTGGCTACCCTTTTCATCGGGCTGATAGCACTAGTCATCTTGTTGGTGAGCCGGAGCACCACCTGGTTGTTGGAGCCAGATGACTTAACGTTCATGCCAAGGATGCGGATTGACTAAACCCTGAGAAGGCGGTCACTATTTTTTCTGTGTAGCGATGTGCTGCGCTCCGCAGTTTCCAGCCCTTTCGCTTGGGAACCCGCCTGTACTGCCTGTATAGAAGTAGCTCCGATTTCTTCAGTGAGAATATGAGGCCCATATCTTTTAGTAAAGATTCTGAACAATTTATAATTTCTTGGAGTGCGGTTTCGATGTGCCTGTCGCTGCCCCCATGCACTAGATTGCTGTATCAGCCTATATGATGTGTCCAATGCTGTGAATCTTGGTCAGATTCTAGGACAGTTCGACCACCGCGATGTTAAATAATAGCAGAGATATGACGGACCCCTGCGGTGTGCCGCTGTGGCTAAGTTCGATTTGATCTCATTCGATCTCTCCGGCTTCGAGCAGGGCACGTCGGCCTTCGAGAAAGGGCCTTACACAGGATTGGAAGGACAAGCCCAGGTCAAGGTTCGAGGTGAGGTCGAGAATAAAAGAGTGTAGGATGTTGTCGAATGGTTTTTCGAGATCATGCCTGAGGATGGCTCTCGTGTCCCGGGTGTTGTCCAACATCTGAGTCTTCATGAACTTCATGGTACCCTGAGTGAAGAGGCCTGGTCTAAAACCCACCATGTTGTAGGGGAACCGTTCGTTGTCCTACACGAATTCTGAGATTCTGTTGTACATGACATGCTCTGCAACTTTCCCCACGCAGGACATGAGCGATATGGGCCGTAGGTTGTTCAACCTCGGGGGTTTCTACGGTTTGGATATGGGAATGGCTCGCGTAGTATTCCATTGATCCGGGACCGCGCCTTCTTTCCATACTCGATTGATTTCGTCGGTGAGGAATTCGATTGACTTGTCCTCGAGGTTCCTAAGCGTCTTGTTTGTGACTGAATAAGGACCTGGCCCGGACATGTCATTAAGATCCTCCAGAGCTCTTCTGATCTCTTCGAATTCGAACGGGTCATCAAGGGCGGAGTTTTGCCTTCCACCGTAGCCGGGTACTCGACGTTGTCGCTAGATTTTGTCGGAAGGTGTTTCCTGATAAATCTGTCCATGACCTCACCTTCTGTTGACGCTTTCGTGTTCTCGTGGAGCGTTCTTGCCAAGTTGCTTCGTTGGTTGGACCTGGTGTTTGTCTCACCGAGCAGATGCTTGATAAGGTTCCACTTGCCCCCCGTTATTTGGCCGCCGATGAGTTTCACAGATCGCCGTATTGTTGCCTGGAGAGTGTGCGGCAGTGTTCTTCAATCTGCTTGCGAACGGCCAAAATCGTTTTTCTCAGTCAGTGGTCCAGGCGCTTCCCCTTCCACCCGGTGACGAATGATTACTTAACTTCTAACAGGTGTGCGAGCCGCCTGTCCATTTTCTTCGTCTGCAAGTCTGTCTGAATCGTTTTGATAGAATCCCTGGCATCCTGTCGAATTGATTCAGCCCATTGCTCAAGGCTCTCTTGCTTCTCACCATGGTCTGCACCTTCTCACCTGATATTACGGAACTAGGCCCAGTTTGTCCCGCTGACTGAACGTAGCTTCTTTTGAGCAACTTCGAAGATTGTTGAGGTTATGTTGTGGTCGCTACCGGAGGTCGATTGAACCACTTGGCAGAGTGAAAGTGAGGTCTGCTGTGGAGTCTCTGCTGGTGGATGCGCCTTCTCTGGTCGGAAATAGCGGATTGGTTACAAGGGTGAAGGCGAAGTAGCTGGTCTCCTGCCATAAGCACTTTCACTTGGTCGTAAGCGGGGCATTGAAGTCTCCCGCAACGACTAGGGGAGAGTTGCCCGCCATCTTGACCACTCTGGTAAAGATGGTTTTGAAAGATTGCCTGAGATCATTGGGCTGCTATAGACATTGAGAATGTAAATACTGTGTTTGTTGGAGCAGTTGGAGATGATTTAGATGAGAACTGCTATGTCTTCCTGGACGAAACACCCAGATCATAAGCGATGAAAGTGACTTTCTTGCTAATAAAGGGCTGATGCCTCGATCGTCGCTGTGCAGCGCGTGGGGCCAGTAGCCTGGGAGCGTGACGTTGCCTACCAGCGTTTCTTGTAGTAGCATGACATGCGGTTTCTCTCTGTGTGAACAAATGTATTGCTGCAAGGTATTCTCCTTGTGTAGGAACGCCCTGCAGTTCCATTGCCATATTTTGAATTCTCTATTTTGGCCCATCGTGACAAGGATGTCTTTTGGAAGCTCTATGTAATGACTCACTCCTGATTTTAGCGGTCAAGGCGCATGATACCTGCGTTACGTTGTCATGTAGAGCTACTGGCCACGCTGCCTTCTGTATGCTGTTGACTTGTGTCTCGAGTCTAGCATTGATGGCCCCAAATTGTGCGTAACTTCCTCGCGGAAGCTGGCTAGCTGTTCCTTGAGCTGCCTGATGCTATCGCTAAGACTCTTCAAAACTTCCTTACTTTGGAACTTTGCCTTGTTGGTCTTGCTTTCTGGGTTTCCAGTGCCCGCCCTCCATTTTAGGGAACCACCTTAGCAGCTTCGTCCGTGCCCGATCGAACGCCAATGGGTTGCGGATAATGTATGGTGTTCGTACTGGGTTGTGTTTCTAATTTGTTGCCTTTCTTAAGCTCCACTACCTCCAATCTAAGCTGGTCTATAATACTACTCGTCGCTGTGTTCTCCCTCTCTAGTTGGGATAGCCTACCCAGGTGCTCCTATGGCGAAGGGCCCCGCCCCCCACCCTCATTACCTTTTTGGTTGGTCCGCAGACACGGCCGGTCCAGATGATGTTCCTCCGGCTCTGCTCAGCAGTGCAATAACAAGAAAAAATTATTTAGTTCGTTTGTGTGATGGTTCCAAATGTTTTAGTTTAGTACTTCAGTTTCAGTTTCTATTTATTCGTCATTCAAAAAACAATAAGTAAACAACAAATAGTATGCAGACGAGGGTCCCAAAGTCAATGACTGGCACGGGACCCTCGTTGACTTCCGGAATTTATCATCATATTTTTCTGCTACTCCATGTAAGAAACCACTGATCGGCCTCACTATACAATAAACTGTTAATTTTGGGTGGCTTAGCCTTGCAAGCCCAATATATAGTTCAATATAACAAGACTTATAAAATAATAAAACAAGAGTTATAGCGGTTTTCCTGCGTAGACAGCTATGTATTGACAGCAGACGGGTATCCTGTAACGTTTACAACTTCACTGCGAACTAATTAGGGCAAGTTAATGAAACGCTGCGTAATCATAGAGTCGTCTTGGAGGCCAATCTCAGTATAATTTTTTCCAAGAAACATACATTAGATTGAGAGCTGCAGAACTTTTGCGAAAATTTGGAGACGAAAACGCAATGGCATCTGACGCGGACGCTGGAAGAAAAGGCTCGAGTTTGGTGTCGACACACAGACACGATCATGGGGGATGTAGCCTTTAACAGCTTCGCCATAAATATAAACTAGGGAAAAAGGCAAATAAGTAGCGTCAACATGACTGTACAGAACAGGTAGGCCATCGCGACTAGTAGGGCTTTATCCGAACTACGTGCACGATTTTGGACACAGGATTACGGCGGGAGCGCCGTGAAGAGTCTGCTGGGATGATTCTGTAGGTGGCATCGTTGAGGTGTTTTGAAACTACGTATCGACCAAAGTAACGGCATAGGAGTTCTTCAAAACAGCCTCGTTGGAGTATAGGGTCCCATACCCAGAAGTGATCGCCAGGGCTGTGCAGGGCCTCCCTGTGCAGGGCCTCCCCGAAGGTTGTAACGGCAGGCATCATAACTTTGCCTACGTTGAATACAGAACAAATGTCAGTACAAATAACAGTACAAAGATGTGATTTTATATTTACAGTGGAATATAGGACGAGGTAAAATTTCTTGTATTGGCACTTGTTTTAATTACTAATTCCAATGTTTTAGGACACATAGAATACTAGTAAGTGATATGTTCACAATGTAGAGTTTTTTTATCCATGCAATTGCTTTTGCTGGGGAAAAGTATGTTTTCCTTTGGGACAGATAGTCAACACATCTTATTTGTTAAATTTGGTGATTATAATAAATTTTCTTCTCTATCAATGTGTGTCTCGTGGATTTTTTTCCTTTCAGCAGGTATCAATTGCTCTCAAAAGGGTTTGCTAGCCTCGAAGGCTCTGCGGATCACTAACATTTTCCCGAGGACGACAGCATGACAGATTAAGGTTTGCTAGGAGGGCTCTGTGATCAGTGAAAGGACACAAAATGTCGACGAAGTGTGGTGACGGCTTCATTCACCATTGGACCACGTGTGCGGGTCCCCTTTGTCAATTCAGCGATGGCGCTGGGCCATCGATTGGGCTACGTGTGGTCGGCATGCACCGAAATGCTTCGTGGCTGGACGCCGCGCCTACACAGTGGCAGATGGAATTCAGCAGGGCAAAATGTCGGATGCCGGCGATCGTTCCCAGCAGGCGCCACGCTTGCTCGGACGACAAAAAGCCCCTCCATACACGTTTTCGCAGACCAGGTAAAACCGGCGCTCGCGCGTGGACGAAGAGGCTTTAGAACGGCAGCTCCATAAATGGCTGGGTTACCCTGAGCCTTTATCGCCGGTGGTGTTCCGTCTGGTACTGTGCAAGCGCCTGACCAGCGCCTCCAAGCATTTCGCTACGGGCTTGCCGCGTGTAAACTAAAATGCCTTTAATTTCTTCATAAAACTCCCATTGTTGCCTGCATAACCTCCCTCTCAGATGGGGTAAAGTGGGAATATAACGGCATACAACGGCACTCCCGTTGTATGCCAAAATAATGGCCACCTAAATGAGATGATGAGCAAAACGATAACAAGGTGAAATGTGAAGGCTCCTGCTCTCACCTTGTTCTCGTTTTGCTCATTGTCTTGAATTTCCATCTCCCGCCTTTCCCGTGTTTTTTCTGGACCCTAACTGGGAGTTTTATTGTACGCCCTTTCAAAGGAACCAAAAACATGTAAAAATGGGAATGCGCTAGAGGACAAGCGAGAAACGCCCATCTGCGTGTTTTTCTGCTTATTGTGCAAATCGATTATCTCTTGCGACGTAGCTTGAAAATATTCACGTGACGACATTGAGACGCACTTTACCTGATTATTACCCTAAGATGTTTCAACAGCCTGCGGATTCGATTGCGCCGTTGCTTCATGCACCCACAAAAAAGGGACCAGACATGAGCTAAATCCACTTAAACACCCTTTTGCCGCGCCTAGCATGTACGCTGCTCTTCAGGCGTCCACACTAAACGTGGTCTTTCCATAGTACCGTGACAACAGCAATGAGTTGCTAGGCGGGTTCTTCTTCTACATAGGAAAGTGTATATACATCAATCCCTGCTACGTATGCTATAGTTGCCGCTTTTCGGGAACTGCAGCTGATGCCACCGTAATCTTTGCCGACCAAAGCTTGCAGCTAACGCTATGCGCAAAGGCGAGCTTTCTGGTGCGTAGGGCTTCTATCTTCCGCGCGGCCGGCGCACCCGCTGCAGCGGATTATGATGATGATGACTTATTCTCATTCCCTTAGAAACGAGGTGGTATCAAATAGTCATGTAGCCTGCTTAAGTTGCTGAGGTATTCTATACATGCTTTACATTCTAGCATTTACCTGCATATATATTTAATGTTTTTTTTTCTCTTCTTAGAAACTTTTCTGCATAATTTGTACCACATCCTACGCCTCTGACGGATCCCGTCGCATCAATCTTTTGATATCGTTTTTTTGCACCAATACAGGGAACGTCTGTGGCTTATCTCGGCTGTGGACCGCTCGATGCTTCCCTCCACTTTAAACCCTAACGTTTCTAGAAGGTATGCGTTACCTACGGGTCTCACGGGGTGAATCCCTGCAAATTCCATTAGGCTGTGCTCAGTGGTTTTTGCATCTTCGCTGCAGCACACACATGCCTCATCTAGCTGTGCATATCTGCGCCAGGACATCTGCCTCATTAGTCGTCCGGCTCGAGCCTGAAATAGCAAGGCACTTGCTATTTGAGGCACTTCATCATCATCATCAGCAGCAGCAGCCTGGTTACGCCCTACTGCAGGGCAAAGGCCTCTCCCATACTTCTCCAACTACCCCGTTCATGCACTAATTGTGGCCATGTCTTCCCTGCAAACTTCTTCATCTGATCCGCCCACCCAACTTTCTGCCGCCCCCTGCTACGCTTCCCTTCCCTTGGAATCCAGTCCGTAACCCTTATAGACCATCGGTTGTCTTCCCTCCTCATTACATGTCCTCCCATGCCCCTCATTTCTTTTTCCTGATTTCAACTAAGATGTCATTAACTCGCGTTCGTTTTCTCACCCAATCTGCTCTTTTCTTATCCCTTAACGTTACACCCATCATTCTTCTTTCCATAACTCGTTGCGTCGTCCTCAATTTAAGTAGAACCCTTTTCGTAAACCTCCAGCTTTCTGCCCCGTAAGTGAGTACCGGTAAGACACAGCTGCTGTACACTTTTCTTTTGAGGAATGATGGCAACCTGCTGTTCATTATCTCAGGGTGCCTGCCAAACGCACTTCTGATTATTCAGATTATTTCAGTGTCATGATCCGGATCCGCTGTCACTACCTGCCCTAAGCAGATGTATTCCTTTACCACTTCCAGTGCCTCGCTACCTATTGTAAATTGTATTGTAAATCGCTGTTCTCTTCCGAGACTGTTAAGCATTATTTTATTTTTCTGCAGATTAATTTTTAGACCCACTCTTCTGCTTTGCCTCTCCAGGTCAGTGAGCATGCATTGCAACTGGTCCCCTGAGTTCCTAAGCAAGGCAATATCATCAGCGAATCGCAAGTTACTAAGGTAGTCTCCATTAACTCTTATCCCCCATTCTTCACAATCCAGGTCTCTGATTACCTCCTGTAAACACGCTGTGAATAGGATTGAAAAGATCGTATCTCCCTGCCTGACGCCTTTCTTTGTTAGGATTTTGTTGCTTTCTTTATGGAGGACTATGGTGGCTGTGGAGCCGCTATAGATATTTTTCAGTATTTTAACATACGGCTCGTCTACACCCTGATTTCGTAATACCTCCATGACTGCTGAGGTTTCGACAGAATCAAACGCTTTCTCGTAATCAATGAAAGCTGTATATAAGGGTTGGTTATATTCCGCACATTTCTCTATCACCTGATTGATAGAGTGAATATGGTCTATTGTTGAGTAGCCTTTACTAAATCCTTTGACAGAAACCTAAGGTGTTCCTGATTCCATTTGTGATTACCTTAGTAAATACTTTGTAGGCAATGGACACTAAGCTGATCGGTCTATAATTTTTCAAGTCTTCGGCGTCCCCTTTATTATGGATTGGGATTATGTTAGCGTTCTTCCAAGATTCCGGTACGCTCGAGGTCATGAGGCATTGCGTATACAGGGTGGCCAGTTTCTCTAGAACAATCTACCTACCATCCTTCAACAAATCTGCGGTTACCTGATCCTCCCTAACTGCCTTCCCCCTTTGCATAGCTCCCAAGGCTTCCTTTACTTCTTCCGGCGTTACTTGTGGGATTTAGAATTCCTCTAGACTATTCTCTCTTCCATTATCGTTGTGGGTGCCACTGCTACTGTATAAACTTCGATAGAACTCTTTAGGCACTTGAACTATCTCATCCATATTAGTAATGATATTGTCGGCTTTGTCTCTTAACGCATACATCTGATTCTTGCCTATTCCTAGTTTCTTCACTGTTTTTAGGCTTCCTCCGTTCCTGAGAGCATGTTCAATTCTATCCATATTATACTTCCTTATGTCAGCTGTGTTACGCTTGTTAATCAACTTCCAAAGTTCTGCCAGTTCTATTCTAGCTGTAGGGTTTGAGGCGTTCGTATATTGACGTTTCTTGATCAGATCTTTCGTCTCCTGCGATAGCTTACTGGTATCCTGTGTAACGGACTTACCACTGACTTCTATTGCACACTCCTTAATGATGCCCACAACATTGTCATTTATTGCTTCAAAACTAAGGTCCTCTTCCTGAGTTAAAGCCGAATACCTTTTCTGTAGCTTGATCTGGAATTCCTCTATTTTCCCTCTTACCGCTAACTCATTGATCGGCTTCTTATGCACCAGTTTATTCCGTTCCCTCCTCAGGTCTAGGCTAATTCGAGGTCTTACCATCCTATACTCACTGCAGCGCACCTTGCCGAGCACGTCCACATCTTGTATGATGCCATGGTCAGCGGAGAATATGAAGTCAATTTGATTTCTAGTCTCACCGTTCGGGCTCCTCCACGTCCACTTTCGGCTATCCCACTTGGGGAAGAAGGTATTTATTATCCGCATATTATTCTGTTCCACAAGGCTACTAATAGCTCTCCCCTGCTATTCCTAGTGCCTATGCCATATTCCCCCACTGACTTGTCTCCAGCCTGCTTCTTGCCTACCTTGGCATCGAAGTCACCCATGAGTATAGTGTATTTTGTTTTCACTTTACCCATCACCGATTCCACGTCTTCATAAAAGCTCTCGCTTCTTGGTCATCATGAATGGATGTAGGGGCGTAGGCCTGTACGACCTTCATTTTGTACCTCTTATTAGGTTCACAACAAGACCTGCCACCCTCTCGTTAATGCTATAGAATTCCTGTATGTTACCAGCTATATTCTTATTAATCAGGAATACAACTCTTAGTTCTTGTCTCTCCGCTAAGCCCCGGTAGCACATGACGTGCCCGCTTTTTAGCACTTTATATGCTTCTTTAGGCCTCCTAACTTCACTGAGCCCTATTATATCCCATTTACTGCCCTCCAATTCCTTCAATAGCACTGCTAGACTCGCCTCACTAGGTAACGTTCTAACGTTAAACGTTGCCAGGTTCATATTCCAGTGGCGGCCTGTGCGGAACCAGGGATACTTAGCACCCTCTACAGCGTCACAGGTCTGACCGCCGCCGTGGTCAGTTGCTTCGCAGCTGCTCGGGACTGAGGGCCGGGGTTTGATTGTTGTGTTCGGGCCCTTCGTGTTATCGTAAAGGTTTTCTCTTTTAATTTCCTTCTTGCCATTGTTGCAAATCTCGATAACGTTTCCTGTTTGCAGTCTTTCCATTCAATTCAATTTCTGTTTTTGTCTCTTTCTTTCTGATGACTCCTGAGTGCCTATTTACACTCTCAGTCACCCTGTACTTGGTTGCCAACTTTCTTGACCTCTTCCTCCATTCTCTGTACACGATTTTCAGGTACAAATACTTGTGTATTTTTCTGTTCATTCATGTTGTTTCCATGATTGTCCGTCTTTGTTTGAGTCTAATGTTGCTCAGCGCTTCTCTTACTTCAGAAGAGACACAACCCATGTCCCTTTGAACTGCTTCTTAGTAGTTTCACCCTGGGCTCGCAAAGCCACCTGGCTTTGCTAACTCTTGGCTAACTTGCAACTCCGACAACATATGCGCTTATAAGCACAGAATGGCGTTTGCGAAGGTTAGCGCTGGCATCATTACTCCTTTACAAACTGCACGCAGCAGCCCATATTTTGGCCCCCAAGTGCCCTATGTTTCTTCATTGCTGCATTCTGCTTCCGCTTTACTCTCGAATCATTTTGGTGGGTGCTTGAATAAGTCATGCCTTAGCTTATGCATATGCCAATGTATTTAAATTGCTAGACTATGGGAATTACTTGTTTAATTGACACTACATAATTACTCGTTTCCTCAAAAAAGGTCATAATTCGCGTTCTTTAGGTTCTAAACTTAAGGCTGTGATTTAACGCTGCGTTGCGAAACATATTAGCAAGTGTCTGTAAATATTTTCAGTGCCCACTAGTAGCGCTATGTCGTCCGCTTGAATCAGTGCGGGCACCTTCTGCTCCACCATTTGTCCATTACGCATGTATGATAAATCATTCTCCAATTCAGTGTTTTCTAGTCGTATTTTATGCCCTTAACACAAAGCGCGAACAACAATGGAGATGGGCGACACCTTTGCTCCACTCATTGGTGAACTTCCACCACTTTATTGCATTTTTGTCCTTCCCATGCAATTTGTACTCGGTTGTCTATATATCTCCTACAGGAGGTTCACGAAATTGTCATCTATGCCTTCGTGCTCGAGAATACTCCATAACAATTGTCTTTCTACGTTGTCCGGCACTCCCATAATATCTTTAAATGCTATTCATAGCGGTCTATTCCGAGCTGCTGAATTTTTTATGCGCTGAGTTAGTATACATACTGTCGCGAGGGGAACGGCGACAGAAGAACACCGGCAGCGAAGGCGCCTTCACTGAAAACTGCAAGAACAGCCAACGTCGTTCACGTCATCTTCTACCAAGAACCAGTTCGGAATGGGAGCTCGATCTGACAAGGATGATTATGAAATGACCACGAAAAAAAGTAAAAACACGTGTAGCAGTAGGCGCCCTATCTGATGATGATGATTAAGGAATGAGCATGTAAAACACCCACCCACCCTTGGAAATCCATGGTCGCGATGCTAAAACACGATTGAGTAAGGTTACACAAAACGCTACCGGAGAAGAAAAAATTCATGAGCCACTCCACTCTGCGAAGGTGGATGACCAGCGAAGCTGTTTAGCGGAAGACACAGAGGTGACACAGAATATTGTACAAAGGCAGGGACATATTTGTTTTCCTAAACTCTGGTAATCGCGGCGATTTAGGTACGCCCACGCATTGGCGGGTCACTTCTCTTGTTAAATGTTTCTGTCACGTAATACAATTAATAGTTCACGCCCCCTTAATCAATGGCTCATACCCCCGTAGACGCGGCCTCCCAATGACGACGACAGAAGTGAACTCTGGGCTGGAATGATGAGCGGCAACGGAACCAGCTGGGGAAGACGATGGCACTCACGCCATTTCCGATGATGAAAGTTTTGTTTCAAAAGAGAGCAAGCTCTGGAAGAAGACGACAACGACGCACCAGTAGTGCCACTAGTGCGTTTGCGCGGTTGGCGCTAAGAATTTTAGAGCCTTTTTTGCAAAAATTGTACGAAACATTTTTTTTTGAA
The DNA here is from genome assembly GCF_050947875.1 of Dermacentor variabilis. Taxonomy (NCBI): domain Eukaryota; kingdom Metazoa; phylum Arthropoda; class Arachnida; order Ixodida; family Ixodidae; genus Dermacentor; species Dermacentor variabilis. The sequence continues at coordinate 52,977,964 of NC_134576.1, read as the reverse complement.
ACCTCCTGTTCTTACCCGTGTGCTTGGGCCCTCTTTGGGTCCCACGTTCGACAAGAATAGTTCAAGGGCGCGTTACAGGAGCGCCAGCCCACTGAGGTATGTGTCATTGAGCTTGGACCCTTTCTGCACTATCACCACGATCGCCCCACACGTTGATTTGTTTCTGTTGCCGGACGCCAAAAAGCTATGGAAGGCTAGTCATATACAGCTTTCGCTGTAAGAAAACAAAACATCAGCCCTTCCACTTTGTGAAGAAGGAAGAGCAGCGCAGCTGTGGCGTTACCTGATTACCTCAGTCACAGATCTATGCATATACAGGTATTATTATTATTATTATTATTATTATTATTATTATTATTATTATTATTATTATTATTATTATTATTATTATTATTATTAGTATTATTATTATTAGTTATTGTTAGTTATTGTTAGTTATTGTTAGTTATTATTGTTGTTGTTATTGTTAGTTATTGTTAGTTATTATTGTTATTGTTATTGTTGTTATTGTTGTTGTTGTTGTTGTTGTTGTTGTTGTTGTTGTTGTTGTTGTTGTTGTTGTTGTTGTTGTTGTTGTTGTTGTTGTTGTTGTTGTTGTTGTTGTTGTTGTTGTTGTTGTTGTTGTTGTTGTTGTTGTTGTTGTTGTTGTTGTTGTTGTTGTTGTTGTTGTTGAAGGATACGGACAACGAATACATACTTTGACTGTGGGGTTTATATTCATCATCTTTTTGAAGTAGTGACGTGTGGAAGTACCACCGCGTAACAGACGGTAATTCCGCAATATTTACAACTTCACTGTGAACTACTTAATTAAGAAAAGTATGCGAAACTTAGAGTAATGTTAGAGTCGTCTTGTCGGCTAATCGTCATGTAATTTGTTTAAGGATAGGTTTGATAAAACAAAAGTTATAGCCGTTTTCTTCCGTATACAGCTATGTATTGACAGCAGACGAGTATTCTGAAACGTATAAAACTTCACTGCGAACTAATTAGGACAAGTAAATGAAACGCCGCGTAATCATAGAGTCATCTTGGTCGCCAATTTCAGTATAATTTTTTCCAAGAGACATACAATAAATTGAGAGCTACAGAGCATTTGCGAAAATCTGGAGACGAAAACGCAATGACATCTGACACGGACGCCGGAAGAAAAGGCTCGAGTTTGGTGTCGACACACAGACACGATCATGGGGCATGTAGCCCTTAACAGCTTCGCTATAAAAATAAACTGTGGAAAAAGGCAAATAAGTAGCGTCAACACGAGTGTACACAACCGTTAGGCCATCGCGGCTAGTAGGGCTTTATCCAAACTACGTGCACAATTTTAGACACAGGATTACGGCGGGAGCGCCGTGAAGAGTCTGCTGGGATCATTCTGTAGGTGGCATCGTTGAGGCGTTGTAAAACTACGTATGGACCAAAGTAACGGCGTAGGAGTTCTTCGGAACGGCCTCGTTAGCGCTTAGGGCTCCATACCAAGACGTGATCGCCAGGGCTGTACAGGGCCTCCCTGTGGCGAAGGTTGTAACGGTGGGCATCATAACTTTGCCTGCGCTGAACACGCAGTTGCGCAAGCTGATGAGCGTTTTCTGCCCGTTCGGCGATGGAGTCCGCATGGAGTTGTTACGGTTCACTTTTTGCGGCTATGAATGCAACTAATGCCAAAGCCATGGGACCAGGCGAGCCGAACTGTCACCCTCGTCAACACGAACAGACTTGTCCGTTGTGTGTGTGCAGGGGGAGTATGCGCGCAATGTGCTAATCTGAGTCTGCTCCTTGGGTCGTTGAACCTCTCTCCGCCCAGTGGTGGAATGCCCACGCGTCACTCCATCTGGCTTATCCCGACGTGTCCTGTTGTTGTTGTTGTTGTTGCTGTTGTTGAAGGATACCGACAACGAATACATACTTTGACTGCAGGGTTTATATTCATCATCTTTTTGACGCCCGTTGCATAGGACAAGGCCATGTGCAACGGGCGCAGCGGTGAAGGAGAATGCCTGTATTATGCAGGGTAGAAGTAAGCCAGCAAGCCCCCGCAGGTTGTCGCATTTTCTCTGCCCCCCCCCCCCGCCCCCATGTGGGTGCATGCCCGCTTGTTCTTGTATCTTTTTCTTTGGAGAGCTATGCTAAGCTGTAATGACGCATAAAACGTCTGTTATTTTATTTTACGTCACTCGTCTTCGCTGCCGAAACCTCTCCGATGGTCAGCCTGATTCTAACGCCAAGCAGACGCTGTTGAAGGTCCATGAAACTCAGTCCCTTACAACTCTTCATACTTACTTAACATGCCTACGCCTTCGCCTTCCCTTCTCCCAGTCATTCTGTTGCAACCCTCCCATACAAATTGTCAATAACATGCGGTTGCTCTAAAATTTCGTAGGTTGCGTTTCCGTCAAAGCATGCAAACTAATAGCTTCGTCATTCAGCTGCGTTGAAATTTTCTGCCGCTTTCCTCCTTGCGACCACCCTGTAACTACTTTGAATAGCTCTGTTCATAATCTCTGACCGACTCTTTCACTCCTTGTGGTCTAATTCTGCCCTTTGTTGGTGTGTCGCTACATTCAATACCTAATCTTCATTCGAAATTCGCTGGGGCCCCCTAAAAAGCAACTGCCCGTGCAACGAATCGACGTCCTCTTGGTGTTGCTAGGGTATGAGTAAAATGTATCCCGTCATGCAGAATAGCGCCTTCGCGATCTGCTCGGTGGACTTCTCGGATGATATCAATCACCGTAAAATTCATTGCCTTGACAAGCGTCCAAACATTCACGCATCCGCGCTCGCCTCCATAGATGCGCGGACGCGAATGCTCTCTGATGGTCCTGCAAGAATCCAGTGGCGCGTGCCTTTCGCTAATTGGTTGAGTTTTGCAGTGAACACGACATATGCATCGGGGGTAGAGGCATACAGCCTCACTGTAAAGCTCAGACCAGCTGCCAATTGGGATCGCGCAACGGGAGGCTATATTGCGCGAGCGGCGGGATGTGGACCTCGAAGAAATGTGTGATAACCGGCCTCTCATGGAAGTTGGGTAAGAGAGAGCGCAGAACATAACATATTCGCACTATAGGAAAGTAAATAGAATTCGCCTCGCGAGTGGAGGAAAAGAGGCCGGTGGCTCAGATTTCCAGAAAGCAGCCGATAGAGGATGAACAGAAACAACGCACAGGAGCATCTGCTTTCCTCTCAGGAGCACGTCGAAATGAAACGCGAGGAATGCGCTGTTGAGAAACAAGTGGCATGCATTCCTGGGTAACGCCACGTTCGGCTCCAACAGCCATTGCGGTTTCGCTGGCTGAGTGGCAGCGGAGACAGTCGATTGCAGCTGAGTTGGCGACAAAGTGCGAGAATGGTAATCCAGAAGTGTCGCTAACTCGGCCACCAAATGACCGTAACACTGGTCACGAGATCATGGAGGCAGAGCCAAGCGAATCGAGCGTCTCCGAATTCGAGGCTGATTTATTCACAAAGAATGCAGTAGCGCTGCGCGTGCGCGGCAAGCATGAACTTGGACTACAGGAAAGGATCAGCCGGCAGGTACAGTGTTGATCGGCACATCAGCGCCCTAGCAAGTTCTGACGATGCAGACGTCAGTCTGATGAAAGCGCCAGATGTCCCGACAGACGGGTAGGCAGCTCTCCGTGATGGTGGTGTGTGGAGTGCCGCAGTTAGGCGCGTGTTGTCCAGAAACGCCCTGAGGTCACATTGAGTGCCCTAGAAGTAAAGCTGTGCGAAGTCCCGCTCAAAAACCGTCATTTCGCAACCGAAGCAAGAGAATTGCTCCCACTGGCGACAAACACGTAATGGTAGCGCTGGAGTTAAGGACATACATCAGAATTCCCGTGGCAACAGTGTTGATACAATTTTGATAGAGCTGACGACACGAGCATAATTCATTATTTGTCGTTTACTCTACACAGTCTCAGTTTTGACGATGACATCAATGCGTTGTGGGCAACATTGAAAATCATTCTCTTGCACTGTGTAAGCTCATGCGTACCATTATGGGAAAAAATAAGAAATAAGGTAATCAACGCGAGATTGTTCATCCGAAGTGAAAAATAGGGAGCTAAATGATAGTAAAAATTGCGAACAGCTATCTAACTTATCTGCACAGCTGTGAAGAAAGCTTAGGCAAGCAAAAAAGAAATATTACGAGGAAACACTTACGAACTTCATGGTATCTTCTCCCCAATAGTTTTGGCATCACTTGTCTCAAACCACGCAAAGCCAATACAGCATTATTGTTAACGACGAAATCATAACTGACTGTTCGAAAATTACGTCTTACCATAATAAGTTATTCCAGTGTCTTTTCAAATCTTTCTAATTGTAGTACTCCAACTCCAGTAACATCATTTTCACACGTCAGATATGACAGAAGTAGGAATCAGCTATGAAGAAGTACTATGGCTGCTGCTACAGATCAAACAACAAAAATCTGTGGGTCCAGATGGAATTCCAAGTGCCTTTTTGCGAAGATACACGGAATGGGTTGCTCCATACTTAGAAATTATCTTTAACGCATCCTTGCAACAAAAGTGGTTCCGAGGCGACTGGCTTGCTGCAAAAGTTATACCGATACCCAACACCGGAGGCAAGCAGGAAATTGAAAATTATCTACCAATTTCTTTAACGAGCTGCTGCTGCAAACTACTCGAGCATATAATATCGAAAGCAATATATAAGTACCTAGAAAATAAGAAAGCACTACATTCGAACTAACACGGCACGGCACCGCATCTGAGATAACGAATTCACCCAAGCTGCTCTTGCAGGCTACTTATTCCTGGGCCCTTTGCTGTGGCCTGCTGAGTTCATGTCCACCGGATTTTGGATTTCTGCTTCTGCCATGGCCACATGCCGCGTCGCCGGCACCAATTTCGAACGGATTCAGCTACCGCGTCTGGCAACAAGGCACTGCTACGCTCGGCACTACCGGCGGCGGCTATAAAAGCCATCGAGACATCGGCGGCTTCGGGCACGGCACCGCATCTGAGATGACGAATTCACGCAAGCTGCTCTTGCAGGTTAGTTACCTCTCCTGTGCTTCATGTGTTAAGACCAGCGATTACTGCTTGTTAAAGGTGTCGTGCCCTGTAGAGCTGCCAGATGTACTGCAACGAGCGCTGGCTACTTCATCTGATTTATGCTGTGTATTGCTGGAATTGTTGCTCATGCTTTCTGGTGATGTTGAGCCCAATCCTGGTGGGATGACCAAGTCTGAGGCTGAGGCTTTTGCTGACGTCGTAGATAGAATTTCTAAACTAGAGGAAGGACATGCAGCACTCGTTGCTGAACTCAAAAGCGCTAGAAACGGGGAGAGTGCTGCGCTAACAAAAGTAACTAAGCTTGAGCAAGGCAATGCTCTACTACATGCTGCTAGCTCGTACTAAAGACGAGCTAGCAGCCGCTAAGAGCGAAATCGAACTTCTTAACGCAAGGGTAACGCCACTAGAAGCAAGCGCTCCGTCAGAGCACTCGGCCGATTCAGCCATGGGAGCCGATCTTCTGCATGGTGTTCCTAATCAGCTAGTAACAATCGTCTCTAGGTGCGATGACACGGAAAACAGGCTGCGACGATGTAACTTGCTTTTCTTTGGCATTCAAGATGGCCCAACAGAAGATTGGGCAGCATAGGAGATGAAAATAATAAAGTTTTGCGCAGAAAAGTTGGACATAAACATAGCTGGTGCACAGTTGGAACGTGTACATCGACTAGGCAAATACAATGCAGACAAGCACCGGGCCCTCATAGCAAAGTTAACATTTTTTAAAGACAAAGAACAGGTACTTGCAGCTGCACGTAAGCTTAAAGGCTCCTCATTTTTCATACGCGAAGACTTCTCGTTTACCGCTCGCCAAGCCAGAAGAAAACTGATAGAATTTGCGAAGACGCAAAACAAACCGTATAGGTTATCTGTTGATAGGCTGCGTATTGGTACAACAACATATGTCTATGACATTGCATCACAAAATGTTGTGCGGTGGAATAGATAGCATGAGAGGTGCACGTGCACTCACGACCGTCAAGAATCGAGATCTTCTCCCGTTATAACGCGAATATCACTATCACTTACTAACATCCGAAGTCTAATATCAAGGCATGAAATGGTGTCATCCTTCCTTGAAGATGCCGATTCTGACATAGTCATTCTCACCGAAACCTGGCTGCATCCAGATATTTCTGATAAAGATTTTTTTTTTCTCGCCCGCACTTACAATACCTACCGGCATGACCGCCTTGACAGGCGAAGTGGTGGCGTCATTCTCGCGATTAAAAAAATTATAACATCTTATTACGTTAACTCAGGCTCGAATCTCGAGGTCGTTTGGGCCGCCTGTTTAACCCATTCTACAAAGGTACTCATTGGTGCCTGTTACCGTCCTCCTGATTCACTTCAAACCTTTGCCACCGAACTTCGTAACAGTATTACTACTGCAATTAAGGCCTGCCCAGCGGATATAATTTATCTATTAGGGGATTTTAATTTTCCACACATTGACTGCGAAAAGCTAACCTCTACCTGTCGAGTGTCATTAGATTTCATTAATTTAACCCTAGACTTCAACTTCACCCAGATTATCAACCAACCCACTCGCGGTCCCAACACCTTAGATTTAGTACTGACAACCAACCCTGAAACAGTTCAGTAAATAACATACTTAGATGCTTTTAGCGACCATAATCTACTACAATTAACCCTTAATATTCCGTTAGCGTATACGGGTATAGTAAAAAAAAACACTTCGGAACTATAACAAGGGTGACTATACTACCATTAATGCTGACCTAGACCTTTTTGTCAACAATGCACTTCTCCCTTCCTTTTAAAGTAGAACGGTCGAGGAAAACTGGGTACTCTTTCGAGACAAATTGCAGTCATTAGTAAACCAGTACATCCCATTAATCAAAATATCCAATGATAAATCGAACCCATGGTTCACCTGTTTCCTTCGCCGTCTTCGAAACAAAAAGAAACGCTTATACACTGGTGCTAAACGATTTAACACCCCATCGGCTTGGGAAAAATACAATCAATGTTTAAAAAGCTACAACTCCGCGTTATCCGCTGCTAAAGATAAATATTTTTCACATGACCTTCCATCTCTTCTCAAATCCAGCCCTAAAAAGTTCTGGCAAATTATCTCTCCGAACCGCGACAGTAATCACATTTTTTTACATGATAGCGACCATGTGCCTCTTCCAGACAATGAGTGTCCTTCATGCTTCAACACACATTTTTCATCTATATTTAATACTGAAGATCACTCCACCCTACCTGACGTTCCGATTTAGACTATGAGTACATGACACCCATCGACATTACTATCGACGGCCATTGTATCTCTTATAAACAATCTTAAGTTATCTAATTCTAGTGGCGTCGATGAGATTAATTCCAAAATACTAAAGAACACCGTTATGACTTCTAGCAAAATATTGTATCACATTCTCAAACAGTCACTAACTTCAGGAGCGCTCCCGTCAGATTGGAAGACTGCGGAAGTAGTTCCCATATTCAAAAACGGTGACAGATACTCGCCAGATAACTACCGGCCAATTTCGCTCACGTGTATTTGTTGTAAAATGCTCGCACATATAATAGCTTCTCATATATACAACCATCTGGAATTAAACAACTTTTTTTTTCACTAATCAGCAAGGGTTCAGGAAGGGTTTGTCATGTGAGACACAGCTTTTAGAATTCACGACTGACCTGCATTTAGACGTGGACCATAATATACAGATTGATAGCATATTCCTTGACTTTTCCAAGGCGTTTGATCGCGTAGCCCATTGCCGCCTAATTTCAAAGTGAAATGCACTCAGATTGGATTCACTGACACTAACTTGGCTCCGGAACTTTCTTTCTAATCGCCGACAATTTACTATCGTTAACAACCTTTCTTCGCTCCTTTCCTATGTCACTTCCGGCGTGCCACAAGGTAGCGTTCTTGGGCCGCTACTGTTCTTAATATACATTAACGATCTTCCTAATAACTTAACATCCCGAGTGCGAATATTCGCAGATGACTGCATTATTTACCGCGCTATAACCAGCCCCGATGACCACCTCTAACTTCAAAACGACCTTCATCTCATATTCGATTGGAGTAACACTTCGTTAATGAATCTTAATTCGTCTAAATGCAAAGTAATGTCTTTCACCCGTAAACACTCAATCTCTTCCTTCCAATATAACGTAAATAATAAGCCAATTTCTGTAGCTACTTCGTACAAATACTTAGGCATTAATCTCGCACCAAGCCTTTCCTGGGCCCATCACATTACTACTATATGTGCTAATGCTTCAATATCACTGGGGTACTTACGCCGAAACCTACGTAATTCGCCCTCTAACATCCGTAAGCTAGCTTACCAGACGTTTGTTCGCCCCCAGCTCGAATTTGCCTCCCCAATCTGGTCACCCCATCATAACAACCTAATCAGCTTATTAGAATCAATTCATAATAGGGCCGCCAGGTTTATCTCGCGTAACTACACCTACAATTCAAGCATCTCACAACTAAAACTTGATGTTTCACTTCAGCCACTAAGTACTCGACGCGATTTTGCACTCATATCATTATTTCACAAGTGCGTTCATGCGGATAGGAAATCTTCTTTACGGCTTGAAGTCGTAGCTTTCACATCTCGCAGATTACATAATCACCTCTGCTTCACATGCATCTACGGGAACACACATGCATTCAACTGGTCGGCGCTTCCTCGTGCCATTCGATTGTGGAACGCCCTTCCTGATTTCATCGTCTCCGAACCTAATCCCGGTAAATTCCGCCAGCTCATCATTTCATATTCCACCGCGTAACTTCAATAAAGTGCACGATGCTTTTTTTCTTTTTTTTTTGTCAGTTATGTGCTCGCTTGTTTATGAGCTCATTTTGCTTATTATTCTTGTATTCTTTAGTGTTCTTTAGTATTTGTACTAGAGTGGCAACATTATTTTTCACTGTTTATTAAAGACACTGTATCGTTTGTTTTTTTCTAATATGTACACTTCAGACCTTGTTATGTTGTACAATGCTTTTAATACTTGTATAAGATAGGCATATGTTTTTTCACTGTCAATTAATAATGTATGTCTATTATGTTTTTTATGTGTTCTATATACTCTGTTAATCTTATTGTAACGCCCCCCTTACCCAATTCCTCATACGAGGCCTGTAAGGACATTGTTAAATAAAAAATAAAAAAATCATGGCTTGCGGCAAAAACTGGCAAATGTCACGCAGTACCGGATTCCGCGATGAGTCCGGAGCCTACGAAGTGACCCCCGCAGAAACTTTCTAGTCTCTAAATCTCGTGTGAACTCATATGCTCACTCTCTTTTCCCTAGAGCCACAAGAAACTGCAGTGATTTACCGGATGCTATATGTGATTCTCAAACTGTAGAACATCTTGAAACCAAGGTTAAAAAATATTTTCTAAGTGAATCCTCTTGATCTAACATATCTCGTGTAGAATGTAGTATTGTTACGTATAATTTTGTGATGTATCTTATGAAACATGTATCATGCAAGTTGTAGAATGCAATATCTGATGCGTTTTTCGGCTATACATCTATGCTTTATGTTTGGCATCACAGCTGTTATGTCAGATTTTGTATTATAGTTATGTATAATGACACGCTATGATTTGTAATTCTAAGTGTTCGCTATACGTTGCTGGTTCATGTAAGTAATGATGGCTTTTGTGCCATATTTGTACCCCACCCCTGTAACGGCTCAATAGGCCAACAGTACCTGCAAATCAAAATAAGAACAGCAAGGGCGAGTTTGAATTTACGGGGCTGGGCGTCACGTGAAGGAAAAACTTTACAGTTTGTGTTGCTGAAATGCGAAGCATGCACGCGGTGCTCAAACCCGCGCCCCCCATTGTGACCATTGCAAGGGACACGGACGTTTTTGCATTTGGCCCCCATCGAAACGCGACCGCCGCGGCCACGGTTTGATCCCGCGACTTCGTGCTTAGCAGCGCCACACTATCCATGCTAAGCCACTGCGGCGGGAATAGAATCAGAAATCAGTATGGTTGTAGGACCAAACATCCCTCAAATGGGTTTAATAAATATGCTTATCACAGCCTTACAGACAAGGAAACACGCAAGGAAACACGAATACACGCAGTCCACTTAACTGGTACTGGGATGCAGTTACATAACTGCTCAACGCGCAGCTTCCACGGCAACTCTGTCCACGCTCCATAATCAAAAACTGCGAAATTGTTGGCCGCGAAAGATGCAAGGCAAAATACAGTACATACGACGCATGCGATAGCCATTTACTTAATCGGACGCATAAAAAGGATAACGTTAAGCAGTTAACATGCTAATCCTTATCTAAGGGCTTGTGGTCCTTTGCGACCTTTCTCTGCTATGATAATCCTGCGCACGAAACGTGTGCGTAGCCGCTGCCCATCCCTCCAATACCGACGACGCGTCCGGCAGCAGCCGGGATAGAGACTAAATTCAAAAAGCCGGTGGGCAGATGACTCGTTCGCATCCCGTAATTTCTTCTCCCACAGCGGAGCGCTTGTTTATTTGCGCGGTGCTTTTGTCGTCGCGACGATATATGGTTTTTTACAAGTACTGCTCCCGAAGGGCACATGTACCCACCAATCGAGGCCTGAGGAGAGCACCTGAGATTATGATACAGCAGGCCGCACAGGGGGTATTCACCCACAACATTGGCTGTCCGCGACGCGACAGTGGACAGCCGATCTTATTCCACCTGGCACACATAGGTCTCAGCAAACCCGAACCCAAAGAGCAGCCCTGGTTCTAGCTTTCACGTAGTATTTCTGCGGAAACCCGCAAGCTGGACAGACGTAATGAATGAAGCGAAAACCAGACATCCACCCGTTCGTAGCAGTTGCTACAAAGGAAACCGATACGGGTTCCTCGAAAGAAAAGTGGTGTTCCTGATGCCGCTTTGGCGTCGTGGAGGCGTCGCCAATAATAAGAAGTAATGACACTTTGTTACATATAGCAAATAAAATTTAATAAAGGAATGCAACCACGCCCAGGCACTAACTTCTGACGCAGCTCTACCGCGCCTCTGCGAGGTAAGTTACGCAAGGTAAACGAGGACTTTACGTTGAATTTTATTCTTCCTCGTAATTCGCCGAATTTTTTTTCCTTTTAGTTAGATGTCATTTGATGTCATGATGAAGAAGACCACAGAGTGCGGACGTGCTTCGTATCGGCTCCGCTACTTTCCTATGTTTCTTGGTGGATTACCGAACATCTCGTGGAAATTCTTCTTGCCAGAGATCAGCTGAAGCTTCAGGACTCCTCCCACACCAAGTTTGGCCAGGTGGGCCTATTTTCTGGACGATAGGCAGCGCCTTTTGTCCCGCCACGCAAGCGGTGCAAGCTAAGCCTAGCATCTCCACGTACAGTCGAGCGCGATTTGAAGGTTATCGCGCGAGCGTCGAACAGCCTAGCACTCCAGGCTGTGGTGTCGTCCTCTACTTCTGATGGTACCTCCTCGAGGTTGCACGTGGCTCTATAGGGGAAAAATATACGTTACTTAGTATATATCACGTGGTAGTGGTAAAAAAAAGATAAACAAGTTGAAGTGTCAACATTTCGGATTAAAAATTTTACCAACTGCAATTCGAAGTCTTTGAATTCAGTAAATTAGCTAGGTTCCCTTGCAAACCTTCACCTACGGCTTATTAGCGCGCCAAACAATGCTACTTAAAATTTTTCACTTGTGGACTCCCTCGACAGCCTGGAAAACTAGACTGCGTAAACTTGCTGAGATTATGACTGAATGGAGAAAACCTAAAACAACCTCTGCACATAAATTCTGACGCCTAATATATATATATATATATATATATATATATATAATGTGTGTGTGTGTGTGCCCTTTATATCATCGAAACCAGCATTGACAAATAAACCGCGATGTTCTCGAAGTTAGCTTCTCATTTTGAGGAGCTTGTCCCACCAGCGACGTCATGGCAATAGCACCCTGACAGACTTGCCCACCTTTTCCCCATACCTCCTGCGAACACGCGACGTGCGCTTTGTGTCATAGTGTAGTGCAGCAAGTCGATAATTTCCCATTACCAGCTCGAAACCTTCATGTTATATCCTCCCTCTAACTGAAATATTTCTACAAAACATGACGCGCCTGAATCGGAGGGAATAAACAGTTGGTTATCTTTTTGTTCTCAATCTTTTAGGTTGCGGGATGCTGCAATTAAACAGAAATACAGCGCTGATCTCTTGTCAGTATTCTTTATTGGCACTGTCGACATAATATCACCGGTGCTATATTATTTTGGTGCCAACATGGACTATCATACAGCTGTTAAATTTGCTTAGTGCTCAGTTGGCAGGATGCAAAGGCGACATTTGAGCACAATCTTGTAATCGTACACTACATCGTCCAAACTGAAATCGGGCCGAGTTTTTATTTCTTCATCACTGGCCCCACGATCGAGCTATACCACTGACATCTAAAGTGCACCGGTAATTTGTTGCCTGCTGCTGGACGCTGCCGCAGATGCATCTTCATGGCTTGAGCTACCGCGCAATTGTACACTGTTTCGCAACTAGAAAATAATTGAAACAACTCAAGCGCGCAGACACACGCACGCACACGCAAACGCACGCACACAATCGTATTCAGCGCTTGCATATTTGCCAGAACGGTATGTATCCACCGAAATAAGACACTTTCTCTGGCGCCCACAGTTCTTGCCGAATTCCATTGACTGCGCGAATTCCCACGTTCGCCTTGAAACGAAGCAGCTGCTGCTCCGCGTCGCCAACTCCAAAGCCTTTGCCTCGCGGGTGTAGCGATCTCGCAGCCTTTTCCAAAGTTTCAGGCATTCTTCGACTAAAAGCAGCAGCAATAAAAAAACTTAATTACGCCTGCCCCAGCAGTGAATTTGAATACGGCAAATCACGACTCAGCGAGGAAGCTTACCTGTCGCGAGACCGCATTGGCGGCGGGTGGCTTCCCATGCATTGTTCTTCCTTGCTTGATCGCGGTAATCCATTCGTCTTGTGTCGTAAACGCTCGGGTGGCAGCGGATTCCTTCGAGGGGCCGTTCGATCACAGAATCCGAAGCTTCACAAACGTTCTGGGTACTTTCATTCATTGTATCACCGTACGTTGTCGCACCAGCGCCGACTTCGCAGGCGGCCATTGCTTCTCTGACGCTCAACGCGCGCGGAATTCCGGGAATGCTTCGCCGGCGTGGCCCGGCGTGGCTGGCGCGGCCGGCGAAAAATAGGAGCGCAGCTATTCATGCGCCGGAGACGTTGGAGCGCGCCCGACGGCGCTAGTTACGCCGGTTCCGTCGTGTCGCTGGAGTATAGATGCCATTTTTTCTCCAACGTGATGTCACCGAGTTCGACGCGCGCGCGCGCGCGCACGCTACCTCGGAGTATATCTGCGCCAACGTCCGAACATCGCACAGCGTCTACGAGAGTCGCCGTCGAGGACGGCTTTTTGATTTTGACTTACCGATTTCGTTAAGATGTCCCCAATTATTTCCCTAGCGACTTTGCTATCCGCATTCATGGGCTACCGCAGCAGCTGCAGTCGAGATGTGGATACCTGTTTATATGGATACATGGATAAGTTGGTTTTGCACGTTGAGGCAAAAGAATCGTACAAACTGAATCTGTGTGGTCGTCCGTTAACATGCTATGGCCGAAGCTGTTCACTATATTACGTCCTCTTTACGAGCCACCGGGCCAGGCACACCTTTGGGCATGACACATACAGACTTCCAGTTTGTTCTGAAAGTACTATCCAGTGACGGTTATCCACGCGCGTGACAGAAGACCATTATTAAAGATTATTGTGCAGTAATATATGCGGGATTTGTCTGCTCTCTATATTGTCTACCATGTTGCCGTTGCACTTTATAATATAGCCGCTATGTAGACTAGCAAGTGTCGAGCGCCATAAAGGAAGGCTACCCACATACTCAAAGACATCGCGCAGAACTCCTGACACTTGTATTCAAGCGTTGTGCGACTCCCAAGGACATCTTTAAGGAATGGTAAATAATAAATTATGGGGTTTTATGCGCCAAAATCATGATCTCATTATGAGGCACGTGGTAATGGGGGATTCAGTTATAATTTAGACCAGCAGGGGTTCCTTAACGTCCACCTAAATCTAAGTATACGGGTGTTTTCGCAATTCGCCCCCATCAAAATACGGCCGCTGTGGCTAGGATTGTATCTCGCGGCCTCGTGCTTAGCAGCCCAACACTACATGCACTAAGCAGCTACGGTGGGTAAGGAATGTTGGCAGATAGAAGAAGGTGAGAATCGGCACTTGAGACAATTTGTTGGCATCGTCATGGCGCGCGAATCGGTACGAGCCGTCGAAGAATAACCGTAGAGTGCATTGTATTCAATGTGGTATAGTCCGCGCCCGATATTTTATACCCGAATCACCCCGTAACGACTGACGACCAGACATCTCGCTTATATGTGCAGTCGCCTGACAGTTACCGGATGCTGGCGTCGGCCACAGGGCCTACTAGACCTCTCTGCAGCATTTGCCGACATTCTCGCCTTATTTCACACCATCGGGTTTCCGCTGAACTGCTTCAACAGCTAATATATTTGTCTGGAATATTGGCTACCAACTCTATGTGTTTCTTACCTTTAAGTCATCTTTTATATTTAAGCTAGTACTGGTCCCGAGATTTCCAGCGGGTTCACCTTTCCCAAAATGCCTGCAGTTTTGTCGGCCTCTGTTCATATTTTGGGGAATTTTTAATAGACGTTGAAACCATAGCACGGCCCCCTTACTATGCTGCTTAAAAAGTCATTTTATTTTCCTGAGGTCTTGTGCAAGCTTCTGTCTTCTTGCCATTCATCAAATTCGCGAGTTCCCTGTCATTTATATCCCATTTTGACGACTATGATGCCACGGCAGTTGGCAATGATGTAATGGCCATTGTATTAAAGCCGTTCTACTGTAGACACTACAACCGCCTTTGTTCAGTGCGAATGAAAATATTGTAATAATGAGCGCCAATCTTAAGCATATAAATTCAAAGCCCAAAAATTATGCGAACAGCACTTACTGTGGGAATCGATGTATGCGAAGTTTTTGTGTTCTTTGCTTTTATTGACGATAATTAGCGGTAATGCTGACTGCGAATGTATAATTTCTTCAGCGTTTAGTACAATACGAGAGTAGCGAGCTGATGGCAAATGTTATCTTGCGTTAACCACAGCTTTTTGTCTGCGTAGTACACAAAATACATCAAGACGGGTTTGCTTGAGGCGTTGTTGTGTGTCAATGTGTATAACTTATAAGAGGTTTGAGCATTTTCATTGCTTCACATGGTACATCGTATCGCGGCAGACATGTTGGCAGAACTCTGAGGCTCTACGTGCTAAAACCATGATAAGATCATAAGGCACGCGGTAGTGGCGGACTCCCGATTAATTTTCCCACCCCGGTGTTCTTTAACGTGCGCCTAAATCTAAGCGCACGACTATTTTTTGTATTTCGCTCCCGTCGAAATCCAGCTCCCGCGGTAGGGATCGAAACCACGACGTCGAGCGATGCCATAGCCGCACAGCTACCGCAACGGGCACAGATGCGTTGTTTTGACGTGCGACGGCTTCCTTGGTGTTGCATAGGCGCTACGGTGATTTAATGTGGCTTTGCATCTGCACGCCTTGCGTCAATAGTCCGCTAGACCAATTTGTATCGTGCTTGTTTTTGAGAAATAGCAGAAACGTACAGTACCGTACTTTCCATTTGACCCGCAGCTGTTGTCGTGTGATATAATAGTATCGTTCCCTTATCTTCGTTTCCTTAACGTAACCTTTTCCCTGTCACGACCTTCCCTCCAGTATGGGAACTGCGAGCGAAGAGTGGCAAGGTTGTTATCCACTCGTTTCGCGATTGCGCCAGTTTTAGCCATTATCTGCCTGATTCCCTCTCTACCATTCTATTTACATTTCCTCAGGACTTGCACGTTAGCAGAGTGGTAAGCGCTGCAGCTTCTGCAATGCTTTTTCGGGGGGTCACAGATAATTACAGCTGTAAGAGGGCTAATGTAACGACGCCCAGAGAGCACCAGAGAGAACTGTGCACATATGACGCGATGAAAAGCTCCAAACGAGTTTTTTCGCGTCGCCATTCCTCTCTGTCCCGTTCCTTCCATGTATATGCACCCCCACGCCGCAACGTGGCGTGCAAGGGCGTAGCAGCAGCAGTGGAAAAGTCGAAGGAAGAGGCAAGCTTTGCTTTGAAAAAATGGCTTTATTTGTTGGCATAATGTCGCGTGCCGTCGTAGCGTCATCGCGTCCTTTGCGGGATATCGCCACTGCGAGAGCCAACTGTCCGATTTGCCCACTAGACTTTCCGCCTTCAGGAGTAACTTGTATTGCGTTGTCAAGACGCGAATGGTCTATCCAGTTTACTATAGACCTACAAGACTTTTTATTTCAGTATGTTCATAATTTTCGTCATCCACAGGTATGCTGTGGGGGCACTTCCTTTCTACAGCACTGTAATAATACGCGAACTTGTAGAATTATATTCTCTTATGATGTTGTATTCTTGCTATCATTGTCGTACGTAATCTACATATAGTACTCAGGCACCCTCTAATGCTTTCACTTTTTGCCTGATTACTTCCGCCATTGTAAGACAAATAAACATAGCTTGAATTCATTTTCTCACAGATAAACGCGGAATAAAACGCTGACATCCTGCTCAGCAAGATCAACAAAGGCAGTAGTACTGATTTTCTGATGTCCCTGTTCGCAAGCTCTATTTTTTCAGGATGTGATCTTGTACCGTAGAAACGCCCCTTGGACATCTCTGATGTGCTCGTTTTTATTCTCATGCACCCAGTGCAAACTGTCGTCGCCGTAACTCCATAATGTCCCAGCGGCAGGCAACCATAGCGTGTTGTGAAAGTATGACCATGCTGATTCATTCGGGTTCGCATATACTATTTGTGTTTAAAAGGCCGGCCATGTAACCTGATTGTCTTCGTCAATCTCTTCATAGACCAGACGAGTTCTCTCATTAATCTAATTTACAACTCTGCCCTTTTCCTCGTCTCGTTTTGGCAAAGTGTGTGTTTCTCACTGTGGTTACCAAATACGCCGAACGGTTCGCTAAAGCTCGTCTTTCTGGCGACCTGAGCAACTGAAGTCGCAGGCTTTCTTCAACACAGTGATGGCGTTCAATATGGCTATCCTCAACTACTTTTGGCGGACTTCGCCTCACCGCTTTCTCGTCATTGTCATCTCTTACTTTACTCGCTCGTGCTACACACAACACAAACACGCAACGACCTTAATGAAGTATCAATTACACGCTAGTTGACATGCTGTTGATGTAAATTACCTCTAATTACCGGGATATGAGCGCTACCCTGTCTTTGGTGACATTATCGCTCTACAACCTTACTCAACGACAGCGCTCGTTATTCATCACATTTTTTTATCGATAGGAGCTTACTGGTGTTTCCTCTAAATATACTTACGGATTTTGATGCGACTTTGCACGCCGGATTATTCTGTTACGCTGAAGGCGACCGTTGTCGTCAGGTCGCCACCTCATTCTGCGCTTCCTCGTCACCAGAGAGCGCAGAAAGGTGTTTTCACAAACAAGTCACGTCATTTGAGCCCCTGTACCCGCAGCGTTGTACATTTGGGAGCTGGGCACGCTAACCAGTACGCTACACCGCTTTCCTTAGCCACCTTCGATTTATCGGCATTCCCACTTCTCGTTTTCCTCACTGACGCAAGCAAAACGTACGCAGAAACGAAAAGAAGTGAAGATTGCTTGGGCCGCTAAGTAACACATGGCTAAGGTTGACAGGCTACTCTCATCGGAGCGCATGTGGACATGCGGCAATGTGCAGATCATCGCCCTAGCTTTATTGTAAATTTTCTTTGACTGGGTCTTTCAGGTTCAAACTGAAACGCTGGACAAAAATGAGACATACTGATGTATTAAAGCGTAAGCCTTTAGTGGCTCATGTGTGTCCGGGCGCCGTCCGTGGTGAACGCAGGAAAGCGGTGATCACTGGCGAGGGGAGCAAGGAGAGGAGACGCCATGCCAGTAGCACTGTGCGAGTGAGCGCGTGGGAGAGCGCGGACATGCGCGTGGAGGTGCGCGCACATCGGCGAAAAACCTCGCAGCCATATGGCTGCGATTGCATTTCATACTCGCGGCCACGGCGGCGTCCGTTTGCAGAACAGTTCAGACATCAGCAACTGAGGCAGTCATATAGATTAGCTTTGGTCTATCGCAATTTAGCTCAAAAAAGTGCCCATAGCTTTTTTTGCTTCTTTTCTAGGTTTAAATCAAAAACGCTCATTCCAAACTTTAAAGCAGCAAGAGCTTCTTCACCAGCGACTTGAACACTCATTTAAACAAATAGCGATTTTCTGGGAAATGGCATAATGACACTGTATTTCTAGGTCATGTCGCTGGCAATACGGGTCGGCACCCTATATTGACGAAAGGGCATCACACACTGCCGATGCACGCGGCAGGTTACTGAATGATGAAAACAGAAAATATGACTGTTTTTCAGTTCTCACTACTTATTAAACACAATGCACCCGCTACCATGACACATCTTTTTCTACCACAGAGACGCACAACCGCGGACTGATATTTATTTATCATATACTTCTTGAATACATCTCAAATACTTCTTAAAGGGGTTTAATTTTAGTTTTCGTCGCGGAACCGCAAGAGCAGGCAGTGCCGCGCGTACGCCGCGGCCACATATATACTGGAGCCCGCTTTTTTTTCTTCTAGCAATATGTCCGCCGGCGGCTTCACGCACTCACGTAGGCGGCAGCTGGGACTGGCACTCCAGAAGTTTAAGTATATAACCTCCTTGGATAGAAACGACAACATAGTTATTAATAGATTGTTGGCTCGGGTATGTTTTGCATGAGGACCAAGTTGGCAACCTGTCTTCTATAATGAGCTCCTGTATTTGCGTTCGCGTCTTTGAGCCGCCTGGCACAGCGGGCCAGCGTAGACGCCGCTGCGTATGTTGTACCGCGCATGCGCACTGGCGTCTACGCTAGCCCACTGGGCACGCGGTCCTGCTCTATACCTCTCTTTTGTCTTGAAAGGACGCACACTGTAACATACTGCAAAGGTGCTTGCATTGAGCGGATATACGGCGAGAAAGGCTGTTCTAAACTGTCTGTTCTCTAACCTGTGCAGCAAACCGATGTTTATAGTCTAACCGCAAACGCAAGGGTCACGAGTATGGCAACCGTAACCGCAAGAGTCACAGTGTGGTCATAAGTTGTCGCGACAGCGCCGCTGTAGTTCGTAGAGCCTGTCACTAAGGGATACGCGGCGAGGTATGGCCGATGAATCAGGAATTGCCAAGATTGCTATTTGGTAAACGTTAATTACCAAGAACGGCTGGCGCTTATAATACCGCAAAGGACACATCTACACTGAAAATCAACTGGTTTCAGAAAGTCCCGCTTATATTCTCTCGACCCTTAACTGCGACTTCGCCTGCCACCTGGTCTCGAATTTTTTTTTGTACCTCGCTCCTTTGCCAATGTACGGAGGCTTTCTTCCACTGACGTTCGGTTCTCCTTCTTCTTAATTAATTCATTCACTCATTTATTTAATCCTAAATTGCTGCAGAAGATAGTGTCTCGTCATATCCATAATCATCCTCTCTCTCACCTGGAATCTGCCATTGAAAAATAATGCTGCTAAGTTGCGTATGGCTGGGCGTCGCATATACAGTTTCCTAGGAATGTCCAATAGATGGGGGCGAAATGCGAAAACACCCGTGAACTTAGATTCAGGTGCACGTTAAAGAACCCCAGGTGGTCAAAATTTCCAAAGTCCTCTACTACGCCGTGCCTCATAATCAGAAAATGGTTTTGGCACGTAAAACCCCATAATTTTTTTATGCCCAGCAGCAAGCATGCAATTTTTCGTGGGTGATGAGACAGTATAGAGCACCTTATCTGCCATTTCCACACTTAACATTCCCCGCAGGGGCGTCTGCGTATAAGCAGGCGTTTGATGTGTTGCGACACCACGTAGCCGAGCACATGAGGGTTGGACCCTCCCGCGTCTAGCCGTGCGCGGCTTAGCCGTGTCCGAGGAAAAGGCGATCCTGGGGGTTGAGCCAATGCCGGGTGTTTGGACCTTTACGGCCCCTCGGCGGCGGCAACACAGCCCTTTGGCCTCGGCTTCACGTAGACAGCACCTCCAGAATGACCCACCTGGGGGAAATCGGCAGTCGCTCTTTCCTGTCTCTCTCTCCTCAAATCTTCGACTTTATCTCTTAGTTTTTTACCTTTCCTGTCTTCTCCTCTCTTCCATTTAATTCCTTCTCCTTCGCCGCAAGGGTTAACCCTGTGTGGCTATCCAACCTTTGGAACACAATATTTGGTTATAGTGGCGGCGTACGACTGGCGTCGTGCAGACTTGTATGCGAGCTCTGCCGCGTCCCCTCGTTGGGCTCCGTAGTGGGTGGTCGGCGCTGTTGCCGAAAGTTTATATATTTTCATGGAAACTTCTCCCCCCCCCTTCCTGATGGCCCTCAGAAACGAAGGCGCACCAAATATGTCTTCAAGTTTTTCGGACACCAAATCCAGAATTCCCGCCGCTTCCACGTTATTCACTCTGAAAAGCCAAACAAAGCAGCGCGAACCATATCACCGTTCCTTGTTTCAAATTCCTTGACTGATGTTTTTGTTCCAGGTTACAAGGTGTCGAGGATGGCAAGCAGTGGCCTCCATTCGGAGCTCCGCGATCAGAAACAATATGAGAAACTACCGAAACTAGTGTCATTTGGGAAGACCCACATAAGAGTAACCCCGCACCGTACAATGAACACCATCCGTAGTGTCGTGTCGGATGATCATTTGCTTGAGCTGACACAAGCGGAACTCCTGGAGGGTTTCAGTGAGCAAAATGTGATCAATGTCAGAAGAATTAAGATGAGGCGGGATGGTAAAGAGATTCAGACGAAGCACCTAATAATTACTTTTGGATCAAGTGTCCTGCCCGAGTAAATCGAGGCCGGGTACGTCAGACTCCGTGTTAGGCAGTACGTGCCAAATCCACTCCGATATTTCAAATACCAGCGCCTCCGTCACAGCTCGCAGAGCTGCCGAGATCGCCAAACTTGGCGAAATGCAGTGCCCAAGAACACACCTCTGATGCTTGTGAGAACGCTCTGCACTGTGTAAACTGTGACGGGGAGCACGTCGTGTACTCGCGGTCGTGCCCCTCCTGGAAGAAGGAAAAAGAAATTGTAACGATCACAGTAAAAGAGAATATATTGTTCAAGGAGGCATGCAGGCGGGTTTTATAGCTGCCCAAGAATAGTTTTGCCGACGTGACGCGCCAGGGGCAGCGACACAACGACTCCCGGGGGTTGTCCGACCCACAAGCAGTGAGTCAGCAGTTACGCCATCTGCCCCCGCGGCGGTTGTAGCTAGCGCTGCTCCGTCAACCCAGCAGAAGCGACCATCGAACACGAAGGTGGGAGCAGCGAGGCTGCCCCAACCTCCCCGGCACATTCCAGCGTTCGCAACAGCCGGCGCAGCCAAATCCCTCAGGGAGCCCCATCGACCTCCGGGCTGGTGGGCGCAGGGGTCTTGCCTTGCATGGCGGCACTCTCTCTGGAAACCTCTCGCTCGCAAGAGTACGTGTCTGGCGCCTCACAAAAGGCAATGGACACTACACCTATCCTCAAAGCGCACCAAGTGCCTAAGGAGCGGCGAGCTTCCCTCAAACGCTTCAGAAAGGGCAAAACTCCCGCTACAGGGCCTCGAAAGGGCTTTGCCATTTAAGGCATCACTTCTGTTTCCGCACACACAGCACCAATTTACTTCAAATATGAATACACAAATTATTCAATGGAATGTCAGAGGTCTTCTTAGAAACCTTGATGATGTGCAAGAACTTATCCAGAAACACAATCCAAAATTGCGGTGTTTACAGGAAGCACACTTAAAATCCAAACACACAAACTTTCTCCAACAGTATGTTACGTTTCGCAAAGATCGCGATGATGCCATCGCATCATCGGCTGGTGTTGCCATTGTCATTCATAAAAGTATAGCGTGTCAACCTTTACAGCTACAAACGCCCCTTGAAGCCGTGGCGGTTCCAGTTGTCCTCCTAAACAAACTTACTATTTGCTCGCTGTACATACCCCCACATTACCAATTAACGAAACATGAATTTCAGTCCTTTATAGATCCTTTACAGAACCTTATGTTTTTCTTGGCGATTTCAATGTGCACAGCTGCTTGTGGGGTGACACTCGTATAGATGCGCGAGGTCGTCTCGTTGAGCAGTTCCTTTTTTCTTTTGGTGTGTGCCTGCTGAATAAGAAGGAAGCCACATATCACTGTCTTGCAAACAGAACCTATTGATCAATTGATCTTAGCATAGTTTCCCGTCTATACTGTCTGAACTTGAATTGGAAGTTACCAACAATCCTTACGGGGCGACCGCTTTCCCGTGCTATTAAGAACACCTAAAGAAAACGAATATCTAACACAGGCTTTTAAGTGGAAGATTGATACAGCCGACTGCGAGGAATTCCGAACTCTCACTAATATCTCATAGGATGGCATGTCCTCGTTAGGAATTGATGCTGCTGTTGAGTAATTTACAGCCTTCGTAATAGATGCCGCATCTAAATACATATCAGAAGTAAATGGCTTGGCATGCAAACGGCGTGTCCCGTGGTGGAACGACGATTGTAGGAGCGCTCGTAAAAAATAAAACAAAGCCTGGGCGTTGCTACGCGCCTCTCCCACTGCGGAGAATCTTATTAACTTCAAGAAACTGAAGTCCCAAGGCAGGAGAACGCGCCGACAGGCCAGAGAAGAGAGTTGGCAGATGTTTTTATCGGGCATCAACTCCTATAGAGATGAGGCCAAAGTGTGGAACAAGGTTAATAGGATAAGAGGGCGGCAAACATATTCACTCCCTTTGGTAAATACACAGGGCGATGCACTGCAAAATCAGGTAGACTCACTTGTGCAGCACTTTGAGCGCGTGCCGAGCTCAACCCACTGTTTCCAATCCTTTTTTAAAATTAAAGAGATAGAAGAACTTAAGCCAATCATAAGAAAATCCAGACAGAATGAACCGTATAACGGCCTTTGAGTATTGCTGAGTTGAGAGCTGCATTGAACACATGCAAAAGACCTGCACCGGGACATGGCAGTCATGCATTACATGATCAGAAACTTACATACTGACACACAAGTTACATACTCGCACTTTTCAACACTATTTGGGCTGCGGGATACCTCCCATTCACATGGAAAGAAGCGATTGTGGTCCCTGTTCTTAAGCAGGGTAAAGACCCTTCCTTGGCGGCAAGTTACCGTCCGATAGCTCTTACAAATTGTCTTTGTAAGCTTTTTGAAAAAATGGTTAATCGAGACTCATACATTTTCCTTTACTCACCAATATGCTAGATCCCACTCAGTGTGGCTTCATAGAAGGAGGATCGAAAACCGATTATCTTAGCGCATTGAAGGAAATATCCGTGATGCATTTGTTCCTAAACAGTTTTTCCTATCAATATTCTTCGACATGGAGAAGGCGTATTACAGAGCATGGCGTTACGGGATCTTGCGAGACTTGTCAGGAATGGGCATCCGTGGAAATATGCTGAAAACAATTAAAAGCTATTTGTCAAATTGTATCTTCTGCGTGAAAATCGGCAACGTATTATCGCGACCTTTTATACAAGAAACTGGTGTACCCCAAGGAGGAGTGCTCAGTTGCACTCTCTTTATCGTCAAGATGAACACACTTCAACACACTTCGTTCTTCACTGTCACCAGCCATTTTTTTATTCTGCCTACGTAGACGACATACAAATAGGTTTCAAATACTCCAACCTTACAGTGTATGATAGACAGGTACAGCAGGGCTTAAACAAGGTGTCCAAGTGGGCAGACCAAAATGGATTTAAAATCAAACCCCACAAAAGTTCTTGTGTTCTCTTCACAAGAAAGAGAGGCCTGGTCCCAGATCCTTGTGTAGAAGTGGACGGAGAACAAATACCTGTGAACAATGAACTCAAATTCCTAGTGGTTGTACTTGACTCGAGGCTTACTTTCATCTCACACATAAAACGTCTCAGGGCAAAGTGTCTAAAAACTATGAATTTACTTAAAGTCCTATCCTAGACAGCATGGGGTAGCGACAGGAAGTGTTTACTGAATCTTTACATGAGCCTAGTTAGATCACGATTAAATTATGGTGCCGTAGTGTATCACTCTGCTGCACCGAGCGCGCTAAAGATGTTAGACCCCGCTCATCATCTGCGTATCCGCCTGGCCACTGGCGCATTTAGAACAAGCCCGGTCGGAAGTTTATATGCAGAGTCAGACGAGTGGTCATTACATTTTCTGAGAACGTACATGAGATTTACCTGTTTTCTCAATGTGCGCTCAAATAAAGAACATCCATGTTTCAAAACTGTTAACGACTTCACGTGTCAAGCACATTTTCGTTATAAACCCTCCATGAGACTTCCTTTCTCACTGCGTGCAAGAGAACGTAGCACGGAAATGGATGCCCCAGTTCTCGAACATCGCCTAATGCCTCCAGCTAAGCTATTGCCGCCCTGGGAGTGGCAGGTGATAGGCTGTGTCGTATCCTTTGTAGAGGTCACAAAGCACGCACCTGACCTCGAAATCGCTATGCATTTTCGTGAACTTGAATCGAAGTACAGCTGCTCCGAATTCTAGACAGACGCGTAAAAATCACATGCTGGTGTATCTTATGCTGCTGTTGGACCCTCTCTTTCTAAATCTGACTTATTGAACCCGCAAACAAGTATCTTCCCTGCAGAAACCTATACAGTACGGTCTGCAGTAAAACATGTACAGAAATTGAAACTCGACAAAGCAATTGTATACACAGGCTCGCTGAGTCTCGTAAAAGCGTTAATTTCTGTACAGAAGCATAAAAATCCTGTTTTCATGGAACTTTACTCCCTCTTATGCAGTATTTATCTATCACATATACATGTAGTAATATTCTGGGTACCTGGCCATAAAAATATCGAGGGTACTGTACTGGCTGATAAAATGGCCACATCACTCACATCACTAAACGCTTTTCCTACAGCTGCTGTCCCTGTCACAGATCTGAAGCCTTTCTAGCGCAAAAAACTGCGACAACACTGGCAACGCATGTGGAACGCAGAAATAAACAATAAACTGCACGTTATAAAGCCACAGTTAGGTTTTGGCCCTCCCCAACAATATCACGGTGAACAGATGTCCTATTCTGCCGCCTGAGAATAGGGCACACATTTGGTACTCACAATTTTCTGCTTACTGGAAATGAACCGCCATACTGTGATCGATGTGGTGAGAGGCTCACCGGCCTCCACGTCCACTTGGAGTGTCACAAAGCCGAATCTGAAAAAAAGAAACATTTTCCTCTTGCATATCGTTATTGCGTACCTCTTCACCCAGCTATGTTTCTTGGTAAAGAACCATTTTCAACACCAAAGTAGTCCTGAATTTTTTTTTAATGAGGTTGTCCTGCATGTTATAAGCCCAATAAGTTCGTAGCGCATCCTCTTTCCAGAGGATGCCTTTGTGATAGTTGCTTTATATAGCACATGACTCCAGGCCCTTGTGTCTCAATGGCTCTAACGAGGCCATGGTGCTCTAGCGAATTTTAGAAGCTTATACAACTTTTTATATCGTATCATTATTTTGCAATGCACCTTAATGTTCATAGTACGCGTCATTTGTCATCGCCATAATCTCATTGCACGTGCATTTTACGCACTTTACAGTGACTATATTTTAGGCCCCTTTACGGCCACGTCACATCAACTGCATAGAACCCATCACTCGACTGTGATATCACTAACACTTGCGTGGCGCTCTTTAGCCATACGTGGCCCTTGCACCAATAAAAAAACCACACATTAATTCACACTTAACACTCTGTTCCCTGAGCAATTGTTACCCGGTTCGAAGGCAGACCATTATCGGAGAAAAATATCCTGGAAACTTGGTCAAAGCATTGCTCGATTAACAAGGCCACAAAAGAGCAACTGTGCTTCTTGAAAGTGCTTACAGTATGTTTACCGCTGGGTTCACTCTCGCTACCTTTTCATTCTTTTCCTTATCTCTCTGTTTATATTTTAATACGTAGCATTAGGATTGTTACAGTGGAAAAAAGCGTAAGCGTGGGAAGTTTGGCAAGCGGGTCACGTGGGAGAGGTAGAGGTGAGATTCGACAGCTTAGAAAAGTATATATATATATATATATATATATATATATATATATATATATATATATATATATATATATATGTACATATATATATATATATATATATAAATATATATATATATATATATATGGGCATGTTCAGAAAAGAACGGTAATCGAGGTCCCATGACCATTTTTTGTTTTCAATGAAATTTTTATACCTGATGGGCAAATGTGTCCACACACAGGAATCAACCTTAGTTTTGCAAGAAACTACGTAGTTTTCTCGGAAAATAATCGTATGTCACAACAGGTGGAGAACATCGTTTTTGCCACTTCGCAAAGTTGAAAGTTTGGAGCCTCACTGCATGCACAATAATTTTTTTCCGCACATAAGAATTTTTCCGTTACTTCTTTGCAACATGTACTATACTAACAAAAACAATTTTTCGCTGTGTCAATCTTCTAACTAAAAAGTCCCAAACTTCGCTTTCGGAGATATTCGGTGCAAAAAAGGCACTTTTCAGGGCAGCCTCAGGGCAAGATGCGTAAAGATCTCCACACTGAATCTTTTTCTCAGTATTTTCCAGCTACTTTTACTTACTTTAGCCAAGTTTCGTAGTTTTACACTTGATAGATATTTTTCAATATGGCTTCAAATTTGGCCGATGATCAAAAATGTCAAAAAAGTGACAACTTTGACTTCGATTAAAAAAGAAACATCATCGTCGAATTACATTAAAATTTGCCTGAATAACCCTCAATAATCGTTAATTTTAAGTTACCAAAAGGTATTGCATTATATTGTTTTAAAGTATAAAAATGAATACAAAACTGAGTTCATGTTTTTGTTATCTAGAGTTGCTTATTACTGCCTCTTAGAGATAGTAACTCTCAGAAATTTGTTTTAGCACTCACTGAACTTGGTTAAATGTTATTTACCACAATATCCGAACCATCCTCGATGTTTGTAGAGCTTCTACTTGCTTGTTAGTGGCGTTCTTGATGCGTCAAAATGGCAATAAATTCGCTATTTCACCTGATGTGTCAAGAACTGGCTGGCGGTGGTCAAAGGTTTTTTGTATTGCCTAATTTATCATCGTAAGTTATATTTGTATGTAATCGATTCTTTAAAAATATTAGATCATTTATATGTGCTTAAAAAAGTTTTTATATATAAAAATGAATATTAATGTGTTTCTGAAGCCGACGTTTCCGCACCTGCATGTGTTTACCTCTGTGTTCAGTGGTTCGACAGGGCACTGTCAGGAGACAAAACGTCGTCTTCTGAGGGGGACAATTTATCTGCAAGGTTTTTAATCAGCAGGAGTTTTAATCGGGACACAATTTACAAATGGTACGCCGCTTTATGTGAAGATTGCAATTCAGAAAATCGTAACAAGAAATAAACGGCAGCAGTTGACTTCGGTATGCGCACATTATATTGTCCAGCCCGAAGCACAAACCAGATCACAGTCTCTTCCATTCCGAAGCAGCGGTGGATGCCACGTACGTAGGATGCACTGCCTTCATTTGATTAAACGTACTTCCACATGGGGAGCGTCTGAACTCCAGGCACTTTCTCTGCCGTTTTCCATTTTTCCTTCTTCATTTCGCGAAAGTCTGCCAGCTCCCTCTGTGGGAGCTCCAGAATGTTGATGTTCTTTAGCGTTCCTTGAATTGCGTCCACGAAGCCGCTGGCTGTTTGTGTGGCCTCACTTGCAGGCTTCCTCAAGTTGTGGTGTGATGCTCGATGTTTCACAAGCCCACCAACGCCGTCGCAAGCATTTTTGCCGTGTCCAGTGGCCGAAAACATCCATTTCGTCTCTTGACATTCACTGCGTTGTAGCTCATGAAACTGATATTTATTCTTGAAGTGAGCGGGAGCCCCGTCGCTCACATGTGTTATCTTGGTTTAGATTGGCGCGTTGTCTTCGAGGTGTGCTTTGATTTTTGACAGAGCCAAACATGCATAAGCTGAATCATGAGACATATCGTCGGAAATTACGGCGTAGTTCCGAGTCGATTTTCTCGACGTGACAACGCAGGTAAACACGGTGACCTGCTTTTTCTGCCAATGGTACACTTGTACTGCGTCTGGAAGCACAACTGTCCAGTTTTCGGCGAAATCAAAATGCAAAACAATTGCACCTCTCTCGCAGCTCTGTTTTTCTTCATGTATTGCTTTTGCTTGCACAGATCTGATATAGTTGTGGGGAATCCATTTCATGGTCATTCTTAGAAATTCTCTCACTATTGATGAAGCGGTCAGAGTTTTTTTAACTTGCTCACCGTATTCCCATGAAGCAATCAACACCTAGTCCTCGCTGCTCATATCAAAATTTTCCAAAGTGAAAATGCCATCTTGTGGACAGTGCTCACAATTCCTAAGGAAACATGACGCAGTAGGTTCCTGGCATACGCAGAGACTTTGCATATCATCGGGAGAAAGCGACCTTCCGGAGGCGTTCTGCAGTCCCACGAGGCACAACTGAAAGTTTGCACAGCGCACGCAAACACACACTTGCCACTGTGGCGAGCATTTCACCCACTTAGGATGCAAGGATATGAATTTTGTGAGGCCAACCTGGGAGGCAGGGTGAGCTTGCTTGTAGATGCGGAATCCTTCTCGCAAGGACCGCGTCATGAACCGTTTAGGTACCCATTCCTTCTCTCCCTCCTTTTCGATTCTCACAACATCCTTTTTGTTCGGTGTCTGTCTAGAGCAATCGAGTTCATCCATGGTGTAATATTCTAAAACGGTGGTAATGTCTTCGTGTTGTAGCTTACATCTTGTATATCGCTCCTGTGTTGACCATATGCCTTCTTCATCCACCATCTTCTTCGATTTTTGAATAATGTACCTCGTTGCCTCTGGAATAACTTCCTGCACATATTTCACAGTTAGGTTGCGTGGTAGCAGTGTCAGCAGCTGGCAACGCTCTTGAAAGGACGTACACCTATTGTAGGCAGCATGTAGGTTGTCTTCCCACCTACTGCATTGCGCACACTTTTCTTGCGACGAACGCGAAGTCTCTGGGATATTATATGCTTCCTGTATCCCTGATCGTATTTTCGTCACCATAGCTGTGGCCACCTCTTCCTGCTTTCGCTTTGCATAGCAAAGTCTGAGGAATTTTTTTAGAGCGCTCGGTGGCTTTAGGGGCGAGATTTCGGAGGTAAGGCTGACACTGGAGTTTGAATTTTCTACGATTTCTTCTCCAGGGCGGAATTCTTCGAATGTTTAGGTCGACTCTGCCTGCATATTATCCATGTCTTCCTTGAACCGACGGTAACAATTCTGACAGATGAAGTCACTTCCTCGTACTCCGAGAGCTTCTTAGGGAAGTAGGACTTTTTGAGAGCAGCGACATTGAGTGTCTTTACACTGCGAAAAGTACGTCCTTTTTCAATTCTCTGTTTGTGCCTTTTTGAGTAGTCGGCACAAAACGTTCGCCGCGGAAATCTCTTCATGAATGCAAAAGCTCACCGCTTCCGAAGATTATCGTGGGACAGAAGAGCAGGTGACGGATGCAGGGCCCAGGGCTGCTTTTCTAAAAAAAGGAGATGGACAGATGCATGGATTTTTAACACAGGCTGCCCGCCGTCGACAATGACGCTGGTTCAGTCTGGCGTACGAGCTGAGACTGAGATGCCAAGTATGCTTGTCGTGGGAGCCCTCGAGCGCAGAGAAACCACGTGAGTACAGAAAACGGCCCCACCCTCTACCAGGCCTGCAAAACGACACGCGAAACTCGAGATCCGAACAACGTCCGCTCATCGGGCCTGTCTCGGTCGAAGGTCCAAGGCTGAGGTATAACGGCCAAGCGTTCGGTGCGTGCGATGGAAAGATGCTAGCGGCGGCTAAAGCCTCGGTGAGGTGGCGGCACACATATATAAAATTCAGGGTCGCGCCAGGCGTTATGTAGCTATAGGAGCGGCTGCCATGCGCTGTTCATCCATGGAGCGGCGGCAGCTCGTTAAAGGCATCTTGAGAGTAGCGACGGGTGCATTAAATGTTTGCATAAACGACCACTAACCACATGTCACTCCAAAATAACGTTCTCAAATATGCTTACAGTAAGGTAAGTCCCACTGTTAGAAGAGTACGAAAGCGAATAGGAGCTTTAGACCTTTGATTGTAAGAGAAAAAAAAAACACTTCAAAATTACACTTATGAACTCAGCAACTGTAACGTTTAACAGTTACCCACAAAAAGACAATACTAAATCTAGCTTCTCACGATAGCGCACCCTAAGAGAAAATACTGAGCAATCGTAGGGATTGAAATCATGAACTCAGTTTTGCATTCATTTTCATACTTTAAAACAATATAATGCAACACTTTTTTGGTACCCTAATATTATCGAGTATTGAGAATTATTGAGGCAAATTTTAATGAAATTCTATGATGATGTTTTTTTTTAAATCCAAGTCAATATTGTCACTTTTTTGACGTTTTTGAACTTCGGCCAAATTTGAGGCCATATTGAAAAATATCTGTCAAGTGTAGAACTACAAAACTTGCCTAAAGTAAGTAAAAGTAGCTGGAAAATACTGAGAAAAAGATTCAGTGTGGATATCTTTACGCATCTTGCCCTGAGGCTGCCCTGAAAAGTGCCTTTTTTGCACTGCGTAGCTCGGGAAGCGAAGTTTGCGATTTTTTATTTAGAAGATTGGCACAGCAAGAAAAAGTTTTTTTATTCGCTTATATAGTACACGTTGCAAAGAGGTAACGAAAAAGTACTTATGTGCGGAAACAAATTATTGTGCATGCAGTGAGGCTCCAAACTTGCAACTTTGCGAAGTGGCAAAAACGACGTTCTCCACCACTTGTGACATACGATTTTTTTCCGAGAAAACTACGAAGTTTCTTGCAAAACTAAGGTCTATGCCTTTGTGTGGACACATTTGCGCATCAGATATAAAAATTTCATTGAAAACAAAAAATGGTCATGGGACCTCGATTACCGTGCTTTTCTGAACATGCCCATATATATATATATATATATATATATATATATATATATATATATATATATATATATATATATATATATATATATATATAAATATCCATATATATATATATTGTCACGAGCTGTGTTATGATCCATGGCTGCCGCCTAGAGAGCCAAATGTTAGAAAGAAGAAAACGACGTGAGCCAAGCTGCCTCGGGACCGCTCGAAACGCGTCAATCAACCAGATTCATCTGGTTCTGCAGTAAACACCTCGTGTGCAACATTTGGCGGAGCAGTGCGGGGTAACTCTCACGACCTACAACTCAGCCATCAGCACAAGAACTACGCCGAAGCCGTCGCCTCGCCGGACTTTCGCCGTCGCGCTCAATCATGGCCACAGAGCAAAATACCCTCATCAGCAGTGCCTTGGCGAGCCCAATCCCTATCCAGCGCTACCGAGAGCCACGCACGTTCTCGGCGAAAGCAGAGGATGTGGATGAGTGGCTAACCATTACGAAAGGGTAAGGCAATACAATAACTGGAACGCTGCCAGTCTGCTTAGGAACGTTGTTTTCTTCTCGGCCAGCACGGCATTGCTATGGTATGACAACCACGCGGAGGTGCTAACTACATGGACACGCTTCGTTGAGGAGATCAAGAAGGGTTTCGGTTACTCGGATGCAAAGAAGAAACTTGAGGAAGTCACATTAGCCCAGAGAGCTCAGGTACCCGGCGATACTTGCACTATGTATATTGAATAAATATTGAAGCTGTGCCGAACCAACAACCTTCAAATGACAGAGGAAGATAAAGTGGGGCGCGGTCGTAAACGGAATAGCGGCAGACGTCTACAACTTCCTCATTGGTAAAGAGAACTTGAAAACTCTATCAGAACTGATACAGCACTGTCATACGTTCGAGGCGGTGAAGACTCGCTGAATTACACCAAAGTTTGGACGGCTGGCCAACGTAACGACCGTAGCAAGTGTTGACATTAGTCCTCCGCACCCAGGCCTTTCGTCCACCATCCGTCAGATAGTCCGCGAGGAGCTCCAGCGGCATGACGAACAGGCACGTTATGCGGCGCCACCTTGCGGCTCCTCCGTTTTCCGAGACACTTTTTGGGAACCCCTTTCGGCTACTTGGGACCACTCGGTGAACGTCGCCGATCTTAACGGTTCCAGAGACGAACCGCATTACGGTTCAACCGAACCACCATGCAATAATTTGCCCCCTCAACGTTTTGATCCACGCCCACGCAACTTTTGCCCACGAAGACTTGCCGCTACCTACGAATTTCAAGGGGAAGAGCCTCGTTACCCTCAACCGATGTCTTCGGCAGAATACTTCAATCCGCATTCCGAAGTTCACTCTTTGCCTGTGTGTTACTCCTGTGGGATGCCTGGCCATACAGCTAGGTACTGTAGCCGTCGCCGAGCATCGAATTACGGACCGTCAGCGCCGACTATGCGGTCTAGCGGTCGTACACTGCGCACTCAATGGCCAGGAGACTCCAGAGAGGACCGATGCACCGCCCAGGAGATCTACCCTGGAGAAGAAAGAACCTGGAAACGCTACCCCCTGCCTCCGACCGTACTCTGACGCCACCACCAGCCTTCCGAGCCTCCCGATCACCATACCATCCCCTCGGCCGCGTTTCACGTCACCGTCACCCAGGCGCCGTTTCGTGTCGCCGCCGCCGGGAAACTAGCCAGCGCGGCCGATGGAGGTGAGGTCGCTGGAAAATGCGCGATGCCCACTCAACTGCCTCCAACTATTTTCGTGCTGAAGAATAAGGTTCGTGTACTGATTGATGGCGTCTCTGCAATGGCTTGAGTCGACACGGGAGCAACTGTCTCGGTCATGAGTGTGGGGTTTAGAGGCCTTCTGGGACGCAAGGTAATGCTTTGTTGGGACCAGTGCACAAGTTACCGTGTAGTCAGTGGTGAATCATTATACCCGGTTGATGTGTGCAACTTGGATGCGTCTTTGGTTGGGAAAGCTTTTAATGCAGAGTTTGCTGTTCTTCCTCTCTCCTCGAATGACGTGATTCTGGGGATTTACTATTTGCAATTGTGTGGTGCCAATGTTGACTGCCGGACGGGAGAACTCAGTGTCGACACCAGCGTTTCGCCTCTGCTCTTTGAAGGTGCAGCTTGTTCGGAGAGTGTGTTGTGCGTGTCTCATGACACAGTTGTGCCCGCCTTATCCGTGATGTGTGTTGCCGTCGCCTGTTCATCTCCGACTCCTATCTCGTTCGATGCTACAGCGGAACCTGTACATCGGAAGTGCCTCAAGAAAAACGTGTTAGTTCCGCACTGCGTGGTCTCAGCCACCAATAGATACGCGGAGCTGTGGGCGCTAAACTGTTTCACTGAAGCGGTAGTGCCACCTCAAGGCCTAAAGATTAACACGTTTAAGGAAGACTCGCCCGTATCGGTGGTAGTCCTTACAGAGCCACCGGATGGAGGAGCATCCAGTGTCTCGAGCCCCGGGGGCTCGAAGATAGAGTCCATGATTTATAAATCAATCAATGATCACGAGCGTCGAGTGTTGATGACCCTGCTTACGAAACACACCTCGGTTTTCGACTTTGCGCAGCACGACGGCCCGCCATCGATTCCTGCGTCCAGAACTCGTCATCACATCAACACAGGAGCCGCCTAGCCAATCCGACAAAAGCCCTATCATGTGTCCCCGTCAGAACGCAGGATAATCAGTGATCAAGTCCAAGAAATGCTATGCAAAGGCGTGATTCGAGAATCATCTAGCCCTTGGGCAGCCCCCGTGATATCGGTGAAGAAGAAAGACGGTACATGGCGGTTCTGCGTTGATTATCGTCACCTAAACACCGTTACTAAGAAAGACGTATATCCGCTCCCACGAATTGACGACGCCATCGGCTGTCTCTTCGCGGCATCTTAATTTTCCTCTATTTATTTACGGTCACGTTACTGGCAAATTCCTATACACAAGGACGACAAAGAAAACACGGGCATTTGTAACGCCCGACGGATAATTTGAGTTTAACGTAATGCCTTTCGGGTTGTGTTACGCACCCGCAACGTTCGAAAGGTTCATGGACACGATATTAAGTGGCTTAAAATGGAAGTTTGCATGTGCTACTTTGACGACGTTGTGATCTTCGGGCGAACGTCTAGTGAGCACAACAAGCGTTGAGACTTGGTCTTGAACTGCTTGGAGATAGCGGGTCTTGTTCTCAATTAAAAAATGCCGTTTTGCGAAACGACAAACTCTTGTGCTAGGACATCTGGTCGCTAAAGAAGGCATCCGACCAGATCCACAAAAGACTGCAGCCGTAGAAGCATTTATGGTACCCAACTCTGTCAAGCTGTTACGAAGTTTCGTGGTGTTATGCTCTTACTTTCACCGATTCATTCCACGGTTTGGTGACATGGCTCATCCCCTTACGCGCCTTCTCCAAAAAGGCGTTCCCTTTGAGTGGACTGCAGATTGCGACTCATCGTTTCGCCAGTTCAAGTTCCTGTTGACGTGCCAACCAATTATTCGCCACTTTGATCCTCTATCACCAGCTGAGATTCACACCGATGCCAGCGGCGTAAACATTGGTGCTGTGCTAGTTCAGCGTGTTGGCGACAGTGAGCACGTGACCTCGTACGCCAGCCAATCCTTGAGCCGCTCCGAGCGCAACTACAGTCACCGAACAAGATTGTCTGCGGTCATCTTCGCAGTGCAACGGCTTCGTTCGTATCTTTACGGGCACCCCTTCACTGTGATAACAGATCATCACTCGCTACGCTGGCATTTGAATCTGCGCAATCCCTCAGGACGACTAGTGCGCTGGGCCCTCCATCTACAGGAATACGATTTCGTTATTTGCTGCAAAAGTGGCCAGCGACATGCTTACGCTGATTGCCTCTCTCGGATGCTACTTCAAACAACTGACTGTGATGCGGACAACTTTGATGAATACATAGCTTTTGTGTCCGTGGAATTTCCGGATATAGGTACCGTCATACACGAGCAGCACATGGATCAGAGCTTACAACCGCTCTTCGCGGCAGCACAGGAGTCACCTGCAGGCAGTCGCTTTCGCCTACGTTATGTTGGCGCGCTGTATAAGAAGAGCTATTCGACCACCGGTGCACGCTTCCTTTTAGTTGTCCCCAAGAACCTTCACAACCAAGTATTATACGCCATGCACGATGACCCAACTTCCGGTCATTTTGATTCCACACGTACGCATTACGGGGCTCAAGAACGTTTTTACTGGCCTAAGAAGCTGAAGTATATAGACCGGTACGGCACCAACTGCTCTCAATGACAGCGCTACAAGCTCCACACAGCCTGCTTCAACCAGTTCCTGCTTCTGGCGTCCCCTTTGAGTAAGTTGGTATAGGTCTTCCGGGCCCTTTCTCGCCATCCCCCAAGGGCAATCGTTGGGTTATCGTTTGCGTAGATCACCTTACCCGCTATTGTGAGACTACCGCGTTGCCATCGGCCACAGCTACAGAAATTTCTATCATCTTGCTGGCTCACGTTATACTCCGACATAGACCTCCTCTCATAGTAATCAGCCATCGTGGGCGACAGTTTACCACTGACGTAGTAAAAGAAACCTTTCGCCTGTATTCATGTAGCTTCCGCCATTCTACGCCCTACCATCCACAAACTAATGGTTCGGTCGAACGCACAAACAGAACGCTTGCCAACATGCTGTTCATGCACGTCGATTCAGCACCCGAGAATTCGAACAGTATCTTGCCTTTCATTACCTATGCCTTCAATACCGCGAGACACGACAATACTGGTTTTTCACCATTTTTTAATTTTTATTGAAGATGCCTTGCAGGCCCCCTGACAGGGAATTGAGTAAGGGGGGTAATAAAAGTTTAAAGGAACTCGTCAGTGTACAAACATACGGCTCAAATTTGCAATTTAACACAAGGAAATGAAGAATGAATGAGTGTTTTTAATGGCACAAGGGCCAAGTATGACCAAAGAGCGCCATATCAATGGTAATGATTTCGCAGTATACTTAATGAGTTCTATGAAGTTGGAGTGATGTGGCTGTAAAGGGGCCTTAAAGAATAGTCGCTCTAAAGTACGAAAAATCTGTATAATAAGATTATGGCTATGGCGTATGACACGCGCTATTAACATTAAGATGCATTTAAAAAGAATGATACGATGTGTAAAAATATATCAGGTTGTAAGATTGGCTAGAGCTCTACTGCCTCCTTAGAGCCGTTAAAACATAAGGGTCGGGAGGCATATTCTATGCAACGCAATTATCACAGCGGCATCCTCTGGAACGAGGATGCGCTATGAGTTTAATGGGCGTATGACATGTAGAACATAATTTATGAAATTGAGGACTGCCTTGATGTTAAAAAGTGGTTCTCTGCCAAGAAACATAGCCGGGTGAAGTGGAATGAAGTAATGGTATGCAAGAGGAAAATGCTTCTTTCTCTCCGCTTCGGCTTTCCGGCACACCAGGAGGACGTGGAGGACGGTAAGCCTCTCCTCGCATCTACCACAGGTTGGAAGGTAATTTCCGGTGAGTAGAAAATTATGGGCGCTAAGTGTGTGTTCTATACTGAGAGGACGAAATAGGACATCTGTTAAGCGTGAATTTGTTACAGAGGGCCAGAATCCTAACTGTGGCTTTATCACGTGGAGTTTACTATTTGTGTCCGCGTCCCACAGGCGTTGCCAGTGGTTTCGTAGTTTCCTCCGTAAGAAGGGCTTCAGATCTGTGACAGGGACTGCAGCAGTGGGATCAACAGAACGCGATGCAACTGACGTGGCCATCTAGTCCGCCAGAACATTACCTTCGGTGCCCCTATGACTTGGCACCCAGCATATGGTGATATGCTGGTTACCTATATACGCTTTACACAGAACGGAGTCGAGTTAATTAAATACCGGAGTTTTGTGGTTACAGAATTGCATCAAGGCCTTCACAACACAAGGGAGTCCGTATATATAACTGATTTTTTGATTTTTCATTTCCTGATATGCTTCACAGCCGACAATAGTGCGTAGGCATCAGCCGTAAAGATAATAGTTTCCTGATGCTGTACATCTGATGCGTCTCTTCAGTACATCGGATGACTTCGATGCGTCTGTGTAGAACTCCGTGCAGGAGTGTTTTGTACTGGAGTTCCCGGAAATGCATATGGATTTCAATCTCCGGGGCGTGCTTTGTAACTTGAGTGAAACATGTGCCGCGTTGTATCAGCTGCCACCCCCAAGGAGGTAGCAGCTTGGCTGGATGCATCAGGCGAAGCTCGAGGAGTGGAACATGCATTTCTTCACTAAGCTCCCTCACACGCAGCGAGAAAGGCTGTCTTACGGAGGGACGATTGCGAAAGAGCGTAGCATATGTCATGTCGTTAACCGTTTTAAAACACGGATGTTGAGGATTAGAATGGACTTTCAGAAAATATGTTTGGCTGATGTATGTTCTCTGCAGATGAAGTGACCACTTCATTCGATCCTGCATATAAACTTTCAACGGGACTTGTCCTGAAAGCGCCCGTGGCTAAGCGGATACCTAGATGGTGAACAGGGTCTAGCA
Source organism: Dermacentor variabilis (assembly GCF_050947875.1). Classification (NCBI taxonomy): domain Eukaryota; kingdom Metazoa; phylum Arthropoda; class Arachnida; order Ixodida; family Ixodidae; genus Dermacentor; species Dermacentor variabilis. The sequence continues at coordinate 52,940,169 of NC_134576.1, read as the reverse complement.
TTTTTAGCGCACACGGGGTGGCAGAATGATAGATCACCGCACCATAATCTAATCGTGAACGAATCAGGCTCTTATAGAGATTCATTAAGCACTTCCTGTCACTTCCCCACGTAGTGGGCGATAGAAGTTTCATTAGGCTCATTGTTTTCAGACATCTTTCTTTAAGATGTTGAATGTGGGGGACGAAAGTGAGTCTATAGTCAAGTATAACACCTAAAAATTTCTGTTCTTTGTTTACAGGTATATGTTGTCCACACAGTTCTAAGCAAGGATCTGGGATCAGGCCTCTCTTTCTTGCAAAAAGAACACAAGAACTTTTGTTAGGATTTATCTTAAATCCATTTTTGTCTGCCCACATTGACACTTTGTTCAGGCCATGCTGTACCTGTCTCTCGCACACTGCGAAGTTACGAGATTTGAAAGCTATTTGAATGTCGTCCACATAGACAGAGTAAAAGATTGCAGGTGATAATGAAGCACGACGCGTGTTCATCTTCAAAATAAAGAGCGTGCAGCTGAGCACGCCTCCTTGGGGTACATCCATTTTTTGCGTAAAAGGACGTGAAAGTACATTGCCCACTTTTACCCGGAAGGTACGATTGGACAAATAGCTTTCTATAAGGTTAAGCATATTACCATGGATGCTCATTTCTAACAAGTCTCTTAAGATTCCGTGACGCCACGTTGGGTCATACGCCTTTTCCATATCGAGAAATCTCGATAGGAAGAACTGTTTATGTATAAATGCGTCCGGGATATTTCCTTCAACACGCACGAGATGATCGGTTGTGGAGCGCCCTTCTGGGAAGCCGCATTGATAAAGATCAAGCATTATGCTCATTTCAAGGAAATGGATAAGTCGCCGATTAATCATTTTTTTCAAATACCTTACAAAGGCAATTTGTGAGGGCGATCGGGCGGTAACTTGCCACTGAGGAAGGATCTTTGCCTTGTTTCAAAACAGGAACCACAATAGCTTCTTTCCATGCAGTTGGAAGGTATCCTGCAGAACAACTGGTGTTGAAAATTGTGAGTAGTGTAACTTGGGTGTCATTGTGTAGGTTTTTGATCATTTCATACATGAGTCTGCCAGATACTGGTGCAGAGCTCTTGTATGAGCTCAAGGCAGCTCTCAACTCTGCAATACTGAAAGGGAAGTTGTACGATTCATTCTGTAGACATTTTCTGATGAGTGGCTTACATTCTTCTATTTGTGTATATTTCAGAAAGGATTTCGAATAATGTTTTCAACTTGACACGCTCTCAAAGTACTCCCCAAGTGAGTTTGCCTGATCTTGCAGCGTATCACCCTGTGTGTTTACCAGAGGGAGTGAATATGTTTGTCGCCCTCTAATTCTATTTACGCTGTTCCAGACTTTCGCCTCATCTGTAAACGAGTTAATACTCGATAAAAACTTCTGCCAACTTTCTCTTCTGGCTTGTCGGCGGGTTCTCCTGCATTGCGACTTTACTTTTTTGAAGTTGACAAGATTCTCTGCAGTGGGCAAAGCGCGTAGAAACCCCCATGTTTTGTTCTGATTCCTACGCGCGATTCTACATTCATCGTTCCACCACGGGACACGCCGTTTGCATGCCGAGCCACTTCACGTGTGCATTTAGATGCGGCATCTATTATTGAGGCTGTAAAATACTCCACAGCCGCATCAATTCCTATCGAGGACATGTCATCCCATGATAGACTAGTTAGGGTTCGGAATTTATCCCAATCAGCTGTCTCAATCTTCCACCGAGGTGCCTGGGGTGGATATTCGTTTTCTTTAGGTGTTCGTATTAGTATGGGGAAGTGGTCGCTTCCGTAAGAATCGTTCGCAACTTCCCATTCGAGTTCAGGCAGTATAGACGGGGTAACTATGCTGAGATTAACTGAAGAAAAAGGTTTGTTTGTAAGACAGTAATATGTAGGATTTTCTTATTCAGAAGGCACGCACCAGAAGACAAAAGGAACTGTTCAACAAGACGACCTCGCACATCTATACGAGAGTCGCCCCACAGTGAGCTGTGCGCATTTAAATCTCCAAGAACAACATAATGTTCTGGCAATTGATCTACATAGGACTGAAAATCACGTTTATTTAATTTGTAATGTGGGGGTATGTAAAGCGAGCTAATGGTGATGAGTGTGTTTAGGAGAAAAGCTTGAACCGCCACTGCTTCAAGAGGTGTTTGTAGCTGTAAAAGTTGACACGCAATGGTTTTGTGGATAACAATAGCTACACATCCCGATGATGCGATAGCATCATGGCGATGTTTGCGAAAAGTTATATACTGTCGGAGAAAGTTTGTGTGTTTTGATTTTAGGTGTGTTTCCTGTAAACACAGCACTTTTGGACTGTATTTGTGTATGAGTTCTTGTACGTCATCAAGGTTTCTAAGAAGACCTCTGACGTCCCATTGAATAATTTGTCGATCCATATTTAAAGTAAATTGGTGCTGTATGTACGGAAACGGAAGTGATGGCTTAGTTTACATAGCTCTTTCCAGGCCCTGTAACGGGGATTTTACCCTTTTTGGAGCGTTCGAGAGAACCTTCCGCCCCTTAGGTGCTTGGTGCGCCTTGGGGATAGGTGTAGTGTTCATAGCCTCTTGTGAGGCGCCGGAGGACACATGCTCTTGCGAGCGAGAAGTTACCAGAGAGGGTCCCGCCTCGGAGGGCAAGACCCCTGCGCCCATCAGCGCGGAGGTCGATGGGGCTCCCTGGGAGATTTGGCTGCGCCGGCTGTTGCCAGCGCTGGAAGGGGCCGGGGAGGTTGGGGCTAAACCCCTGCATCTACGCGCAACCGCCGGCCTGGTTAAGTACCGCCAACCTACCCTCCTCCTCCACGCTCCTCTCCTTCTCACCCCCTTAGCTTCCGGCGTAAAGCGGAACTTACGTAGCTTCAGCTTCCTGTTCCGAGTGGAAGTGACGCTATGTTTTTAGCGTGGTTTACATTCGCGTCGATAGAGAGCTGCGGTTGAAACTGTTAATGCGATTCCATCCAAGAACCGCCGCCTATCGTAATCGGCGATCTGCTCGTGTTCGCTGCTTCGCGTCAACCTGCGACGGCTTGTGCCACGAGAGACAACGTACAGTGGAATGTAGTGCCTGGGTGCTTGGAGACCGCTCCCGTTTTTCGTGCATTTGGAAAACAGCGACCGCAAACTACTACTTCAGCGGAATACAACAGCTTGTCCCCTTTGAATTCTTCTTGTTTTGAAGCATAAATCCCCTCCAGCCAGCACGTATGGCTGGAGGGGATTTTAGCGAAGGAGTTCGCGACGCCACTTTGTACGGCAGACGCATAGAGTTTATGCTGTTGATTCTGAGTTTGAACTTGTCTCGTACGGCAGATCGAAGGTAACGAACGTCTCAAGTGCGTGCACTACGTGAACTGCAATGACGTGAAGCTGTGAAATATAACAAGTTCAAGTTTGCGTGGAGGGCATTCAGTGACATGGTGAAAACAAGTGTGCTTTTCTTGTGTGATATGAGCGGAGGTGTGCAGTGAATTGATGCGTGCGCACGTGTTGTAACGCGTGCATAGGTGTACGGCGAATTGTGTGGATGACGCCAGCAGATGCGCACTGCGAATTGTGTTAGTGTTGTGACGCGAGCAGATGTGTACGGCAAATTATGTTCGTGTGTTGTGGCGTGAGCAAAGGTGTACGGCGAACTGTGTGTTGCAACGTGAAATTACGATGGCTATATTTTTTTTATTGCGAGTGTTCAGGAGGCGAACACGGCAGTATTTCGGGCAGTAGGTGTGTTATACTTCTGTTGTCGCGCTTGTATCCGTCCCTGGCCTAAGCGCTATAGCACTTCCAGCCACGCGCCACCGAAGTTTTATGCCGGCAGGAGCGAGGATGGAGGGGCTTTTAGCCTTACTTACTCAACTTTACTCAAAACGTTCAAATTTTGATGTACGGCAGTTTAGTTATTGGTCGAAATTACATCTACTTGTTTGGTGAAGTGAAGCAGCGTTGATTTGCTGAATGCTTTAAGAGCTACCCAAGCTTTGTGAAGTAAATGGGAAATTGGCTTATACCTACTGCTATTGTATGAACAAATACTGTGCGTTGCGTGTACCACTCTGTCAACATTTCATATGCCTACATTTTGTATATATTCTGTTCGTAAAGGCTAGCTGTCCTCCACCTTGCAGTAAAAAGAAAGTTCATACAGGATATACCAATATGGGCTTCTTTCATAACAGATGCTTTTAGCATACGGGACTTGGACGAGAAGTAGATATGAAGCACACAAGTGCCGAGTTACAAGTTTATTTTGAAGCATGGGACCATATATAGAGACAAAACCCTATTTTACATCACGTATGCACAACCTGCAGACATTTTTTGTCATCATGCAAGTCCAATGGCCCCTTGCGAGATAGAGCAATAGACTGGTTTGCCGCACATGGAAATTATCAATGCAGAATCCATCAACCGGTTAGGCAATACCTATGTGGCAAAACAGTCTATCGCTCTATCCCTAAAAGAGCTGTCGTACTTGCATGAAGTGGAACAGGGTTGTGCCTATACATATGGCCCCGTACTTCAAATTGGTCTACATGTTGGGCCCGTGCTTCAAACTAAAGTGTTCCAATAAGATATACCCATACAGGCGTCTTTCTTCATTGAAGCTTTTCGCGCACGACAGGACAAGAAAGTCAGTACCCATATGCTTCATGCCTACTTCTCTTCCTAGTTTTGTGTGCTAAAAGCTTCAATCATGTCATATTAACATGCCCAAGCAGCCACGTCAGTCAACATTTTTTATTGCTTCGGCTACTCTTGGGGGGAGGACAAACTTTCCCTTTCACAATTCTTCCTCTACCTTCCGGGCTTCCACAGAACTAATTTCCAAGTGCTCTGTTCTGCAGTGCAGGGCCTTAAAATCAAATATGTTCTGCAGAAATCATCTAGCTAAACGAAGTCTTATCACAGGGACCACTGCTTTCCGCCTGACATAGCAGTATAGTACAGAGGTTTCCTTAGTAAGCAGACCTCGCAGTTGAAAATTTTGTCCCTCTCTAGAAATCGGAACTTCGGTCCCGCACCCTGGTCAAATGCGTACAAAGTAAAGCAGAACTGTGTGTAAAATTATTGCAAGACCAGTACAAAATTTCGCATTTATTTCACTTTTCAGTTCACAGCATACAGCTTGTAGAGCAATCCATAAGACCACTGATCTCGTGTATGTCACTTTATAACATAAATCTACAGTTGTACATTTTGAAGAGTTCCTGCAACAAGTGTTGAGAATGCTAAAGTGCGTGTCATCTGCTAGATAATGCTGACAAATGTCTATCGAACATCATTACTATATTGCTTTTCCTTCCCTGCACTTTTTTTTACAATTGCCAGTATTTAATAAAGCATTTTCAAGACATTGCATATAGCCCACTTAGGTACTAGACTACATAGCAACAAACCGACAGATTTCGCGTATTGCCTTACCAGCCAGTTTATTTTTTTGAAGTGCGCTCCCGCATTCTTTTCGGGCCATTGTTTTGCAATACCTTGTGAAGGCTTGATCACAGACAAGGCGCCCCATTCATAAGCTCTGAAATAATAGAAGTGAGGTGATACCAAGTGCTTTCCTCTCCAGAACTGCATGTCACGATTGGCGTGCGTTTATATTGAGAATACCGCTCGGTGTTACAAAGGCCGTCTTCTCGCGGTCCATGTCTGCAGCCATCGGCCAGCAGCCGAATGAGGGACAGTGGAAGAAAAATACTTTACGCCGTGAAGGTAGTCAAGAATGTCATTGATGCGTGGGATAGGGTAAACATCTTTTTACTATGTTGTTCAAGTGCCGGTAATCCACACAGAAGCACCAGGCTTTGTCCTTTTTAACTAGGGCTACAGGTGATGCCCACGGGTTGGAATATGGCTTAATGATTCCTTGAGGAAGCATCTTTTCTACTTCTGTTTCAACGACTTGAGGCTCATCCAAGGCCAGACGGTATGGTCTCCGGTGAATTGAATTGGCATCCCAAATGTCAATGATATGCTTCTCGATGGAAGTCGGACCTAAAGGGCAACCATTCAGGACAAACATTTCGCTGAACGAGGCAAGGAACCGACGTAACTGGCCGGCGTGCTGAGGGGGACGATTAGTACAGATCATATTTTGGAAGTTTGGTAAGGCAGTTGGTGAAGAAGACGAAAAATTACTGCGAGACGACGACATTCCGATAGTCAAGGTCGATAGGTGGTGGCGAAGGCGAATGACTCTGGCGTGTAAATAGCCTAGGGGCAGACGTCTGGGAGCTAACCAGCAATGCAATGTCCATCTCTCTGCAGACGATGCGAACAATGCTCTCGGATGTGGTCGGCTGAGGTGCGGAATGGTCGTCACACAATGATGTAGCGGCTATATTTGGAAGACGGGTATACAGATGCACAATTCGACAGCTTTTAGCTTCTTTGAAACACTGGCATTCACTTTATGTCGTCGCTGCTGGTAAGTTCTTGTATGCGAGAAGGTTAAATGTGTCGTCTGTTATGCCCTTCAGTACATGGTTCATCTTTTCTTTGGCATTCGCTCGTCCCCCTTGCAGCAAAGGGCAAGAAGATCCTGAATATACAAGGAGCAAAAAACAGGGAAATGTATTTACAGGTTATATACAAGTGAATGGCAGAGCAGGCAAGTCCATAACATCATCTTTAACTGCAACCTTGCACTCTCCTTCCGTTCAGCATTGTAACAACATAGTTCCTTGGTCTTCTAATGGCTTTTGCAGCTTGATGCATTCTGATGCTTTTTCCTGCTATAATTAGGTCTTGAGGCATCTTTTGATAAGCCATCTTTGGTGGTCACAAGAGTATATTCTCGTCTTTACGACGTTGCAGATGGTCCACTCAGCTAAACCCAATGTATAACTTGAACCTCAAAATAAAGCATGTGACCTCACAATGTGCTAGCTGAATACTTGAGACATAGGAAGAACTTCGCTGTATCTTGAAATGCCCAATGAACTACCACGTAAAAAAATGCCAGTTGAATATTTGAATATCACACTCCCAACTGTCTGAATAATCTGACTAGAGTGTGATGACTAGCTTGATTTCATGCACTGCTCTCCCGGCCATAAATGTTTCTCTTACGTGCAGTCCTGTATTATTTTTAGACTGTCATTTCACAATCGCTTCTGAAAACTAAATCACATACAGCAACGAAAAGTGCCACATGCATAAACACTTAATTTCAGGAGAAAGGTGACAGTCGGCACATTTTTTTTCTAAAACTGCATGTCACCATTCTTCTGTCATCGAATGGCTTGAGCGGCTTGATGCATTCCAATGCTTCTGCTGCTGCATTTGGCTGTTGCAGCATCCTTCTTGATTGTCTCATTTCAGTGGTTGCAGAATATGTGCATCCTCATCTTCAAAAAACAATTCACTAGTTTGCGGGGTACATCATGGCATGTCGGCATTGCATTTACTGTGCTCTTGAGAATTTCATCTGTGAGATGCTGCAGCTGAATCCTGCCATCTAAAAAGCTCTGCTCATGCATCTTAAATGAGGCCTCGCAATACTTCAGCAAACCTTGTGCTGCTTTTGATGCCGATTCAAGCGGAATTTTTTCGGGCAAATACGACTTTAGCCGCAGGCACTTGTTTTCTTAGAAGCCATAGAGCGCCACGAATACACACTAATTACAGTACCAGGTACGCCTACTCGAATAGGAAACAGTGCCAGCAGGGAGACGACTCCTGATCTCACCATCACCAACGATACCGTGGGAACAAGCTGGAGGGTCCTAGACGACTCACTGGGTAGTGATCACTACATTATCGAAATCACCAGCGCCTCGGCCAAACTACGCCGACCCCTAGGGAAGGCCAAAATTACAAATTGGCCTAAGTTTAGGGAGAGGCAACAGCTCGATTTAGATACAAGTCTGCCCTTCCTGGAACATCAAGGCCGCTTAACCACGATCAAGGAGTGGGCCAAACGCATCAAAGAACTATATGACGCCAACACTAAAGTGTACCAAACCGATACCGACACGCCGGCAATCGACAACCATCTAATACACTTATGGGAAGCATGCAGAGGCCTCACAAGAAGATGGCGCAAACAGAAGCTAAATCGCAAACTTAGACTTAGGATTTCAAACGTCACTAAACAGGCCAATGATTATGCCCTGAAGGTTCACAGGGACAATTGGCGCACGTTCTGCGATTCGCTTAAAGGCACGCTAAGCACCAAAAAGACATGGAACATACTCCGCAGCATCATCGATCCTTCAAACACCAAAACAGATACAAACACAACCCTACGAAAACTCGTTGGCGAATATCCGGGAACCGAGGATGAACTCATACAGGAACTCCATCAAACGTACACGGGAATCTGGACCGGGCATCCGAAACCATACCCTCAATATCCGGGAGCTCCGAACGAGATACTTGATGCACTCATCACGTATGCGGAGGTATACGCGGCAGCACAGAGCTTCAAGAAAAACACGGCACCGGGTCCCGACGGGATCACCAACGCCATCTTGAGAAACCTAAGCGATGAAACCCTGCGAGCCTGAAAGCAGCTGAACGAAGAAATATGGGCACCGGGCGGAACATTACCCGAGGAATGGACTACAGCTCACATTGTCCTTATACCCAAACCAGGAAAACCGCGCAGGCTCGATCAATTACGACCGATCTCGCTTACGTCTTGCCTAGGCAAGCTTCTTGAACGAATTGTACTCACTCGAATGGAACAACACATGGAAGAACATGGGCTACACCCCAATTGCATGTACGGATTTCGGAAAGGCATGTCATCACAGGATGTCTTCCTCCTCCTCAAGGAAGAGGTCCTCAACCCACAACCGGGCAGCAACAACAACATACTCCTAGCCCTCGACGTAGAAAAAGCATTTGATAATATAGCACACGAAACCATCCTAGATGGCCTCGCCGCCATAGGATGCGGAGAGCGAGTATACCATTATGTCGTGGCTTTTCTCAGCCACCGCAAAGCTCGCATCGGCATAGCAGGCGTACAATCGGACATATATGACCTACCGCAGAAGGGTACTCCGCAAGGGTCAATATTATCTCCTTTCCTCTTCAACATCGGACTTAGAAAACTTGCTTTACAACTGGAAAACATCCCAAAACTCGGATGTGCCTTCTATGCCGACGATATCACTCTATGGGCAACCAAGGGTTCATACGGCGACAGAGAAAACACGTTACTCACAGCTATCGGATACATCGAGTCATACCTAACCACAGCAGGAATGAGGTGTGCCCCACACAAGTCGGAGTACCTTCAAGTCCGGCCTAAGCAAACTAAGGAACATCGAGCCCCGCCAATACATCTCGAGATTGCCGGGCAACCTATAAAGCGCGTCCCGACCGCACGCGTACTAGGTATGCACATCCAGGAGAACAACGGCATAAAGCTAGCCTCAGAGAAATTAAATCACGTTATAAGACGCACCTCATCACTCATCGCCAGAGTAGCGCGCAGCAAAGATGGTTTCACAGAGGACGAAACCTTAAGACTGGTACAAGCCCTCGTCATCAGCCGTGTCACGTACGCGCTACCGTATCAAGTCAAGCGCAAAAGCGAGACAGAACGCATGGACACTCTTATAAGAACCGCGTACAAAACGGCCTTACAGCTACCGTCAAGCACAAGCACAAAGAAATTACTAGCGCTAGGCGTATACAACACCTTTGAGGAGCTAGCAAGTGCCACGCTCATAGCGCAGAGGGAGCGCCTCAACAAGACTCAACAGGGAAGACACCTTCTTCAACGGCTAGGGTACCCGCAGACACCTCAGTACTGCAAAGAAGAAACACAACTCTTGCCTAACCACATTAGAGAGAACATTGTAGTAGACCCTATCCCCAAGAACATGCACCCCACCCACAATCAGGAAAGAAGAGCAGCGCGTGCCCGCATGTTGCACAAACGTTGTTTCAGAGGCCCGGATACGTACTACACGGACGCTAGCCCGTATCCCTCGTCGCCACGTTGCGGGCTCAAATACACAATCGCGGTTGTCAATCAGGCGAACCTGGTAGCCTCAGCCTCCATCCGCGCCACATGCAGCGCAGCAGCAGAAGCAGCAGCAATCGCTCTCGCACTTCGCGACGCTGAGAGCAAGGGAAGGTCCGCCCGTGTCCTTACTGACTCACAAGCGGCTTGTCGTTTATACCTGAATGGAACACTCCCTATACAAGCCATTCGAATCCTTGGTCGCACACTACAATGGACCCATGGTATCGTCTGGTGCCCCGGGCACGAAGGCCTGCGGGGCAACGAAGAGGCGGACTGCGCAGCTCGAGGTCTCACTAGCCGAGCGGCAGACCACACCGTTCTTCAGCCCCCGACAGACCGACGAGCGACCCACGAGTTATTAACGACAGGTCAACAAATACTACAGGACCAACGGCTCGGAAGAACGCAATACGCTCCCCCACACAAAGCTCTCAATAAACTCCAGGCAAGGAACTGGCGCCGCCTGCAAACTAACACATACCCACACTTGTCTCGTCTACACGCAATCTACCCAGACAGTTATACGTCCCGAACATGTCCCTGGTGTAGCAACCACACAGCGACACTCGCGCACATAACACATGAATGCACTGACCGTCCGGGCGACGCAATTTCGCCACGAGTCACAACACACACACTCACTACGTGGTATTGGGAGGCGAGACTCTCCGAACTGGACCTGGGAAGCCAACTGGCGACCCTCGACCAGGCCCGGCGAGCCGCGATTGCCAGTGGAGCCCTGTCAGAGGGAACCACCCAGGAATAAACCGCGCAACGGTTTCTGCAATAATAAAGTTTCTCCTCCTCCTCCTCCTCCTCCTCTGCGGCATCAAGCGCTTCACCTGTGATAGCATCTGCACATATCTGACATGTGCTGCAGTTCTTTTTTACATTTCTTACAGCATAGCCGCACACATAGAGGAAGGCGTCATCTAACTCCATGTTTTCCACTGTCTGTGGTGCTGGGTGATATATAATACCAGAACAAGGCTGCTGTACTTTGTCAGGAAATCCAATTAGTTCCTCTGCGTCTGAACCTTCATAGTTCCCTCTGGGGTTCCACCGAAGAAACTGAGCAAGAGAGGCAGTGCGTAGTGCGGATTTGAATTCGCGAGGAGATGGAACGGGGTTCTTCATTCTTATTGTTGAGAAGAAGTTTTCCAATGCATCCTGCGCTAGCCTGGAAAGCAGCACAAAGTGGAACCCTTCTTTCACTACAAGGTGTTCCTGCAGTTCCATGGCTGCCATTGTGGTCAGTATGGTTCCTGTCTGCACTGGCTTCCATCCACGGCTGCCTCCGTCAATTTTCATTGCTTCGATGAGGCCAATTGTTTCTTGAAAAAAGGCATCGCCTCTCGCACCAAGATGTCTCTCAGCCTGTTTCCGGGTTCTGGATGCGATTAGTGTAAACCAAGTGTGCATCTTGTCGAAGAACCATGCAGTTGTTTGAGCGTCCCTCTCAAGATTGCCCTTTTCGACGTGGCAGTACAAAGCAGCAGCGGTGTCATGATGTATGAGCGAATATGCAGGGCCTACCTTCATTTTTTCATAATGCCCTGGGCTGAGACAGGTTTTGGTTAATTTGGGGGTCAGGCGGAACTCATTGTCTTCCTCCAATTCAAGAAGTTGCTCGACATGGTCTGTGGAGACCACTGCCGTTGGTAGTTTATTCCTTTCCACAATATCTTCTGGAAGGTGAATTTTGTGTCCTCTCGTGAAATTCCCTCTCAAGTTCTTCAACACATGTGGCGCGTCGGCAATAAAATATAGCCGCCTGTTACTCTCACATGGGTGTGGAGCATGGCACTTTCGAGCTTTTTTTGTGACAGTGATGCCAAATAGCCTCCAGAGTGCCTGATTGCATGGCCCCATGTCAGTCACAACAGCATGTATTATAACACCAGCATCTTCACAGGCACTTATGATCGTACAGACCTTTTCCTTTACTACGTCAGCTCGGAAAGAATGACCAGTAAACTCATAAGCTACCGTCTGTTTCCACCGAGTAGAAATTCCTCCTAACATAAAGACGAGGGCATGCGTGGCATAGCAAGATTCCGGAATTATGTTGCTGGTCAAGGGTATTGCTGGCTTTCCCAGCAGGGTTCCAGTGGATGAGTCGAAGTCCAGACCCTTGCTAATCTGCATTTCATCTAGCATCAGAACTGCGTGATGCTCCTTGAGTGACAGCTGGGCCATCTGTACAATAGAACAGCGAAAGGAGCTAGAGGTATAGCGAGTCTATATGAATAGAGTGAGTAATAGGAAGAGAGTGAATAACTAGGAACAGTACACACCTTAATTTTCAGCAAATCTATCACTTCAAACAGCAGCCCAGGAGCAAACTTGAACCCTTGTAATTTTCTCTGTACAGTTCGTTCTGATGGTAGAGGCATACCCAGTTCACGGGCCACGTGGTATCCTTGAGAGCGCATGACAGCTTTAGTTTCAGTGCCTTTACAACAGTCTCCGTGCTCCATGCTGTACCCCGCATTGTCCCTTTCTGCAGACAAAGTACCTGGTCGCTGCCTAGGTAGCCTGCAATACCTGTATGTGCAATGCATCACAATGAAATTCACAAGAATTGCTTGTTGCACAAGTTTGAACATGGTATAACTGTGATGGAATCGGTGAAATGGCAGAGAAAAAGAATTTCGACCCCATTAAAATCGGTCGCTGGGCCGGGATTTGTTTGCGGGACCTCATGCTTAACAGCGCAACACCATAGCTACTAAACTACCATGGGGGGGTTGTGCTACTACTTGTGTCCATTTTTCCCTTTTACCTGTTCCACCATAGTCATCCGAATCAAGGTTCAATTCACAAAGGGGTGTCGCAGGAATAGCACTGTATACCTGCTTTGAGATTCCTGTTTTCGGTTTCCAATACACTGACTCTCCGCTGTGATGCAGAGAGCCTCCTTTTCAGGTTCAATATATCAGCTGCTGCCTCTGTTTCAGCATTTGTTTCTAAAAATAATCCTGCATATGATCCATTGCAGTCCGCATTCTCAGTCACATACACAAATAAGTACCACTCTGCACGCATGAACTTCACATTCCATGTTTTTATCTATCCTCACCTGCTCGTGACTTTAACAATGATTGACCTTGGCCTATGCTTGTGGTGCTGGACTCTGAAAGTTGTAAATGCCAAATACATACTTGCAGCGGTATTCAAAAGCAGACTCGAACCCTATAGTTGTGCAGGGCTATTCATCTACACTAACCTCTTGTGATCCCACCAGGAACGATTGACTGTGAATCCTTTGGATTTAGGTCACAAGGTTCTTGCTTGCGCTTTAGCAGTGACTGGCCAGTACCAATTTTAAGTCCTGGAAGTTTGAATGGCTGTTGCATACTGACCAAACGCACATATCATGCCCAATAGTCTAGTATGATAACTTGTCAGATTTAACTTACCACGTTTGCCTAAAGTGCTAGCAGGTGGTTGTGTGTCCTGCTTTGGGCTTTGCACACAATTTACTTGCTGCTGTCGTAGTACTGATTGGCCAGGTAGTATTTCTGGAAGAATTGCCTCTAAAAGCTGGATAGGCACTTATGCAATGTATATCTGCAGCATAATTTAAGCAAAACATAGCACATATAGCAGCCTTGTTAGCACTTACCAGTTTTTCCCAGAGCACGAGTTGCTGGCTGCCTATTTAGCTTCATGTTGGGTGCATGAACTGCGCAGTGTTCTTTCAGGAGTGACTGCCCAGGTTGTATGTGATGAAAACTGGCCACTGAATATCACAAATACAAACACATTTGCACTACCTGTCATGAACTTGTAGAGCACATCGATGTGTCAATGACACTACACTTTATACTCACTGGCAGTGTGCATGCTGCAAGTCACTGGCTGCCCATCCTGCTGCAGGTTCGATGCCTGGTGTCGTTTCAACAGCGATTGCCCTGGATTTGCACAGACAAGGTCAAATCCTGAAGGTTATAAATGAGAATAAGCATTCAATTATATAATACACATTGAAAATATGCCTGCAATTAAGTCATAAAGCACATCCAATAGCAATAATATGAGCAGACTTGTACCATTTTTGCCCACATTTCTGCCTGGTAGCTGTGGCAGCTGCCCGAGGCTGAATCTAGATGCACACACTTTTGGCTTCAGAAGAGATCGCCCTGGCTTTGTTGCACTGGAAACTGAATTGGAAACAAAACACCTGCTCATAAGCTGGCGGGTGTACAAAGTACATCAATGAACAAATGCACTTCACTAGATTAAAAATGCATCAATAAGAGTGGCTGCAGAAAAAGGCCAGTATTGTCATGTGTTCCTAGTTTCCCTCGTCAGTGCAGCATCTGAATACCCCTTGCATTCAAAGGGTATTCAGATTAAGTATCAGGAAGTACAGGACGAGGTTTCTTGCACAAGGATGGACAATTGGGTTTATTATTTATGGTATAGAAGTCTACACATTCAGACTGGCATGCAACAAGCGCACGTGTCGGCCTCCATATGAACCTTTTTGTGCTTCAATACCAAAAATATATGTTTACTGGATTCAGCAGTTCAAAGAATTGGGTAAGTTCCTATATTACACATTGCTGAAGCACATTCAATGGCACTTTGCCGTGTAACACAGAAATGTTATCGGCCTGGAGAGTTCTTAAATTAATATGCATTGGAGGAGCATACATACCTTGCATTGTGGCCAAAGAAGTTAGTGGCTCACGACTGCACAATCCTCTGAAGCACTGTGATGTAACTTTAATGCCTGCATTATTTTGAGAGCCATCTGCAATTTGAGCGTATTACATGGATTAGTAGTAAAATTTGAAGCTCGTAAATGATTTCCACCTATAGGCGGCTGCGTTACAACTTGCTTTGATAGCACACCTTGCGTCGGCAAGTTTTCTTTTTCAGATAAGGCATGGTCAATGCTTTGCTTTGCACCTGCATTTGAGTGCAATTAATTTTGATGATTATTTATATCATAAAGAGTATGAGATACTACATGTGTATGCAGTTGAGTGAATGTATCTGTACACTGATGGCTTCTTACCTTGCTCTTGAGCCATGTGGCAGAAGACTGAAGGGGTGGCAGTGCATTTAGCATCACAGTTGTGCATTGTCAGTGGGTAAAACTGATTCTCAGTGAAGTGGGCCTGCGAGTTTCAAAGTACCAATAATCATCAGTGCACACACACATATTTATAGCTAGCCCGTACAACAACGTTTGCAAATTTCCTTCTGCGCAAAAAACACACGGACGTAGAAGAAGACACACGGTGCCTGTGTGTGTCTTCGTTCTTCTATGTCCATATTTTTTTCGCACAAAAAAATAATCTGCAAACATGTTACAACAACAAGCCCAAATGTCTACACTGAGGTACAACAATGTCCTTATATCTACAAAACCATGTGTACGCAATGCTACTGCTATCTTGCTGTCCCTGTAAATATGGTAAACAAATGTATGGTCTGAACCAGTAAACACACGCAAAGTTATTTGATTATGAGACATCCGAAGTGTTTACTGCACTCGACTGTGAACATAAATGTGGGAGGTCATCATCATCATCAGCCTATTTTTTATGACCACTGTAGGACGAAGGCCTCTCCCTGCCATCTCCAACTGCCCCTGTCTTGCACTAGTTGATTCTAATTTGCGCCTCAGATGTCATGAGAGAGGTTGTGGCCGCATACTGCACTACCTCTTTCATGACCTAGCGTGGCAGGCAGCATTTATTTTCAATAGCGGTGTAAATGAGAGCCATGTATAACACATTAATGTGTTGAACTTTAGATGTACTATTAGGTGCAATTTACATAACTGCGATTATTATTATTTATTACTTTTATTCCAAATATGAAATATTCATTTTTCAATATACCCTTACTTCAAGCATGAATAAACTGCTCCCAAACTCAAGGCGCTTTCCATAACTTTTTCAGGAAATATGGCACATGTTCTGCTTGTGCAACAAACATGATGGTGCAGAATAGAATTTAGTACATCGCCATGAATGTCACTTTGGGTATTAATATTGCTTAGTGATGAATGGTGCTGCTAAGGCCCATCCATCCCTGGACGACAATGTAAATGTGGTCGCGTTTACTGCGCACAAAAAAAAATGTCTAGTAAAGGTTACACTATGGTGACACTCTATAGTTTCGGTTAGAGCACCGGCAACAAAGCGACTGATTTTGGGAAGCAGGATATACACCCTCGCCTAAGCATGTTACATGAGCAGCGAAATACACATACCTCGCAAAGCGTAGTGGAATTCGCTGTCGCGGGAATCTCCTCAATTTGCTCCGGACAGGTGATACATTCCAGGTCGTTATCGCCGAGAGGCGCCGGGCCGGGTGATTTCCAACATACCGGGCACATGCAGCAGCCGATGATGCAGCCCCAGCCCATGGCTCTCCGCGCTTTGTCAGCGAAAAAGAACGACAGGCAAAGCGTGCGGGCGCAGCGTACGCAAACAAGCGCGTAGATGCACACGAATGACGCTTGGTGGAATGGCTAGTGCGAGATTTGCACGCAGATTTGCACCGGTTGCTAAGCGCGGGCGTCTCACCATCGTCTGCACTCGGAGCGGAAATTCTCGCAGCGCAACTCCAGGAAGCGAAAACGCCGGAACCGGAAATCTTAAAACCGGAAATGCCGGAAGCGGAAATGCCGGAACCGGAGTTGGTGTGAGGGAAAAGGCGGCGCACAACAAAGGTTGACTTAAGAAAGCGGAGGTGGTGCGTAGATGCAGGGGCTTTAGTTGGGGCAGCCTCGGCTGCGCCCAGCTTCGGGGTCGACGGTCCCTCATTCTGGGTCGACGGAGCAGCGCTAGCTGCAACCGCCGTGGGGGCAGATGGCGTAGCTGCCGACTCACTGCTTGTGGGTCGGACAGCCGCCGGAGGCCGTTGTGTCGCTGCCCCCTGACGCGTGACCTCGGCAAAACTTTTCTTGGGCAGGTATGAAACCCGCCTGCGTGCCTCCTTGAAACCTATGTTTTCCTTGACTTTGATTGTAACATTTTTTCTCTTTTCCAAGACGGGCACGACCGCGAGTATGCGGCATGCTCGCCATCACAGTTGAGACAATGTGGATTGTTCTGGCACGTTTCGGAGGAATGTTCATTGTCACTGCACTTGGCAGAAGTAAGACGGCCTCGACAGTTCTGTGAACTGTGGTCGAAACGTTGGCACTTAAAGCATCTGAGAGGATTGGGCACATATGGCCGAACACGAAGTTTGATATAACCGGCCTCGATGGACTCGGGAAGGACACTTGAGCCGAAGGTGAGTATCAGGTGTTTCGTCTTGATCTCTTTACCATCTCGCTTCATCTTAATTCGTTTAACATTGATAACATTCTCGTCACTGAAGCCCTCCAAGAGTTCAGCCTCAGTGAGCTCCATCAATCATCGTCGGAGACAACACCACGTGTGGTGTTCATCACCACAGTGGTGCGGGGTTATAATTATTTGGGTTTCCCCAAATGACACTAGTTTTGACAATTTTTCATATTGTTTCTGATCGCGGAGCTCCAAGAGCAGATCACCACTTGCCATCTTCGACGCCTTATAACCAGGACCAAAGACTTCGGTCAATGACTTGGGAACAAGGAAGGGTGATATTGTTCGTACTGGTTTATCGTGTTTCGCAGAATGAATGACATGGAAACGCGGGAAGGATTCTTTTTGGCGGCCAAAAAACTGGAAAACTTCATCGGTGCGCCCTCTTTTCTGAGGGCGATCAGGCAGTTGAGGGAGGGAATTATCCATAGAGGAATGTGTAGTTTTCGGCAATAACGCCAGCCACCCACCGTGGAGCCCTACAAAGGGACGCTGCAGAAGCTGTAAAAACAGGTCCTGCAAACGCCAGCTGTACGTAATTACTATAACCGAATATGAAATAACCTAGGTTGGCTATTCACACAAGGTTAACCCTTGCTGCCTGGAAAAATAGGAAGTGGAAGCTAGGAGAAGACAGGAAAGATGAAAAGTGAGAGAAAGACGAAGGCTGGAGGGAGAGAGAGACAGGAAAAGGCAACTACCGATTTCCCCCGGGTGGGTCAGTCCGGGGGTGCCGTCTAGTGAAGCCGAGGCCAAAGGGGTGGGTTGCCGCCGCCGAGAGCCGTAAAGGTCCAAACACCCGGCATTGGCTCAACCCCCAGGATCCCCTTTTCCCCAGACACGGCTAAGCCGCGCACGGTTAGACGCGGGAGGCTCGAACCCTCGTGTGCTCGGGTACATGGTGTCGCAACACACCAAACGCCTGCTTACATAGACGCCTCTGCGGGGATGATGTAACAACCATCAACGTTTGCAATACCTGCCAAGGCTCATTCCAGAAAGGTGAATTTCCCTTTTTCTCCAATTTCAACAGATGCGCGTATCCGCTCAAGCAGCTTCACTTGCCCAAGCTTAATTCGGTTGCGCAGCGGCTGATATCCCCACGGTTACCGCTCATCCAACTTTGGCGGTTTCTCTACAACGGCGGAAAATACGGCATTAGGGGGCCGCTGGTGAACGTGCCCGTGGAAAGGGATACTGCCGTGACATATGCGCGGCAGCAGCAGCGAGTGAAATTAACTTCGTACCGTCTATTGTTTCAACGCACACTCAGCAGCGAGAACACAGCCCCCCCGGAGCAATAAGCCGTCAGCGCCGTTGGTACCATTGTTGCGGAATGGGCAACCCCATTCCATTCCGATTCCACTCCGATTCCATTCCGAGGACTTATAAATGGCAGCAATTCGATGCTTTTCAATTACTCGGAATGAAGGAAACTTAGCCTATTCCCACTCCGGAAATGGCCGGGAAGTTCAATTCCATTCCTGTAATTCCTCAATGCAGCAAAGCGCCTTGGTAGTTTTTTTTTAAGTTACCGATGAACGCACTACAATGATGATGTCATCAGACGCGTTAAGAACTGCAAGAATACGCAAAACACGTTACCAAGGTCGAGGGACAGTAGCTTGGCGACATATCTCGTGCAGTAAAACCGCCCTACTAATTCCCATTGGGCAGTTCTCCCACGATCTATAGTATTAGCATGGTCGGCATGTTTTACCGGCTTGCACAATGCTTTAATATTGTTTAGCATTAAATGTGGTAATGCTAAAATGACAACATACCGTTTTTTTTTTGCTTAAGTGTCCTCGAGATAGTTAAATGCTGCAATAAAGTTCGGAAGCAGTCCAAGGTGCAGAAAGCTTTATTTTCTTTTCATGCATCGAAATTTTGCAGTGAGTTCTCATGAGCTAAATGGGCGCTTCGCCGTTTAGTTTTGAGAAACCAAAGTGTAATTGATGGCTGCTTCAACGACTAGTTCTAAATATAGAATAGATAATGTGATAAAACAATTGCCTTCTACCTGTGTGTCGTCATCATCATCAACCTATTTTACGTCCACTCCAGGACGAAGGCCTTTGCCTCCGATCTCCAATTATCCCTGTGGTGCGCCAAGCAATGCCAACTAGCGCCTGCGAATTTCCTAATTTCATCACCCCACCTAGTCTTTTGCCATTCTCGACAGCGTTTGCCTTGTCTTGGCACCCATTCTGTAACCGTAATGGTCCACTGGACATCTAACCTGCGAATTACATGACGCGGGTCGCTGCTTTTATTTCTTTTAATGTCAAGTATAATATCGACTATGCCCGTTTGCTCTCTGATACATACCGCTTTCTTTCCGTCTATTGACGTTGCACCTATCATTGTTCGTTTCATCGCTTTTTGAGCTGCCCTTAACTTCTTTTCGACCTTCACTGTCAGTCTCCAAGTTTTTCACATATGTTGGCACCGGTAGAATACACTGAGTGTAAACCTTTCTTTTTAGTGATAATGGCAAGCTTCCAGTAAGGATGTAGATATGTCTGCCGTATGCGCTCCAACCCAATCTTATTCTTCCGTGAATTTCCTTCTTGCGATCACGGTATCCTGTAGGTAATTGTCCTAGCTAAACGTATTCCTTCGCATAATATAAAGGCTGACTGACGATCCTGAACTTTTGTTCCTTGCCAGGCTATTGATAATTATCTCCGTTTGATGCCTAACAATCTTCAACCCCACTCTTACACTCTCTGTTAAGGTTCTCAATCATTAGTTGTAACTCCTCCCCAGTGTTGCTGAATAGGAAAGTGTCATCTGCAAACCGAAGGTGGCTGAGATATTCGCCGTTGATATACCCCTTAGTCGTCCCAAATACCTTGAATACTTCCAAGCACGCAGTGGAGAGCTTGTCTCTCCTTGTCTGATTCAGTTCTTTATAGGCACCTTCCTACTTTTCTTGTGCAGAATTAGGGTAGCTGTGGAATCTTTGTATATACTTTCCAATATATTTACGTGAGCGTCCTCTACACCTTGATTAGTAGTGCCTTTATGACTGCTGGTATCTCTACCGAATCAAATGCCTTTTCGTAATCTATGAAAGCCATGTAGAGAGGTTGATTGTACTCTGTAGATTTCTCGATTACCAGATCGATTAATGGATGGGATCCATGGTATACAGAGTACCCCTTCCTGAAGCCAGCATGTTCCCTTGGTTGACTGGGGTGAAGTGTTGCCCTTATTAGTTATTTAGTTAGGTGGGGCTTAATGGCGCAAAAGCGGCTAAGGCTATGCTGCGCCAAACACGAATTGTTCTAAAATCCAGTTTACGAACGAAAAAGCGTGGTTAATGAAATATATTTTATGTAAAAATCCAACCTCATCTAGAAATTTACGGGCGTCACAAAATAGAACTAGCGGATCATCACCTAAAATTAGAGCAGGGAGTAAAGGTATGTGTATTTGATATAATTTGTGCAAAAGTGTTCGTCTGTGTGTTTCAATCTGCGTACATGTGTAATATGTGCATAACCTTTAGTGGCTGTTGACATTTCTCGCATGTTGGTGTGTCTCCTTTCATAAGTAAGTAATTGTGTGTGCGGTATGTGTGCCCAATGCGTAGTCGGCATAAAACTACTTCGAAGAGCCGTTCCTGATGATAACATGTCTTCCACTTGCTAATTATGGGTTTCGTGAGATGTAGCTTGTTGTCGGCACAACGGTCCCATTCGCATTGCTATTTTACCGTTAAGGTTTTTCTAATCGCACGGATGCTACCTTTATATGGGAGTGTTGTGTTTATAATGTCATTGTACGCTGCCATTAATGCATATCTATCAGCTGCTTCGTTACCCGGTATCCCAACATGGCTTGGGACCCAGCAGAAACGAATTGACCTCCCGTATTTGATAAGGGCCAACATGTTTAAAATGTCTGCTATCAAGGGTTCACACTCAGATTTCACATGTAGATCCTTCAGTGTGCTTAAAGAATCTATGTATATGACTGCATTTTTGTGTTTATCAGCGATAATCTTTTTAACAACCCATATAGCGAAAACTTCAGCCGTGAAAACAGAGGCTTGTTGTGGCAATCTAATATTTTTTCCCAATTTTCCGTTATGACCCCACACCCACGTGTTCTTTCGTTTTAGAGCCATCAGTGTAGAATTCCATGTGATTTTGATATTTGTCTTGAATAGCACGGAATTCTTGTATAATGTGTTCGCGTGGGGTGTCTTTCTTTTTTAAATGTGTCAGTGTACAGCCACATGACGGTTCAAAATAGTAACACGGGGGCAAACGCTGTAGCTTTCTGGCAACCTGAAGGACTTCGCAAGGAACGTCATAATCCCGAACCCATTCCTCATATCGCTGGAGAAGCGGTTTAATCATGTTCGGTTTATTTGTATAGTGTAGGCTCGAGTTGCATTGTGTGAGGATGTTGTAGCAAATGTGTTGCGGTAAAGACTAATTCTGAGTATGTAGTAAAAAGCGAGTAATGCTCTGCGCTGCTGTAATGAGGGTTCATTACACTCAACGTATAAAATTTGAATAGGTGACGTTCTGTAGGCACCACTGGCCAGTCGGAGTCCAAGGTTATATACTGAATCAAGTCATTGGATGTAGGACTGTCTTGCTGAGCCGTAAACAATGGAGCCGTAGTCTTATATGCTACGAACAAGAGACCAATAAATACGTAAAAAACACGTTCGGTCGGAACCCCAGTGCTTATGAGATAAAACTTCGAGGATATTCAATGCTTTGTTTGCCTTAATCTTGAGTGTTTTAATGTGGGCTACGAAGTTTAATTTTTTTGTCAAAGAT
Source organism: Dermacentor variabilis (assembly GCF_050947875.1). Classification (NCBI taxonomy): domain Eukaryota; kingdom Metazoa; phylum Arthropoda; class Arachnida; order Ixodida; family Ixodidae; genus Dermacentor; species Dermacentor variabilis. The sequence continues at coordinate 52,918,018 of NC_134576.1, read as the reverse complement.
TACTCCCAAGAATTTATATTCTTGTTTTACCGGCGGCGCGACATCATTCAATTTTAAATCCGGGTCTAAGCACAACCCTCGTTTTTGCGAAAATAGCACTGTAACAATTTTCTGAGTAGAGAAGCGGAAGCCATTTTTCTCAGCCCACTCCATTAGTTTATTTATTGTTATTTGGAGCTGCCTTTCACATGTTGGTTAGTTTGAGGCGCGACACGCTATTTGCATGTCATCGGCGTGTATGGAGTGCAAAGCAGTGGTGGGAATGACTTTGTTGATAGAGTTCATTTTTACTATAAAGAGTGTTGTGCTAAGTACGCAACCTTGTGGCATGCCGTTTTCCTGGATAAATGTGCGCGAGAGCACATTGCCTAGACGAATTTGGTATGTTCTGTCGGAGATAAAATCAGCTAGACAGTTTAGCATTTTGCCACGGATTCCTAACGTGGCGAGGTAACGCAAGATTCCAAATTTCCACGTGGTGTCATACGCTTTTTCTAAATCGAAGAACACTGCCAGGCAGTGCTGTTTTTGTAACAATGCTTCACGTATTTTGTGTTCAAGTCGGACGAGGTGGTCTGTCGTTGAACATCCTTTTTTATAGCCGCACTTATGAAAATCAACGGAGTTCCGTATATGAAGCGTGAAAGTTAATCTCGCGTTTATGACACTTTTATACGATTTCGCCAAACAGCTTGTCAGGGCAATGGGTCGAAAGCTGCTTGGGGATATGGGGGATTTACCTGTTTTTAAAAAAGGCACAACTATTGCGTTTTTCCAAATTTTTGGCATGCTTCCACATTCAATTACTTCGTTAAAAAATTTAAGGAGAGCATCTACGGATGCATGGGACAGGAGTGCAAGCATGGAATAATGGATCCGGTCAGGACCTACTGCAGTTTTCTTGCCAGCACAGAGAACCCTGTTAAGTTCTTCAATGGACCATGAATGGAGCGGTGTATTCGTCGCTTGACATGCTAGCAGTTGGTAGTTTCTGTTTTATGCCGACAGTTTGTATTTTAGGAACGTGTTCGAATAGTTAGCCGAGCTGGAGAAGTTGTAGAAATGCTCCCCGAGTATGTTCGCTTCTTGTAGTGTTGTTTGAGTGCCTGAATGTGTAAGTATGGGTATCCTGTATGATGAGCAGTCCCCCTTAAACTTTGTGACCTGTTCCCACATCCTTTTGGACGTGACGGTGCTATTAATTGTAGATACATATTTTTGCCAGGAAAATGTTTCCGCCTGTCTCCGGATATATCGAGCTTTCGCTTTGGCTTGTTTGAAATTTAGAAGGCTGTTATGTGTTGGGTACCTGCGTAAGATTCCCTACGCCTTATTTTGTTGCTTTTTTGCTACGTTGCATTCATGTGTGCACCAAGAATTAAGCTTTTTCCGACCAACGCCAGAAGATTGCGGAATGGCCTTTTCGGGTGCAGAAATAATACAGTTTGTAAATTTTTCATTTATTTCGTCAATGCTCAAGTCTGTTAAAGTAGGCTCCTCTAGCCTGGCACTTTCTGTGAAAACAGACCGGTCTGCCATTTGTAGTTTATAATGGCGCGGTTTGTGAGATATAATGGGTAGCGTTGAGATGAGGTTGATTATAGCAGGTATAAGATCACTGCCATATGATGTCTCCAGTACATCCCATTTAAAATCGGTAAAAATGTCGGGAGAGCAAAATGCTAAACCAGTGCAGCTAAAACTACGTGAACACGGTGAAAAATGAGTTGGCGCACCTGAATTTAAAAGACAGATGTCATTTGTCAAAATAAAATCTTCGATACGTTGTCCTCTTTGGTCATTCTTATCGCTACCCCAAAGAGTGCAGTGAGCATTAAAACCTCCAACTAAAATAAAAGGCTTCGGCAGCTGGTCAATTAAATCTTCCAAATCTCGAGTTGTGAAATGGCTATGGGGAGGAATGTACAATGAACAGTTGGTGGCAGTATTAAATAACAAAACGGTGACAGCTACTGCCTCGTACGGAGTGTTTAATAAAACCTTCCGTGTGGGAATGCCGCTTTGGACGACAATAGCGACACCTCCTGATAAACGACTGGAGTGCTCGCGGTTTTTTCTTACGACAGTAAAATCTTTAAGAAAATGTGCTTGTTTGGGTCCTAGGTTCGTTTCTTGGAGGCAGAATGCCACTGGTGATAACTTATATATAATATCTTTGATGTCACCTAAATTGTGGATTAGGCCTCTGCAATTCCAATGAATGATAAAAGCCATCTTATTGGAATTGGAAAAAAATTACTTATGTGCATGAGCTTACAAGTTGTAGGTGACGTGTTTTGAAATACCTGATTACCCTTATAAAGGGCGGTAACCGTTCAGGTTACCTTTCCCTTTCTCACCGGAGTTACAATATGCTTCTCCTTCTGTAAGCGCTCCAAGGAGCGCGGGTATTTTGGCGTCAATGACGCCGGGGTTGTAGCAGCGACCTCCATCGCCTTTTTCGAGGCACTGGACGATCGAGAGCCAGGCGCCGAGACGCGCGTCTCGCACCGTGGGGTCCGGTTCAACTTCGGGCCCTGCGGCGGTGTGGTCTGCCGAAACGTGTGGTCTGCAGTGTGATGGAGCAGCACTGGCTACAGCCACCAACGGGGCGGTTGGGGTTTCCACAGGAGTACCGGACGTGGACCCTGTAGATTCCCGAGACCGGTGTGGCGCTGCCCCTTGCCATGTCACACTGGTATACCTCACTTGAGGTAAATGCGCTAGCCTTTTCCTCGCTTCATGGAATCAAATCTTTTCCTTTACAGTTATTGTGATTATTTCTTTTTCTCTTTTCCAGCAAGGACAGCTCCGTGAGTAAGCTGAATGATCGCCCTTGCAATTTACACATTGTGCGGGAGCATTGCAGTTATCAGAAGGATGGTCTGTGGCACTACATGTCGCACATGTTTCTTTGCCTCTGCATGATTGTGATCCATGCCCGAACCTCTGGCACTTGGAACACCACCTCGGTTTCGGTATGTACGGTCTCACGTTGATCTTCAAATATCCTGCGTCGAGTGAACTAGGGACAGTGCTGCTGCCAAATGTCAATATCACATGTTTCCTCGGAATCTGGTGGTCATCGCGTCGTAGTGTGATTCTCTGTACCTTAATTACGTTTTGCCCCTGAAATCCTTCGAGGAGTTCTTCATCACTGAGGTTCAGGAAGTCTTCTTCTGATATAATTGTTCTGCTTGTATTATGCAAAAAAGAAGTGAGGCGTGCAGACAGGACCCAAGAGTAGAGAAGTGGACAACACGAACGCCGTGAACGACAGAAAGCTGAGCTAGTTGGTAAGGATTCATTATACTTCTCTACTCTTGTGTCCTGTCTGCACGCCTCACTTCTTTTGTGCATAATGAATCCTTACCAACTAGCTCAGCTTTCTGTCGTTCTAATCCTCTGTTTGTGTTCAGTGAGCGGTGTGGAGAGATTTTCACTTTGATGTCACCGATACTGGTGAGTTCGGCGAGCTTTTCTAGTTGATCTGTTTGGTCAGTTCAAGAAGGAGGTCTCCGCTAGCCATCTTCGAGGCTTTGTAACCAGCTCCAATTGTGTTTGCTAGGCATTTCAAAACTATGTATGGTGACAGTTTTCTTACGGTTATGTTGCCTTCACTGTGAAGAACGTGGTATTTTGGAAATGAGTTTTCGATTGGTTTTAAAAAGAACTGGAAAGCTGCTTCGGTGCGACCTCTTTTCAGAGGCCGATCTGAAAGTCGCTGGAACGCTTTTGCCATTGGATGGCTTGAAAATTAGGCAGCGATCGGCAGCGGTCGTAGCCACCCTCCACCGAGCCCAACAAGGGGACGCTACAGGTTCCAAGAAACCTGCAGACGCCAGCTATACACCGCCACTATAACCTAATGTATATACCCAAGGTTGAATATATGACACACAGCTAACCCTTGCCGCTCGGAAATACGGAAGTGAGGAGAAGTGAAGAGAAGATAGGAAAGATGAAAAAAGCGAGGGAGAAAGACGAAGATCGGAGAAGAGGAGAGGAAAAGGCAACGGCCGATTTCCCCCAGGTGGGTTAGTCTGGAGGTGCCGTCTATGTGAAGCAGAGGCCGAAGAGGTGTGTTGCCTCCGCCGGGGGGCCTTAAAGGTCCAAACACCCAGCATCGGCTCAAGCCCCAGGATCCCCCTTTCCCCAGACATGGCTACGCCACGCACGGCTACACGCGGGAGGGTCCAACCCTCGTGTGCTCGGGTACGTTGTTTCGCAACACACCAAACGCCTGCTGACGCAGACGCCCCTGCGGGGTTTGCGCTTATTCTATTGGAAATTATCTTCGTGAATATTTTATAGAATACTGGAAGCAAGCTAATGGGCCTGTACTTTTCAAATTCTTTAACGTCACCCTTTTTGTGGGTTAGTATTATGTGGGCATCCTTAAAGTTCTCTGGGACGCTTGAAGTCGTGAGACATACGGTATAAAGGGCCGCAAGCTTTTCAAGCATGATTTCTCGTCCATCTTTCATTAGACCGACTGCTTTCCATCTTCACCGGCCGCCTTTCCTCGTTTTATGTATCCTAAGGCCCTTTTCACTTCATCGAAAGTTATAGAAGGAGCCTCTGTAACTTGTTCACTGCTACTTTCAAAAGAGGTGTCCTGGCTGCCTAGGTATGGCACAGGTCAGTATAGAATTCTTGCGCTGCTTTTACTATACCTTCGAAATTTCTGATGAAATCGCCCTGCTTATCTTTGAGTGCATACATCTTGGCTTGTCCTATGTCATGTTTTCTGCTTCCTTGGTCTTTCTTACATTATAATTTCGAATATACTTTATTTTCTCCTTGTTGACCAGTTTTTACAATTCCGCGAATTATATCTGAGCTCTCGATTAGAACTGTTTCATTCTTTGTTGTTTCTTTATTAGGTCCTTCATTTCTTAGGAGAGCTTACTTACTGGTTGCCTTGGCGCATTGCTTCCCACTTCAAGTGCTGCTTCTGAAGGCAGCCTAGTTATGATTTTACTAATTACCTGACGTTACAGTACTGCGGAAACCCGCAAGGTGGAGTGTGGCTGCCTCAGAAAGGCGGTGGTCCTGGGTTCGAGTCACCGACCAGGACGAATTTTTCTTCAGCTCTGAGGCTTTTCTTTCGAGGAACCCGCATGGGTTTCCTTTGTAGCAATTGCTACAAACAGGTGCGTGTCTGATTTTTCCTGGCATTGTTGTACCCTTTCTGCAGCAGTACCGTGGCTTCCTCTACAGAGGAGAGAAGGTCAATCAAATCTGTCGCCAGCCTCAGCTCATATTTAGACAGCTTAGCCTTCTTGCACACATGTAGAGTTTCTGTGAAGCCTGGATGACTCGAAAAAGTGGTAACAAGCTTTCTCACCAGTCGCAGCTGCAAGTTCCACCTCGCTATGTTGCGAGATTCCAAATGCAGATCGGCCACATTCAACACCTCTTCCATGTCGGCGGTGCTCTTGCGTATAGATGCAAATAAGACGCCGCATTTGTGTACGACATCTTCGGCATTTGGGTCCTAAATAAAGCAAGAACGAGAACGAGTGAATATTGCCACTGAGTACAGGTAGCGAAACAACAAACATGCAAAGGACTAGCGTTTCAGAAAGAGAATGATGGCATACGTAATGGTACGGTATTGCAGCCGACGACACAATGGCACTCTTCAAGACTGCATTAGACAAATTATAGTGGCGACAGACGCAGCCGTTTTCTCCAGCCCTACGATAAATTGAGTGCACAATAATGCATAGGCTGCACCTTCCTGTCCTTTAGGAAGAAATGTTGGGCACCTAGTGCCATTGCTACAGCACTATGGCTGGTATAACCTTTACTAAATGGGCTTCCTAATTCAAATAAACATAATAGGAGCATACTGCCGCCTCGGTGACTGGTCTTATACGCCAGAAAACTGTGTTTACGGGCAGAGCGATTTGTACTAGAAGGAGTGACGTACGCAGTATTTCATTTTCCGGCAGGGGGGGGGGGGGAGGAGGATGCAATCCCCAATAAAGGAGAGGGACATCGCAAATAAGGATCCCAAATAGAATAAAACGAAGATAGCTTGAACATGGAATCAACCAAATCTAAATCGTTTAAAATGTACCTTCGGGATACCGTGAGCGTTCTTTATATGATGTGCCAGTTTTGTTTTTATTGGTCTTTAGAGGTATTTCAGAACGGTTGATTGACGTGGTGAGAGCAGACCTCGAAGTCGCGTAAACCTGGCCTGCGGCAGAAATATTATCTGCAGTCACTATTTGATCGGAAGGAGAATTCGTGACCTCGGCCACGGCAGCAAATGCACCACGAATCCCCCAGATGAAAAAGCGAGCAGGAGGAGATAAAAACTTTCTCTCACACTAAGGCCCAATAAAGATCGCTTGCTCCGCTTAGACCCGTTGTTGAAGCACGCTGGAAAATTTGTCTAAACGTGAGCTGGGGGAAGTTGCATTATAAAGCAATAAAGCACCGAAACTGTAATAAGCACAGTTGTCTGCCCTTACTTTTCAAACTTGAATTAACATATTCATACATTCTTTGTCCATGCATTCACGACCAATTGTTTAACAAAGCCTGACCCTAATGATTTTTCATGAAAATAGTAATAAATGAACGACGTATCAATGCAAACAACATGTAACGAATGGGTTATTTAATAGCGCATACCAGACGAATGGTATCTTTTACTGCAAGCTGCAGACTGTGGGTGGTGCAGCATAAATGGAATTGTTCCAAATATTGCAACTCGCTTAAAAGCTCCTTGGTTAAGCGTTCCGGACAGTTGTCTAAATTGTCATCGTCAGGGTCTCCAGTTTCTCACACGATAAATGCAAATGCCTTTGTCATTGATGAAGCGTTATCTGTCACCACGCGAAGAACCTGAAAAATGAAATAAACGCAGTTAACGTAGACGTCATTGCACGAAAATACATATTTCACCTTGTCAGCGATGTTCCACTGCAGAAACGCTGCGTCATACTCGGAGGGTATCGGCGCAGCTGTGTGGCTGCCCGTCAGATGAGTGAAACTGAGGAGGTACGTCTAAGCCGTATAGTCGCTGTCCACGAATGTTGCTTTGACAGCCAGGAAGCCCTCCGCAGACCGCGACGTCCACAGGTCTGGTGCGATAGAGATGTACTCCGGACGCTCCCACCAAAGACGATGATATTTTGGTCTGCAGCGCTGATACATTCCCGGGCAGTAAGTCTCTCGGAGGTCATCCCGCAATGGCAACATGTAGCCCGTGACGGCGACCTTAATTTGAAAGAATACAAAGCAGTTTGGTGAAAGGCGGCTTATAATGCCAAAGTTACCGCTACGAATTGTTTGGATCCATCCCTCTCAACAACACGAAAGGGATCCATGTCAGTGCAAATCTTGTTGATTATGGCATCGTGAAGAGCAGCAGCCATCATTGAAGCCCGACGTGATCTTCGGTTGGCTTGCCAGCCCTATCTGTTGTTGCGTGTACTCACGTTCATTCTTTCTCTGACTACAGCATTCATAGCTTCGGAGCAAAGCTTGCAGCGTGCAGCTTGTTTGTTTTCTTCGCACGTAATTTCAAAAATGGCTTCCAATGGGCCATGTTGGCGGACTCATTGCGTGCGTGAGCCGCTGGGCGCCCGAGTCGGTGTGGCAGTGCTTTATGGAAGCGCTTGTTATTTGCAATAGAAAGTCGGAAAGGAAAGCTGGGTAAGAAGCACCGATAGCATTGTTTAGCATTCACAGTATGATTGAGCTACTAATTAACCGTTGGGCTTCTCTAGCCGCCATCAGGCGCCAGCGCGGCGGCGGTGCCAGCCGGACTTCCCCCTCCCCCCTCCTCCCACCTTAGAGCAGAGCTCCCGAGAACAGAGTGAACGTCGGTTTTCTTTAGTGCGAATCCTTGTGCCGGGACTCGAGGAAGCGCCGCCGTGACCGCAGTTACGTGGGCTCTACTGCTTCGGCTGGCTTCCCGAAGCAATGCTTTCGAAAGTTTATTCTCTCTCTCTCTCTGTATGGAGAGAGAGGGCGCACAGTTATCGTGTACGACGGTGCGCTGCGCTAACCTGCAGACGTTCGTCGACAGAGTTTCTGGCAAAGGCGTGCGTGTGTCTAGACAGGGGGAGGGGGAGGAGACAGTATTGCATGAGGATTGGGGGGGGGGCATTCGGAGGAGTACGAGGTGAGACAGCGTGCAAGCTGGTATGCGGAAGCTTCCAGTGAACATAAGCATCGCGCTAGCGTCAACACGCATCACAACTTATAGAAGCGGTTTTTCGAATATGCGTCCAAGTTGAGGACAGCGACCGAAGCAGAAACAACCAAGTAAAGGGGGGGGGGGGGGGAAACAGCTGGCGGCTTGGGGCGAAGGTGCCGCCGAGGTAAAAAAAAAAAAATCAGCAGGTGCAACGGTGGCGGGGAGGATATGCCACCGCCGTAATTCCGCCCGACAGATACCAACGCCATAGAGTCATGGTTACGTGAAGAATCGAGACAAACTACGGAACAACTCAGTCTATAAGGACAGAATTATACCAAGCGCGTTGCTTATATGTGTACCGTGGTTGTAATCAGCGAAGCCATTTTAAATATACTGCTTCATTGTAAAATTCGAGGCTCTGACTTACTAATGTTTGAACGTGGGCTGGTTGTTTCTTCGGCATATTTTGGCAAAAACAGAGCGTGGATGAAAAAGCGCTCTATTTTCGGAAAAAGACGTAATTCCATTCCCATTCCATTCCACCCAGCGTTGTCGCCATCCCATTCCGATGTCGCGTAACTGTGGAATGATTGCGGAGTCATTTCAGATGAAATCAATTCAAGTTTATTCATTACAAACAAAGAAACGGTTACATTTTTGTTTTACAGACGAGGGTCCCAAAGTCGAAGACTGTAACCGGGACCCTCGATGGGTGATTATAAGAAAAAAAATTACATAGGTGGCAGGACAGAAATAAAATTTATAGAATGTACGCTAACAGAAACGAAGAGCTCTAGTGTAACAACAGAAAAGTGATTATGATTACAATGTACAGTACTACTAACAAAATATAAAAATAATATCGGCGTACAACAGAACCTTTAAATTATGTAAAGAAGGAACAGAACGAAATAGAGAAAAATATGATCGGCAGGCCGAGATGAACATGAAGTAAAAATGTAAGTGTGCTAGAAATATACATATACAAAATTTTAACAGACACAAAAAACATGAGAATACACAAAAAGAAGCATTATGAACAAAACGACTAAAGGCAACAGCAAGCATGTGGACAGCAAAACATAGGAGAAATAGTGATAATAAATAAAACATTTGGAACCATAATTGCGCCACTGCGTCAAAAGGAACTCTTTAAGGGATTTTTTTAAGGCATAGAATGATGTGAGTGATTTTATGTTTCATGGTAAGCGATTCCATAAAGATATGCCAGCGAAAGATGATGTTAGTTTACCATAGTTGGTACGGACACGAGGCAGTAAAAAATTTCTGTTAAAGGCAAACCTAGTTCTAGTGTAGTTATGTAAATCATTTAGGTTAACGAATTCGTAAAGCAATTGGTTGTTAAGTAACTTGGAAAATAAGATTGCTAAATTATATTGAAACAAGTTCACGGTCGTTAGAATGAGGTTTTGACGGAGCAAAATGGATGCATTTGACTGACGAGGACTGCTAGTAATGATAAGACTGGCTACAGGAATGGTAATTCCGCAACACTGGCACATGTTCCTTGGTTCGCCTAAACGTCTCAATAAAAATAAAGGTAGCGACATTTCTTCTTGCTCGGCCTCTCCTCCTCCTGCTCTCCTCGCTGCTGGTTCTTTGTCTCATCGCGCGCCTTCACAATTGGATTGTTTCCTCCAGGGCCGCCCTTAGAGTTACACGAGGTCGGACATTAAAATTGTTGTTGGGCGTATGCGTATATATTTTTACCGTATTTAAGGTTTCTGTATTATGTGCTGTGCTAGGAGTGATGATGGAACACTATGAAACTGGCAGAAGCAGATGATTTTTAGCGATTTCTGGGCGGGTAAATACGCATGTGTTCTGCCGCTTCGTTTTCGCTCCTTGATTTCAGTTGGAAGCCTTTTGAGTGTAGTTTGTTGGACAAATTCATCTTAGTGTCGAGTACTAGCACAAAAAGCAGAAGTTTGTCTCGTGAATGATGGATACGGGATATATACGATGTTCATATACCTGCCACTGCTTTATTTGGGTGTTATGTCGTCTACGACTAGTGTACCTGCAGACAAAAACACTGTCGCGGCTTGCATAGATCATGCCGCTTTGCGAGTTATTTCTTTTGTATTGGTCAGATTTTTCATTTGGCTTTCTAAAGTACCGGCGTGAAAGGGCTGCGCTGAAGTCAAGGCTTCACCGGTACATGCGAAAGGCGATGCGTTTTCGGTGTGCAGCACTATGTAATGGCCGATTCAAAAATTCGGATGTGTTTGGGTTACTCGAAGTGCGTACTTATGTACCTGCGTCTATCCATTCGACTGCCGTGTGTCGAGCTTCTGCAGCATCGTAATTTAATTATCTTAGTACCATGACGACTGAACGCAAAGCCTGAATATTCGCCTGAATAACGCGAGCGTCTTTTAGAAACGTGTACGGTCAACGTGGAGCATCTCACTATTCTCGTCTTTTCGTCGTGACGCTGCCATCTCTTTATGCAGTGAAACTGGTCCGGCGCTTCTATGACAGACTGGTGCCGTTCACTCTCAAGCGCAAACGTCACAGTGTAACCTGTACTTCATTTGTAAAGAAAGCGCATGCAAGGACGAAAGTTACACACAGAAATGGTTTTCATCAATGAGCACTTTCCCCCTTTTCTTTGCACAGTTCCAAGTCAATATGAGCCAACAAATGTTTGCACCACTGTAATCTGCCGAGGCGGCGAAGGGGAGAAAGCCTACTCGCAATAGTCAAAATCATTGGCACTTGGTAATGAACAGCCTGTGCTCGCGAAATACATTTCCAGCGCCCAACAAAAGCACGGACTGGCAAAGCTACGCACTCTCAGGACTACAGCAATAATGTGTGTCACGTTTCTAGCACGATACATGGCAGAACACAGCCTACGGACTCCATACCTTCATACACCTGTTGACGATAGCGCATTTGGGAAAACGAATTTGAACGAGCACCACGAATAGCACCCGTGCATAAGCTGAGCTCCATACGTCGTCAAGAAAGAAAATGCTCCAGTCGTAGACCTCTGCACATCCAGTACTCTTAGAGATAATCCCTAGCATAATACAAAACAAAAACGGAGTTCTTCAGTAACGTGCTGAGATACGAAACTTAGCCGAAACATGCTAAATCCCTTGCTAATGCCTCGCTGGGGAAACGCGACGGCCAACTGCCAGTAAGCATTGGAATTTTTCCTCCGGAAGAATTTCTGCTATAAAGCTCCAAACCAAGCCTAGGGAGAACACGGGAGCGAGTGGCAAGAACTTTGTTCGCTTATCGTAAACATGAATTCGCTTATTGTCAGCGAAAATATTCGCATTTTAGGTTAAGCTATTATTCGGCAACATCGCGCGCCTCATGTGAGCAATAAATAAATCAACAGATGCAAGCACGCGGTTTCTTCGAGCATGCTGGGCAAATTTCGCTGCGTAACGTTAGAGCGTACCCATTGCCGTAGCGACCTGGAAAAGACAGCGTTCCCCGCATTCATGGCGCTTTCGCCAGGCCATTTCAAGTGATTTCAGTGCTAAAATAATTAACTACCGAAGGACATATTAGTAACCACTAATAACTTGTTATCCTTACCTTCATCGATCAGGGACCGCTCTTCCACTCCAGCAGTCGGCACAGCTGACCACAGCAGTGTTCTTCTGGCCGGGAGGGCGAGAACCCTATCTGTCAGTGGTACGAGCAGAGGACTCCTCATTTAGCGGAATTTCACACATCTCATATCCGAAAAATGGATAAAATACAGCGTGTTCTTGAATAATGAACAATGCGAAACCAAAGTTGAGAGTGCGAAGAAACCACGAAAAAAATATCTCTCCTTCTAGGCAGAGGTTGAAAAGTGAACGGAATCTATGTCGGTCACATAGGTTACTCGAACTTCTTGTAATACAGAACACAAACGGTAACTAGTAGGCAATTGCTATTTTTCTTTACTTTTTCCGTGGTTATCACCATTCAAAGGCGGTAATGTCACAAAAAAACATGGTCACCCGAATGGTCTCCAACGTAACTAGTTTGTGCAGCAAGCATTCAAATGCCTTCTGCAGATACACATAGCAAGTTTTCTACTCATGGAAAAACAAGAGCAACAACTAACATGTACCGAAGCTAAATTTCTGTCCGCACACCAGCTAGCATCAATCCGCCATCTTCAACTGTCAACAAGTAGCTTCAGTTTCTCACTGCACCACCTAAAAAGGTGCCACGCCAAACCAAAAAAATATTCACTTGAAAACAACCGCGGATGATCTTTCGTTTCGTCCTATAGCTGTTTGGTAACTACAGCACTTGGTTTTTTATAACGACAGGAGGAAAAGCGGGCTTACCTTTCGTCCCCTGGGAAAGGGGAAAATTTCGCGCTGCTGTTCCTCTCCGAGTCGCCACACCACACAGCCGTGCAACTCGCCTTGTGCCCTTTCCATAGTTTTTTGCGACATAGCCGGAAAATTCGCTGGCACAGAAAGAAAGTTTCGAACTGCAGAGCACAAGAGAAAATGTGCGCATGCATGGAAATGGGCAGGAGCAGACGAAGAGAATGGCAGCAAAAGCGACAAAGAGGAAATCGCCGCTTGTTGGCGCACCAAAAAAAAAGCGACCAAATAAATATATATGACGCCGAAAATGAAAATAGAAAAAAGCGCGTTTTATTTCTACGCATAATTGCATCACTTCACTTTAATGTTACGCACGCTCAAAAAATAGAGTCACATATGCAAAAGGCGTTGAATTTTCCTTTGGCTACCAGTGTCATGGCGACGCTTTATTGCGAATAACGAAACTAGCCTCACTGTACACCCACTGTTAGTACGACGATAGTTACGACATGGCGGCACAATAGTAGCGCGCGTCGTATGGGACGTCTGTGGGTGGTGGCTCCTGTGAATCCCCCAGGTGTCACCCACGCGCTGACGCCACGCGCTCGCACTTCGCTCCGTTTGCGAGTTGACGCACGACACAGATTGGCCGGGCCGGGCAATGTATCGCGAAATACAAACACGTGTAGAGCTGCGCTCGAACTTCGCATTAGAGAGTATCGTAATCGCCGGTTAAGTTTTTTGTCTTGACGCAGAACACTCATATCGACAAAAATGCCTTCGTCACCTGCTGTTCCCAATAGTTGCCGACTTCACACACTTTTGCCCCGACTAGCGGATTCCAGGACTCAACAGACACTTGTCAACTTTGAACAGAATGCGTATGCGATCCGCTTGGGCGGAACCGCTTTACGCCGACGTTTTGCGACGTCTTCTGTCTTCTGCACGTTTGCCTAAGTCTGTCCATGTGTAGAAATTATGTCAAACGCCGTGCACTGAGCGAGTGTGGGCCATGAAGATGGCGCTATATTTTCATAAAATCACCACGGTACCTCTGAATTTGTTTTATCGAAATTAGACTGTATAAGAATAGCCGTTGCTGCCACCTTGACGTCAGGAACGGCGTGCATGCATGCGTGTCCTTTGTGGCCTAGCATGCTCACAGATCCTCAAATGGGGACACTACTGCACATTTACACCATGCGGATAACGGTAAATGCAATACTTTGCCTCTGCTCCACTCTAAACCCCGTTGATCAGGGAATAACGGTCCGCCCACTTCGTCGCTTACGCAATGTGTACGCAAAGTTCGCAATCTGTGGCTTAGCTGTGACGATTGCAATAAATTGCGTATGAAAGCACTCCAGAGCATTGTGAGTGTGTTTTAGGATCGGTGGGAAAATTATCCCGCTGCGTGCCATAAATATCAAACTTAGCTAAAATATGCAGACTACTATTTAGTATCTTTGGGCTAATTTGAGCGCTTCTGTATTGAACACGCTTTTTGCAGACACATTCTGAATAATATCACCCCCAAATGTTCCGGTGCCATCATTAGCCACGTTTCCCAGCGTACGGAATCAACTTTCCGTTACACAATTTTCATATTGAACGGATATTATGGAAATCATAAAGGAAATGTGTCCCGAAATTTAAGTTTTACTCGATTTTTTTTAGAAGCACTACGGAGCATTATTGAACTCTCGTTGTTACAGTAATTCTATGCGTGACACGAGGTTCTACCCCTGTCCTCGGAGGATTAGAGCAGGTAACTTTTTCTGTTTGATTAAACTAAGGGGTAGGTAATAGGTAACGTTTAAGCAAAATTAAATGTAGATGACACAATTGCGACGTTTGCAAGAAATTAATGATGCCCTCTGGAGTGTTATTACGCCCAATAGTCTTGTATTGAATGTAAATGAATTACTTTACCGTTTATTTGCCAAATGCTTAAATGCGTTGTATGCTGGAAGGTACCAAATGAACTACTCAATAGGGGCAATGTTTTAATTGGGTTATTGAACTGAAGGCAGCTGAAATTTTATTGCAACTTCTCAAAACAAACAGCTCCGCTGGAAATAGGAGTTTGGTTCTGCAAGGTCACGTAGGTCAACAGTATTTCTCTTGTCTAATATCTTCACACTCTGTCCCGTGCAGTCGGGTCTTTAGTGAAACAGCGCAAGCCGCCGCCTTTAGCGCCGCCATAACTACACTACATTTCAGCAGTACACGTTTACATACCAAAAGACCCTCTTCTGGTCTGAGTCCGGTTCAATGAAGAGACGACTGCCTTGGAGGCTGAAGCGGTAGCCTGCACTTAAGGATGAAATTTCTAGTTTCATAGCGAAGCTGTGTATGGCTTGGGCCCCGGTATTCTACCGCGCCTGTCGACAAAAGATTACAATCATCAATGGCTTATACCCCCGTAAGCAAGCAAAATGTCCAATTGCTCATACCAGTGTAAGGGGTAGGGTACAAGCACTCCCCGAAGTGAAGCATACAGTGCACACATTCTTTCAAATCACGCACACAGTATAATAAAAAATAAGCAATAAACAAGCATAAAGCAAGCATCGGAACCATGTAACTGATAATCAGCCGCTCGTGATGGCAAGCCAAGCACAAAGCGCTCCCAGCATACGCAAGCTGCGGCGGCGACGGCAGCTATATGCGCGGGTTGTGAAGTCCCTTGCCATTCGTATATGAAGTAATCAGCCTGGAAACTGATTTCAATGTTGTTGCAGAATCGCTATTGGCACCGCCGTGCTTGTCAAAGTTACGATTGATCCCGTTCTTGCCGTTACTCAAATTTAGCTCTACTACAAATGCTCTAAATCCAAAAAGCATTGCCTACCACCTTCAGCAGTTGTGGTGGTTTTCAACACCCTCGCGGGACGCCCACTTTCGCAGGGGCCGGGATGGCAAGCTTTAGTACAGAATTGTTCCCGTGTGCTTCTTAATGACGTCTTTGACATCTTGAGTCCACTGAGAAATGGTACATTGAGTACATTACGGTAAACAATAGCGCAGCTTCTGCACGTGCCTACGAAGGTATTCCAATCACATCTTACACGTCTTAAGAGCACACAAATCCTTTTTGGACAAATGATATAAACAGTATATAAGAGAACTTGATGGCACCGCAACACGAAAATGTCGGAGAGTTTTAAAGAAAATTGAACTTACTCAATAGAATCATGCTCAACAAGTAGTACCACTCTCAAGGCGCCATTGTATTTTGTTGTTGGAAGAGCCCACACATATTTTGTCAACATCATATTATGTCCACTCTGCAATTCGAAAATCTTACAAACCATGGCTGCTTTTGCGTTTAAAAAACATCCATAAAAAAGCTAGATTTATTTCAATAACTGAATAATTTGTGATTGAGCAACCGACTGACCAAGCAACTCTCTCATCGTCTAGTGAACTATACCACTCGAAACCGACAAAGGCCAACTGTGGGACTACAAAGGCTGAAATTGTATTAGCTGATAATTTCATATTCAGCACCTCCACCAGAATCTAATATGAATAAAATACAAGAGAGCAGCAGGCAGTGTGTCTCAATCAGAGCAGCTCAGGCAATCTCTATCTCGCGCCTCCCGGGCGACTGGCAATATGGTTGCAGCGCCGGGCATTCGTTTTCACTACAGTTCTTTCGTTGATAGGCCTAGGCTCGTTTTTTATTACCTTGACCCACAAAATTCTGCTGACGTTGGTCGGAATTACACTACATAAAAAAAAGTTGTGTAAGCCAGCATCGCTACACGAAAGCAGAGCTATACTCGTATTCAAATGCAGTACACTGCAACTCAAGGCCTGCTTAAGCCCCTCGACAGCTAACTCGTTCAATCTTCGTCCCGTCATAAATAAAACCCGTGAACGGAAATTCGCGCTTACATCCAGTGCAGCTGTATAGGTTCCATGCAGCATCTACATTCGTAGGTTGACTCCAGTTTTTACCAAAGCCGTTCCCCAGGCACAT
Source organism: Dermacentor variabilis (assembly GCF_050947875.1). Taxonomy (NCBI): domain Eukaryota; kingdom Metazoa; phylum Arthropoda; class Arachnida; order Ixodida; family Ixodidae; genus Dermacentor; species Dermacentor variabilis. The sequence continues at coordinate 52,901,547 of NC_134576.1, read as the reverse complement.
ATGTGTGCTTCCGAGCATCCGACCATCATTTGTTCCGGCAGCAACCCGCATCGCTATTCTGAGCCGCTATCTTGTACGCGCTCGAAAAGCCGACGTTCGGTTCGCCTCACAGGATTGTCCAGGCAGCGCCGACATGCTGCCTAGGTCAATCTAAGCCAATGACGTTAAGTGGAACCAAGCGTCGTCTTTTTTAACTCGTACGATAGAGTAACATTGTAAACGTAAAGAGTGGACGCTCCCATATGCGCCTGCGGTCGACTTTGGCTCACAGCGCACCTAGCGGAATCGGCGAAACGCACAAGCCTCGAAGATGGTCGCGCACGCCGCCGAATCTTGGAGGCCCTAATTTTAGTTTCGTTTCTTTTTATTTTTGTGTGTGTGTGTGTGTGTGTGTGTGTGTGTGTGTGTGTGTGTGTGTGTGTGTGTGTGTGGGTGTGTGTGTGTGTGTGTGTGTGTGTGTGTGTGTGTGTGTGTGTGTGTGTGTGTGTGTGTGTGTGTGTGTGTGTGTGTGTGTGTGTGTGTGTGTGTGTGTGTGTGCGCGCGTGTGTGTGACCCATATCGTTGCTCAAGTTGAATGATTCTATGCAGGCGTTTGTGCCGCGGTTTATATGTTGTGACGACGACGCGCAAAGGTGTTTCACTTCATGTTACTTTCATTTTAATTCATATTTGCTGTTTCAAGCTGTAACTTAGCGAAACAATCATGCCAACTGTTGAGGAAATAAAACTTTATCGCTTGTGATATTGTACGTCTTGTGACTCACCCCAAAAGTGTATCGTAAATAAATGTGCCATGTTCCTTAAATATAAATCAACTTGCTGCTCAGTCACGAACACGAAAATACCAGACAACAATTTATTGCAGCAAGATTGGAAGAGGCAGATACATGAAAACCGGAAGAAACAGCGAAATGCAAGTAATCCGGGTGTCACACGGCGCACTTTTAAACGCGATCAAGCCCAATCCGATTTGAATTTCTCGGTCGCGATTGGATCTCTTGCGCGAGCTGCGCGATGGAGCCCACAGCACTCGAGAATTTCGATGTTGATTGGACTTGATCGCGATCGAAAGAGGTCTTATGACACCGGTATAATGCAGATTAGTCGGAAATTAATGGCGTGATGGCAATAACTTTGAGCAAGCAAAACACGTAGAAGACGTGTTGCAACTATCCAGATAATGAAGAAAAAGCTGCACATACACGGCAGCAATTAATTTGCTCAAAATGGGATTATTTTAGAAGGAAAGAAATAGGACGTTTTTTCTTGTACTTATGCGAAGGAGGGTGAATTCGGGTAGCAAAATTATGTGAATGGTTGCGTGCCGGAATAAAATGGCTGCAAGAATAATTGAGCACGTGCCAACATCCTCATCTCGAATATTTAAGCTAAAGCTAAGCTAATATGTCGCTAAGCTAAGCTAAGCTGTAATATAAATACTGACTTAGAAAATATCCTAAGGTGGTGTAACGCTAACATGTTATCTATTAATGCAACTAAGATAAAATTTGTTGTATTCTCTTCACATCCGCGAAACATGCCATCAATGCCGTCTATCACTTTTGGTCCTCACCACCTTCCTCCAACTTCATGTTCATCTTTCCTTGGAATTCTACTTGATTGTAATTTGAAATGTCAGAATCAAAGTGCTGACATAAAAAAGAAGATAGCTTATGGTATACGCATCTTAATGAAAACATGCCCTTACTTCACGCGTACCACGTTACTCTCACTTTACCAATCTTTTGTCCCCTCTCACATTACTTATGGCGTAATATGTTGGGGAAACACATATAATACTCATATTGCGTCTCTCCAAACAGTTCAGAGCCGAGCCATAAGAATATTTACTTACAGTCAACGCCTTTCTAATGCCGCTTCCCTACTATACGAGAATAACATCCTCACCATTTCTGGACTCTCTAAATACAACCTAGGTATTTTTTTCCCAGATTCGTAAATAATGAGCTACCATCGATCCCATTTTCACCATCTAACCTGGTGATTCATAGTACTACTAGATTTGCGTTGAATAACAATTTTCTTCTACCAAGAATCCGCACTAACTATGGTAAACAGACTGTAGAATTCACTTCCATTTCAATATGGAACACTCTTCCTCTCACAGTGACAAACGCAAGATCTTCTTCTCAATATAAAGAGAACTAAAAATACATTTTGCCAGATTAACGACAAGCATTAATGTAGTTGGTCTATGCTCGCTTTTATCTTTTTTTTTCTTTTGTTGTTGTTAATAAACTGTTGATATCTTGTTCCCAGGCTATTTTCCCTGCTACCATGAGATATGCTAAACCATGTTATTATTTGTAATCAATTCTATATTTTCTTCTGCAACCGTTCTTTTCTTATTGCTTGTATACTTCCTTGTTACATGCTACTGTTGCTTTGAAATGTTAGCTGTTTTTGTACAGGAGGTCCCGATACAGTCTTTGACTATGAGACCTCCTTCTGTATGCTAAATACTTGTACTGTGACTTTTAACTTATAATAATAAATTCTGATTCTGAGTGCGTCATTAAACAGTGGCAGTTTAGCACTTCGGGGGGGGGGGGGGGGGTCTTCACCTGCTGTCTTCGAAGCCTTGCAATCGTCTTCTGATACTTGGAATTTCGCCCTTGAGTATGCAGGATGTCCTTTGTCTGTACAGTGTATTTTGAGGAAATGGTGGAGATTCCTGCAATACGTAGAATGACACACAGAAAGTAAGCAATACTGGAGACTTCAAAGCTATTGAATGTAGACGTCACGCTCCTTCGTATACGTAATACTAGAGTCTGCAAAGCTTTATAATGGAGATACTGCGTTCCTTCATGTAATGCATATTTTTGGTAAAGTAAGCACTGTTATAAATGCTAAGAAACAAGGAACTTTCTACGGTGACGACTCCATACACAATTAAAACATGAAAACACGTATCTTCAGCCCAATGCAGAACAGCTAACAACGCTCGAGAGCACATAGCCTGCTACAGAGGTTGAGATAGCGCACATTATTGCCATACTGCAAATATTGCACGTGTACCGCTCTAGAAATAGCTATATTGTGTTTTTCAATAGTAGAGCACCATACTTTTTCAGCAGCCACCACGCGTATCATAAAGCTCTCTGACCCGAACGACATGTGTTCATAGGCCGCACTTCTTAACGAACCATTTTATTTTATTTTGTAACTTCGTCATTGTATCGAACATGCCTCGCCGCTCGGAATGTGCTGCATCGCTGTTATCGCTAGCATCACCGCTCATTGCTGCGCATAAAAAAAGAAGAATAGGAAATTAAAGTCACCGTAGCAAATGGGCAGTAGCTGTTCATGGCTGCAAGGCCGCCGTCACTCGTTCATGCAGCGAACAGTGACGTAACGAAAATTCGAAGAGAATAAGGCGTTAACAACGCGCAAAAGAACTTGCTGGGGGCCATGCAATAAAACGGCGACTAAGAAGACGCTGGCAGAAGTATGCAACAACGATGCTCAGGTGCATTACAGAAAGAGCACGGCGACGCGGCCTGACTAGGCTTCGCACGTGTTCGGTTGTGCCCAGTGGTCGTACAGCCTGTCAAATTGCTAGCCGCAGCCGCAGCCACAGCCGCATGCATGGATGGATGGATAGTTATGAGCCTCCCCTTTGGAACGGGGCGGTGAGTTGCGCTACCAAGCCCTTGCTATTATACTGCCTAATGTCCAAACCTACGTCAAACAATGAAAAAAGAAAAAATAACACTATGAACTACCACGCCCAAATGTTCTGATGCTCTATTGCGAACTGTGAGTTTGTACGTCTCCGTCTTTTGTCGTTTCCCTACTTTTCTTCCACCAATCCTCCGATCGCCTCTTACTAATGCCCATTACGGACTTGTTTGCTTTACCACTGCACCCGCTGAACCCAAGGGCTTCAAGGAGGCCAGTGGAGCCTAAATCGACCGCTGGGTAGACGTCTTCACATTCTAATAAAACATGCTCCGTCGTTTCCCTAGCTTTACCGCAGCAAGCCCATGCTTCTTCTTCCTCCCTATATCTCGCTTCATATGTGCGTGTTCTAAGGCATCCCGATCTCGCTTCGAAAAGTAATGAGCTTCCCTTTGAGTTATAATAAATTCTTTCTTTCCTGATTTCGTTTTTTCCTCTTAAGTAGTTACTCATGGCAGGTTTGTTTTCCATTGCCGCCACCAATGAGATTATTTCAGACTTTCTGACTTTCCGCTTGACCTTCTTTGTTGCTGTGTTGTCCACCATACAGGCCTGATTCTTGATGGTAAGCTTCCTAGTTCTTTTCCTCCAGTGTGAATCAATGTTTTTTTCCTGTACAGATAGCTGAACACCCTCCCAGGCCACTGACTTTCTTCCATATTCCTCAGCCGTTCTTCATACTGAATTTTACTGCGCGCTTCCCTGACTTCAAAACTAGTCCAGCCCATATCACCCTGCATTGGGCAATCTTCCCGTGACCGCCCAATGCGAGGCGACCCACTGACCTTTGGTTCCTGTCGAGTCCTGATTGTACCCCTGATTTAAAGCAAACAACTGCATTTCCAAAAGTAAGTCCTGGAACCATTACACCTTTCCACATACCTCGGAGGACCTCGTACCTATTGTATTCCCATAGCGCTCTGTGCTTCATTATGGCTGCATTTCTCTTCCCCTTTAGTGTTATGGTTTTTCCTTTGTTTCCATATATCTATTGCCTTCGTTTACCCATAGGACAAGTTATTTATATTGTGTTACCCGAGGTATTTCTTCGCCCTGCATCTCCACTGTCTGTTCACTGTTTTCATTGAATACCATAATATCTGATTTTCTAACACTAAATTTCAAACCTAAAGTCTTGCCTTCCTGTCCACAGATATTAGCCAGATGTTCCAAATCACTTTGCTTATTAGCTAGCAACCCAATGTCGTCCGCATAAAATAAACCTGGGAGTTGCTGCTCTACTACTGTACCCGCAGGTTTGTATGAGAGATTAAATCCGATATTACTTCTTTCTAGCGCCCTCACCATCCTCACCAAGTACATTAAAAACAGCAGCGGGGATAAAGGGCACCCCTGCCTCAGTCCCTTGTTGATATGAACTTTCTCCTCGCTCCTCATCCCTTTCGATTCAACGCAAATGGTATTTTCTAGGTAAATCTCTCTCAGAAGCTGTAGACAATCGTTACTTAAGCCTTCCTATTCCAGAATATCCCACAAGATGTTGCGGTCTACGTTGTCGTAGGCTCCTGTAATGTCTAAAAAGGTCATACAACGGTCTGCTTTCTGCTTTTGATATTTCAATACACTGAGTAAGAACAAACAAATTACCATCCAAATGCCTACCTATTCTGAAGCCATTCTGAAGCTCTCCCAAAATGCCATTATTCTCTGCCCATGCTTGAAGCTTTAATATGATTGCCTGCATTGCTAGCCTGTATATTACCGATGTACTGGTCAACGGTCTATACGAGTGAATTCTGTCTTACTCCCCCTTACCTTTATCAATTAAATTCATTCTACTTTTTAGCCAACTCTCTGGTATTCGTCTATCTTTTAAAGTTTTTTCCACTGCTTTCACCAGTGCTTCCTTACTTTTTGGTCCTAGTTCATGTATCAGCATAACGGAAACCTCGTCTTGCCCCGTGGCTGTGCGCTTAGGAATTTTCTCTTTGGCTTTCTTCCAGTTCAAATCTCTCAGCACCAGCTCCTTTTCCATATGGTTCTCTGTCATGCTATTTTTTTCTTCAAATACAACCTCGTCATTGCTTTGGAAAGATTCGGCTGTTACTTTGCGGATGTAATTTAAAACCGCTTGCCTTTCCAGTTTGTTTCAATCTTCGTCTAGGATATGTCATTGTATTGTTGTTGACTTGCTGCATAATAATTTTGCGTGGTTCCAAAATATTCTAGGTGTGGCCTTCTTTTTCTCACGTATTTCTGACGACGAACGTTCACTTTCACCTTTTAATTTTTCTTGCACCAGTATTTGAACCATATACTTTTTCTCTCGGTATATTTCCCATTTACTGGTTACTTCATCCTGCGAAAACTGCGCCTTCTTTGCCTGCCTGTGCTCTCAAGATGCTTTCTGTCATTCGGCGATCGCTTCTCGTATCTCCTTGTTCCACCAGCTTTTCGGTTTCTTTTTTTTTCTTTCCAACGAACCTGTTTCTCTTTCCGTATTTCTGTCGTTATTACACTTAGAAGCTCACCATATTCCCACTCTTTACTTGGCCATTTGCCAAGTTATTCCTCAACTCCAGTGACTATATTTGCTATTTGTTCAGCGTTCAAATTTGGACTGGCAATTTTGCTCTCCTTGCTCTCTTTCCCAACTACATATCCCATTTTTCAAATGATGCGTTTATGGTCACACCCTATGGTGCTATGCCCTTCCTCATCAATAACCATTTCTCTCAACTTATCATGAATTCCTTCTGTCATCAGACAGTAATGAATGGTTGATTGCCGGTTTCCCACTTCCCACGTGATCTGCCTTTCACACTTAGGCCCTGTGTTCACGATAACGAGGTTATGTTGCTCACAAAGGTCTAGCATTGACTTCCCATTATTGTCGGTATAGCCATTTAAATCCTGTATGTGGGCATTCATGTCACCTAATAGGACAATTTCAGCACCATTCCAGAAATCCTTAATATCAGCGCTTATGCATTCCACTAACTCTTTATTCTTCTCTGTGCAATTTTTTCCGGTCCACAAATACGTAACGCCCAGCCAAGTTTCTTTCCCACTCATTGTACCTGATAACCAAAAATGGTCTTGACATTGTGAATTTACTCTTCCATTTGGCTCCCTGAAGGATGAGCATTCCGACTCCCCCTTTCTTTCTTTCCAACTTAGTTCTGTTGCACCCTTCCCAAACATAATTCTCAATAACTGGCGGCTCTTCTTAGTCTCTAAGGTGCGTTTCTGTAACCGCATACACCCCTATTTGTTCTCTATGTAACTGCTCCTCAATCTCTGCCCACTTTTCCTTTCTTCTGCCGCCCTGCATGTTTATGTAGCCTATTGCATGGCGAGCTCTTTTTCTTGCTTTCCTCCATTTTCTGTTTTCGACGGCGATGCCCTTCTGATGTTCACCTAGGGGACCTTCTTCATTACTACCTACTCTGGCCTCCTGAGCGCCCGCGGGCCCCCTAAAAATGCAACAGCGCAACCACCAAGTCGCCAGCCCACTTCTCGTGCCAGCCTACAATTGAAGTGGATCCCGTCTCGCTTAAAACCACCACAACTTCTCACTTCCCTGTTTACTTCGACAACCTTGAAGCCTTTCTCACGGCTCAATTCCCATATTGCCTCATTAGCAGCCACTACGGTTCTTTGTACGTGACTGTCATGTACAAGCACCTCCGGCACCGTGCACACCACGATCTGCACCTGAGGGGATAGCTCGCGCAAGTCACCCACCCCCTTCGCCAAGCGCTGGGCTAGTCCTGGCCCTTTCCGGTTTAGGACATCATTTAGCGCACCTGCTACTATGACAAGGTTGCGCACGTCGGCGTTTTCCGCGAGCTTTTCTTTCGCTCGCTCCATGACAGAACCCAGTGTCCGCCCTGGAAATGTCCCTACCGCCACTCTTTTGTCGCCTTTCACACTCTCCACAATTGCTTTTGAGCACCCAGTCAGGTTTGAGTCGCCAGCGATAATCACCTTTCACTCTCTCCTACCGCTCCCTGCTTCGCTTTTTCCTTTTTCGCGTGATTCGGACTCGAAAAGGGGCATTGTCTGCTGGGCTCCTGCTTTTTCCGGGTGGCGGCCTCAAGGTAAGTGCCGCTCTTTCCAGCTAACCCTTCATCCCCCTGCATGCATTCCTCGCATTCCACGTATTGTCACGCACATTCTCGTTCACAATGGCGGCCCTGTTCAGCTTTTCCTCGGCTGCTTCAAGTCTATTTTCAACTACCTTCCGGTCACCACGCTCCCTGTTTAGCTCATTTTTCAGCTCTTGCACCTGTTTGAGAAGCTCTTCCTAGAAAGCCTCCATTTTCTACAGCCTAGTATCGACATCAGATTGTGCGCCGGTTGATTCGATGCCCTCTCCATTCTCGTCCGTCTCCTCATCTGCCTTGAGGGAACCCCTCGCACTGCTTGCTTTACTGTCTTTCTCGACATGTATTGCACGGCTTTTTGCAAATACTACAATACTATAATAATGCTACTACTTATCCAAATACTATAATACCAGATCAATGCAGAGCGCGTGTCTTTTAGCAAAGACCGATACGCACACGATCCAAATCCTCAAAATGTCGCAAAGCAACTCTCACCACTGTTTCCAAAATAATCAATGCCGCGGAGACCGAAGGTATGACACGCTCTCGCACGCGCTCAACCACGCGGCCACGCTCTCACTTTCCTACCAAAACACGCACAGTAAAACCACTAATAGCTATTTGTCTTGCCGCTTCCAAGCTACCATTTAAAGACTACAAACACTCAACGTCCCACCCGGCTGCACGTGTTGGAGCACGTGGCACGATAGGACTCTCTAACCATCCTGCAAAATAAATGTAGACGAGGCACACCCGCGCACCCGAAATATCAGAGAGAAAAAAAGGAAAGAAAAAGAAAACCACCCAATTACTACATAAAGGCAAAAAATCAGCAAATAAAAGACAGAAGCAAGCTCAAAGCATGCAGAAAAACTTATGATTTCGTCGCCGCCATGGAGCCCCGAGTGTGTGGCTTTGCTCGCGCTACCTAACGGCGGGCAGCCGCGGCAACCGCAGCCACTGCCGCATTTTCCTTAGAGTTACTGTATGTGCTACCGCAGGTAGCAGAGTTGCGCGTCTGTTTTATCACGCCGCTAGCGCCTCTATTGGCAGAACGTCATCACGTGGTAGCCAAGCAACCGTGTATTGCGGAGAAGCAGATGTTCGGGCCAATTTTTGTATTTCCCGACGCCGCCGCTGCAGCGAACTGGATTCACACAAGTTATCGCCAGTCAAATTCAAATCCAATCCGGCCGATCTTGCCGTTCGCTGTTCACGTGCGTGCTAGCTGCGTAGCAACAACGCAACGTGCGCAGCGCATCCCACGTTTGTTTCGTCGGCCTGCCTCGTTACACCTTACTGCAGTAATTGTTTTTCTTCCTTTGTAAAACTATTGTGAAGGGTGTTCAGGTAAAGACACCTGAACAAACAAATTTTCAGTCAACTGCCTATTGCGTCAAGTGTGTATGAGATGAAATTGCTTGACTAACAGCTACGTGCTTTCTTGGGCTGTGCTAAAAAATTCACAGCTGGAATATTAAAAGCTACTGCAAGTCTGGATTTTTTAAAAAAATGATGGAAGCACGTAGAGTTATACAGGAGATTTAGCTGGAATTACCAGTTTTCTGCATGTGATGCACCACACTGCTTTCACCGAAGTGTCGTAAAAAAGCGAGCTCACATTTTCATGATTATGCACTGCTTGGGTTGTTTCTGAATATGAAAGAGGTTACTACTAAGTAAATATATTTAATATACTACAGCTTATGTGAAGCAGGGTGCAAAAGGAATGAATGTCATCATTTAACATACGGTAAGGGCCTAACTGTGTTTTGAATTATTCCCTATAATGTAGCTATGTCAATCCTGTGAGAAAAACTTTCGCTGCACTCCCACAGAAGGCTACTTTTGGAATCCCTGCAGTGAAAAGGCACATAATGAAATCACATTTGCAGGTGTAGCTGATATTTATTTATTTATTTATTTCAGATACTGTCAATCCCAGCGGGATTTTTACAGGTTGGGCATATATTATACACTCACAAATAGCGATAAAAACAGGTTTACATGATTTCAACAATATTTGCAATCGACACAAAGCAGATTTACACATATGGTAGGAAATAAAACAAGGGTACATTCCATTTGGCAAAAGGGGGTGAAATTACATAGGTAAATACAATGCTCATACAGATTTCATTTTATACAATGACTTGAGTGGTGTTATTTCCGGCTAGCGTAGTCTAATTATTGCACAACTGCTCTTCTACAAGGGTTATAAATTTCGGCAACGATGTGTTAGTCGTTATGAAGGGGTCCAGGCTATTCCATTCTCTTATTGCAAGAGGAAAGAACGAATATCTAAAACAGTCAGTGCGAAATGCATATTCTTTAAGTGTTAATGAATGCTTATGGCGGGAAGGTCTGGTGTCAGCTAGGGATATATACAACGAAGTATTTATTCGTAATGCATTGTGTATCAATTGGAACAATAATTTTAGTCTTGCCAGCTTGGCGCGGTTTCGCAGAGTAGGAATACCGGCTTGTTTTAGCAGTTGGGTAGGTGAATCGCTATTCTTGTATTTGTTAAAGATGAATCTAATTGCCTTTCGCTGCACTCCTTCTAGTTTGTTAATAAGCTGTTGTGTATAAGGAAACCAAATTGTGTTACCATATTCGAGAACTGGGCGAATAAATGCGTTGTATGATAGCAGTTTAATTTCCGGTGGCGCAGCTCGAAGTCTTCTTCTGAGGAAGAACAGCCGTTTTAAAGCAGATGGTATGATACTGTTAATATGAGATTCCCATCTTAGGTCATGTGAAATGATCAAGCCAAGATATTTAAGCTCATGAACTCGGGTGAGCGGTATATTATTGATTGTGTATTCGAAGTCTGACCTATGTTTTTTGCGGGTTATAGATAAAAAGGCAGTTTTTTTAATGTTCAGCTCCATCTGCCACTTTTTACACCACTTCACTACCTCGTGAAGGGCGCTGTTTAAATCAACGTGGTCATTTATAGAGTTAATTTCATTATAAAGAATGCAGTCGTCGGCAAAAAGCTTCATTTTAACGCGGATGTTAGAGGGTAAATCATTAATAAATATAAGGAATAAAGTGGGAGCAAGGACACACCCTTGAGGCACCCCCGATGTAACTGGTACAATGGAAGAAATTTCATTGTTAACAACAACATACTGAAACCGGTTGGTTAGGTAATCTTCAATCCAATTGACAATAGAACCATCGCCTAAAGTTGTTTTCAGTTTGCTGATTAGTTTTCGATGGGTTACTCTATCAAACGCCTTTGAAAAATCTAATGCTATTAAGTCAACTTGTTTTTGATTATCAATGCTTTGGGATAAGTCATGCGTTACTTCAAGTAATTGGGTTATTGTTGAAAGTCCCCGCCGGAAGCCATGCTGGATAGGCGATAATATTTCTGCTTGCTCTAGATAGTTCGTGATATGCTTTAATATGATATGCTCTAATAATTTCCCTACAGTGGACGTTAGCGATATTGGTCTGTAATTACCAACATCACTTTTGCTTCCTGCTTTATGAACGGGGATTACTTTCGCTATTTTCCATTCCTTTGCAAGGCTACATGTTGATAAGGATTTGTTAAATATTAGATGTAGATATTTCGCGTTGACTTCGGCATATCTTTGAAGAAAAGTGTTGGGAATATTGTCCGGGCCGTTTCCTTTTTTTGTGTCTATTGATAGTAATAAGTTCAGGACTCCTGACTCAGTTATCGTTGGCATGCCTAGTGGTCTCTGGTTGTAGTGATTCACCTCCGGAATGCGACCATCGTCAGCAGTGAACACAGACTGGAAGTATGTATTTAATGAATTTGCAAAACTTAAATTTTGTTCCTGAGAATTGAGAGTGTTGCTTTGTTTTTGGGGGCTAAGATACTTCCAAAACTTTCCAGGGGAATGCTTTAAAAAGTTGGGAAGCGTAACTGAAAAGAAATGTGCTTTGGCTGTACTAATCTTTGCTTTCATTTCATTGACAGCACACGTGAGTTTACGTTTATGTTGAGGGCCTTTTTTTGTTTTGAGCAATTGTCTTAGTCGCTTCACTTTGCGCTTTGCATGAATGACATCACGTGTTATCCATGGGTTATTTTTATTAGTTTGTTTGGTTCTTATTGGAATCCATTGCTTGCTGGTAGATGGATATGTTCCTACACAAGATCTAATGGGGTACCAGAGTCAAAATATCAATGGTTGGTCATTGATTCACCAGTAATATTTTAGACTGGCTACATGTTGAGAGCTATGGCACATAAGCAAGTATGGGCCTCATTATATTTAGTACAGTTCCCTTTGTAAAAGAGCACCACTTGATAAAGCTCACTATATCAAAATATTTGCACGCGCATGCACTAGTGTTTTTTTTTCTCTGAAATTCGCATTGTGATTTTATTGCCAAAAAAGAGGTAGTTGCGGCTCGGTGCTTTTTGTTACTGTTTACATGCTGAAAGAGCACTGCACTACTCTTATGTATCTCTGTTGAAACAAAACCTGAGTGCCAAGCAGTATTCAGGCGAAGGAAAGTTATTAAAGTAGCTGATTGTTTACCTCAATTACTAAAGTTTGTCCAGTTTTTAATACGCTATGTTATTTCGAACCTCATACTACCTTGTGAAGTAGCTTTTTCCCACGAAACTTTTTGTAGGATTTCCGGAACCTATAATATAACATCACCATATTCCCTAAGTTTATTCGGTGCGATCTAATCGTTACCGTCGCGGTTCACGAATGCTGCATCTGATCGGTGTATACAGAATACACAATCTATCCTAGATACGCGAGTGCCCATACGTTATTAGGGCGGAGAAAGTGCACAGGTGAACGCAAGTCCAAAAAAAGAAAAACTAATATACGCGCTGCATCTTACGCCGCGCGCTAAAAAAGGGCAGCGCCTTTTTCTTCACAATCTAATCCAGTCAGCTGTTTCGATGCGCTTTGTTTGCGATTTGGCGGAAAAGCGGTGCGCAAGCGATGCAAAAGCGCCCACGGTCGATCGACGATACGCTAGGCATGTCGCCTGCAGAAACGGAGTGCGGCTTCGCCGCATAGACTTGGTTGCTTCTCAGACAAGATGGCGGACCTACGCGCAACTCTGCTACCTACGGTAGCATATACAGTAACTCTAATTTTCCTTGATGTGCTCTGCCACCTAGCGGAACCGGCGAAGCGCCATAGCTCGGCCGCGAAACGGCTCTAGTGTCCGCTCTTGTTGTTTACTATGTTATTCTATGGCCGAGCTATGGAGCTTCGCCGATTCCGCTAGGTGGCAGAGCACATCAAGAAGAATGCGGCTGTGGCTGCAGCTGCCGCTAGCAGCTTGACAGGCGGCACGACCACTGGGAACGGCTCAACATGTCCGAAGCCTAGTCTGGCCGCGCCGCCGTGCTCTTCCTGTAATGCACCTGAGCATCGTTGTTGCATACTTCTGTCAGCGTCTTCTTAGTCGCCGTTTTATTGCATGGCCCCCAGCAAGTTCTTTTGCGCGTTGTTAACGCCTTATTCTCTTCGAATTTTCGTTACGTCACTGTTCGCTGCATGAACGAGTGACGGCGGCCTTGCAGCCATGAACAGCTACTGCCCATTTGCTACGGTGACTTTAATTTCCTATTCTTCTTTTTTTATGCGCAGCAATGAGCGGTGATGCTAGCGATAACAGCGATGCAGCACATTCCGAGCGGCGAGGCATGTTCGATACAATGACGAAGTTACAAGATAAAATAAAATGGTTCGTTAAGAAGTGCGGCCTATGAACACATGTCGTTCGGGTCAGAGAGCTTTATGATACGCGTGGTGGCTGCTGAAAAAGTATGGTGCTCTACTATTCAAAAAAACAATATAGCTATTTCTAGAGCGGTACACGTGCAATATTTGCAGTATGGCCATAATGTGCGCTATTTCAACCTCTGTAGCAGGCTATGTGCTCTCGAGCGTTGTTAGCTGTTCTGCATTGGGCTGAAGATACGTGTTTTCATGTTTTAATTGTGTATGGAGTCGCCACCGTAGAAAGTTCCTTGTTTCTTAGCATTTATAACAGTGCTTCCTTAACCAAAAGATATGCATTACATGAAGGAACGCAGTATCTCCATTATAAAGCTTTGCAGACTCTAGTATTACGTATACGAAGGAGCATAGCGTCTACATTCAGTAGCTTTGAAGTCTCCAGTATTGCTTACTTTCTGTGTGTCATTCTACGTATTGCAGGAATCTCCACCATTTCCTCAAAATACACTGTACAGCCAAAGGACATCATGCATACTCAAGGGCGAAATTCCAAGTATCAGAAGACGATTGCAAGGCTTCGAAGACAGCAGGTGAAGGCCCCCAATACAAAGTGCTTAATTGCAGCTGTTTAATGACGGACACACTGGCTTACACATTCGAGATGAGGATGCTGGTGCATGCTCAATTATTTTTGCAGCCATTTTATTTCGGCGCGCTACCATTCACGTAATTTTGCTGCCCTAATTCTCCCTCATTTGCTGAAGTACAAGAAAAAACGTCATATTTTTTTTCCTTCTAAAACAATCCCATTTTGAGCAAATTAATTGCTGTCGTGTATGTGCAGTTTCTTTTTTCAGTACTTGGATAGTTGCAACACGTCTTCTATGTGTTTTGCTTGAGCAAAGTTAATGCCGTCACGCCATTAATTTCCGACTATTCTCCATTATACCGATGTCACATGACCACTTTCGATCGCGATCAAGTCCGATCCGGATTGAAATTCTCGACTGGTATTGCCTCCATCGTGCAGCTTGCGCAAAAGAACCCATCGCGACCGAGAAATTAAAATCGGATTGGGCTTGATCACTTTTCATGTGCGCCGTCTGACACCCGAATTATTTGCATTTCGCTATTTCTTCCCGTTTTCATGTGTCTGCCTGTTACAATCTTGCTGCAATAAACTGTTGTCTGCCATTTTCGTGTTCTTTAATGTGCAGCAAGTTGATTGTTTGTTTGTTAGTTTGGTTTAATGGCACAAAGGCAACTAAGGCTATGCTGCGGCAGTCACAAGAGAACATAAAACGGAACGTTAGAGGAGGCAAACCTGCATTATATTATAGTTGGTGTAAATAACCAGTTTTCTCTAAAAAGTCGAATAGGTTAGTAAATGCCACTAGGGGGTCATCTGCTAGTAATAGGGCAGGGTGTAATGGAATGTGCAAAATAGACAGGCTGTGTAAAAACCTCCGTCTCACTGTGTCGATGTGTCGACATGTTATTAGGATTTACATGACTGTAAGATGTTCATGGCATTTTGCGCAAGTAGGCAGGTTTTCTTTTCGGAGAAGAAAATTGTGCATCAGATGTGTGTGTCCTATTCTAACTCGACACAGATCACCTCGCAGAACCGTTGCTGGTGAATGCTTGATTTTTACTCGCCAATTACAGGTTTAATAAGGTATAGCTGGTTGCTTAAACAATTGTCGCAATCGGGTTGCCACTTTGACGTCAAGGCCTTCCGAATCGCATTGATACCGTCTTTATATTGAAGTGCTGTAGTTTGAATGTTTTCGTACGCTGCCATTGATGCGCATTTATCCGCTGCTTCGTTGCCCAGTATCCCAGCATGGCTTGGTACACAGCAAAACCTAATTGATCTGCCGTACTTGTCTGAGGATATTGCGTTGAAAATATCGCCCAACAAGGGTTCACTTTGGGATTTCATGTGTAGAGCCTTCAGTACGCTTAATTAATCTGTGTATATGACAGTGTTTTCAAGTTTGTCAGCGATGATCTTTTGAACTACTGTCCATATTTCGTACACTTCGGCTGTGTGGACAGAGGCATGCTGAGGTAGCCGAATACTTGTTTCCCAATTTTCTGTTACGGCCCCAACAACCACGTGTTTTTTTTTTCGTTTTAGAGCCAATCAGTATAAAATTCCATGTAATTTTTTATACTCGTCTTGAAGAGCGCAGAATTCTTGTATAATGTGTTCATGTGGTGTGCCTCTTTTCTTTAAATGTGTTAGTGTCCAGTCACATAACGATGTGAAATCACACCACCGGGGCAAACTTTCTGTCTTTCTGGCAACCTGGAGGACTTCCCGAGAGGTGTCATAATCCCGACAGTGTTCCTCGTATAGAAGGATAAGCGGCCTAATCATGTTTGGTTTATTTGTATAATGTAAGCCTGAGGTGCACTGTGTGACGATGTTGTAGCATATCTGTTGTGGTGAGGATCGAATTCTGAGCATGTAGGAAAAGTTGGTAGCGCTCTGCGATGCTGTTAAGGAGGCTCGTTACATTCAACATGAAAGCTCTGCATAGGTGATGTTCTGTAAGCATTGCATGCCAGTCGTAGTCCTAGGTTGTGAACTGGATCAAGTCATCGGACGTAAGATAGTCTGGCTGAACCATATATGATGCTACCGTTGTCTAACCTGCTACGCCCCAAAGTGCGGTAGATGCGTAGCAGGCATTTACGATCAGAGCCCCAGCGTTTCCGGGAGAGCATTTTGAGAATGTTAAGTGTATTGTTCGCTTTGATTTTAATACTATTTATGTGCGCAAGAAATTTCAACTTTTTATCAAGCAGAACACCCAGACACTTGTGTTCTTGTTTTAACGGTAATGTGGCTTCCTGCAGTTTAAGGATTGGATCTGGTTGTAGGCCTCCTTTTTGTGTAAAGACAACACTAATAGTTTTTTCACTTGATAAGCGAAAGCCGTTTTCAGATGCCCACTGCGTTAGTTTGTTTAATGTAATTTGAATTTGTCGTTCGCAGGTTGCCATGTTCGATGCACTACACGCAATTTCTAAATTATCCACATATGACAATCATATGACATATGATTGTCCCCTAAGAAAATCTGTTCATTGTCTTAAATAAATCAATAAATAAATAAAGAAAGAATATAGTGAATGCAGTGGCGTAGCCAGAAATTTCGTACGGCGGGAGGGGGGGGGGAGGGGGTGCTCACATTGCAGCTCGGCCTCCACTTTAAGAAGAAGCTTTAGCTCTGGTGCTCCTATCTAGATACATGTAGAAGGAGAATTCAATTTTATCGGCAACCACTGCACCAAATTTGACGAGTTTTGTGGCATTTAAACCAAAAACTTAAATAAAAATAAAGAAATTAAAACTTTTCGTTTCTATTTCTTCATTTAGACTGCCAATTCTTTATTAAACATAGGAAAAATTCCCAAATTTTCAGAAGACGAAACTAGCAAGTGTAAAACTCTAACTCAATAACGAAAAATAATATTGCAATTCTGTGAATTGCATCTAATCGTACATCTACAGCGGACCAAATTGGTATATTATACATGAATCTCAAGAAATTTAGCATTATGGAAATACGGCTTTTGCAGAACCCTTATACGCAACGTAACTAGTTCACGTAGGATACAAATTAACATACCATGTTTGTCCGCTTTGACTGTTATAATAGATGCCGTTTACAGAACCGCGATATCTGTTCTTGATGCAGAGCTACTAATTTTTAAACGTCGTGCTTCTATTCCTTTTACGAACTTTTGAATTTTTCAAGATATTTAAACAACATTCAGACCCTACATCGTAATTCCGCTTCCAACAGACACTATAATTTAGCTTTCTCTCTCAAGTGCAAACAATTTCAGTAAAAGCGATCGAGGGGTTATCTCAGAAAAGCGTTTCTGCGTTTTACGTGTACTTGAATAGGCCGCGTCGGAGTTAAGCCCGAGCTAAAGCTTCCTCTTAAACAATTTGTTGTGGTTTCAAATACATGAACTATAACTGCATCGCCTTTGCCAAAGATGCTGCAAACGAATTCTTCAACGCCACACACTGTCAAAACAAGTAAAATATGGATTTTTTCATAAAAGAATCCACTAGTATGTGCCAAATATAGTGACCGGAATACCTGATGTCAACGCTTCCATGTTTTTTGTCTATCTAGTAAGTAAAGAAAATATCACACACACTATATAACTACATCAGTTCGAAACCAGCAAAGCAGTGCATGCCGCTGATATGAAAAATGTAAAGGCCGTGAAATTACCATGTTGAGGACAGATATGTTAATGAAACTTTGTCATTCAATAACCTTGTTCAAGTACTTGCACATATGCAAAGGCCAGTCACAAATCTCAATGACGCTGTCATATCTTCGAATGTATTACGCAGCAGTCGCAACAGAGAGCACGTATAAAAAGCGGCAGTTCTGCAACATATAGGAGGGCGAGTCAAATGAAAATGAGCCAGTGCGAATACATGACAAATGGGGCACTTTATTTAAAAGTAGTCTCCATGAGCATTTAGACATTTGCCCCATTAACTAACGAGTCGCGTGATTTTCGTCTCATAAAGCTCCTTGGGTTGCTGCTTCAAAAAGCCCGAAACTGACTCTTTCACGTCATCGTCCGACACGAATCTGCTTCCCTTGAGCTGTTTCTTTAGCTACCCCAACATGTGGAAGTCCAATGCGACAGGTCTGAGTTGTGTGGCGGAAGTTGCAGCGTTTCCCAGTTGAATTTTGCAAGTTTTATAATTACCACATCAGCGACGAGGGGACGGACATTGTCTTGGAACAAGATGACCCAATTCGTCAATTTTCCACGTCGTTTGTTCTTGATTGCGACTCGCAGCCGATCCGGCGTTTCACAATATTGGAAATATTTGATAGTCTCTCAAGATTTAGCAAATTATATCAGTAATGGCCTCTGACGATTGAAAAAAAACTCAACAAGACCTTTCCGGCCGTAATGACGGCCTTTGCTTTCTTTCGGGGTGGTGAATTCGAATGTTTCTACTGTAAGCACCGCCGTCGTGTTTCAGGCTCGTAGTAGTGGCACCATGGTTCATCCCCGATCACAATTTCAGACAAGAAGTCGTCCCCCTCATTATGAAACCGGATCAGATGAGTCAAGGCAGCGCCGAACATCTCCGTCTTCTGGCGGTGGTTCAAAACCTTGGGCATCCATTGCGGACACAAGAGCCGATAACCGAGATGTTCATGAATTATGGCGGGAACCGAACCATGACTGATGTCCACACGCTCTGCCAGTTCATCAATGCTTATCCTCCGTTCTTGTCTCATCAGATCATCAACCTTTGGAATTTTGTTGGGGGTGATTGCACGATGGCTTTGGCCCAGTCTTGGATCGTTTTTCATATAGGAGGTTTCATATAGGCAGGTATTCTCAGATGACGAACAGCAGGTTGCCATTACCCCTCAAGAGAAAAGTGTTTCGCAGCTGTATCTCACCAGTACTCACATATGTAGCACAAACCTGTAGGCTTACGAAAAGGCTTCTACTTAAATTGAGGACGACGCGACGAGCTATGGAAAGAAGAATGATGGGTGTAACGTTAAGCGAAAATAAAAGAGCAGATTGGGTGAGGGAACAAACGCGAGTTAATGACATCTTAGTTGAAATCAAGAAAAACAAATGGGCATGGACAGGACATTTTAATGAGGAAGGAAGATAACCGATGGCGTTAAGGGTTACGGACTGGATTCCAAGGGATGGGAAGCGTAGCAGGGGGCGGCTGAAAGTTAGGCGGGTGGATGAAATTAAGTGTGCAGGGACAACATGGCCACAATTAGTACATTGACCAGGGTAGTTGGAGAAGTATGGGGAGAGGCCTTTGTCCTAAGGTGGGCGTAACCAGGATGATGATGATGATGTTGATGATGACGACAATGATGGTGATGATGTATCGCCTTTGCAACTTTCACGTCCTTTGAACCGTTTGCTCCAACGCTTCACAATGGCCAATGAAATGAAATGTTCAACGAACACGGCAGCCATACGGCGACTAATTTCTTTGCGGGAAACACCTTCAGCTTTTGAAAACCTCATGACACCACGCTGCTCAACTTCTGGAGCACCATTACGTCACGCAGCCATGTTCAACCCAGTGTATGAGAGCATTAAAGAACATTCATCCTCACACTTTCCTGTTACTTTTGTAAATGAGAGATGCCTGCGTGCTACGCGCATGCCGCGCAGATAATGAATCGAACGATTATTACGCGGGGTGGGTAAGCTAACTTTCATTTCCCTCGCCCTCATACATTAGAAATGGGAACATTGTGATGACCCACTTATGGGGGCAAAGGTTCAGGTACTCAATGTTTTAACGGATCTCTTAGGCGGAGCCTCCGAGAACCCAATTGAGGACAAAGCCGTTGGTTTGAAGCACACGCACAAAGACTTTTAATCAAACTAAAAAAGGCAAAAAGCAAATAAAAGGAACAGAAAGCATGCATAAGATAAACACTCAAGCGGACATTGCGGTAAGGAACACACATAGGGCTTGCATGTGGTTAGCGAGGGCGCGAGTCTGGGCTTGCCACGAGGGCGGGGACGCGTCGCAGTCTCGACACGGCAACGCGGCGACAAGCTGGCAGAAGGGGTGGCGCCGGTCTCACCAAAGGTTGCGGCGTAGGCTGACTGACCGGGCGCCGGGAGCGCGCCAGCTCTGGCTAGGCGAGGTAACGCTGGCGGCTGGGTGGCAGTAGCAGGCGGTGTCGACGTTCTGGCCGGGCAGCTGGCGTAGAACTCGGGCCCGAAGCCCGACTGTTCCCGTCTCGCCCACGGGCACGGAAGCTCGAACGCCGGCCTCGGGCAGCAGGCGGCACGACAGACGGGGCGGCGTTCTGGCCGGGCAGCTGGCGTAGAACTCGGGCCCGTAGCCCGACTGTTCTCGTCCTGCCAACTGGCGCAGAAGCTCACCGGCCTTGAGGAGCTGGCGGCACGCTCAGGTAGACGGGCGACGCACAGGAACAGGTTGGCAGGAGGCCCCGGTCGGGTGAAGTCCTGGTGGGCTCGGGTCCGGAGCCCGACGGCCCGTCTTCAACGCCCGCTCCGGTGGTTGACCTCCTCCTGCCGTCGCTTCCTGGGACTCTCCTGGCGTCTCCCCGGCGTCTCCCTGCGTGTCCTCGAGTGTTCGCTCTTTCTGCCCGCGCACCACGCTTTTTCTTCTGGTCTGGCCGATTCGGCATTCTCGGATTGGCTGCCTGACTCCCCGTGGTCTTTTCCGATTGGTTGCTTTTCTTCTTTTTGTTGTTTCATGCGCCGCGCGTTCTCGTGCCGGACGCTCTTCGGCGTCGTTGTTTTCCTCCTTCCACCTCGGCGCGCGTGCACTCAGTGTCGTCTGCTCCTGACCGTCCCGAACACCGCACCGTGTCGCTTACCACACATCACAAACATACAATGGAATATAGAAATGCGAGGATGCAGCTCTATAAAGGGCAAAAAAAGTGTCATTAGAAACAAAGTTCACTGCATGAATACACAAAACCTGGCAACAAGATATTTAAGTATACGCATAAGTCTCCAATAAATCTACCTAAGAAAAAGTGACTGCGTATAATGCGTCAACCAAGGCAAATAAACATGTTGCGCAATCAAAGATTCACAGAATACTAGATCCCGCCCCCATTCCATCCACTCTCCCCGATGTATCACGCGCGACAGAAGGTGGCGCGCTTGCTCCCCGCTTTTCTCCTTTGCGCACACAAGATTTAGCCACCATCGTCGGCTCACCAATGCCACCCCACCCCTTTTCTTTCACTCGCACCTACAGCATGCGTCGTGGGGTCAGGATGTTCCCGCCCTTGGACTTTATACGAAACATGAGGGTGACAGCGACGGCAGGAATGCGCCTGGAGTATCCATATAATTACTATCGCAATGATATAAGAGTATCCGGCAACTCAAGCATACCGTAGCTCATTTCTTTCCGCAAAAGAAGTAACAAATTCGAACTTTCACCATTCCACAATTCGCTGTGCCGCTACAAGGTATTTTTTTTATTTTTGTGGGGTGGTAGCAAGGAAATGAAAAGAAAAATCGAAGCAGGATATGTTGGCCACAATCTAATGCCTACTTTGGGCACCTAATGTGGCTACTAGAGGAATATCCAAGCAAACTAACAAAATTGCAAGCTAACCAAATCTATTATCTCAAGCTTTTTTGCATATACAAAATAATAAGCTATACCCCACGTAGAGTTCTTCTAGATGTGTTCAATACTGCCTTCGTACGAATAAGAACACCAAAAATTAGAACTACCTGCGTTTGGCAGTCTGCTTAATAAATTACCCAGTCTGCTTAATAAACTTGGCAACATTTTAGACCTAAATAAACAAATTTCCAAAAATAGGTTTAAACAAATTCTTCTAGAAAACTTTATCGAATATGTTTACGTGCAGTTCAAGTGATTACAACTTCTATGTGTACTGACTTTTTCTATCTTACTCAATGTGCACTGTGTGTTTTATCTCTGAGCACGCATTGTTTCTTTTGTTACTTGTCACAATATATGCATGTCGATCTGCTTGTTTTCGTTACTCTGTGATATTTCTGTTTTATATATATATATATATATATATATATATATATATATATATATATATATATATATATATATATATATATATATATATATATATATGTATAGAGACAATTTAGATTGTTCAATGCTTATGTTATCTTAATTATTGTATATTGTTGCTGTTTCTCTACTTGTATTATGGCTGCGTGCTGAACTGTATCTTCGAGCAAAAGCATCTGTCAGGCTGTATAGCCTTTTGCTTTTGCTCCGATTTCTGTTGATGTACAGAAAGAAAGAAATCAATAAACAAACAAACAAACTTAAGTCGCTTGGTCCACCGAGAACCATACGCATACTGCTCGGTATCCTACAACAGCGAGCCAATAGTTTCCGGAGAGGTTGCGCTCAAGCAAACGCGGTCCAATCCGCCATGTCCCCAGAGTGACGGGGTCGAGCGACCATTGTTTCTTTTTCTCGTCTGCTGCCCACAAAGGGCCCAAACTCTGCCAGACGAAAATCCACTCGGCCAGAGAAAACCAAACGCGCACCGAAGTGCACTGCGCAATGTCGGGACAACACGAGAAAAACGCATGCGCTCTGCCTGCCTTTGGCAGCACGCAGGTAGGGTAGCGAGAACAAAAAAATTGAAGGGTCTCAATGTGATCTCGCGAATAAAAGTCAAAGTAGAAAAAATAAATGGGAACGTAGTTACCTTGGCTGGCATAAGTGTCTTGACATGGATGCCTTGGCGTAGGTGAAAAAAATTTTGATATTTTTTTATGTGACATGACGGCACGAATGAACCACCATAACGCTGCGTCCCATCGGACCTCCCTGCGTGCTTTGTCAACTTGATTGATTGATTCTTTATGGTTTATCTAGTCTGATAGTGGGTTGATAAGGCTTGTCTCGTTGCATGTTCCGATGTAAGACTTTAGAAAAGTCAAAGCACCATTCGCATCAAAAGTTTATGAGAACTTTACACCCATAAAGTTTTGAAATTGACATCCATGCGCTCCGTAGAATCCGCAACCTCCAAGAGATGCCGCGGCGAGCCCATTCGCCATCAAAACGCCCTCGAAACTTGGTGCTTGGATGGGGCTGCTTTTGTTATGTGACTCCCGTTGCATGGGCGTCGCCGCGAAATCCAGCCCGAGTTCGCAATGTTCGCGGTAAAATGTCTTTTAGAGCTTGAAAAGGATATTCTAGACAAAATCCAGAATGATTTCCGGCGCCAAAGGTTGCTTTGGTCGGCAGTGCATGGACAGCACGAAAAAATTTCGGGTGGGGCTGAAGCCCCGTAAGCGCCTCCCCCCCCTGGCTACGCCCCTGAGTGAATGCATTACAGAGGATGGTATTACATTGTTGATCGAGATCATTTTCACCACACACAATGTTGTGTTTAATACGCATCCCTGAGGTGCACCGTCTTCTTGAATAAATACATGGGACAGCACCGTTCCTAAACGCACTTGGAATGTCCGATCGGACATGAAATCAGCTGGACATTTAAGCATTCTACCACGGATCCCTAAATCCGCTAAGTCCCTTAAAATACCTAACCTCCATGTTGTGTCGTACGACTTCTTCAGATTAAAGAAAACCGTGAGATAGTATTGCTTGTGTAGAAAGGTCGCAATTATCTCGTGTTCTAGCCGAACTAAATGAACTGCTGTAGAGCAGCCTTTCTTGTACCCACACTGATGATTATCGAGTAGGCTCTCACTTTCAAGGACGTATGCCAATGATGTTATCTGATGTTTATAATTGATTAATTGGACTTGGCAAGACAGCTTGTGCGTGCTCTAGGTCAGTAGCTGGTAGCTGTTGTAAGATGCTTTCCAGCTTTCAAGAAAGGAATTATAATGGCTTTTTCCCACTGATTCGGTATTTTTTCTGTTTCCCAGATTATGTTGAAAAAGCGGAGCGAGGTCTTGACTACTTTAGGAGATATGTGTGCGAGCATTCTGTAATGAACTCTGTCGAGACCGGGCCTTGTTTTTTTTTATTTTGCCAGTAGTGAGTACTCCGTTGATTACCGGAAGTGTTAAGGGGGCATTATATGATCTTTTGGAACTTCCTGTTGTCGGAAGCTTTTGTTTTTCTACTGCTTGTTTATATTTTTGAAATGCAGTGGAATAGTTTATTGAGCTTGATATGTTACGTAAATGCTGCCCTAATATGTCTGCTTGTCCTTTTAAATTCGTTTGCGTACCTGGGGGTGAGAATATGGGGATCGTGTAAGGAGCGCAGTCGCTTCTAAACTTACGAAGCTGATCCCACATTATTTTGGATGTTATTGAGTTATTTATGGAGGATACATACGTTTGCCAAGACTGTGTTTCGGATTGCCTACGCTTGTACCTGGCTGTCGCCTTTGCTTTTTTGAAATGCAGGAGGTTATCTTGTGTTGGGCATCGCCGAAAGATAGCCCACGCTTTTCTTTGTGCTTTTTAGTTTGTGTACATTCATTTGTCCACCAGGGTTTTAGTTTTTTCTTTAAGAAGCCGGAGGATTACGGGAATCGTCTGTTCTGCTGCAGCGAGTATGGAGGCAGTAATCTTTTCATTCATTTCGTCTATCGTTTGATCATCTGATATGTCATCCAGACTGGCCTTTTCGCTGAAGAGAGGCCAGCCTGCTAGATGGAGTTTCCAACGGGGTCATCTTAATGGTACTGCAAGGAAAGGATATGTTTTTTTTAATAATGCCGGGCATATGATCACTACCGTAAGGATTGTTAATAACACTCCATTTAAAATCAATAAAGAGAGATGGAGCGCACAGATCCAGATCTAGACAGCTCATAGCTCCTGTGCTTGGGGAGCAATAGGTTGCCGCACCAGTGTTTAAAAGGCATATTTCATTTGTCTGGATAAATTCTTCAAGTGTTTGTCCCCTGGTATCAGTCGTTTCGCTACCCCATAATATGTTATGAGCGTTAAAATCATCCGCTATTAAAAAGGTTTAGGTAGCTGGTTTAAAATTTACTCCAGATCTCTTACAGTAAAATGTATATGTGGTGAAATGTATATTGAAGAAATGGTAATGGTTTTGTGTGATCAAACCGTGACAGCAACGGCTTCTAAGTGAGTATTAATGGCAACTTCTCTAGCTGCAATGCCGTTCTGTAGAATAATAGCTACACCACCCGAAAGCCGGTTCGCCTAAGTACGGTCGCGCCCTACAACAGTGAATCCTTTTAAAATGTTTTTGTGCGTTTCGCCTAAGTTTGTTTCTTGTAAGCGCAAGCTCATAGGAGAGAAGTTACTTAACATGTCTTTGATGTCACCTAAGTAGTGTAAAAACCCTCTACAATTCTAATGGATAATAAAAGCCATTTTGAAGCTAACAGGTAAGGAATGGCATTAAAAGTAAATTAGAACTTTGAAACATCTTACGTGTCAAAGATCTAAAGAATGCAAATACAAAAGAGCGATAACCTTTAGGTTATCCCTTTCTTATTTACCTTGGTGATTGGGACTTTGTCCCTCTTTCCGCGCTCGTGTGTCCTTCAGTGTCGAAGACACCGGGGTTTTTTACGTCGACCTCCATCGCTCGCTCTGAGGCGCTGGAGGACCGAGAGTTGGGCGCCGAGGCATGCGTCTCGGGCCTTGGGCTTCGCTTGTTCTTAGGGCCCTGCGGGACTGCTGTCTGCAGGGCCTTTGAAGAGGATGGAGCAGCGCCGGCTGCTTCCACCACGGGCGCGGAAGGGGTCACTGCGGGAGCACTATGCGTGGTCTCGGAGGACTCCTGAGACCTCTGTGACGCTGCCCCCATCTGCGTCACATCGGCGTAACTTCTTCGCCGAAGGTACGATAGCCGCTTTCTGGCTTCATAGAACGAGATTTTTCCTTTCACAGTTAGAGCAATTACTACTTCTTCTTTCTTCCAGCAGGGGCAGGACAGCGAATAAGCTGGATGATCTCCATCGCAGTTAACACAAAGTGGGGAAGGGGTGAAATTGTAAGACAGGTGATCGTTAGAGCTGCATTTGGCACAAGCTGTTCGTAATCGACATGCATTCGAAGCATGTCGAAACCTTTGCCATTTGAAACATCGGCTGGGGTTCGGGATATATGGTCTGACATTTACCTTTACATAACCTGCATCCAAGGAGGTAGGCATTACACTTGTTCCGAAGGTGAGTATAACATGCCTTGTCGATATTTTTTGATCGTTCCTGCGGTTGACCATTCTTTGGACTTTGGTAACATTTTGGTAACCTTCCAGCAGCTTTTCGTCGCTCAAGCCAATAAAGTCTTCCTCTGATATCACACCCCTGCTTGTATTTCGTGTTCTGTGCGGTGAAATTGTCACTGTCGCGTTACCAATACTGGTAACTTCTGTTAGCTTTTGCGCTTGATCTTTGTCATTTAGTTCTAGGAGGAGGTCCCCGATAGATATTTTTGAGGCTTTGTATGTAGGTCCGATTTTTTCTTTTAGACACTTAATTGGCCACTAGGAATGGAGAAAGCTTTCTTACTGGTACGTTGTTTTCGCTGTGCAGTACATAGAATTTAGGAAATAATGGGGTATTGCTCCGGAAAGAGAACTGGAACGTTGCTTCAGTGCAGCATCTTTTCAGACGCCAATCATAGAGAACAGAGGCTTGCCCTGGCATGAGAACAATGTGTACGTTCGGCAACAGCGCCGACCGCCCACCACGGAGTCCAACGCGGCGATGCGGCAGAGCTTGTGTACAAACCTGGACGACGCCAGTCGTACGCCGTCACTAAGGTCAAATATGGTGTACCTAAGGTAGGATAGCCACACAAGGTTAACCCTTGCCGCCATGGAGAAAATAAGTAAATGGAAGGGAGAAGAAGACAGCAAAGGTCAAAAAGTGAGAGATAAAGACGAATATTTGAGGAGAGAGAGGCAGGAAAAGGAAAAGGCGACTACCGATTTCCCCCAGGTGGGTCATTCGGGAAGTGCCATCTATGTGAAGCAGAGGCCATTAGGGTGTGTTGCCTCCGCCGGGGGGCCTTAAAGGTCCAAACACCCAGCATCGGCTCAACTCCAGGATCCCGTTTTCCCCAGACACGACTAAGCCGCGCACAGCTACATGCGGGAGGGGCCAACCTTCGTTGGCCCCTCCCGCATGTAGCTGTGCGCGGCTTAGTCGTGTCTGGGGAAAAGGGGATCCTGGAGTTCGTTGGCCCCTCGCGCATGTGGTGTCGCAACACACCAAACGCCTGCTGACGCAGACACCCCTGCGGGTAGCAGCAAGTTGCTTTATGTTTAAGAAACACGGCACATTTATTTACGGTACACCTTCTGGCGTGAGTTACTAGAAGTACAATATCATAAGCGATAAAGTTATACTACCTCAACAGTTGGCATGATTCTTGCACTAAGTTACAGCTTGAAACAGCAAATATGAAATAAAATGAAACTAATATAAGTGAAACAGCTTTGCGCGCTCATCGTCATAACATACAAACAACGGCACAAGCACCTGCATGAAATCACTCGGTTTAAGCAAAGGTATGGGTCACAAAAAATACAAGAAACGAAACTGAAATTAGACCTCCGAGATTCGGCGGCGTGCGCGATATTCTTGGAGGCTGGTGCGTTTCGCCGATTCCGCTAGGTGCGCTGAGAGCCAAAGTCGGCCGCAGGCGCCTATGGGAGTGTCCACTGTTTACGTTTACTATGTTACTCTATGGCTCGGCGGCGAAACGGCTGGAGTGTCCACTCTTGTCGTTTACTATGATATTGTATGCGCGTACAAGATAGCGACCCTGCTTTCTTCAGTTACTTTGTTGAAGTGGAGGTTAAGTTTCAGCAAGTTTGCATTGCTGCAAAGCGTCTAGCCTGACCAGAATTCCCTAACATTTAGGCCCTTCATGTGGTAAAGTAAGTAAACGAACGCGTGCCTCCGCCATAAACAGCTTCTGTAGACAGCGACATTGCCTAAATTCTCTGCCTTTCAAGTTGTGCCAGCTTTTGTCAAATGAAAGGCCTGATACCTGATGAAATATCAGCGTTATTAGGTAATGTGAAGCTTTCCTTCCATCAATTCAATTGAATTTCGTGTATCCTGCGGTCTGAACTTTGTGGGCAGGTGCGGTCGTGGTACGATCTGCTGAATAGGTAGCGCTCTGTGCTTTCAGCCTCCACCTTCACTTTTGCGCTACTCTCTATCATATATCTGTTTTCATGCACCTGTATCTCTTTCCTGAAAGTGTTCGCTGTAGACAGCATAATTTTCCTTTTCCCTTCCGGCATAGTGCTCTTTGCCACGTTGACCAAAATGCAACGTTCGATTATTGCTTTCTCTGTGCCCATTGTCAGCGCGTGATATATATATATATATATATATATATATATATATATATATATATATACATTCATTTCTTCCACCAAACTCAAAAGTCATAATCATGAGATCTGTGTAATGCTTTCATATACCCCTCCATTCACTGTTGGTAAATAACACCGGTTTCACAGACGATGTACCTTGTATCCCGGTTCATTTTCAGATTGAAACTATCGGCGCTTTCTTTGTATTATTGGAGCAATCTCTTAATGCGGCTGTTGATGCTTTTGGAACTATCTTACGTCACAACTGCTGGTGCTGGCGTAATCACCTTGTCTGACCTTTAAGCACCAGCTTCAACCATCTAAGACATTCTTAGGCTGTATTTCGCCCGTCGCTCACCACAATGACACTGATCTACCAGAACCTTTGCTTCAGCATCCTGAGTCCCACATCATCTCAAACAACTGGATGACATGCTTCAAGGCAGCATTTTGAAGCGGGCATGGTTGTTACCTGGCCGATGATGCTTTTGGTCAACACTGCCGGCATCCTACTTCGCCTCCGATTCTTTGCAATTACGACTTAAGCTCCTGCATTGAAATCAAAAGGACGTAGTAGTGCCGACATTGACGCTTCCACGTACACACAGATTCGTTAGTACACTGCTGTTCCCTCCAGTCATGCTGTCATCAATACGGAACCGTGGTATTCAGTTGCCGAAAATAGCAATGTCGTGTGATGATGTCGTGGGTCCATAAGCCTAACGATATTGATGACATGTGAATGTATCACGCTTACTTTTGAGGGCAACAGTTCGCTAGAGTTACAGAAAGTTATTCTTGCTGTCGGCTGCTACGATTTATCCGGCCAAACAGCCTGTCGGGCATTTTCGCTACAGTAATATAACATACATGCCATTTACTTTGTTTGGCACAAATTATTCTAATTTAGACGCCCCCTTTCGCTCACTTCTGCAATATGACTCTTCATCTGTTCATGTGTTAATTATCCTCTGTCAGGCACATGTTTTTGAGTAGCGGAAAATTGTCTCTTGGTTGCTTCTCTAATTTCTGTGAAAGTTCGCCGCACCTTTTCTCTCGAAGAATGCGCCAACGAGCCCAAATCATTGTTCTTCGCGATGGCTTTGTACGTCGTCACAACATGCAAAAAGAGGCAATGACACCATGTCGTTTCACACCGTCTGTGCACAGAAATACGTCTGTCCTTCTCCACGAAACGCACACACCGGAGTGCCGCATAATTAGAAGCACCTCCGCCACAGCGAGTACTGGCTTGGAATGTACGTCTTCGTTCGCCGCTAGTGCACTTATGCCTTCCCATTGGCAGAAGGAACGTCAGCGCCATCGCCACGCTTGAAATTAGCTGTTTGCCTGTCCGCGTATCTATTACACATCGTTATATGCGCCCAGCATCCATCCAGCTGGTAACCACTAAAGAATAGTTTTTACCGATCGCGTCCGCGCACTAAGGAGAATTCCCAGTTTTTGACGCCCCCATCGCTCCACAATATATTACGCAGATTCAGCGCTCTCGTTGAAACATTTCGTGAAATATTTGGAATATTTTCTTTTATGTTCAAGTACCCGCGACCCTCGCTCTTCCACTAAAAAAATATTGTGTCACTGCAATATGTGGTACCGTTTACTAATTTATATGCCGCGTTTCGCAGCATCGCAATTATGGGCATGCCCAGCAAAACGACAAGTGGCGGCGACCCCCATCCCGATGCCGGCTTGCCCCAAGCAATTGCGAAATACACTGCCTCAAGAATCTGAGCACATTTAATTATACAAGCTATGGGATTGGCCCACTTTGCTGTTGCCTTGTCTTCGGAACTGGTCAATTTTACTAAGCGAGAAAGCGACCGAGTCGACACGCCAGAGCCAAACTAGGAACGCAAAAAATTATTTTCTTTATTAAACAAAATAATGATGTTTTTTTCTTGTTGCGTAATTTAGTAGATAACTGAGCAGGTCACCAGCACAATAGCAGGATTAATAAACGTGACTAATGTCAGTTAATTCATTATATGAGTCTGCCACTGCGTGAGAGCTCCTTGAGCAGAAAGCAGAAGCAGCAAGTGCCTCTGACAGCAATGTCTGGGAGGGTTACTAAAGAGAGCTTCCCTGTAAATGTTGTTTGAGAAGGCGCAACCGTAAGCTCCCAAGTCAACAAGGATGTGTATTACTCTTGGACATTGCTACAGCTGCCATAAAATGTTTTTTTATCTCACAAAAAAAATTTATTTCCTGCTTTTTCTTTTTCTGTTCTCCGATGTAGACTACATCCACAAAGGTATGGACTAGAACTGCTAACTCAGATAAAAATCAAGAAATATATGCTGTGCTGATACAACGTGTTTAAAACGCTTTCGAAAAGCTGCGCCGCTTCCTGGCGGAGGTAGCCTAGACGATCATGCCTTATTTCATTAGAAAAATTGCAGGTTGTGCACAACGTATTGCAAACCACTGAAGCACGCTTCAGTAGGCCTCCTGAGTTAGCTGAAGTCGTCGCACTCCACGCATACATCATGTCACCAAATGCGGGAGGCGCCACGTTGTCATTTACTGTTATTACGCTTGACTGTATATGCCATTACTTTCAGGATTCGTGACGTGGGTGTATGAAGCTCGGTGATAAAAGCTGGCACAGCGCCAAGAATGGGGTAAGCAGTGCAGCTGTCATGGCGGCTGATGAATTACCCATAGAGTAACCTAGTAAACGACAAGAGCGGACACTCGAGCCGCTTCGCGGCCGAGCTATGGAGCTTCGCCGATTCCGCTTGGTGGCAAAGCACATCAAGAAAGATGCGGCTGTGGCTGCGGCTGCGGCTAGCAGCTGGACAGGCCGCACGACCGCTGGGCACGACGCAACATACGCGAAGCCTAGTCAGACCGCGTCGCCGGGCTCTTTCTGTAAAATGCACCTGAGCATCGTTGTTGGGTTGTTCTGCCAGCGTCTGCTTCGTCGCCGTTTCATGGTAAGGCAACAGCAACTTCTTTTGCGCGTTGTTAACGACTTATTTTCTTCGCATTTTCTGTATGTCACTGTTAGCCGCATGAACGAGTGACGGCGGCCTTGCAGCCATGAACAGCTACTGCCCATTTGCTACGGTGACTTTAATTTCCTGTTCTTCTTTTTTTATGCGCAGCCATGAGCGGTGATGCTAGCGATAACAGCGATGTGGCATCGTCCGAGCTGCGAGGCACGTTCAATACAATGACAAAGTTAGAAAATAAAATGGTTCGTTAAGAAATGCGGCCTATGAACACATGCCGTTCCGTGAAGAGAACTCTATGATACGCACGGCTACTGCTGAAGAAGTATGGTGCTCTACTTTTGCAGAAGAAATGTAGCTATTTCTAAAGCGGTAAACGTGCAATATTTGCAGTATGGCAATAATGCGCTCTCGAGCGTATAGCTGTTCTGCATCGGACTAAGGATACGTGTTTTCATGTTTTACTTGTGTATGGAGTGGTTACCGCAGAAAGTTCTTTGTTTCTTCGTATTTGTAACAGTGCTTCCTTACCAAAAAGAAATACGCATTACATGAAGGAACGCAGCATCTCCTTCATAAAGCTTTCCAGGCTCCAGTATTGCTTATACGAAGGAATGTAGCGTCTGCATTCAATAGCTTTGAAGCCTCCAGTATTGCTTACCTTCTGTCTGTCATTGTATCTGTCATTCTGTCTGGCGCTTGGAAAGAACAGTCGGTGCATTATTGCTGTGAACTAGTATGGATGGAGCGGGTTGTTTTCATGATCTTACATCTGAACTGCGAAGTAGAAGGACCGAGATGCAATGGAAGAGCCATATAGAACAATGTGAATCTACTGATCTCGAAGTGGTTAAACACCAATCTCGGGCCGAGCTTGCTCAGCAATACAATCAGGACCGACGTGCCCAGGAAACACCTGAAGCGCATGCAGCTCGACTAGGGGCAACGCGAGATTCCCGTCCTGCCCAGCGCCGTGCCAAGTCAATGCGGAGTCGGTCGACGGAGCAACGAGAACAGCGTTTGAAGGTGGTCCGAATTTCAAACCGAGAAAATTGTGAACGTCAACATTACCAGAATACCCAAAAACACAAATCTGCGCCAAATATATTCACTCGAGAATTTACTGACAAGCCGTTTGGCAACGTTTGCTCTATCTGTGCCCTCTTGTGGCATAAGCGGCACATGTGCTTAATTTCCGAAGACGTCGTCCTAGTGCTGGAACGGGGATTCCCGACTTCGACATGAGTACCTTCATGGTTTGCAACACGTGCAAGTGCTCTCTCGTAAACAAGAAGGTTCCTCCCTTCTCTATGCCTACGGCTACGTTTACCCGCCCAAGGCTAGCCATTTTTTCCCGTTGAATACGGTTGCCGAGCGTTAAATTTCCCCGCTGATCCCCTTCATGCAGATACGCAGTTTGATATACAGCCGAGGACAGCACGGAATAAGGAGACCGGTAGTGAACGTTTCAGTCGAGACGGACAATATGCTTACAGCTGCCCCCCCCCCCCGCCCCTACATCGAAGAAGACAAGGCGATCCAAGTGGATTTGAAGCGTAGGATGACCCATAAATACGTGTACCTCCCAGTCCTGGTTTCCATGAGCAACTGATTACGTGTTTGTAATATCTCGAACACGCTCTCCTGTACCGTTGCTAGAACATAGGATCGGAAGAAGAGACAGAAGAAGAATACGACCTGGAAGAGGTACGAAGGTCGGAAAACGAAGAAGAAACAACGGCAACGAATCCTAGTGAATCAAAGGTGTTATAACATAGCGATTTAATAATGTACCTAATTGAGCTGTCTTTAACGGGGCTAAAAGGTAAGGTAAGTAATTAGACAAACAATAATAAACATTCAGATAAAAAATTAGTGCATAGTTAGATAAATATTGGCGGTACAAATTCAAGAAAGTACGCCCACACGAAATACGGGCTTATTGTTGGAACGAAGTTCGTTTTTCATTTATCACTGCAGTTTTCATCATTCGATACGGGTTCTCCGCTGTGGCGTTCCACGGTAATTTCCACGTATTTAGGACCTTCGCAAAACACCAAACCCACTTTTCTTGGCTGTGATGCAAGCCGAATTTCATCACAGATGCCAGTGCGATCGAGCATGCGAAAGCGTCGAGGCAGCATTCTAGTTTATTTTTTTTTCTGGGTGTCTTGAGGGCAATTGACAACATTCCTACATTTATCGCGCAAGCATCATCGATGCGATCGGTGACGCATTCATGTTGGTGTGATTTGGCAGTTTGTCACCACTTTTATGTCAAACTGCAGAATGTGAGTGCGTGTCGGCGACACCTTTCGCAGTCCGCGCTCCGTCGAGAACGAGGTGCCACGAGGCGGGATGGATGCAGTGATGGACGCCAACCCCGAGCGCATTCCTCGCCGCATGTACAGCTTGATATAGGCGTACTGCATTCTCCATGGTGGCTGCGGCCCACAGGAGAGGCTGATTTATTTCGGGAGTACCTGCGGACGGCTCGCGACGCTCTCGACGAGCGGCTTCGTGTGCTCAGAATCAGCGAACGCGCGGACAAGCCTGCTGCTATGACATGCGACGCTCCCAAAACCATGAAATCAGCCACCTTAATTATGCCAGCTTGAGCCTGACATTGAAACGCTCTGTCAAGTATCTGAGTCTAGACATTAATAGTGGTAGCACATTTTGTCTTCGCCCGAGAAGATGCGGGAAACTCCTGGCGCCCCACGGAAACGTGGCACCAAGCTCACCGCGCGCGGGCAAGCCTACTCGGCAAATATGACACTGCGTTTGCATGTTACTATGGTGGCAGCAGCATATCCCAAAACGCCGAATATAAAAATGGCTCAAAGAGCACCACAAAGGGCACCACCCGGCCCTCACAGCCGGCCCGGGACTTCCGCGCACGCTTCTCAGTGAGCCAGCACTGTGGTAGAGTCGGGGTCTTCGCATCTGGAGCTCCGACCATTCAGCGTACAATGTCGCATATTCAGCATCACCATCAGCCTGGCTACGCCCACTGCAGGGAAAAGGCCTCTCCCATACTTCTCCAACTACCCCGATCATGTGCTAATTGTCGCCATGTTGTCCCTGGAAACTTAATCTCATCCGCCCATCTAACTTTCTGCCGCCCACTGCTACGCTTCCCTTCTCACGGAATCCAGTCCGTAACCCTTAATGATCATCGGTTATCTTCCCTCCTCATTACATGACCTGCCCATGCCCATTTCTTTTTCTTGACTTCAACGAAGATGTCATGGACTCGCGTTTTTTCGCTCACTCAATCTGCTCTTTTCTTATCCCTTAACGTTACACCCATCATTCTTCTTTCCATAACTCATTGCGTCCTCCTCAGTTTTAGTAGAATCCTTTTCGTAAGCCTCCAGGTTTCTTCCCCGTAGGTGACTACCGGTAAGATACAGCTGTTGTACACTTTTCTTTTGAGGAATAATGGCAACCGGCTGTTCATGATCTGAGAATGCCTGCCAAACACACTCCTGATTATTCTGATTATTTCGGTCTCATGATCCGCATCCACGGTCCCTACCTGTCCTAAGCAGATGTATTCCCTTACCACTTCCAATGCCTTGCTACCCCTCGTAAACTGCTGTTCTTTTCCGAGACTGTTAAACAATACCATAGTTTTCTGCAGATTAATTTTTAGACCCACCGTTCTGCTTTGCCTCTTCAGGTCAGTGAGCATGCATTGCAATTGGTCCACTTAGTTATTAAAGCAAGCAACCATAAGTGAGTCGCAAGTTACCAAGGTATTCTCAGATAACTCTTATCCCCTACTCTTCCCATTCCAGGTCTCTGAATACCTCCTGTAAACACGCTATGAATACCATCACAGAGATCGTATCTCCTTGCCTGTCGCCCTTCTGCATCGGGATTTTGTTGCTTTCTTTATGAAGAACTACGGTCACTGTTGAGCTGCTATAGATATCTTTCAGTATTTTTACATACGCCTCGTCTATACACCGATTCCGTAATGCCTGCATGACTGCTGAGGCTTCGACTGAATCACACGCTTTCTTGTAATCAATGAAAGCTACATATAGGGGTTAGTTATATTGCACACATTTCTCTATCACCTGATTGATAGTGTGGATATGGTCTATTGTTGAGTAGCCTTTACGAAATCATGCCTGGTCCTTTGGTTGACAGAAGTCTAAGGTGGTCTTGATTTTATTTGCGATTAACTTATTAAATACTTTGTATGCAACAGACAGTCAGCTGATCGGTCTATAATTTTTCAACTCTTTGGCGTCTCCTTTCTTGTGGATTAAGATTATGTTGGTGTTCTTCCAAGATTCCGGTACGCTCGAGGTCTTGAGGCATTGCGTACACAGGGTAGCCTGTTTTTCTAGAACAATCTGCGCACCATCCTTCAACAAATCTGCTGTTACCTGATCCTCCCCAGCAGCCTTCCCCCTTTGCACAGCTCCCAAGGCTTCCTTTACTTATTCCGGCGTTACTTGTGGGATGTCAAATTCCTCTATACTATTTTCTCTTCCATTAGCGTCATGACTGCCACTGGTACTGTATAAATATCTGCAGAACTCCTAAGCCACTTGAACTATCTCATCCATATTAGTAATGATGTTGCCGGCTTAGTCTCTGAAGGCATACATGTGATTCTTGCCTATTCCTAGTTTCATCTTGACTGCTTTTAGGCGTCCTCCGTTCCTGAGAGCTTCTTCAATTCTATTCATAATATACTTCCTTATGTCAGCTGTCTTACGCTTGTTGATCATCTTGAAAAGTTCTGAAAGGTCTATTCTAGCTGTAGGGTTAGAGGCTTTCATACATTGGCATTTCTTATTCAGATCTTTCGTCTCCTGCGATAGCTTACTGGTATCCTGTCTAACGAAGTTACCATCGACTTCTATTGCACACTCCTTAATAATGCCATAAGATTGTCATTCATTGCTTCAACCCTAAGGTCCTCTTCCTGAGCTAAAGCCGAATACCTGTCCTATAGCTTGATCCGGAATTCCTTTATTTTTCCCTCTTACCGCTCACTCATTGATCGGCCTCGCATGTACCGGTTTCTTACGTTCCCCCCTCAAGTCTAGGGTAATTCAAGTTCTTACCATCCTATGGTCACTGCAGCGCAACTTGCCGAGCACGTCCACATATTGTATGATGCAAAGGTTAGCGCAGAGTATAAAGTCTCTTTCATTTCTAGTCTCGCCATTCGGGCACCTCCACGTCCACTTTCGGCCATCCCGCTTGCGGAAGAACGTATTCATTATACGCATAATTTTCCGTTCTGCAAACTGTACTAATAACTCTCCCCTGCTTTCCTAGAAAGTGTGCCATATTCCCCCACTGACTTGTCTCCAGCCTGTTTCTTGCCTACGGCATTGAAGTCGCCCATCAGTATAGTGTATTTTGTTTTGACTTTACCCATCGCCGATTCCACGTCTTCATAGACGATTTCCGCGTCCTGGTCATCATGACTGGATGTAGGGGCGTAGACCTGTACGGCCTTCAATATGTACCTCTTTTAAGTTTCACAACAAGACCTTCCACCCTCTCGTTAATGCTACAGAATTCCTGTATGTTACCAGCTATACCCTTATTAGTCAGGAATTCGACTCCTAGTTCTCATCTCTCCGCTAAGCCCCGGTAGCACAGGTAGTGCCCGCTTTTCAGCGCTGTATGTGCTTCTTCCGTCCTCCTAACATCACTGAGCCATATTATATCCCATTTAGTGCCCGCTAATTCCTCCAATAGCACTGCCAGACTCGCCTCACTAGATACCGTTCTAGCGTTAAACGTTGCCAGGTTCAGATTCCAATGACGGCCTGTCCGGCCCAGAGATTCTTAGTACCCTCTGCTGCGTCACAGGTGTGACCGCCGCCTTGGTTTGTTGCTTCGCAGCCGGTGGGGATTGAGTGCCAGGGTTTGATTGTTTTATTCATATAGCAGGTTGTGGCCAAGTACTGCGCCAGGGTGCCAATACTGCTCTCGTGAGGAAGTGCCATACCGTTTCTGGTCACCGGTATCAGGCCGCACTCCAGGCCTGTTTAAGTGTGCCATATTGAGAGATGGTAAACTGCGCTCGGCGCCTTCCTCAAGCCCCATTGCCGACACCACCATTCGCAGATGGTTTGCGCGCTTCGATTTTACAAAGAATATGTGGAATTCACCCACATACGGTGTCTGCGAGCCCTCGTCTAGTCTGCGGCATGTCGAAATACACTAAAATATCCCAGGCATCGCCGGAAAACAAAGAATTACACAATGCGTGCAGGAGTCACTCGCTCGAGGCGCCATACAGGAAGAACTTCAGGACTATCTAAAGGTCTGAAGCGAAACGTCGGTGATGAAAGACTGTAGCTTTCTTAGTGCGGTCGCCAGCATTACTACGTCTCAGTGCTGCAGCTAACAACGAACGACGCGCCATCGGTAGTCGAGGACCGCCGAATTTTGGGGCCTGAGTATGGGACTGGGCCTTCTCCTGTAGGGGATGCCACCACTACTGCAATGCACAATGCTTTGTGACTCGCTCATGGCGCTCCGCCTCATCCAGGGGAGATGCCGCGGCTCCCCTCTAGCTGGTGTTATCCGTAGCAAACACTACGGGGGGTCGGAGTCAGCTTGCAATGTATCTATGCATGACTGACAACAAGCGCGCCGACGACCTTGCGGCAAGTGCGCACCATGAGATGCAGAGAGGCGCTTCCCTGAGGATTATAACACCACCCCGATCGGCGTATAACGCTGGCGATAATCTTCCCGCTATCTCCACGCGTAACGTTTCCAGGCAGCACCAAGCGCAGTTGTATGTCGAGTACCTTTGGACGCAAGCGCACATACAACGCCTCGGTCTCGCTTCTACAAACATTTGCACCTGGTCACACTGCGTTTGAGGCCCGCCGGGAAGGACCCTTGAGCAACTACCGTGAGCGATGGCCACATGACCCCCTCCCTTGAGGGGGGTAGCTCATAAGAAAGTGTGTGACTTTTTTGAAAATTGGCGCGTATCCTTGCGGGTCTACCTGAACTAAAGAGCGCCTAAGTGCGGTGCCTGACTAAAAAACACTTGGCAAGCAGTAGCACAAGCGAACTCATGTGTTCTTTCTTTCCTCTTCCATCTGTTTACCTTTATTTGCTTATTTCTTTATCTATTTCCACATTGCACATAATATAAACAGTTTTCTTAGAGTCTACCCTTATTTCTATCATCTCCTTGTCCCTTTGCCCCCGATGCAGCCACCGTCGTTCAGGTGGCAGCAGATGTAGCTAGAAAGTTACGATGAGGTCAGCAGCAATTCTTTCTAGCTGTCTTTTCCATGTTTTGTCAATATGAACACAAATTCTCACTCTCACGAGAAGCAATGTGCATGTGATATGATGCTAGACATCAGCCCCAGAGAGCCACCCCAACGACGTGTTTGAAAGATGCCGAATGGTACTGTTACGAAATTGGTGCCTGCGCAAGTAGGAAAGAATACGAAACGAAACTTTTCTATCAATATTTCTTTAAAGGTTTGAGAGTCTTTCATTGGACCAGCACTGCCTGCCACCCTGAAACAAATTCTGAGAGTGATTTATTCACAAATTTGGGTTACATAATATCTCCGTGCGTCACATCTAGCCTTTGTAAAGGACATTCATAATAGCGCCACGCAGATCTGGTCACCGCATTCCCAGCTTTACTGTCGGAAATTCCGTTATACGCCAGACGTCCTAATTCTGGAGCACCCGGTTTAGCACGCTCTGCGATATTATCCAAAGTATACGCGCCGAACAGAGTCGCCAGATTGCCCGCTCACTTTTCTCGACAGATCCGACCGGCGAAAAGCATTACATTTTTGGTACCTTTCATTGTGCTATCCTCAGAATTCATTCGCATGGTTATGAGTCCCATGGAGCACCTCTCCTTTGCCAACAAAATTTTCATGTGCCAGGGCCTGTTCTCACGGTTCAAGCAAACTGCGCCCAATAATTACGTTACACAGCCACTTGCACTACCACCGACGTCGTAAATCCGACTGCTGTTTACTGCAGAACCTTGCCGTCCAGTGTGGCTGCTGAGATGATATAGCCAGCGCCATCATCCAGCAGGCTGCACTGATAGCTCTTTTCGTGCTCACTTTTCTTTCTAGCACCGTTTTATTTTGAGCGTTGCGTAAAAGAGCAAATGCCCGGACTATTGTCGCGCGTGGCATAATTGACTCACTTTACACGTTGGCGCAGTTACTTTGGGCATACGTGACCGCCATGGTTGCATAGCGGCTATTGTGTTGGGTTGCTAAGCACAAGTTCGCGGGATCAAATCCCGGCCACGGCGTTTTCGCACTTTTCCCATTTCAATGGGGGAACACCCGTGTACTTCGATTTCATTGCACGTTAAAGAACCACAGGCGGTCCAAATTTCCGGACTCGTCCATTACGGCCACTTTTCGTTGAGCTTGCGCAGCCGTGCTCAACACAGTGACAACATGAGTACCTGATGCATTACTGTTTTGTTGCTTTGATGGTGGTGATTCGGCAAGGGCTATTTATCATTTTCAATGATCTTTGCTACAGCTCGCGAAGCAAGTGAACAGAACAGAAGATGGCCTTGGACCGCATGGCTAAAAAACATGTGCTGCTATCACTGCAGCAGCCTCCAGTGGCTAGTTGCGCATCGAACGTCTCGGCCCGATGACGTGAAATACCAAATCTTTTGGGAAACCTAAAGCTAATTTCATGTAAAAAACGCGCTTCTGGGCCAAGAAACGGTGCCGGATGCAGGGAAATGTGCTCTAGGTACGCTACACTCTTAGAAAAATTTGCACCCTTTGGGGCGTATCTTGTCCCACAACAATAATCGTCATCTGTCTTGCCCGCGTTTCCTTTCTTTAACGCTGCGAACCCTGTACTTCCCAGTCACCAACGGCATGCGCGTTATCAGTGTGACGCAGCATTCTCGACAGGAAAGTAGCCAAAGCCGAGTTTTCAAGAAAGGAAACGCCAGCAAGGCAGATGACGATTATTTTTGTGGGACAAATACACACCCCGAAGGGTGCAACCGTTTTAAGAGTGTAAAGGAATGTGATATTTTGTCTTTCTTGTGAAGCTTCCTGGCATTATGGGAAACCGGAAATGGCCGTAAGCCTCTCGGCACATCTACCCTAAATATGTGCTTCAGCACCAGTTATAAGAACTTGCGTGTGGTATACTTTGCCGTATTTCTATTAGGCAAATTTCTATTAGACAAAGTATAAGCCATCGCTGATAATGAAAGTTTTCGCTCGCACTTTTCTGTCCGCGGACACGATTGTGCCGTTGCGATATAGCGGTAAACAGTTTCGCTGTAAAATCAGATCTCCGGCGATATGCCGTCCGGCACTATGGCACCAAAATTCTTAGGGAGTCGAACCCTTTACCTTTGGAGGTAGTCGACACATTACCTGTGGTGCTAATTAAGGTGAATTTAATTAGGACCCCGATTTTGGTGCTATTCAGGGCGAACTGGGCTATCAATTTCTTTATAAGAAAGCGTGAAGCTGGGACGAAGAAGCGTTAGTACGCCCTGTGGTGCTAAGGTAAATTAAGGCACATTTATTTAATATATATCCAATTAGGGCAGTCGAACTAACGACCTTTAGTGGGAGTCGATCCCGCTTGGAGATGTGGGCAAGCCGACCATATCACCAAGTTGGATTCCAATTGACATTTTGACGGTCTTGTGAGTCGAACCCAAGACCTTTGGTGGGAGTCAAGCCCAACTGTAGATGGGAGATACGATCTCTACAATGCTATTCACAGCGTGTTTACAGGAGGTATTCAGAGACCTGGATTTGGGTAAATTGGGGATAAGCGTTAATGGAAAGTACCTTAGTAACTTGCGATTCACTGACGATATTGCCTTGCTTAGTAACTCAGGGGACCAATTGCAATGCATGCTCACTGACTTGGAGAGGCAAAGCAGAAGGGTGGGTCTAAAAATTAATCTGCAGAAAACTGAGGTAATGTTTAACAATCTCGGAAGAGAACAGCAGCTTACGATAGGTAGTGAGGCACTAGAAGTGGTAAGGGAATGCATCCGCTTAGGGCAGATAGTGACCGCGGATCCGGATTATGAGACTGAAATTATAAGAATAATCAGAAGTGCGTTTGGCAGGCCTTCTCAGATCATGAACAGCAGGTTGCCATTTTCCCTCAAGAGAAAAGTGTATAACAGCTGTGTCTTACCAGTACTCACGTACGGGGCTGAAACCTGGAGGCGTACGAAAACGGTTCTACTTAAATTGATGAGGGCGCAACGAGCTATGGAATGAAACATGATGGGTGTAAGCAGATTGGTTGAGGGAACAAACGCGAGTTAATGACATCTTAGTTGAAATTAAGAAACATAAATGGGCATGGGAGGACATGCAATGATGAGGGAAGATAACTGATGTTCATTAAGGGTTACGGACTGGATTACAAGGGAAGGGAAGCGTAGCAGGGGGTGGCAGAAAGTTAGGTAGGCGGATGAGATTAAGAAGTTTGCAGGGACAACATGGCCACAATTAGTACATAACCGGGGTAGTTGGAGAAGTATGAGAGAGGTCTTTGCCCTGCAATGGACGTAACCAGGCTGATGAGGATGATGACGAAGCCCAATTGGAGATATGGGCAAGCCGGCCATATCACCAAGTTGGATTCCAATTGGCATTGTGAAGATAGAAAGTCAGAGCCACAACCTCTGGTCGCAGACGAACCTTCGACCTTTGTCGCCTGTCGAACCCACGACCTCTGGCATTATTTAAAGGGAAGTTAATTAAGGCACTCGAACCAGTTTAACCCACGACCTGTGAGGTTAATTAGAGAAAGCTTATTAAGGCCGACAAGGTATGGCCAACAAGATATGGCCGACTCGCCGATATCTCCAAGTTCGATTGTAATTCATATCGTAAAGGTCAAAAGTTGAGCCAACTACCGTTGATGTTAATTAGGGCGAAGTGAATTCAGGCACAGAGGATTAAGACAGAGTTATTTAGTTTTATTACTTTCAATGAGATCCTTATGCTGTAGCTTTTATTTCTGATTTTTTTCTGTTTATGCTGCACGCACGTGCAGTTTTTTTGCGTGTAAGAATTGAAAGTGTAGTGTGTTAAATATGTCACAGGTCCAAGCATGCAGCGTGCATACCATTCTTTAGCATTATTTAAATATTATTTCTGTCTTGTTTGCAGAATGCCTGCCACTGGGAAATACACATTTGAGGAGCTTGAATTTCTTTAAATTAAGTATCTAAACCACTTTAGGGAAAATGAGAGAGCCTCTCCATTCGTAGCAACTGCTGCAAAGGAAACCCACACGGATTCCTCGAAAGACAAGCCTCTCAGCGGAAGAAAAAATCGTCCTGGTCCGGGACTCGAACCCACCGCCTTTCCGGGGCAGCCGCTCTACTATCTGAGCTACCCAGGTGGCTAGCAGATGGCAGGGTGAAGTCGAATTTGTCAACAACTCGAAGCAGAGGCACGATTTTGAAATAATAGCTCTGCTGAACCCCGCAAGGTGGAGAGAAGTAATTAAGGGAGAATGAGACATCCGCCCAATTGTAGCTATTGCTTCAATGCCAGTGTTCACTGTGCTGCTACTTCAGTAACGAGGTGCTTTCTAATAAACTTGAGGTTTTTTCCCTCCCTTTCCTTATACTCTTCGCAAGCTGTCCCCATTCGAGCAGGTAGGCATTGTAGCAGCTGCGAGGCTGCGTCTACTGCTGCAATGTCAAAGCTAGCTTGCACCCACTACAGTATGCGAACAGATACCCATCACAGTATTTGTGCAGTTGTGAGTACCAGCCGTGCCCGCTAGGGGAAATTTGTAGTGTCCTTTTGAGTTTGCCGGTCAGGACAAAATTAACACAGGGGGAAAAGGGACACCACGCAACACGACATAGGCTAACAAGAGATTGTTTATTCTGATGGAAGGATTAAAAGATAGCAGTGGATTGGCGCTTGTATTGTGCAAAATGTTTCAGAGTGAAGTCATAAGTTGTAACACAAAAGCATAAAATTGCAATAGCGGTATTTGCCTAAAAAGTAAATTTGGCGCACTATTTTATATGCCTTGTCATCTAGAAAGGACGACTTTTTCATACATCGATAACGGGGGCTGGCTCACAGGTCTTGTTATTTATGTAGTATGCCTCACTGTTTTCTCTTGTCAATTTTCAACCATGAGTGAAAATAGATAACGACGTTAATCAGGCCTAAAGCCACATCGTGGCATGCCGGCCAAGTCGGACGAGCATACTGGTTTTTCGAGTGAAATATGGTGATCTCAGGCGCATACTTAGGCACCCGCTAGCCTGCCCTATGTATATTTCACCACATGTGAAAGAAATACAGTAAACGTCCTCTGACACACGCTGGACAAATTTGGTGTTACCTTTAACCAAGCAAGCCTCGCTTGCCTCCTTGCCTTTTTACATTCAATTGTAACCTGTCGTGCAAATTCTGCCCACTGCATTTTTTTCATTCAAGTAACTTTATTGGGTACCTTGCGAGTTAGTGGGGTGGGCTTGGACCCCGCCTAGGGTTGTTGGCCCTTGGCTACTTCCTCGGCTCGCTGGAAGACCCACAGTTGGTGCTGCAGGTCTGAGCTTAGCAAAGCAGACTCCCAGCGCGCGCGGAGGCTGTCGCTGTTCGAGGCTGCATCACCGTTATTGTGTATTTTTCCCATAGGATATGCTCCAGGGTGGCTCTAGCGTCGCAATGTCTGCACTTGTGAGTCGTGTATAAATCTGGGTGTATTAGGTTCATGATATCTGGACTCGGATAGGATCTGGTTTGTAGATACCGCCATTCTACAGACTGATTTTTGCTTAACATTGGGTTAGGCGGCAGCAATGTGCGCCTCTGAAATCTACGGTATGCAATTTTTAGTGAAATCTGGTTGTTCAATCTTCCCACTCGCACTCGTCCGTGGTCGGTGAGGCGGGGCTAACCGAGGCTCGGTCCGTAAGCTCTCGAGCCGCGCGGTGCGCTGCCTCATTGCTACAGTCTGGTAGTTTGTGAGCGGGTCTCCAGATGAGATGAACACATTTTTTCGTGGTTATCAGCTAATTTAGGAGTCGTTGTGCCTCTGGAGAGATTCGGCCATTAGCGAAGTTTCGTATCGCCGTCTGGGAATCACTGATGATTATGCCCGCTTGTGCTTGTGCTACGGCACACACGATAGCTGTTTCCTCTGCGGCTTCTACGTGTAGCGTGTTGACTGTAGCGCTCGTCCTGCATTTTCCTTCGTAATTTACCACCACTGCTGTGTAGGCGC
The DNA here is from genome assembly GCF_050947875.1 of Dermacentor variabilis. Classification (NCBI taxonomy): domain Eukaryota; kingdom Metazoa; phylum Arthropoda; class Arachnida; order Ixodida; family Ixodidae; genus Dermacentor; species Dermacentor variabilis. The sequence goes on along the minus strand of NC_134576.1, from coordinate 52,856,972 downwards.
GCTTGTGTCTGTATATAGCTGCGTCTACAAATGTGGTGTTCTTGCCGTTATCGAATTTCTTCTGTATAATACGTGATCTACTTTCTCGTCTAGCCTGATGGTGGGTCGGATGCATGTTCTTGGGTATTGGAAGGATGGTTATCATGTCTATAATGTGTCTGGGCGTATGTATCTGTATCTGTATCCTGTACCCTGTATCTACACTCTAAGAACAGTTTACACCTTTTGGCATGCCCCTTCTGCCACACAACAATAATCGTCATCTGCCTTGATGCGTTTCCTTTCTTTAACGCTGCGAGCCCGGAACTTTGCAGTAACGAACGGCACGTCCGTTATCAGCATAGAACAGTTTACACCCTTTGGAGTGACCCTTCTGATAACGCGCGTGCCGTTCGTTACTGGAAAGTTCCGGGCTCGCAGCGTCAAAGAACAGAAACGTATCAAGGCAGATGACGATTATTGTTGTGTGCCAAAAGGGGCACGCCAAAGGGTGTAAACTGTTCTTAGAGTGTACGCGATCTAATATTCGCCTACCTGTTTTAGTTTTGAACAGGCGTTCATATTGTGCTATGCGTTCTGCCTTGATTAGCTCATCCAGTGTATTGTGGAGACCTAGCTGCAATCGTCTATCGTTTCTGGTGGTGATGGAGAGTCCGATTTGCTTTCTTGTAGATTTTTCTGATTAATCAGTCTAATTGGTATTCTTCTGAATAGTGCCATCGTAAGCACGATGCCACGCATAGTATTCTGCTTATTACGAACGCTTGGGCTAGTCTAAGCACATTGCCTTCTTTCATTCCACTATGTTTGTTGGCTATTCGTTTAAGTAACCGCATGATTTGAGATGTTATATTGTCTAATTTGAGTATGGTCTCTCCATTCTAGCCGTCACTTTCAATGATGAGGCCCTATACTCTGATCTTGTCAACCTGGGATATGGACGTACGATCTGACGCAGTTAGGTGAATTTCTGGATTGTTTCGTTCCTCATAGTTTTCTGGTTTTCGGCCACGTCGCGATCGTACATTAATTAGGAGCTCAGATTTGTCTGCCGAACACGCCAGTCCGGTTTCTGCTAGGTATTGTTCAACTGTTTCTATTGCGGGAAATATATTTGCATACCAGTCCACAAGTGAATTGAGAGAGGCAAACAGGCAGTGGAGGCTTGCATAGTATAAGATACGCCCAAATTTTTCTCTTGCCTGTCAGGGGTAGTGTAGCCTACTCCTTTGATCATGTGTACATTTCGAGAAATGTACACGAGACCGACTAGCCGGTGCCCCAACATGCACCTAGTAGAGCACCATTATTCACTAAAGCGACCAGCGTGTTCTGCCCAGTTTATCATGCATTGGCACAACAACCTGTGCGTCGAGTTTATATTGTTCATCTGTTTTGTTCACCTGCGGCGACCGATCGACCAACAAGATCAGTGAGGAAAACCGCGTTGAAAAATGGGACATCTGAATGGACAGCATGACAAAGTGGAACACTCTTTAATAACGTCGAATAACAATCACCATGTTTACTTATTCCGTTTTTTATGCAAGTACTGTTTATCATGCTTTTATGCATTTGTTGGGCAACTTGTGCCCTCCCTGTGAAAGAAGAGCCCTGATGTAAACGATAAAAAAAACAGACACGGCCTTGTGGCTTTTTTCGATTGGGGTATATGCGACCTTACAGGGGGCCAATATAGGCTTGACATATTAGACCTGAATTGTGCGGGAACTATGCCAGTAGCTGACGCAAATATTCTGTAAGGACTGGCACTTAGATTTCTCGGGGTTTCATTCCGTTGACCATACACGAGCACTTCTATCTTTGTTTCTACGCCAAGTGACCAGAAAGTGAGAAGATTTTGTAATTCACGCTTGCAATCTACAGACTCTGCTGCCCTTTGTGGAGTGGAAACCGATACAACCAAAGTAGTTCATAACGCTCACAACCACCACAGCTGAACCACGTCGCATTCTTGTCAACAACTTTGGCAACAAATTTGTGTCAACCGACATGCCTACTTTTTTGCAGAACTACCTAGAACATCTCCAAATCGTTCCACAGCAAGTGGTAGTGTGTATTGCTTTGGCGGATTGCCAAGTTTGTTAATTGTCGACCCTTTCTACTATGCAGGGTACACGCGCACTCGTTTCACGATAACGACCCTCCACGACAGAAGCAGTCTCTCCTTGTTGTTCCACGTAGGGAACGAGTAGGGAGGTTAAATGAAAGGAAAAGATCACATCCGTAATCAGAGGCATACCATATTTCCTTCTCATTTAACCTCCTTCTGCGTTCACGGACGTGTCAATATGCACAATAAATGTTTTTGTCAACTTTTAGTTAGCAATGTCTAATGTGCAGCGTACGTACGGGCCCACGTACATGTATTAAGCGTCATTGCTGGATATATATATATATATATATATATATATATATATATATATATATATATATATACACGCTGCATATACCAAACAGCGACGATGGTCTCCTCTCGATTCTTGTTCCTGTCTAATCTTGCCAATGGAGCACCTCATTTGTTTTTCTAGGTTGTTTTGAAGCATAGACACCGCCACGGGAGGCATTTACATTGAGCAGCATTGACTTTATTGCTTGAAAGGATTTCACTGTGCAAAGCCTATTTTCTATTGTAACTGGTTTGAACATGTCAAGCCTGTCTTTCTCAATAATAATGACATGACACACCGTGAGATACTAAAATTGAGAGTGTGAGGGTTTTAATATACCTTTTATTGCCCTTTGCCCAATCGTACTTTTGAAGCACTTGTTCAAATGTCTGGGGGCAGATGATTCGCATAATCTAAGGAAGATATAAAAACAGGCTATTTTCATAATTTGTATACTTCAAGTCACCACAAAACAATAAAAATACCAGATTGTTTACTCTTTTCAGCCTATGAAATTTTGAATGCGAAAGAGATTTGGGTTACTGAACAAGTTACTGAACAAGAGTTGGTAGGGCATCATTGTCCTTAAGGCAGGTCAAGCGCACAAAGACACGGCGGTGAAAAGAAGACAAACAAGTCACGTTTCACAAGGTACGACACTGTACAACAATAAAGTATAGAACTAAGGCGCACCAGTAATGCACAAACAGGATACAATACTAAGAGTTGGAGACCACCGAATTCTCTTTGCTCCCCTGCCTATTGTTCTTTCATCATTCTTGACTGACTAACCTCTATTGCTTCGGGTTTACAGCTGTTTCTGTGTCCCATTGTATTTCATTCACACACCCATTATAGCGCTTCTTAGCTTTTTAGACTAGTCATTTTATTATGGTAAACTTTTGGTCAGCAATATCCATTGGTTCATATTTTCACAGTGTAATCCTTGCTTCCTGCAGACATGTCTATAGGTATGAACCTGCGCGGTGGGGCATCGTCTCATGCATTTAGTGGTATAATTTTCAGTGGCTGTGTATGCGTTCTTCAGAACAGAAATCGTGTGGATGTTATTAGCGTTTATCTAAACTTACAGTACCATTTCTTCACTCGTCTTTTATTGAGTAATTAGCCGAGATAAATTCATTAACTTTTTAAATATAGTTTGAAGCGTTCAGGCGTCAATAGGAAAGTTGTGGAGCTCCCCAAATATTGCCCAACCCAGACACTTCCAACGTCATAGACATAGCGTGGCGAAAGCCCGCGAAGCTTAAAAAATACCACGTGACAGCGCACTCTGTGCGCCTGAATGCGCCGTGATTATGGCGCTCTCAACTGTGTTTGTAAAAAACATCGCTCGCTTCGCACCTTTCGTGCTGCCCACGACTAAGCTTCGCGTTATGTTTGGTTCCTAGATAAACGCCAGTGGGTTTGGGTTAGGCGGGCAGCTGAAATACAACGCGGCTCCCGTTCCTGCGGGAGCTCACATGGGGTCCATAATGGGAGGTCCCACAAACCTCAACGAGCTGTCCCACTCCAAGGCTCGAGGTCTCGCTTTCCGCGACCATGGAGAACTCCAACGCCGGCCCGCAGTGGTGGAGAACAGAGATCAACCGACCACATACAATGACATTACGCAGCATTTTTATCTCGGTAGGAGAGACTTTCCCCTTCCACACAACAAGTTGAACAGAGCGCAGGCATTTGCCCTCAGATTATTGCAAACGGTCTCGTATAACAGCCCGGCTTTATTCCACAAGCTTTATACTGACACCTATGCCACTAGTTCTTGCAGGCACTGCAAATGACTTCGCTAGCCTACACCATATCATATGCTCTGGCGATGCCCCTCGTTACGAGGTACATAACAAATCAATGAGGACAAGTGGCTCTCCGCTATCAAGAGCCCCGATGCCGGGGCGCAACTATAGGCTGTCCTGAGGGCCCACGATGCGGCGGTCGGGCATGGCCTGACTGCTGCAGCGTGGGAGCGGCCCGCAGCGCTGAGTCGCGTACTTCAGGACCTTCATTAAAGCTTTGCATCTATCCATCCATCCCGTTTCTGTGGCGATAATTGCACTCTCACTCTAGCAGAATGCATGCGGAGGAAAAATGACAAGCTAAAGAGTTCGAATTTGGGAGCAAGACCCCAAGAGCAAACACGCATTATAACAAGCTTCATAACTTTGTGTGAATTGCACTGGCTGTCACAAAAGGAAGAATTGTAAACTGACAAGGAAGGTTGCTTTTTAGCTTCCCGTCCATTTCTTTTCGGCAGAGAATGTGTAATTTTAATACTACTTATGTGCTTTTCCACGTCGTACAAAGGTTTCACACAGGTGGCTCTTTTCATGGATAACGGTTGCAGAGATTTATTCGCTGTGATGACTGTCTAAAGAATGTCTTCAAACAAGTCTCTCTCTGCCATAATGCAGTATTGGCACCTTTTCAGCACGTCCGATGTAGCTTTTTTTGATGATGCAACATGGTATCTCCCGTGCAGGCCTCAGCAATCTCTACCTTTAGCGCTTCTGGTTTAGTAGGTTTGCGGTACACTCGGTCTTTCATATGTCCCCACATAAAGAAGTCAAGAGGTGTCAAGTCCGGTGACCTTGCAGGCCATGCCACTGCTCCAAGCCGCCCGACTCTCTGGCATTTGAAGGTTTCGTCAAGCCAGGCTCGGGCAAGGCTGCTCTTGTGAGTGAGTGGAGAAACATTATTGCGGGCTGCTCCTGGTAAGCTGGTGCACCGTCGTGCTGATACCAAGTTCGCTTTAAAAGCGCAAAAGGAAGATCACAGCGAAAATCTTCGACTGGGCCTTCCAAGATGTTCATGTACCGCTGAACAGTGACCATTTGGTCAAAAAATATGGGGCCTATTATTCTTCCGACAAAGATACCGCACCACACACTGAATGGCCATTGGTACTGGTGTCTGGTCTGCGCCACCCAATGCGGGTTCGTATCGCTCCGGTAATGCCCATTATGGATGTTGACTTGATGATTTCTGGAGAAGGTTACCTCATCTGTCCGGAGCACTCTGTCAACAAAATCCGTTATTTCGTCACTGTGCACAAGGATCCAACGTGAGAAATCAAGCCGCCATTGAAAGTCTCTTTATTGCAGGTTCCGATGCAGTTGGAGGTGATACGGGTGCATTTCAGCCTTCCGAAGAGATTTTGACTCTAAGGACTTTGAAATACTGACCTCACCGCTCACATCACGCACGCTGTAATGAGGGTTTGCAGTCATGAAAGCCAAAATGTCTCCTTCAGCCTTTTCACTGATGGTCCCCTTTCTGTGCCGCCTTTTCTTGAAGCTACCTGTGTCGTTCAGCGTCAAGTAACTCCACATAATTGTGTTTGCGCTAGGTCTTCCCGCACATTGCCAATTTCGGTATACCTTGGCAGCTTTCCTCTTGTGGCGCCGTGCCACTCCCAAGGCTAAGACCGTGTTCGCCTTCTGCTCGCTTGAGCACGGCATCTTTTAGGTACTGCTCACAAATTTTTCTAAACAGTTGCGCGGCACGACATTAATAGACAGTCGAGCTCACACGCATCTAGCCGCTGGCACAGCTTGGAAGAAAAGCGGCGTTGTAACAAATGATGCTCTCTCTCGCACAGATTCCAGATGTATGATACATGTATTGTGTGTATTTTTCCTATTCCAGATCGACTTGAACGCTGGAAAAAAACTGATCTTCTCGTCATATCGGAATAAACGGCTGATGATGACGAGCTCTTAGGCGACCGACGCGAGCGGCTGCTGATGAAGCGCTTTTGCCGAGCGCCGTCGCCAGCCGCTGCCGGTGATGTCACAGGCGAGCAAAGGTTGAAGCCCTTTCTCGTAATTGAAGGGAAGGCGCGGCGCGGCGCTGGCGACGTTTTTACATATCACTCATGGGAGCGCTCTAATCGCGGCGCATTCGGCCGCACAGCCAGTGGTGAGAAGCTCCCCGGCTTCGGTGGTAGAGGTAATTGGCGCCATCTATGTGCAGGGCGAAGCCGAAAATTCGTTTCCCTTGCATGGCCTCGTCGATCGTCGCGTGCACGCGTGCCGATCCAGATGGCCGAGTCCATAGAGTTTCTCACTATAACACCTAGAGGGAAATCTGGCGCCACCGTCTATGGGAGTTTCTTAAGGGGGCACCGTGCCGTCATGGGAATGACGGTATATGTGTCTGCGAGCCTCGTGTTGGCTGGTGTTGTAAGAGGCTTCGTCTGAAACGTGGATATGGCTACGCAAATAACGCGTTCTCAAAGTAAAATCTTCATAAAATGTTTCCATTCACGCATATTACATCTTTACTCACCCACAATGCATCACCAAGTTAAGAAAAGCAAGAACAGACGACCAACTGTTTCAAAGCGAGCGCGAACCTTGTCGTCTGTCCTCCAACTTTAGCGGCCCGCTGATACTTTTTACGTAACATATAATCGTACCCGCTATAACAAGTTCTCATAATTAAACAAAACATGTTTTCGCTTAATAAAAAAGCTAAAACAGCTTTGCACGTGCTGTTCTAGTAGAAAATGAATCATTGTGACAGACGGAACGGTACTTGCCAAGCGCGTCTTCAAGGTGTCCTGTCTCTACGAGCACGATGCCAATCCGAATCCACAATATACCGGCATTCCCACGCATACCACAGCGCAGCAGCGCTAGATTTCCCTCTAGGTAATGTAGTGAGAAACTCTATGGCCGAGTCCTCTCCCCCCCCAACTCCTCTCCCCTCGCCCTTCCGCGTAACTCCCGCGTAACTCCCTCGCAACTCCCTCACCTTCGACTGTCTCCCGCGCGCGCCGTGCGGCCTCGCCGGCCCAGCGCCAGCTTAGCCCGTTGCATGACGTTTCACGTTTCGTTATCTGCTGTTATCGGGAAGCGTGCGCTGCTGTGCGTTGGCCATGCGTTGACCGGCGTGGTTAGTTTCGTGAGTTTCGTGGTCCTCAGTAGCTGTGTGCTTGTGCACCGCGATGTTTCACCCGTTTCACGACTCGTACCACTCGTGCATCCTGCAGTGGTGCACGAATACCTCAAAAACAAGCCCTGCAAAGTTGTCCCGGGTGCATAAAGACAACAGGTGAGCGCGCAGACCCAAGGATATCAGAAGGCGCATGTATACACGAACACTGCCCTGTCCATGCGTGTGCTTCATGAGGCTCCGGACGTCGTTGCGCCTTGATTGTGCCCCACTTCCCTCTTGCCGGTAGAGAAAGCTGACAAATAGATGTTCTTCCTCATTGTCACCTGGTCTATGACTTCTGTTTTTCTGTGCCAAGTCTCTTTCTGAAACTTCAGTAACTTGCCCAGCTTTCCATTTGCCCTCAGTGCTTTTTCTGTGTGTCACGTTCTACAAACGTACTAACAGCTGAAAAATTACTGTTGGTGTTTGTGTATTATCTCAGTAATCGCCGATGGGAAAACCGCGTGAACAACCTTCATGTGTAGGCATGATACGCTTTTTTTTCTTCTGGAAAGCATGAGCATTGCAAGTGTCCTACATGCAGATTTTTGATTTTGTGTTTATTATACAAAGGAGTGCCCAGTAGGTAAGACTTAGTGCCTTAAGTGACATAATTTTACTGATTAGCATTGCATTTGGGGTGAATGAAAAGTCGTATTGTTGGCTTATTTTACCTGGTCTTTGATTGAGGAATAGGCCTTTCTGCGAATGTTTTGTATGTGCTCCTGCAAAAGCCGACTACCTTCTGTTCCCCCTTGCCACCGTTATTCAAGTTGTGGCCAAGTGTAATATAATGTGATAGTGTGTGTTTCAGTCTTTAGTACAATGTTATTTTTGTTTTGCCATGTCTTTTTCATTTTGTTCAGTAGTAATGAACATGTCACGCACTTCGTGTACTTTCGTGTAGGTTTATAAGTAGGCTCTTGTTTTTGGTATGGCAGTCAATCAAACAATGTTAGCATTTTATTCAATGTTTTGGGAATTTTGCGTGTCATTGTTTTTGCCATCACCAGTGTGTTTTCCCTCTCTAGAGTTGTCATGACTATGTCGTACACGTCGTCTAGTTTTGTGGGATATCTTAGTGCATATATCAGAAGCTCGTCTACATTTCGGTCTTGAGAGCATTATATAAAAATCTTGTTTTTTTATATGTGTGTGCACATGAAACGGCCTTCGCGTTTTCTAGCGCTTTTTTTTATTTCACCGTCTGTGAAAATTTGTCTTTTGTACTCTTGTATATGTCATGCACTTTTCACTTTTGCACATCTTTTGAGCGTGCATCACACCACGTTATAAGAAAAATCTTTGTTTTCGGAAACGAAGTCAATAAAGCGAGGCCAGAGATCTGTTGTGTTGGAAGTGGAATTTTTTTTATGTCCGGGCACATGCTGGTATAAGTATGGGCAAGACTGCGTGCGTGCGAACGCATAGCGCACGGCGCACCACGCGCCAGCTCGCAAGCAATGCCAATGTTCGGCGTAGCGCGCGCATTGCTTGCGAGCTGGTGCGCCGTAGCGCGCGATAAAAAAAAAAAAAAAACGCGCCGCGTACAGGTAAAAACAAAAAAAAATTAAGCGGCGCGCACGGCACAGGGGAAAGAGAGCGGCGCGGGTCAACTTAATAAAAACAAAAAAAAAGAAAAGAAAAACGTTTGGGAAAGGAGGCGCCGCACGGCTGCTGTTCCTCTTGCCATGACAACGTAAAAAATCGTGTGCGCTGCCATTCTGCTTCTGCATCGCCCTGCGGTTAGGGCCGTAACTGAAGGGGACCTTGGTGCTAGCGTCGAAGGAGCGTCTGCTCGAAAACGGCCAATGGCAGCCATGCGGAGATTCAGCCCTGTGGCACAGTGCGCACTGTCACGTGGTATTTTTAAACCCCGCGTGTTTTCTTTTTTCCCGAATAAAAACGCTCACGCTAAGCCTATGTTGTTGCAAGTGCCAGGGTTGGGCAATATTCGTTAAGCTCCACAACTTTCCTATTGACGCCTGAACATTTGAAGTTATATGTAAAAAGTGAATTAATTTATCTCGGCTAATTACGCAAACAAAGACGAGCAAATGAATGGTGCTGTAAGCTTAGGTAGACGCTAACAGCGTCCACGCGATTTCTGTTCTGAAGAACGCATAGGTTTTTGTCAAAATGTGGGTTCAAGTTAGCTGGGACACCCTGTATATACGCGCGCACACACACACACACACACACACACACACACACACACACACACAAACACACACACACATATATATATATATATATATATATATATATATATATATGCACTATATATATATATATATATATATATATATATATATATATATATATATATATATATATATATATATATATATATATATATATATATATATATATATATATATATATATTGTCACAGATACGATAGGCACGGACAAGAGAAAAGAAGGAAAGACGAAGAGGACGAAGCGTTGGAGAGGCCGAGCTGCGCTACTATCACGCTACGATCATCATCCATCGCCTGTAAATAAAACCATTTCTTCGCAACTCTTCGTGACAGTTGTGGTGGAAGGTGCGGGGTAATCGACACCCGAAGACGGAGGCTCACCCAGAAATGCTTCGACGGAGCCGTCGCATTGCTGGACTCCCACCGTATCTACCGGAGCTGAATATGTCCCACGACGCAGACGAACAACGGCCCATTCCAACAGCTGCGTCGACAAGTTCCGTTCTGCAACTGAGAGATGCGCGTCCCTTCGCCGGAAGATCGGACGAAGACGTCGAGGAATGGCTCATCCATTATCACCGGGTGAGTGCCGCGAACAAGTGGAACAGCGCTTCTCAGCTTTCGAACGTCGTGTTCTTCCTAACGGATACTGCGTTTCTGTGGTTCGACAATAACGAGGAAACGTTCACAACATGGGGAAGATTTGCTTCCGAAATCAAAGAGAGATTCGGCGACTCCGCGACGAAAAAGAAAAGGGCGGAACAGACGCTACGGCAACGTGCGCAAGTGCCAGGCGAAACCTGCACGACCTATATTGAGGCGGTAATAAAACTGTGTAGGATGGTGGACTCTGGAATGTCTGAGGAAGATAAAGTCGGGCACATCCTGAAAGGAATTGCCGAAGACGTCTATAATTTCCTCATCGCAAAGGACAACCTGGCTTCCGTCACTGACATCATTCGGCATTGTCGTACTTTCGAGCAGCTGAAAACGAGGCGCATCACGCCGAAGTTTGGCAGGCTAGCCAATGTGACAACAGTTGCAAGCGTGGACAGCAACCAGCCCCTCGATCTTGCATCAACGATCAGACAAATAGTTCGGGAAGAGCTCAGCCTGCACGCGCAAGCGACACATTCAGGCACTCACAGCTTCCGCCTACCACCAGATTTCGAGTCAAACGTGGCATCCATCGCCCCGTATCCTGCGGCGAGGGGCACCGAGGATCATGAACTCGCCCCCCGACAGCTGCCACGTCTCTACGACAGAGGCGCTACTTATGACGCTCGGCCACAACGAGAGCAGCCGCGTTTTTACCCCCGAGGTCCAGTGACTTCTGTCAGGCCGCGACAAGAAGGGCACCGACCCTACTACCACGACGTGACTTATGAACGATATGACGGATTTCAGCGAGGCGCAGAGACACGTTATCCACATGACAACGAACTTTCTCGCCGCCCGCAGCAGCCTAGCATCCGTTTCGAGGAAGATGCTGTGCACCGCGACCCTCCCGTGTGCTACAACTTCTGTTCCACAAGCCATATAGCACGGTATTGTCGCCAAGGCCGTCAATCACGAAGGACACCACCAATGTTCTCGCCACCCAGAACCCGTACTTCATATGACTTGCGGACGACCGATTCCCTTCCAATGGACCACTTCCCACACGAGACCAGACGCAGCGATTCGCCAACTTCTGAGCGGAGTTTGACGCCGCCAAATAATCGCCCCCGTCGCTCTCCGTCCCCTCGGCGCCGTTCTTCGTCACCGCCGCCGGGAAACTAGCATCCGCGGCCAATGGAGGTGAGGTCGCCGGACGGTCTTTGCCAGAAATTCCTCTGCCTGTTGTGATGCTCAAAAACAAAGTGAATGTCTCGATTGACGGAATACCGACCATGGCGTTAGTTGATACTGGGGCGACTGTGTCTGTGATGAGCCTCGCTTTCAAGAACCGTCTAGGCCACAAAGTTATGTTTCCTTGGAACGACGGTATTACTTTTTGTGGAGTGGGCGGCGAGTGGCTTCATCCCCTTGGTGTTTGTGCTGTGAGTGTTTTGTTGGCTGGGAAAGTTTTTGTGTCGGAATTCGTTGTTCTTGCTCGTTGTTCGCACGATGTTATTCTTGGTATTGATTTTCTTGAACAGTGCGGCGCTTCCGTGGACTGTGGTTGTGGCGAAATATCATTGAACAAGTTAATTATATCAGCAGATTCGGAAGAAAGCTCGCGTGGCGAACACAGGGACACAGATACACTCAGTGTTCTTGATGAAGTGATTGCACCGTCGTGGTGCCTGACGCCCGTTCGTGTTTCTGCAACTACTGTTAACGCTGATTGTGTTGATCTTGTAGTTAGGCCTCTCCGCATAAACTGTGCTAAAAAAGATATACTTGTGCCCTGCTCTGTCGTGTGCATGACGAAAGGAGTCGCCACATTGTGGGCGCTGAACTGTTCCGCCACGCCGGTTGTCCTTCCTTGCGGTATGAAAATCGCTCTCTTCGATGAAGCCGCATGTAACTCAATGGCGGCCCTAACTACGGACGTCTCTACAGCTTGCTCTCCTTGCGATAATAGCCATTTTGAAGAGCTAATGCTTGGCATGATCAGCAAGGCTCTGGGTACGTCGGAACGGCAAGCACTGGTACATGTCCTTGCCACGCATGAGGCTGCATTCAACTTCACGCATGGAGATGCACCCCTTCATTTGCCGTCGTCCCGCGCTCGTCAAAGAATAGATACCGGCTCCGCACACCCCATCCGCCAGAAGCCCTACCGAGTGTCATCCTCCGAGCGAAAAGTTATTGCACAACAAGTCAAGGAGATGATGGACAAAGGTGTCGTTCAAGAGTCGTCTAGTCCATGGGCAGCCCCAGTAATCCTGGTCAGAAAAAAAGATGGCTCCTGGAGATTCTGCGTGGATTACAGGCATCTCAACGCAGTGACGAAGAAGGATTTCTATCCACTACCGCGAATAGATGACGTCATTGATTGCTTACACGCTGCTTCTTACTTCTCAACACTTGATTTGCGATTGGGGTATTGGCAAATACCTATGGACCCTGCCGACAAGGAAAAGACCGCTTTCGTGACTCCAGATGGCCTATTCGAATTTAATGTTATGCCTTTTGGCCTTTGCAATGCTCCTGCCACCTTCGAAAGATTCATGGACACAGTACTACGTGGTCTGAAGTGGGAAATATCCATGTGTTACCTCGATGATGTTGTAATCTTTGGCCGCACGTTTGAAGAACATAATGAACGCCTCAGCCTTGTTCTCGACTGCATCGAGAAAGCTGGACTCGTTCTAAACTCAAAGAAATGTCGTTTTGGCGAACGTCAAACACTGGTCCTGGGACACTTAGTTGACAACGATGGCGTCAGACCCGATCCTCGTAAGATTGAAGCGGTGAGCTCCTTCAAGCCACCACAATCAGCACGAGAACTTCGCTCATTCATTGGCCTATGTTCATATTTTCGTCGTTTTGTTCCCAGGTTTGCCGACATCGTTTACCCGTTGACAAGTATTTTGCGACAAAATGCATCCTTCAATTGGACACCAGAGTGTGACGCATCATTTTCTCAACTGAAGTTTATACTAACGTCAGCACCGCTCTTGCGTCACTTCGATCCGTCTTGCCCAACTGAAGTTCACACTGATGCTAGTGGAATTGGGATAGGAGCGGTGCTTGTACAACGTCACAGTGGCGCAGAACATGTAGTCGCATATGCCAGCCGCTGCCTGAGCAAATCTGAACGGAATTATACGGTTACGGAACAGGAATGCCTGGCAGCTGTTTTCGCCATACAGAAGTTTCGGTGTTATCTTTACGGTAGACCATTCAAGATTATCACCGACCATCATTCTTTATGCTGGCTGGTCGTTTTGCGTGATCCCTCTGGTCGCCTCGCACGTTGGGCACTGCGCCTCCAGGAATACGACTTTGTGGTGTCGTACAAGAGTGGCCGTCGTCACGCTGACGCAGACTGCCTCTCTCGGATTCCTCTTGCGGCTACCGACTGCGATGCTGAGAATTTTGATGACTGTCTCGCTGCTGTTACTTCTACGTTCCCTGATGCGGCAGACTTTCAGCGAGAACAACGGAGGCAGCGGTCGCTTTACCGTCCGTGATAAATTACACTAGAAAACTAATTATTCCGGGCATGGAGCGCGTTTGCTGCTTGTTGTCCCGGAGAGCCTTCGCTCCGACGTTCTACGTGCCATGCATGACGATGTGACATCCGGCCATTTCGGTTTCGTACGAACGCTACACCGCGCGCAGGAGCGCTTTTACTGGCCCAAGTTGTACGAAACAACGAAGCGCTATGTCGCTAGTTGTGAAACGTGCCAACGTCACAAGCGACCGACCACCGCAGCCCCGGGTCCCCTTCGGCCATTGACACCACCCAACAGGCCATTCGAGCAAGTAGGCATTGACCTTTTGGGTCCATTCCCGTTATCTAGCAACAAGAACCGCTGGATAATTGTCTGCGTAGACCATCTTACACGGTATGCCGAAACTGCAGCCATACCGTCTTCCACCGCTGCTTGCGTGGCGGTCTTCCTGTTGCGTTCCGTGGTCCTTCGTCATGGCCCACCACGTGTCATCATCAGCGACCGTGGTCGCCAGTTCACTGCTGATGCCATTGAAGAGCTACTTCGTTTGTGCACTTCCCAGTTCCGTCATTCCACGCCGTATCATCCACAGACCAATGGCCTCGTTGAAAGGACGAACAGAACGCTGACCAACATGCTTGCCATGTACGTCTCCTCCAATCATAAGAACTCGGACGACGTGCTGCCCTTCATCACTTACGCATACAACACGGCGAAACACGAAACCACGAACAATAGCCCATTTTATCTCCTCTATGCCAGGTTACCGCGAAGCCCTCTGGACACTTTCTTACCGTTCGTTCTGCACAGTGACGATTCTGTATCGAAGACTTTGTGTCTCGCCGAAGAAGCGCGTCGAATAGCTCGTCTTCGTCCTCTGGCCTCGCAAAGTCGTTCGAAAGAGCGATACGACAACCGTCACGTACAAGTATCGTTGGAAAAAGGTGACTTGGTCCTTTTTGGACACCGCAACGCAAGCGTGGATTGTCCCAAAAGTTATTGTCACAATATTCAGGCCCATTTGTAGTTGGGGACCGCCTGAGCGAACTCTCTTACGTCATAGCTCGCCTACTGTGCAACGGTCGGCGATCAAGCAGAACTCAGCTGACTCACATTGCTCGCCTGAAGCCTTTCTACCCTGCTTGTGCATCCTGACTCGCCCCACGGGCTTCGTCTGCTTGCGGGGAAATGTAACAGATACGAAAGGCACGGACAAGAGAAAAGAAGGAAAGACGAAGAGGACGAAGCGTTGGAGAGGCCGAGCTGCGCTACTATCACGCTACGATCATCATGCATCGCCTGTAAATAAAACCATTTCTTCGCAACTCTTCGTAACAATATATATATATATATATATATATATATATATATATATATATATATATATATATATATATAAACGAGAAGAAAAGGGGGTTAACCGAGGGACCCAATTTTTATTAGTCATGTCATAAAAAGTCAACAAACACTGACACCAAGGACGACATAGGGGAAATGACTTTCTTTACTTTATTATTAAATGAAATTAAGAAACACTAAATTATTGGAAATGAAAGTCGGTGAAAAAGCAACTTGCCGCAACCTTCGCATTTCCCGTTGCGATGCTGTACCAATCGTGCTACCGCGGCACGTTTCCCCATCCACTCTCTTGGGTATTTATGTTTCCTAGAACCCCGGAAGTGTTAGCCAGCGCCACCACTCACAGACCTTGGCGGCGGATTTTTAGAGGTATATAAAATAGTAAATGGTGCCACGTGTTGACACAATACCTTTTTAGTGGAAGGAGAGCGAGGGTCACGTGTACTTGAACATAAAAACATATTACAGCCCTAAGTGGGAATGTACATAGCATTTATTCCAAATGCTTCACGAAATGTTTGCCTAATGGTGATTTACACGAGAGCTCTGAATCTGCCGTAACATATTGTGGAGTGGTGGGGGCGTCAAAATTGAGAATTCTGCTTAGCGCGTGTAGGCGATTGTTAAAAACTATCTTTAGTGGTTACCAGCTGGACAGATATTGGGCGAATATAACGATGTGCAATTGATCCGCGCACAAGGAAACAGCTAATTTCAAGCGTGGAGATGGCGTTGAAGTTTCTTCTGCCAATGGGAAGGCATAAGTGCACTAGCGGCGAACGAAGACGTACATTCCAAGCCAGTACTCGCTTTTGCGGAGGTGCTTCTAATTATATAGCAATCCGGTGTGTGCGTTTCGTGGAGAAGGACAGACGTATTTCTGTGCGCAGACGGTGTGAAAGGACATGGTGTGATTGCCTCTTTTTGCATGATGGGACGACGTACGACGCCATCGAGAAGAAAAGTTTTGGGCTTGTTGGCGCATTGTTCGAGGGAAAAGATCCGGCGAACTCCCACAGAAATTAGAGAAGCAACCAAGAGACATATTTCCGTTACGCAAAAACAAGTCCCTGACAGAGGATAAATTAACATGTGAACAGATAAAGACTGATATCGTAGAAGTGAGCGAAAGGGAGCGTCTATATTAGAACTATTGCGGCCAAATCAAGTAAATGGCATGTATGTTATATTACAGTAGCGAATGGGCCCGATAGGCTGTTTAGCCGGATAAATCGTCGCAGCCAACAGAAAGAATAACTTTCTGTAACTCTAGCGAACTGGTGCTCTCAAAACTAAGCGAGATACATTCACATATCATAAATATCGTTAGGGTTATGGGCCCACAACATCACCACGAGGCATTGCCATTTTCGGTAACTGAATACGACGGTTCCGTGTTGATGACAGCATGGCTGGCGTAAACAGCAGTGTACTACCGAGTCTATACGTGCAGGTGTCGATTTAGGCACTACTACGTCCTTTTGATTTCAATCCAGCAGCTTGAGTCGTAATTGCAAAGAACTGGAGGCGAAGTAGAAAGCCGGCAGTGTTGACCAAAAGCTTAATCGGAAAGTTACGGACCATACCAGCTTCAAGATACTGCCTTGAAGCATGTCATCGACTTGTCTGATATGATGTGGGACTCAGGCTGCTGACGCATAGGCTTTGGCAGATCAGTGTCATTGTGGTGAGTGACGGGCGAAATACAGCCTAAGAATGTCTAAGATATTTGAAGCTGGCGCTTAAATGGCGCTTAAACCAGGAGTTGTGACGAAGACAGTTCCAAAAGCATCTACAGCCGCATTAAGATATTGTTCCAATGATACCAAGAAGGCGCGGATAGTTTCAATCTGAAAATGAACCGGGATACAAGGTACATCGTTTGTGAAACCGGTGTTAGTTACGAACAGTGATTGGAGGAGCAATTGAAAGCATTACACAGATCTCAGGATTATGAGTTTTGAGTTTGAGTTTTGAGTGACTGAAATAAATGTAGCTGGTTTATTGATGTTTTTTAAACGCAAAAGCAGCCATGGTTTCTAAGACTTTCGAATTGCAGAGAGGCTATAATGTGATGATGACAAAATACGTGTGGGCTCTTGAGACAACAAAATACAGCGGCGACTTGAGGGTGGTATACTACTTGCTGAGCATAATTCTGTTAAGTTCGATTTTCTTTAATACTCTCCGACATTTTCGTGGTGCACCAACTCACATCTCAACTGTTGCACATCAAGTTTGCACCAACTCACCCAGAAATAAGTTTTAGTGAAGTACCTTTCAGACTGTTTATGTCATTTGTCCGAAAAGGATTGTGTGCTCTTAAGGCGTGTAAGATGTGATTGCAATACCGTCGTAGGAACGTAAAAGATCTGTGGAGAAGCTGCGCTATTCTTTACTGTATTATATACTCATTGTACCTTTTCTGTACCAAGAAGAAGATTAATAAGCGCACGGGAACGGTTCTCTAATAGAACTCGCCATCCCGGCCCCTGCGAAAGTGGGTGTCCCGCGAAGCTATTGAAAACCACCACTACAACTGCTGAGGGTGGTAGGCAATACTTTTTAGGTTTACAGTAATGGTAGTAATGGAGTAATGGTAATGCAGACCGCCCAGTTCTCATAAAACCAGCATGTAAACATAACGTCATTGTACATGTTTGTCGCCTCGGCAACACACGTTGTGTGAGGCTAACGTTCAAAGCCGACTGCCTTCCACCCTACGTAAAGGTTGGCCACTTTCGCCACCAGGTTCGACCATTTATTCCAATACCAATGCAATGCTTCAATTGTCATAAGATTGGCCATGTGAAGGGTGTCTGCAGAAATTCGGCCGTGTGCCCTCGATGTGCCGAACCCCACTCAGAAGACAACAGCAGCGCAACCACATTGAAGTGTCCTAACTGTCAGGGTGATCACTGCACCTCTTCCAAAGACTGTCCCCAGATCAAGAAAGAGATCACCATTCTTAAACAAATGGTGAGAGACAATTCTACCCACAAAGAGGCCGCTGTGAAAGTACGGCGAAGACGACGTCACCGTCGAAGGTCTTCACGACGGAAAACATCAAGCTTTCAGGAAAAGCCTACTCGTCAAGCAGCATCATCAGCGGAAGTTTCCATCACTCCGAACACCGATGTTGGAAGGGAGAAAACTGCGAGATCTCTCTCCACAAAGGAATGGCCGCCACTTCCGCGAACACGACCGCCAGAAGAGCCGCAGAAGAAGCCGCCCCCAGTACAGCAAGCTGATGTATCCGAGGAGTCGCGGAAAACAGATGAGCAAGTGATAGCACTTATTAGGCTTTTAATGAATGCCATTCGCGTGTTGATAAGCAACATGCACACACCGCCTGCCAGAAGTGCGCTGTAAGTAGTGGACGCTCTGAGTCCGGTGCTGGCAACCCTTGAGTAGATCATGGCTCCACAGTCACGGTCTTTTAAGGAAGAGGTCCGACAAGCAGCTATTTTTCAGTGGAAGGCGCGCGGACTCAGAGCGCGCCTTTCGGATTTTCGTCGCTTCGTGTACGCCAATATGTTTCCCATTGTCGCATTTGAGTGCCGAACTTATCGAACACAATCAGGCTTTCTGGATATGAATTATTTATGTCGCCAACTGTTTCTGAAAACAGTAAGGTTTTGGTGTGTATTCGCCGTGACCTCACCTACACTCATCAGCCTGTACCACCTAATGACAATAATCAATGTATATGCCTAAACGTAAGGAAAAAGAACTTGGCCTTTACTTTTGTGGGCGCCTACCTATCTCCGTCAAGTCGATTTGATTACAAAAGACTACAAGACATCTTTTCCTCAATCTCCAATCCCTGGGTCATCATTGGAGATTTCAACGCCCATCATACACTCTGGGGAAGTCCGATGATCAACGCAAGAGGCAGAGCTCTGGTATCTTTCGCCTCCAGTAATGAACATTGGTTGCTGAATGATGGAAGTCCTACCTTCTTACATGGCTCCACGTACAGCAGCTGTCTTGACTTGGCTTTCGTCTCACGAAGCCTTGACAGACGCACAGGGTGGTATGCGGACATAGAGACGCACGGAAGTGACCATATCCCCACGTACATCAAGATCAGAGGATTGTCCCCTTCCAAAGTACGGGATACGATCCAAAGAGTGGACTGGCCTAAATTTCAGTCTATTATGGAAGAACACTGCGACGCCAATCCATCTTTCGACTTGGAAGAGGCAATCAAGAGCGCGGTGCAAGACACTATGCGTACTCTCACATGCTCTTCGAGACTGAATGATTTTGATGTGGAACTAGAGCGACTTCGAGCAATCCGACGGCGTGCTGAACGAAGATACCGACGTACGAAGGCAATGGACGATTTACGGACCGCCAGGCGCACGCAAAAGAAGATACAGCGCCGATTAGACAAGCTCGAATCGCAACGTTGGACTGCCTTCTGTGAGTCTCTAGATCCACACAAGCCTTTATCGTAACTATGGAGAACGGTGCGCGGTCTCCGGACACTCCCCGTACAGCGATTCCCATTCAAGGCGCATGCCCTCTCTCAAAAGAGATCGTAGATTGACGTGGCAGAGGATTTCTGCGCCAGATTATCCGGCCAACTCACAGCTACCAACATTCCATCGCCTTACCCGCCGTGGTTGCTCAGTGGCTATGGTGTTGGGCTGCTGAGCACGAGGTCGCGGGATCAAATCCCGGCCACGGCGGCCGAATTTCGATGGGGGCGAAATGCGAAAACACCCGTGTGCTTAGATTTAGGTGCACGTTAAAGAACCCCAGGTGGTCAAAATTTCCGGAGTCCTCCACTACGGCGTGCCTCATAATCAGAAAGTGGTTTTGGCACGTAAAACCCCAAATATTATTATTAAATTATTATTATTCCATCGCCTTCGAGTAAGTGTCCGCCATCACGTGATCACCGGATGGATCTACCATTCTTAATCCACGAACTTGAGGCGGCATTAGCTTTCTGTAGCCGCACATCAGCGCCAGGACCTGACGGAATTTCCTACCGAGCTCTGTGTCACCTGGGGGAGCGAGCAAGAGGAGTTCTCCTTGAGGTGTACAATGAATCTTGGGGAGATGGCACACTACCAACAACCTGGAAGACAAGTCACCTTGTTCCACTGCTGAAGCCTGGCAAGTCGCCGTTGGAACTCTCATCATATCGCCCGATTGCTTTGGCGAGCTGTGTGGACAAAGTAATGGAGAGGATGGTCCTAGGACACCTGGAGTGGTTCTTGGAGTAACACAACACCTACCCAAATGCCATGGCGGGCTTCCGACGCGGTCGATCATCGATCGATAACGTCGTCGACCTGGTCACTTACATTCGACATGAGAAATGCCGTAAGCGTCTCTGCGCTTCTTTATTCCTCGACGTTAAAGGGGCGTAGACAACGTTACGCATGAAGCCATCTTCTCTGCTCTCGAAGAGGTAGGAGTGGGTGGTCTGATGTTTAAATGGATACGGAGCTATCTATCCCTGCGATCCTTTTTTGTAAGCACCGAAGAAGTCCATACTTGTCTACATTATAGCTACCGCGGCGTCCCCCAGGGCGGTGTACTTAGCCCTGTGTTATTTAATCTAACACTAATTGCTCTCCTTGAGCACGTGCCAACTACAGTCAGGCTATCAATGTACGCCGATGACATCTGCATATGGACGTCTGCAGTAACACGCCTACAGTTGAGAGCGAGAATTCAGAGAGCCGCCACACAAACTGTTATCTACCTGCGTAATCGAGGCCTGGAAATTTCCTCCGAGAAATGCGCACTAGTGCCATTTACGCGTAAACCCATGGCCAACTACAGCGTAATGATAAATGGCCAAATAATACGACGGGTCCGATCGTACAAGTTCCTAGGTGTCATAATCGACAGGGACTTGTGATGGAGCCCACACGTATCATACGTGAAAAAAAGGTTGACAGGCATCTGTCACCTGCTCAAGTTTTTCGCTGGCAAGACCTGGGGAATGTCGCCAAGTGCCATGTTGCAACTGTACAGGGTGTTTCTTCTAGGATTTCTGCGATACAGCTTGCCAGCAATAAGCAACACAGGTAAAACAAATCTACGCACAATGCAAAGTTTTCAGGGTCAAGTGCTCCGGATCTGTCTAGGCCTGCCTCAGAGTGCTTCAACAGTGGCTACGATAGCAATCGCTGGAGACCACCTTGTCAGGACCCACATTGAAATTGATGTACTCAGGACCCATATAAGGCATCTGGCCAGGACTCCTCGTCACTACTTGGCCTCCCTAACAGCTGACAGACCACACACATCTTTCAGCCAGACGATAACCGCATATGATGAATCATTGCCAGCTTGTTTCACTCCGGCTGCGAGACCTTCGATTTCTCCATGGTGCCTCGCTCAGCCAAAAATCAACCTCACTATACCTGGTATCTTGAAAAAAGCTGATCTATCATCGCCAGCCCTTAGACAGCTCACGATACTACATTTGTACGAGAACTACCGTGATTCTACGCATATTTACACTGATGGATCTGTCCTTCCATGCAGCTCCGCGGCGGCAATCGTCATACCAGCGAAAGCTACAACAATCAAATTTAAGAGGACCCACGCGACAACATCGACGGCAGCAGAGCTCGCAGCACTTTTTACTGCCCTTCAACACATTGGTGATGAACCACCACACAAGTGGACAATATTCTGCGATTCGAAGGCGGCACTGCAGTCTCTACTGTCACCTTTACGACGCGGACCGCACGAACAACTAATATTCCATATTACAGAGACGTTACAACATATAGGTGATGCAGGCCATGAAACAACCTTCCAGTGGCTTCCAAGTCACTGCGGGATTATCGGCAATGAACGGGCGAATCACGCTGCCCGCTCAGCCCATACTGAGGAGCGCCACGTCGCAATTCCTCTGTCTAGAACTGACGCAGCACGGAAGCTCCGCCTACTTGCTCTGCAGTGCACCGCGTCGCAATGGAATGAGCCACATTTAAGAAACACGCGACTGTACTCACTTGATCCCACACTAAGTCTTTGAGCGCCATCACAGCTTCGCTGTAGAGACGCCACGCTTTTATATGGACTTTGGTTGGGCGTTGCATTTACTAAAGCCTATGCATTCCGCATAGGGATGACCGACAGCCCAACTTGTGACCACTGCGGCCATGAAGAATCAGTTGGCCATATCTTGTGTGCCTGCCCGCAGTACAGTCCACAGAGGGCATGCCTTCGCCACGAACTTGACCAACTGGACGACCAACCGCTATCCGAAAAAAGAATTCTACAACATCGAAAGGACCTACCGTCACAGAAGAAGGCCGTGCAAGCGCTATTGCGCTTTTTACTATCTACCGGCCTGTGTGAACGACTTTAACTGGAACGCCTTTTGTGTGTGTGCCTCCATGTGTGCGTGTTTCTTTTTCCCTTTTTTTAACGTTTTCCTCTGCCATCTTTCTAACCCCTATCCTCCATCCCCAGTGTAGGGTAGCAAACCGGAGACTCATATCTGGTTAACCTCCCTGCCTTTCCTCTTCATTCTCTTTCTCTCTCTCTTGAATAACGGCAAGAACGGGATTAATCGTAATTTTGACAGCACGGCGCCGCCAATAGCGAATGTTTAAAAACATTCAAATCAGTTGCCAGGCCGGTTTATTTTATATACGAAGGGCAAGGGACGTTACAACCTTCGTCGCACGCTGCCGTCGCCGCGGCAGCTTGCGCATCGGTACTCTTTACCGGGGAAAGAATGTGGGGAACGCTTCGCGCTTGGCATTGCCATCACGAGCGACTGATTATCAGTTACGTGGTTCCGATGCTTGTTTTATGCCTGTTACTTACTTATTTTTTCATTATACTGTATGCGTGATTCGAAATAATGCCTGGCCTGTTCGCTTCACTTCGCGGAGTGCTTGTAGCCTACACCTTACACGGGTATGAGCCATTGCATTTTAACGCGACAGCGTTAAGGAGCTCGTGCCGCAAAAATGCCACTGTCGGCGGCGTCGGTGTCGGCGGCTTAGGCCGTGAGCGAAAAATCCAAGAAGGCCATTCATAAATAACAGCTTGCAAGATGGGCTGCGTGGGGAATCGAATCAGGGTCTCCGGAGTGTGAGACGGAGGCGCTACCACTCAGCCATGAGATCGATGGTTCAAAGCGCCACAAAATGCGGTGTTGCCTTAGAAACGTGCCGTGGAAAGTTATATTGCGGTGTATATCGGTAATTATGAGCATGTAAATTACAGAAGTCCCAGTTGAACGAGTAGCGAACAACGTTTCCGCTACATTTCTTTTGTGCTTGGCGCACACGCAGAGCCATCTTGCGGCAAACACAGAAGACCCCCTCCTCGCAGTGTACGGCGCTGCCCCGACAGGTGGCGCGCCACTCGTCCGGTTCTCCCCTTCGTCTCGTTTGAGCGCATTGGGACCATGCGGGGACCAGTGCGAGAGCGTCCCAATACCCTTGCGTTTATTATGTTTTCTCGCTCTCTCCCCTTCCAACTTCCAGCGTGGGTCACTCGAACTCTCGTGTTTAGGCGACGCGGCTCCTCTTTCCGCTCACAGCGCGATTCCTAGGTGCAGCGTTCGATGCGGGACGCCTCTGACGTGATCACTGCGCCATAGCGCGTCTTGTGGGAAAGCGTCCCCTGCGATGTGTGCCGTGGCGAGGTGTCATGCGTCTGCGTGGTGCTTCCAAGCTAGACAGAGGACGATCCCATCGAGGCTTCAGCCTTATGATCACGTCCGCATTCATGGTGCGTCGCGGCCCGGCTTTTCGTGCTGATCACGACGTTTGGCTCGCGTAAATCGTTTCTCCCTCCGAGACACCGAGTTCTCTGCTTCATTCCGCTTGCTCAGGCGCACGTTTCGTCTTTGTGTGATTCAAGAGCATGCCGAGCGAATGAGTGGGTGGTGCTAACGGGGTGCGATAACGCTATCGCGTTCCACTCTTGAAGGCGAAGCTTAGGCGTCCTCCACTTTTTTTGCTTGCTTACGGGGGTATAAGCCGTTGATGATGATGGTTTTCTGTCGACAGGCGCGACAGAATACCGGGGCCCAAGCCATATACAGCTTCGCTATGAAACTAGAAATTTCATCCCTAAAGGCAGGCTACCGCTGCAGCCTCCAAGGCAGTCGTCTCTTCATTGAT
The DNA here is from genome assembly GCF_050947875.1 of Dermacentor variabilis. Lineage (NCBI taxonomy): Eukaryota > Metazoa > Arthropoda > Arachnida > Ixodida > Ixodidae > Dermacentor > Dermacentor variabilis. The sequence continues at coordinate 52,832,806 of NC_134576.1, read as the reverse complement.
CCCGACTCATACAGGAAGAGGGTCTTTGGTGCGTGAATGTCTGCTGCGGAAATATAGTGTAGTTATGACTGCGCTAAAGGCGGCTGCTTGCGCTGTTTCATTAAAGACCCGACTGCACAGGACAGTGTGTGAAGGTATAAGAAGACAGAAATACTGTTGACCTATGTGATCTTGCAGAACCAAACTCCTATTTCCAGCGGAGCTGTTTGTTTTGAGAAGTTGCAATAAAAATTTCAGCTGCCTTTAGTTAATCCCACCATTTAAACCTTGCCCCTATTTGAGCGGTTCATTTGATACCTTCCAGCATACAACGCATTTGAGCATTTGGCAAATAAACGGTAGAGTAATCAATTCATTTACATGTAACTCTGTACAACAATATTCGGAGTAATAACAACACTCCAATAGGCTTCATTAATTTATTGCAAACGTCGCAATTGTATCATCCACAATGAATTTTGCTTAAGCATTACCTATTACCTAGCCCTTAGTTTAATCAAACAGAAACAAGGTACCTGCTTTAGTTCGCCGAGGACAGCGGTAGAACCTCGTGTCACGCATACTAATAGTGTTAGAGCGAGAGTTCAATAATGCTCCTTAGCGCTTCTAAAAAAAAGCTAGTGAACTGAAATTTCGGAACGTATTTCCTTTATGATTTCCATAATTTTCGTTCAGTATGAAAACTGTGTAACGACGAGTCCTTTCCGTACGCTGGGAAACGTGGCTAATGATGGCACAGGAATATTTGCCAGTGATATTATTCAGAATATTTCTGCGAAAAGCGTGTTCAATACACAAGCACTCAATTTAGCCCAAAAATACTCCATAATAGTCGCCATATTTTAGCTAAGTTTGATATTTATGGCACGCAGCGGGATAAGGTTATCGCCGATCCTAAAACACACTCACAATGCTCCGGAGTGCTTTCTTACTCAATTTACTGCAAACGTCACAGCTGAGCCACACATTGCGAACTTTGTGTACACATTGCGTGCGCGACGAAGTGGGCGAACCGTTATTCCCTGGTCAACGGGGTTGAGAGCGGTGCAGAGGCAAAGTATTGCATTTACCGTTATCCGCATGGTGTAAATGCGCAGTAGTGTCCTCATTTGAGGATCTGTGAGCGTTCCAGGCCACGAAAGCCACGTATTCATGCACGTCATTCCTGACATCAAGGTGTCATCAACGGCTATTCTTATACAGTCTAATTTCGATAGAACAAATTCAGAGGTACCGTTGTGATTTAATGAAATTATAGCACCATCTTCATGGCCCACACTCGCTCAGTGCACGGCGTTTTGTATAATTTCTACACATGGACAGACCTAGGCAAACGTGCAGAAGACAGAAGACGTCGCAAAACGTCGGCGTAAAGCGGTTCCGCCCGAGCGGATTGCATACGCATTCTGTTCAGAGGTGGCAAGTGTCTGTTGAGACCTGGAATCCACTAGTCGGAGCAAAAGTGTGTGAAGTCGGCAACTATTAAGAACGGCAGGTGACGAAGGCATTTTTGTCGATGTGAGTGCTCTGCGTCACGACAAAAAAAATTAACCGGCGATAACAGACGAGCCGGAAGAATGCCGCCATGAACTAGTAGTGACGACCCAATAGTGAGAAGCAGCGGTGAAGTGCAGTTGGGAGTGACAGATCTCTGCCATTCCCACAGCCATACTCTCTCTCTCCGCATTTGCGCCCGCTAGAACGTGGAGGTACCGCCGCTCCGATATTCCCTCTGCGACAGTCTTTTATGTGCTTCTTCATTGGCTGTCGTCCTGGTGGGCTATGACATGTCTGTGATCGGCTACTGCCAGGAGGTAGTGTTTCTACACAGGCGTTACAATGACAGTGCGGGGAGAAAAGAAACTACTCGAGCTCATGGAAACAAGGCTCATCCTGACGCTCTTTGCTACATAATTGATTTTTTTTCTTTATTCAACAATTTTAATCAGTTTTGTTTAAGTGCCAATAAACTTGTTTGTTATCGTTTTCCCACCTTCCGAGCTTCTCACTTCTTCAACCCGAAGCCTCCTCCAATTGGAGACAGGTTCGAGACAAAACCTGGCTTTGTAACACCACTTAGTTATTTCCAGAATGACGTCACTTTGGAGATATGCGCCATCAAACTCGCCGTAAAAATTAACTCTTGCTCCACCTGCTTTTTAACAAAACGCAGTTTTATGCATTGAAGCAGAAAAGCAGCTGGAACGCCCATGTATACTGTGCAATATCTTGGAAAATATTAGCGTCATTCTGGAGATCCATTTAATGTGAATGCGCCCTGCATGCCGAACGAATAAAATTCTTAAATTGAAATGTGGGCCCTAAGCTAATCATTTAACAAGGTAATTAGTGAATGTTCGTTTAGTGATTGAATATGTGTTTCGATTTCGTGTCGCGCTCAAGGACAAGAAATATGCTATCTCGCCCAGGCGATTTTGTATATTTCCATATTATTTAGAAATGATCACCCCGTGTAAACGTTTGTGAGTGCGCGTGCGCGCGCGCGTTTGTGTGTGTGTGTGTGTGTGTGTGTGTGTGTGTGTGTGTGTGTGTGTGTGTGTGTGTGTGTGTGTGTGTGTGTGTGTGTGTGTGTTCATCGAGCCTCTGGACTTGACGTTGCCGAAGCCTCACTTAATAGGACTTGATTGCACATTTGTAGATACCGTAAGCGCACACATGCAGTTCATTGTTACTTAAAGAGTAATATTAAAATAGGTAAATATTATAGGAATCTTACAAGGGTGTGAGAGCGGGGCACACTTAAGTGCTGCGATATGCGGTGGCAACCTGTAGGAGGCAGTTCTTTTTACACCGAACACCTGCTAACAATTTACAGCAGTGAAAGGTTGGCGTCATGTAACATTCTGTATATATTGGATCACAGGCCGCTTTCGACGATACCCTGTTCACCTATTAGACGACGCTTCGTGGGGACATGGATCATTGTAGTCCATTAAGATCAAGAGGAATAGACCAGACCGCACAAAAGTTACTATCGACAGAGATGAGTATTCGTACGCTTTCCTTTAAAACAGGGTGCCTAAGAAGTTGACATTACAAATTCCCTGAGTGACTGTTTTATGTCAAGACAGGCTGACACCATGTCGCCCATTGTTGTCACTATCTAGTAAGCAGGTTAAAAATTTGCAACCCCAATTGGATAGTAAGGATCTGTGTTTATTATATTCAAAAAGGAAACAGAAGAGAGGGGATGGAAAAATGTACAGCGAATAAAATATCTTCGAAAAAAATGGTAAATCCCAATGCAAATCAAGTCGAACATTTTCATATACGAATAAAAAGAGATGCATACAAAAGCAAATATTTTCGAATATGACCTAGTTAAAAAACTATCAATTGATAACAAGCTCATTGGTATGAAGCCCGAACTTCGTCACAAGTGAGATTCTCTAACAGGAACTTGAAGGTTAACCTCAACTGTTGTCCTCACATATTCTCAGTCCGCGCACAACACCTCAGTTCTGCGTCCTTTCTGATACTTTCTGTTCTCGTCTTCTTTCTGCCGCGCGTTCCCCTCACGGACTATTTGAAGCATCCTCTTGGCGAGTTCTACAGTCAACGTCCGATTTTCCGAGTCCTCTAGGGGCCGGGAAAAAGTCAGCAAAATCGGGCAGTCCAAAAAAAAATCAATGCATGTCTTTTACAGCGCTTAAGGCCTCAAAACGCCACAGGCACGTCCAAAAAAGCTCTGAAGGCCTGTCAGCATCCCTATTAGGCATGTCGGTGCTCCTACTATGACAGGAGATGGCGGGTGCACGCGTGTATAGTTAAGGATTGCATACATTCCCGCGACAATTGTCCTTTACCACGCTTGTTAAGCTTCAATGCAATACTTTGTGTATGCGTCACCGCGTAGCATTAGTTTAGTGAGGCGAAGCTGACTTTCCGAAACCAACACTATGTAACATTTTCCGAGCTTGGAAACCAATCGCGAGGATTACAAAGACGGCTCGGTGCCATTGCTGACACCAGCGAATTATTTCAATGAAAAGCACGGCACCGAACGGCAAGAAGCTGAATAGCGGATGTCGAATCAGCCAGGCCTAGCGTTGCCGCGGTGGTGGCTACGGCTGCAAGCGGATCTGCGTGCGAGAGCAGCGGTTCGAAGAGGCGAGATCAATATTGCGGCGTTGGTGGCTTTGATTAATACCGTTCCGGACTTGCAGTCACGGCAAAAAGTCCAGAAAATTGCATGGCGATAGGTTCTTGCGTCCGAAATTTGAGATGCTCTTATACATTGACTCTATGGGGTGCTACGTCGTGCCGCGAAGCCGTCCGAAATATTGGGCAAGTCCCAAAAATCGCGCTTCCAGAAAATCGGTCGTTGACTGTACACTGGCAACTCCTCCAGCCGACTACACGGCGTCAAATAAGATTCGTTACGGTTCCGCTCTCTCACTTGAGCGAGGATTTGCGCGACTTTGGTTACCTTTCAATAAAATTATAGCTAGTTTTCCCCGATGGACGCACTAATGCCCTGATTTTTCCCGGAGTAATTCGTGACTACTCAGAAGGCTTGAGGATTCTCAGTTTTCTCGGTTGGTAGACACCCTGTAAAACACTATTGGGTGCACAAGGACTCGCGCGAAGAATATTGCGTGCGTTCATGAGGTGTATCTTATTTCACGGCATCACTCTTGTTCTGGTAGCGTCAATGATTTTCGTATCTATGGTTGCACGTGAGTTTATTCACCATTTCGTTTTTATATATCATCTTATTGACGTCGTGCTTCATAGAGAAAATTGCTGTCCGTCGTACGCATACGTTCCTTGACATCATCGTCTACAGAATAAGCAGAACCATAGGCACAGACACTACATTGCTTCGACATAGGGCTGAATTGAAACTTTGAGCAATGTAATTGAAGGCTGAGGCTATGAGCATGTAGGACGACAGCAAATTCTGCAGCAGCAAAAAGTTTTGCTAATTAGAAATGTTTGGGCGTTCTTTCTTTGTTTCATGTCGCATAGAAAGTTTTATCCTCAAAAGCGTCTAAAAATATATTGATCAGCATCTCCATGAGTGAGTGAAAACTCACAAGAGAAGCAAAAACGCTAGAAATGCTCAAAACATATCATTGTCAAGATTCCACCGGCGCGCATGCTCAATTAAATTATGCACTAGAGCTCCTCAATCAACACTGAGATGAGAAATCAAAGCGCGCCGCAAATATATAAGCATCCGCCTTCCTCGGCTGTAGGCTGTGGCCTTTGGCCTTCGGCCGCACAGCACGTTCCAACGCTTACCCAAGTCAGCCCGAGAGGCGCAAATAGACATAGCTATGTTCGCAAGAGTGCTGCCCCTTATCGTGTCAATTTTTTCTTACGTAGGCACCTGCAACAGCTGTTTACGAACTGTGAATAGACCCATTCTTACTGTTGGCGCAAGTACTGAAGGTCGCACCTTTATATATCTTTCTTTATATATATGCATTTTATATATGCTATCTTTATATATACATGCATGCAGGCGTCGCGAGCTTGCTGACCTTATGAACAGTTTTGTCTTTGTAAATACGATTTTCTTGTAAGACTTTTTCTGACACAGAAGTTTGTTCATAAGTTCACTTCGTGAATTCTTCCCCAGATGAACATGAGCCTCTTGAAGTTTCAGTGTGCACCCAGTGCTTGGTCCATGCAAGTTTCTGATTTTTTTGTCCACGAAAACATGACAGACCTTACTTGGAATCAAACATACTGCATAAAATAAATTCGGGATGGAGGCCAGCGTCACTCGAAGAACAATAGAGCTCTTAACCGGTTAGGAAGAGAAACCAGAAGCCCACGGCCCGTTCTTGCTGCGGGAGAGCTAAGTCAGCCACCCTTCTTTTTTGTCATAGGAAAAACCTGTCAAACCACGCTCTGACCTACATCTGTTTTAGTTACACGTTTTCGTCAACATTGGTAGACGCACGCCGACTCCACCTTCTACCATGGTCGCGTTCGAACAACATCCGACCACGGCATGTTGCGGCATAAAAACCACGACGTGAGCTCAATTTATCAGCTTCACTGATAAATAGAAGGCAGATGATTGCTAACCCGTTCATCCTGATCATGCAGATTTTCGCCTGCATGGCGAAACTTCAGCATGGCGAATATTTCACCCGTCCGGTTGGAACTGCACGAAAGCAGCTCGTTGCCTTCGCTAGGAGCAAATCGGTAACGTTTCGAAAGCGATTCAAGACCTTGCACATTGGATCTCAGCGATACATCTTTGTCGACGCAGCAGGAGTTGGCAGAGAGATATCGTAGGGATCAGTACGCCGTCGGCAAGCCCACCAACAGCCTCATACAAACGCTACAGAAAACCTTTTGTTTCCTGTACTTTATACTAAGATGCGTAGTGTTCTTCCTAAGCGTGTGCTCTTGTCTAATCTATTACGATCATGTGGCAGTAGCATACTGATATCCACTGAAACGTGGCTTACTGGCCACATTTCAGTTGATATTTCCCTGGCTCACATGCCGATTTTTAATATTTTATTGCGATAGTAATTATATGGACACTCCAGTAGCATTTCTGTTGTCGCCGTGAAGTTTACCAAATTGTGCGGTTTTACGTGACAAAACCGCGATCTGATTATGAGGCACGCCGCCATGAGGTTCCCTATGATTTAAGCGGGTGAGGGTGAGCCGGCGAACGCGGTTCAATCTCGCGTGCAAGAGCGATGAAGGCAGCCTAAGGCGGCCTGGATGCTTGCCCTCTACTGTGGCGCGCGAGGCATGGGGGAGAGGGGAGGGAGGAGGGGCGTTCTTCTCCGGCGGCTGCTAGGTTGCCTCGACTTGTTCCTCGCCCGCCGCTCCGTACATCAGCTTAGAGTTCCATACAATAATTACTAGAGGGAACTCTGGCGCTGCAGTCGTTGTACCACCATGGGAATTATGGGAAGTACATGGATTTGTCTGATCTTCGTGCTTGTGAACTCAGACGTTCTTATTTATATATTGCGCTATATAAATTTTATTGTCGTAAATTTCGGAGCAATCTATACTCTTCGAAGTGCAGAAGACGCCGGGAACACGCACAATTGCTATTAATTGCAACGATTGAGCTTGTCCAGGTGGCCAAATTGAAACACGCCAAGTGTCTCAAGGCACTGGCATGCCCGCGATAAATTCATAAGGCTGTTTCATTCGCTTCTCGATACATGCGTCCATCGCTTGATGGCTCCGCGTTCGGCACTGGACGCGTGATGGCTCGCTCCGCGCGAGGTTCTTTGGCGGCTGCCGTAGGCCGCGGCGACAGCTTTTCTTCTGCAGCCTCGAATTATAGGATCTTGTTGCCAACGTTGCTTCAGGTGAGAACATGCAGCAGTGTGCTTATTTTTTTGCACGGTGACCTGGCAAGAAGACCATATGATAGGCTGGAAGATTTTCGAAAGACATTGGAGGAAGCTGGTATCATCAAGAACATCACGGGTATAGGAGCCTTCCAGATGAATCACATCTGGCTAGTCAAGTTGCGCAGCAAGGCGGAAAAGGATCGTCTGGTGAAAACGGGTGGACTTCAAGTCAAGGGCGGCTTTTGCGCTGTCATTGACCCCGTCCAACAAGACGTCACCGTGAAAGTGCACTGGGTCGACTTTGTTGTCCAAAGTGAGAGCTTTCGGCAAGCGTTGAGCAGGTTTGGTGACGTCCTTGATATGTCGAACGACAACTGGTCCATCACCGGTTTTGAACATGCGACGTCCACGACGAGAGTCGTGCGAATGAGACTTAAGGAAGGTGTTGAGCTTGATGACCTGTCTCATCTTTTCAAGTTAGGAAGTGGCACCGTCCTTCTTGTGGCCCCGGGCCGGTCCCCGCTATGTTTGAGGTGCCGAAGGCAAGGACACATTCGACGGGACTGCTAGATCACACGCTGTGGTGTGTGCCGGGCGTTCGGGCACGAAAGCTATGATTATGCAAGGAGCTACGCTAGAGTAACTAAAACGGTTCTCCCAACAGAAGAAGTCCAAGAGAGGCCGAAACGTCTGCCCCGAACAGCAACACCAAGGAACGCGAAGACAAGGCCCGGGAGACGGAGGCCGAGAAAGCTGCAGGGACGACACCTGACAGCCGGGACTTGACGAAGGCAACTGAGGAACGCGCCGAAATAGGCTGTACGCAAGATCCACTGCCCTTAAGTCACGCAAGTGAAGAGGAAGACATGAACGACAGCACCGAGATCACTACGGCCGAAGATCAAGCAGACGCTACGGGCGAGACCGCGGCACGCGTGAAGCGTCCCAGAACAGGCATTCCGAAGTTGACGGAGGACAGCACCGAACGCAAGGTTAAACGCCTGGAGCGTCAGTGGCATCGCGTTGTTGGAGCCAAGGGTGAAAAATATGTCCCCGAAGTCCGGTCGGCGTCATCGTCGCTGGTTCGGGGTCAGGGACGCGATAAGTAATACCCCGGTATTCCCACTGCAGGGTAGAGCCACGGTAATCGTTGTACTGGTGGTTCGCACTTACAATCACCATGATTAGTATACCTGCACCATTACGCGTCGGTGCGCTCAATGTACGGGGTCTAGGGGCTAGTCGCAAGCAATATCAGGTCAAACGCATAATGCAAGAAAGAGACCTAGATTTGCTTGCGGCCCAGGAGACAGGTTAGCAGAAAGGAGGCGACTGAAGGCTTGGTAGCAAAATTTTCTTTAAGGTACAATGTATGCGTGAGCCATGCGGTGAGAACATCAGCCGGCTGTATGCTGTTTCTTAAAAATTCAATTGGCATTGTCGTGGAAACTGTCACAAGTTGCTTGCAAGGACGTTTTGTTTTGTGCGATCTTTCTTACAAGGAAGCGAAATTTAGATTTATTTGTGTCTATGCACCTACAAAGCCGCATGAAAGATGTTTGTTCTTTCGCGAATTAAGTATGTATTTTGATTGTGAGAGGTGTTTGATTGTGTTGGGTGACTACAATTGTGTCCTTAATCAGGAAGAGCGTTCAAACACTTTTAGTGCAATTGATGAGCGTTGCGTAACTTAAAGAATGCGTGAGCAAATTCTCTTTAAATGATGTGGCACAGTTTGCAAGAGGTGGAATTCGCGAGTACTTCACACACTTTCAAAGCACCAGCCATGCACGACTAGATCGAGTGTATGTGTGTTCGCAGATTGCGCCTTTGTGTCAGAACTACGATGTTGATGCTCTTTCTTTCAGTCACCATTGTTTAGTGACCTTCGAGATCGGCCAAAAGTAAAAAAGGAAACTTGAATGGGAAAGGTGGAAATTGAACGCCAAGCTTATCAAGGATGACGTGTTCGTAGATAACAAAAAGGAAATACAGCAATTTTTTAATGACACACTACGCAGTGCCGCTGAGAAATGGGAATTATTTAAACAAAGGGTAAAATTTAACGAAATAGAAAGAGGTGGGCACATGAAGTATCAAGCTCAAAAACATGAACAGGGTCTGCGGCAGGAGCTCGAAGACTTGGTGGGAATCGAAACAGCTAATCCGGGTTTGGTGACGCAAGAACTGCAAGTCATTAAAAGAAAACTAGAAAGCTTAGAGGAGGATAAATATAGAGGTGCAATTATACGTGCACGAGCTGAAAAATATCTCGCGGGGGAAGTACCAACAAAGCGAGCTTTGTCAGATGAAAAGGCGTACGCTTGAGGAAATGAAATATTGGAAACAGAATATAATGCTAAGGCATTCAGAGAACAGAAAGTTATCATGACGGCATTTGAAAGTTACTATACAGAGTTGTTTGCTTGTCGTGAGCCAAAGGTGCCGGGCTAGGAGGAGGACTTTTTGGCAGAAATTCCGACGCTTGGCAAAGAGGAAACGAATTTATTAGAAATGAATATTAGTATGGAAGAGATTGAGAGGGCTATTGAGGACATAAGCTGGGCGAATCTCCTGGTCCGGATGGGATTACCGCGGCGTTTTACAAGGCCTTCAAGACGGATATGGCAACAGCATTGCATGAAGTATTTTCAGAGGCACTCGAGCGGGGGACTTCACCTCCATCGCTCAATCGTGCGCACACAGTACTAATCCAAAAATGCAAAGATATAGATATATTACGAAATTAACGGGATACAGGCCTATTACGTTGACAATTGTTGGCTACAAGGTTTTCATGAAAGTTCTGGCAGCAAGGCTACAGGGAGTTATACGGAAGTTAGTTGGGCCGCATCAGACATGCGGCATCAGGGGTAGGAAATTATTTACAAATATTCATGAACGAAAAAACGAGTCAAAAACACAAAGGACAAGATCCTTTGTCCTTTGTGTTTTTGACTGGTTCTTTCGATCAAGTATGTACCAACTGGCCCAGATTTCAACCCTTCTACAAATATTCATACAGCTAGAAGTATTTTAGAATATTGCGATAGCGCTCTCCTCAAGGTAGCGATGCTGCGTATAGCTCTAGCTAAGGCTTTTGTCATGGTATCACATAGTGTTCTCTTTCTGTTAATTAATTATGTAGGACTTGGTTCCGTCATGTGTAAAGGTATAAAAATGGCATATCAAAGCTCATATACCAATTTGATTGTTAATGGTGAACTCTCACAACGCATACAAGTACACTCTGCCGTTCGACAGTGTTCTGCGTTAAATCTTTTACTTTTTGATTTATTTTTGGAGCCGCTCTGTAGAAAAATAGTTAATGATACAGAAATCAGGGGGTTTAAGATACAGTCCTGTGAAGTACGTGTTCTAGGTTATGCCGATGACGTTACCCTATTTTCTGCAGATAAGGAAAGTGTTAGCTCATTATTAAGAATAACTGAAAGGTTTTGCGAGAAAAGTGGCAGTGAAATCAATAAGGAAAAGAGTATTGGTCTCTGGCATGGCCATTGGAATGCCACGCCCGGTGTTTTTGAAGATGTCCGGTGGCTCACGACACCTAACACTTACCTATGGGTACCTTTGGATGGGTATCGTGAGAACGAGTCAATGTGGCTCGAAAAAACGGATGAAATGCGTGCGATGTCCGAAGAATGGGGTGGCCGTGAATTGTCGATTTTTGCACGTGCCACTATTTGCAATGTTTTTCTCGCTGCGAAAATTATGTATCTTCTGCAGACACTGTATTGTACACGTAAGCACATTCAAAAATTTCACCGAATCTTTGCCACGTTTATCTGGTGTTCTACGTGGGAGCGAACATCAAGGACAAATTTGTTTCGTCGAGTAAAGAAAGGTGGTCTGTCGGTGTGCCACTTGTTTCTTCAGGAAATTGTATCACGTTTCATATTGATAAGGCACGAAAGAAACCCGTTTCTGTGTTTTTTTTTCAGACCATGTTAACAGTTCCTATGCCTGATTTTTTGTATCTTCAGCCATTGGCCCTCATTACACAATTTCAAGGTTCTTGCGTGAAGTTGTAACGTCCTGTCGTTTCCTGAGGACGAGATTTTCCCTTTAGTACCTCTCCAATGTAAAAATAAAAAAGAAAGCGTCTTATGAAGGATATCATTGAAAGTGTGTTCCCTGTTCCATTGTATCGGTTAATGTTTCAAGATGGGCCTGGCCAAGACGTACTTAAAAGGGTTAAAAATATGTGTCTACCGACAAACGTTAAAACATTCGTCTTCAAGCTTCACACGGGAACCTTGCCTGTTGAAACGTGCTTAGAGGAAACAGGGATTTATGTGCCACGAGGAAGCAGATGCTTTCTGTGCAACAAAGCTGAAACGATCGAACATGTTTTCATTGATTGTAATAATGCCATATTCTTTTGGGATATATTGCAGAGAACGTTAAAGATAGGCTTATCCCTCAATCCACATGGCATTCGTTTTTTACCACCTGAACGCGAGTTTGAACAGATGGATGTTATCTTTTTACTTTGGCTGCAACACAGTCTGGCGTACTCTGTTGGTATACAAACATCGTGATGTTAAAGGCCGATCTGTGTATGAATAGTTTGTGTAAATGGCTGTGAAGGTACGTGATGTGTACAAGACGAATGACTGTGATGAAGCTGTGGTGTCAATGCTTGATACTTTGACACACATGAAACGAGTGTGATCTATGATCACAAACTTTCTTGAGGCTTGTAGCCAAGCTGGAAAAAAAAGGAAGAAAAAGAAGCGTCCATGGCTTAATGATTTCAATATCAGGCTTCTGTGCTAGAGTCCCTGTGCTCGAATCCTGCCATGGGACAATTATGATGTTTATTTAATCATTTACTACGCGATACACCATGGAAAAGGACGAGTCTACAAAGTCGTGAAGCCGTTACGCCAAAAGGACGAAGTTTGGAAAAATCCATCTACTTCCCATGCCGGTACAACCGCTCCCATTGCAGTTTCCTTAGACACTAGCGCCAGAGTTCCCTCTAGTAATTTTTGTAGGAAACTCTGTGGTACAGAGTACGGAGATGGCCACGCCAATCGCGATCGCCGTAAAGGCGGAACGCCATGGCGCGAATGACGCGCGGATGGTGGGACGCGCGCGTCACTTTGACGCGTGCCAAGCATGATCCGTCACGAAATCGCGCCGCCGCACGCTGTTGCTCGGAGTGGGAAAAAAACGCGTCGCGCGGCGCGTCCGCCAATCAGAGCTCCGGGAAGTCACGTGGCATTTAGTCACGTGGCGTATTGGTTTTTGGTTTTGCCACCAGATGGCCCTGCTCTCTGCGCATCTCGACGGAACCTCTCTGGCGCAATTTTTTTTTCTCGGCATAACTGGCGCGTGCGTCAAAGAAAGCACGTGCTACCGTGATTTCGTTCGCGCATCGTGTTGGTTCGCGCATCGTGTTCCCCTAAAATGGCCAAAGCAACCTTCATCATCATCATCATCATCAGCCTGGTTACGCCCACTGCAGGGCAAAGGCCTCTCCCATACTTCTCCAACAACCCCGGTCACGTACTAATTGTGGCCATGCCGTCCCTGCAAACTTCTTAATCTCATCCGCCCACCTAACTTTCTGCCGCCCCCTGCTACGCTTCCCTTCCCTTGGGATGCAGTCCGTAACCCTTAATGACCATCGGTTATCTTCCCTCCTCATTACATGTCCTGCCCATGCCCATTTCTTTTTCTTGATTTCAACTAAGATGTCATTAACTCGCGTTTGTTCCCTCACCCAATCTTCTCTTTTCTTATCCCTTAACGTTACACCTGTCATTCTTCTTTCCATAGCTCGTTGTGTCGTCCTCAATTTGAGTAGAACCCTTTTAGTAAGCCTCCAGGTTTCTGCCCCGTAGGTGAGTACTGGTAAGACACAGCTATTATATACTTTTCTCTTGAGGGATAATGGCAACCTGCTGTTCATGATTTGGGAATGCCTGCCAAACGCACCCCAGCCCATTCTTATTCTTCTGATTATTTCCGTCTCATGATCCGGATCCGCCGTCACGACCTGCCCTAAGTAGATGTATTCCCTTACGACTTCCAGTGCCTCGCTGCCTATTGTAAATTGCTGTTCTCTCCCGAGACTGTTAAGCATTGCTTTAGTTTTCTGCAGATTAACTTTTAGACCCACTCTTCTGCTTTGCCTCTCCAGGTCAGTGAGCATGCATTGCAATTGGTCCCCTGAGTTACTAAGCAAGGGAATATCATCAGCGAATCGCAAGTTACTAAGGTATTCTCCATTAACTTTTATCCCCAATTCTTCCCAATCCAGGTCTCTGAATACCTCCTGTAAACACGCTGTGAATAGCATTAGAGATATCGTATCTCCCTGCCTGACGCCTTTCTTTATTGGGATTTTGTTGCTTGCTTTATGAAGGACTACGGTGGCTGTAGAGCCGCTATATATATCTTCCAGTATTTTTACATATGGCTCATCTACACCCTGATTCCGTAATGCCTCCATGACTGCTGAGGTTTCGACTGAATCAAACGCTTTCTCGTAATCAATGAAAGCTATATATAAGGGTTGGTTATATTCTGCACATTTCTCTATCACTTGATTGATAGTGTGAATATGGTCTATTGTTGAGTAGCCTTTACGGAATCCTGCCTGGTCCTTTGGTTGACAGAAGTCGAAGGTGTTCCTGATTCTATTTGCAATTACCTTAGTAAATACTTTGTAGGCAACGGACAGTAACTGATCGGTCTATAATTTTTCAAGTCTTTGGTGTCGCCTTTCTTATGGATTAGGATTATGTTAGCGTTTTTCCAAGATTCCGGTACGCTCGAAGTCATGAGGCATTGCGTATACAGGGTGGCCAGTTTCTCTTACCGCTAACTCATTGATCGGCTTCTTATGTACCAGTTTCTTCCGTTCCCTCCTCAGGTCTAGGCTAATTCGAGTTCTTACCATCCTGTGGTCACTGCAGCGCACCTTGCCGAGCACGTCCAGATCTTGTATGATGCCCGGGTTAGCGCAGAGTATGAGGTATATTTCATTTCTCGTCTCACTGTTCGGGCTCCTCCACGTCCACTTTCGGCTATCCCGCTTGCGGAAGAAGGTATTCATTATCCTCATATTATTCTGTTCCGCAAACTCTACTAATAATTCTGCCCTGCTATTCCTGGTGCCTATGCCATATTCACCCACTGCCTTGTCTCCAGCCTGCTTCTTGCCTACCTTGGCATTAAAGTCGCCCATTAGTATTGCGTATTTAGTTTTCACTCTGCCCATCGCCGATTCCACGTCTTCATAGAAGCTTTCGACATCCTGGTCATCATGACTGGATGTAGGGGCGTAGACCTGTACAATCTTCATTTTGTACCTCTTATTAAGTTTCACAACAAGACCTGCCACCCTCTCGTTAATGCTATAGAATTTCTGTATGTTACCAGCTATATGCTTATTAACCAGGAATCCGACTCGTAGTTCTCTTCTCTCCGCTAAGCCCCGGTAGCACAGGACGTGCCCGCTATTTAGCACTGTATATGCTTCTTTTGGCCTCCTAATTTCACTGAGCCCTATTCTATCCCATTTACTGCCCTCTAATTCCTCAAATAGCACTGCTAGACTCGCCTCACTAGATAACGTTCTAGCGTTAAACGTTGCCAGGTTCATATTCCAATGGCGGCCTGTCCGGATCCAGTGATTCTTAGCATCCTCTGCTGCGTCGCAGGTCTGACCGCCGCCGTGGTCAGTTGCTTCGCAGCTGCTGGGGACTGAGGGCCGGGGTTTGATTGTTGTGTTCATAGGAGGTTGTGGCCAAGCACTGTACCAGGGTGGCCAATCCTGCTCTGGTGAGGGAGTGCGTTAGCGGTTCTGGTCACCGGGATTAGGCCACACTCCAGGCCTGTTTGTGCAATTTTATCAACACGCGGGGTTTTTTTTTAATCCGCTGCAAAATTGCCGGCACCGGGATTCGAACCACGGACCTCTTGCACGCGAGGCGGGTGTTCTACCTCTACGCCACCGCTGCACCGCTTCAACGAGGCCTTCAACGAGGCCCTAAAATAACTGAAGTGGAGGAGCGTGGCGTCCTGGTGGGACGTACGCGGCCGCAATCACAAGAACAACATCAAACGTGACCAGGCTTGGCGAGCTATAGCAGATACCCTCAGAGTAGACGGTATAGCACATGCCCTCAGCATCGCCTTTAG
Organism: Dermacentor variabilis; assembly: GCF_050947875.1. Lineage (NCBI taxonomy): Eukaryota > Metazoa > Arthropoda > Arachnida > Ixodida > Ixodidae > Dermacentor > Dermacentor variabilis. Next base: position 52,817,321 of record NC_134576.1, on the reverse strand, counting down.
TAGTAGCAATCGCCTCTTCTGCTCGGTACTAAGCGGCCGACGCTCTATTTTCTACGTGAAGTTGTAAGCAAGCAGCGGCCTCTCAGCATGCGGAAGGTACATAGTCACAGTTTCGCACACAATCTTGTTTCTTCAAATTAGGCTTGATAAATGCACTTCGGACAAAAATGTCGCTGTCTAATTACACTAAGATTATTTTTATTCTAGTGTTCTGTAAGTTTAAGGGCATAATATATATGCGGTAACAGAGACAATCCGTGTCGTTCGGAGTTATGTTGTCTGGCAACCCGGAAAACGCTACGCGAAAGCGCCGCTCCCTTTTTTCGTGCGAGTGCTCGCGCGTCGGTGGCAACGCGGGATTTCGCCGCGCCTCACGTTTTTCGCTCGCGGAAAACGCGCCATGCGGTTCCAGTACAGTGTGCTAGAATATTGGGTAGTGTGTTCTCTGCCCTATGTGGCGCACGCTTCCGGCTGAAGCCGCGCACAGGCCCCGCACACTCTCAAGTTCAACAAATGGCCTCAGAGGGCGAAAAGTCAATCGAGGCGCGTTTCAGCGTAAGCGCGAAAGTGTAGCTTCTGTAATTTGGTCGAATACTTTAATTTGTGCTTTCTCTGCTAGGGGCGCTGAACATGTCGGATATTTTACTTTACCCAAACCATTGACATAAACAATCGAGGTGTCTAAAGATGTTTTGTTACCTCATACAAATAGGCAGTTGATTTTTTTTAAATTCGATTGTTGAAGCTGCTTTTTAGTCATAGCGTCAAGGTTTTTGTACTTGATTAACCACCGACAGCCGACAGCCTATTGGTATCGATGTGTTTCCTGGCCGTTGGCGTTCGAATACTGCGGCGGTAAAACATTTTCGAAAGCATGCTGGTTTCGTCTGCGAGTCATTACATAGACTTGCTGTAAAGAGGTCTACTCTTGGCAAAAAATAGTGCCTCATTTTGTTTTTGGCGTTGATTATCATAATGAATCCGGCGGAGGTTGAGGGAGTACGCTTGAAGGTACGTTTTTATGCCGTTGATCTCCATAACACCGTAAGTACGCAAACCGATGTCGCAGAACACCCGATGCATCATTGTGTGTTCTCCGTCATCGCTTGTTTGCTGTACGCCTACTAATTCTTCATTTCTTCTTCAAGTGTTGTACCGTCCTTTTGTCCTTGTTCTCTTGTGCTTCACTTAGAGTATGTAGTTCCGTAAGCTGTAATGCGCATTTGCAAAATCAATACGTTTGATAAGACGCAGTGGTTATCATAATTCTACTACACATGTATTAAGCTGGCACATGTGGTTCAGATACAGATGCCTGTTTGCGGACTTGCACGACGTTGATGCGGAGATTAGGATACTTATGACACCCGTAAGGAAGAGGCAGCTGACGGCCGTAAGCTGTTGCGTTCTTTCCGCCAAACTACCCGGCCTGGTAGTGCTGTAAGGATGCTGTATAAAAGTGACACGCGGTGACAGGGAAATTATTATACTTAGCAGCCGACTGTACGTTTTGTAGTTTAGGTCTTCTTTCTTGTGCACTTGTGCTACCCTTATTAATGAGCCATTTCTTGACTATGTTCTTGACTATGTAACCGCGTTTGTGTGGATGCGTAGACGTGTGCTCTTTGTTGTACTTGTAAAATGCAAATAAAATATTTTCAGGCTTACTCAATCTTTGGTGTCGTGTGCGTTTATTCCAGTCGAGGCCATCGTGCCACCTGGAAACCGCATTCTGTCAGTACCCCTACACGAAATGCAACAGCTGGAGCGCGGCAGCACAACTCGGGGTAACGGCGGCGTAATAAACGAAAACCCGCTCGGGATGCCCTTAAAAGTCAGTTCAGAGTGTGCCTCAACTCGATATGACTCAGCGCTACATGTATTCTGCTGCGCCTCGATCGTGCTCCCGCCAGTTTGGTTGCTGTGTGGCAAACGTAGCGCCTACATATATATGTAGGCGCTACGTCTGCCACACAGCAACTAAACTGACGGGTGCACGATCGAGGCGCAGCAGCCAGAAACCCAGTAAAGCCACAGAACACCTGGTAAAGCCAACGCCCATACTGTGCAAAACCCCGTTTCCGTTTCCTGTTGTACAGCGCCACCTGTGGTCGCATACTTTAGTTTACGACGCCACCGCTACGCTTATTTCCGTAGCACTGTGGAAGGTACAGTCTCCCTTCTCTAAGTTTGTATAGGTGTTTTGTGCCGCGCATGTCAGCGGAGCCGGAGGCCGCTAGGGGCGCTGGAGCTAGTTCCACCTGAAGACCCGTGCCAGCGCGTGCGCTCCCGTCACTACCATTCGCTTGCTGCAGCCTGCACACGAGGATGCGAATCGACTTGATTTTGATTGTTTTTGTGAAGTGCAACGTTCGTAGATTTGTCTCTGCAACGTCCTCGGACATCCTTTGAGCTCGCTCTGCGGTGCGTTAAGCAGGTTTGCCTAGTCGCCGGCGCGATGTCTGCTTTGCACCAGGTTGCCGGACAGGCTATAGTCGCGTGAAGGAGTCGCAGAAGGCGTCTCTTTTCAGCGTCCCACAAGACGAAGAAAGGAGACATCAGTGGGAAAGAAACTTGCACCGTGAAGACAAGAAGCTTCACCAAACACGTGCCGTGTGCGAATTGCACTTTGAGCCGCGTTATATAACCAGGGACTTCGTTCACGTCGTTGCCGGCATAGAGGTACGCATTCCGCGTACGAAGCCAACATTGACAGAAGAGGCTGTTCCGACGATTCGTCCGAATCTCCCTGCGTACCACACCAAAAAAAGAAAAAGAAAAACTCCGAAACCTAGGAGCAAGCAAAAGCGGCAAGAATCTGCACCGTCGACCAGCAGCAAGAAAACTCGGAGCCCACCTTGCGAGCCGTTGTCCGTAAATAATTCGCATGATCAGTCGTCGCCCGAGAATGCTGACCAACTCGGCGCGAACGAAGTGACACGAGCAGCAGCAAGCTCATCTGAGGTACAAAACAGTTTAAAGCTTTTATTAGAACCGAAAACTCGGTCAAAATACTGGACAAAGCACACCTTCCCAAACCTAGATGGAGTACTCTATTGCACTTCGGCATTGTACGAGGAAGCGACCGTCGTATCCGAAGAAGTGGTTAGGTTTGTCTGTGACATGCTACATGACGTCTACGCAAAAATGTATGTCAGAGGGCGACTAATCGAAGAATGTTGCTTGAGCTCTTCGGAAGAAGCAGGAAACTTGCTAGAAAAAAACAGAAGCCACCGAACTTTCTGTTGCAGCCCTTGATGCTGATGATTACTGTCCAGCTTTCTTGACGGCAGCGATTAAGAGTCAGCTGACAGTAAAGCAGGGAACATACTTCAATAGCGATTGTCTCGGCATAGTTCCAAACAAAGGTAGGAATTATAAATATGGCATCAAATTTGCATTAGACTTACAATGTGAATATCATAATGTATTGTTTGTAAACCATACTTTAACGAGGTTCTTTTCTTTTCAGGAGGGCAGTCCATGCGGTGCAAGTACTTGCGCAAAGTACTTTTGAATAGACAATCAAGAGTTAAACGAGCACCTTCCAGGTTCAGGTTACCATAGTTCAGCGGCTGAAATGTGCACCACAGAGAAACAGACGCCTTCGCGCACGAATTGCTACAATAAAAAGAGACATTGACAAGATGCAAGTGCTAAATGCTTCCCTAGATGACGAAACTGTTAATGAGCGGATTTCTTAACTCCGTCAGAAGCAACAAGACTGTGTTAGACAATGTTTTGCGGCAGCAAAAGCAAAGAACAAAGGCATTCGTTACAGCAAAGCATGGATTATGCCGGTAGCTTCGTATGCGCTGTGCTTTCGGCGTTTCGTTCGCGTTGAAGCGGCAGATGCACGGAAGTCAATTACTCGCGGCTGCTGCCGCGATCCCTAACTCCAGAATTTCCACAGCGTGTTTCCGCGTTCATCGAGTGAGATGTATTCATGTTTACCTTTGCGCGCGTGACACCGTGTTGGTTAATTTAGTTAAAACACGTTGACGGGCTAGTTGGTCTGCCCTTGGGGACTCTCTCCTGCTCGGTGGATCTCAAGCGGAGTGTGCAATACAGGATCTACACAATAAATATGATACGATTTTTGGGGCAGAATCCACTCCGGTACGGGGGGGGTCTCCAGTGTCAGGCTAGAACAGAGGTTGCTGAGGATCTCTCTGTGGCTGATGAGGTTAGTCGTGCCTTCAAATCCTTCCCCAACAAATCTGCTGCAGGACCGGATGGTGTTAGAATAGCTGAGTTGAAGAAAGTTAGCAGTAGTTAACAGTTAGCAGTGAAGTAGCAGCAGTACTTAGTAAGCGAATGCTTACAGGTTTATACAGCCGATAAAACTATTATGCTTACTTCGTAGAGCTGTCTACTAATTTGCTGTCGCAATCTGTGCTTCGCCTTTCGTGCGGAACTGCGATTTTTTTTTGATCATGACCGCAAAAATGAACGTGGCGGGAGCGGGGTACTCATAGTGAGTAACAAAGATCCATCACGCTCTCTTATCAACAAAACTTCAAAACTTGAATCACTATGGGTAATGTGCCGTGCTGCACCCGAAACAGTAATACTTGACGTATGCTAGAAGCCTCTGCATACTGATCCAGATTTCGCCTGTAAACAGAATGAAATATTATCTCAGCCTACTAATAAACATCCTACCGCACATATTGTCCTCTGTGAAGATTTTAACTTCCTTAATATTAACTGGCGGAATCAAACATCACCAATTACAGGAAATACTGAAGCAAGGGATGTCGACGTTTGCCTGAACTTTAATATGTGCCAACCAGTAACCTAACCAACAGCCGACATTATTGAATCTTCGAACATTTTAGACCTGATACTAAGAAACAACCGCGAAAACTTAAAGTCTATCGCACACCTACGTGAAATCAGTGATTACAAAGTAAGTGATAGTACATGTAGTTTAGCCCCAAAAACACGCCACATCTTCAGCAGTGCAATAAGGACAATTACGATGCAATTAAGAATGAAATACGAGACTTCTGGCCTGCGTTTGAATCCAGTCTCGATTCTCGAAGTCTTAATGACAATTTGCTAATCTTTAAGGACAAAATAATTGCGCCAACTAATACATTTATCCCCAGAATGAACTTTCTTGCCAATAAAAGCAAACCATTGTTTTCAAAGAGCCCAAAAACACGAGAAAACAAGAAAAGATGTCTATTTCGTACTGCGAAACTCAATGGATGTGCATGCGCTTGGGATAGGTACTGTGCTGCAGAAGACGCGTATAATACTGTAATTTGAAATGCGAAACATACATTTTGTCATAGTGGCCTACCTAAAATTCTAACTAGTAAACCTAGGAAATTTCGCAAGTCATAAACCCGCAACCGACACGTGACATTACACTTACAAACGATAATGGCGAACAGGTGAGCGACGCTCATTGTGCTGAAATGTTAAGTATCGCGTTCTCATCCTTGTTTACTGAAGCTGACTTACCATTTCCTGCGCCACCTACTAACAACATTACCAATCATAGGCCCAGTGACATTCTTTGTTGCTGGCATTTAGTCCAGCGTCGACAAAATAATACTTTCATCAGCCGGTGTATATGATTATACTCCAGACTGTCAAAACATACTCGCACATTGTTGCATTGTATTTCTCAATGCTATTCTCACTGTCGCTTGAAACCGCGATTTTTCCAGACGACTAGAAGGTGGGAAAGTCATTACGGTCTACAAATCAAGTAACAAACAATCACCCCTTAACTAACGCCCCATTTCATTAACGAGCGTCCCGTGCAAAATTATGGAACTTGTCATATGCTTTCACATAACGCACATCCCGGACGCTAAAAATTTCTTCCCCAGCATGACTTTCGTAAATCTTTATGCTGTGAACCTCAACTGGCAACATTAATTTATGATTTACATTCCCATCTTCACCATAACCTTCAGACTGATGCCATCTTCCTGGACTTCGCTAAATCATTCGACAAAGTGCCACACAAACGCCTAATAATAAAACTTGCCCACTTGAATAAGCGCCCTCACATTCTCCAGTAGATATCAGAATTTCTTACTAATCGTTCCGAGTTCGTCTCTACTAAAAATAATCGCTCTAGGTTCCTCTCAGTAACATAGGGCGTGCCAAAAGAGTCTGTCCCCGCACATCTTCAGTTCATAACATACATTAACGATCTACCCATCCTTATATTTTCTCATATCCGTATGTTTGCCGACGGTTGCGTCATCCAAAGCACAATTACTAACCTTTCTGATCAAAATGCGCTCCAATACAATCTCAAGTGGGTACAGGAGTGGTGCGATTTTCGGCTAATGAAGCTTAATCCCACTAAATGCAAACCGGCTTCATTTAACGCAAGTGTAACCCTTTGCTTTATTCTTACGTATTCTCTAACTCCACTGATGAAGGAAAGTCCAATCCTATAAACACCTTGGCGTCACCTTATCCTGCGATCTTTCCTGTCGCGCACATGTCACCAACGTCATCTCATCCGCGAACGGGTATCTCACTTGTTTCAAGCATCATTTGCGTCACGCCCCAGCGGACATAAAACATCGCGCGTCTAAATCCCTAATACATCTAAACTAGAGTATTCCGCGCCGATCTGGAGTCAGCAACAGGTATATTTAACGAATTAGAATCCGTGCTAAATCGTGCCTCTAGATTAATTCATTCTCATACTCTTATGACACATGCATATCATCCCGCAAACGCGAAACTGACCTTCTAAATCTTTCTGTGCGCCACCCCATCATCAGTCTCTGTTTGCTTCACAAGTTCTTCCGCAGCTTCCTCAATCGCACACCCTACACGCTCACGAACCTAGTTGCATGCTCAGGAGCTTGCACTGCCACTTTCGCTGGCTCATTTTTTCTTCGTACAGTAGTAGACTGGAATAGTCTTCCCCGTGACATTGCAGTCATCACATATCCATCAATTCTTGGAGAAAACGTCAAAGCACACTATTCCGCATGAAGACTTATTTGTAACTTTCATTTGTTAGACCACACCTTATGTGATAACTCTTAACGGGGGCCTTTAAAGTAATAAAGTGAAGAAGTGAAGTGAAGCCTGTTTAAGACCGTAATTGCGTATTGACGCTCATCAATGTTCCATTGTACATCTGCATCCACGGACCAACATTTTTCTAGCAACTGTTCGTTGTCCGTGACACAGCGGTTTCCCCTTTCTCTTTCAGTGTAGGGCATATTTCTTTTACCCCGCAGGGGCGTCAACGTCAGCAGGCGTTTGGTGTGTTCTGACACCTCCGATCAGAGTACATTGGGGTTGCACCTTCCAGTTTCTAGTGTTACGGGACTTACATGTGTCCAGGGCCAACAGTATCATGGGAGTTAAACTGGTGCCGGAGTGTGGACATTTAAGGCGGACAACGCACCTCTTGGGCAACGGGTTCACGTAGGTGGTACCTCCGGACTGACTCATCTATTAAAATTGTACTTGACTTTCGTGTTCTCCTCTCGAACCCTAATATTTTTCCTGACTTTCAGTATTTCCGTTGCATTTGTTTCGACTTGATTTCCTTGGCAGCCAATGTGCTTCGTGTGGGAAGTAGCCAATGTATGTTGTAAAATATTCAATCACAGACATAACATACAGTTGGGGTTTACAGGAGTATTCTTTTTTGAAGCCCTGGAGCATCCGCTTGTTGGGCTCTATGGTCAGCCTGGCGCTACAGCCAAATAGCAATACATCTATGACTAATTATTTCCCCTCGCTTTCTTACCTCGCCGTGAAATGGGCCACACCAAAGTACTCGCATTTTGTGGACAACCAAAGAGAGACAATACACTTTGCATTTGGCCAACGCAAAGACGGCACGAGAGTCCCGTTGCAGTCTTGTACCTTCGGGCGCTCGTCTGTATAATTAAAGGCTGTAATTACCCTACGATGTAATAATAGACTGATTATATTGTTGATTTATAAAAAGATACATTAATTCCACAGCGCCACAGTGGAGAAAGGACGGAAATGAACGACGGAGACGGCGCTTGTCTCGGTCAGCCCTTCCAGTTCTTCGCCCGCTGTCGATTTCTGCACATCATCGGTTACTAACTAGCCTGGTTTCACTCCTTAAAAATAAGGTGGACTAATACGACGAAAGCTCTTACACTACCGCGCTCTGTGAATCTTCGCACGGCCTTCCGATTAAAGTGGATAAGAAAAGGGCAGATTGGGTGAGGGAACATACGCGAGTAAATGATATCTTAGTTGAAATCAAGAAAAAGAAATGGGGGCATGGGCAGGACACGTAATGAGGAGGGAAGATAACCGATGGTCATTAAGAGTTACGGAATCGATTCCAAGGGAAGGGAAGCGTAGCAGAGGGCGGCAGAAAGTTAGGTGGGCGGATGAGATTAAGAAGTTTGCAGGGACAACATGGTCACAATTAGTACATGACCGGGGTAGTTGGAGAAGTATGGGAGAAGCCTTTGCCCTGCAGTGGGCGTAACGAGGCTGATTATGATGATGATGATGATGACTCTGCTCCTCGAGCTCGGTCGTTGTCTGCATCGCACTCTATCTTGAACGGCATATCGTGTAGGAAGTTTCTTATCACTCCAATTCTCGCTTATATTTAGCCAGCGCCATGTAAGGACTACCGCCACATGGTCATCTAGTGCTCTCCGAAGCGCCGGCAGAAAAGCGCAGAAAATTCAGACAGAGGATGTACCTGTACATCAAGGCAATTTCACCTGCGACAGAGAGCACGAGTGCACAGAACGCTGCAGTCTTCCTCCATGTTGCAATTCGGGAAGAAATTGATATATTTAACACGGTTAAACTGTCATCCGGAGAGCGTGGGGATTTCAACGCTATTGCGAAGAAGGTTGAAGAGTATTGTACGCCTGAGCGTAATGATACCTACGCGCGCTACAACTTCAGAACTCTGCAACAGCGAGATGATGAGCCGTTCGAGCAGTTCTTACCTGATGGTCAGCTTAAAGCTCAGAGCTGTAACTTCGGAAACCTGAAAGAATCACTGATTCGAGACCAGCTGGTGTGTGGAATGGCAGACAGGAATGTACGGATACGGCTTCTGCGGGAGGAGGACCTCACCCTAGAACAGGCCATAGAATACTGCAAAGCTGTAGAGCTAACTACCAGCAAGAATCAAGCGTGAGAGAAGGACGAACTGAAGCAGAATGCCTCACGGAAAAACAAGCCGAGCAGGAATCAATCAATCAAATCAATCAAATGTTTTATTTCCAACAAACTTGTTGGGGGTCTTCCAGGCGAAAAGCTGCGACATACAGCTTGAATGTGCCTGAAGGCCCTCACATGGCAGCAGTAGAAATGCAATATACAATGCAATGGGTTACATTTACAAAAATTACAAAGATCACATTTCACAAATTTCTTTACAAAAATATGCCCTAAGCTGTTTTCAAGTCAAGGTATTTGTCATAACAATTTCTTTCCCAAATTAATTTAACAGTGAAGGTAGCGTGTGTCTTAGCGACTGCATGAGGTAATTTGTACGCCTGTACGGTACTAACCACCTGTTTTTTCTGCGGGTACGCGCATCACTTTTGTCATATTCAAGTCGTGACGTATTTTTTAAAAATATTTGAAACTTTTCGGAGCCGAAGCAGAAAGAATGCAGTAGCCTGTATTCGTAAATGTTAGTTACTTGTATTATGTTATAACTTTCAAAAAGTTGCGCAGTAGAATGGAAATAAGGTACATTCGCTACATGTCGAAGTGCTCGTTTTTGAAGTTGAAGAAGTGCATGAAGATTACGTTTCGTGGTGGTAGCCCATACAAGCGCACAATAATTCAGATATGATTGAAACAAGGCATAATATATTGTAACAGGTACGAAATCCACGGACAAGAGAAAAGAAGGGAAGACGAAGAGGACGAAGCGTTGGAGAGGCCGAGCTGCGCTACTATCACGCTACGATCATCATCCATCGCCTGTAAATAAAACCATTTCTTCGCAACTCTTCGTAACAGTTGTGGTGGAGGTGCGGGGTAATCGACACCCGATGACGGAGGCTGAACCAGAAATTCTTCGACGGAGCCGTCGCATTGCTGGACTCCCACCGCATCTACCGGAGCTGAATACGTCCCACGACGCAGACGCACAACGGCCCATTCCAACAGCTGCGCCGACAAGTTCCGTTCTGCAACTGAGAGGTGCGCGTCCCTTCGCCGGAAGATCGGACGAAGACGTCGAGGAATGGCTCATCCATTATCACCGGGTGAGTGCCGCCAACAAGTGGAACAGCGCTTCTCAGCTTTCGAACGTCGTGTTCTTCCTAACGGATACTGCGTTGCTGTGGTTCGACAGTAACGAGGAAACGTTCACAACATGGGGAAGATTTGTTTCCGAAATCAAAGAGAGATTCGGCGACTCCGCGACGAAAAAGAAAAGGGCGGAACAGACGCTACTGCAACGTGCGCAAGTGCCAGGCGAAACCTGCACGACCTATATTGCGGCGGTAATAAAACTGTGTAGGATGGTGGACTCTGGAATGTCTGAGGAAGATAAAGTCGGGCACATCCTGAAAGGAATTGCCGCAGACGTCTATAATTTCCTCATCGCAAAGGACAACCTGGCTTCCGTCACTGACATCATTCGGCATTGTCGTACTTTCGAGCAGCTGAAAACGAGGCGCATCACGCCGAAGTTTGGCAGGCTAGCCAATGTGACAACAGTTGCAAGCGTGGACAGCAACCAGCCCCTCGATCTTGCATCAACGATCAGGCAAATAGTTCGGGAAGAGCTCAGCCTGCACGCACAAGCGACAATTCAGGCACTCACAGCTTCCGCCTACCACCAGATTTCGAGTCAAACGTGGCATCCATCGCCCCGTATTCTGCGGCGAGGGGCACCGAGGATTATCAACTCGCGCCCCGACAGCAGCCACGTCTCTACGACAGAGGCGCTACTTATAACGCTCGGCCACAACGATAGCAGCCGCGTTTTTACCCCCGAGGTCCAGTGACTTCTGTCAGGCCGCGACAAGAAGGGCACCGACCCTACTACCACGACGTGACTTATGAACGATATGACGGATTTCAGCGAGGCGCAGAGACACGTTATCCACATGACAACGAACTTTCTCGCCGCCCGCAGCAGCCTAGCATCCGTTTCGAGGAAGACGCTGTGAACCACGACCCTCCCGTGTGCTACAACTGCGGTTCCACAGGCCATATAGCACGGTATTTTCGCCAAGGCCGTCAATCACGAAGGACACTACCAATGTTCTCGCCACGCAGAACCCGTACTTCATATGACTTGCGGACGACCGATTCGCTTCCAATAGACCACTTCCCACACGAGACCAGACGCAGCGATTCGCCAACTTCTGAGCGGAGTTTGACGCCGCCAAATAATCGTCCCCGTCGCTCTCCGTCCCCTCGGCGCCGTTCTTCGTCACCACCGCCGGGAAACTAGCATCCGCGGCCAATGGAGGTGAGGTCGCCGGACGGTCTTTGCCAGAAATTCCTCTGCCTGTTGTGATGCTCAAAAACAAAGTGAATGTCTCGATTGACGGAATACCGACCATGGCGTTAGTTGATACTGGGGCGACTGTGTCTGTAATGAGCCTCACTTTCAAAACCCGGCTAGGCCACAAAGTTATGTTTTCTTGGAACGACGGTATTACTTTTCGTGGAGTGGGCGGCGAGTGGCTTCATTCCCTTGGTGTTTGTGCTGTGAGTGTTTTGTTGGCTGGGAAAGTTTTTGTGTCGGAATTCCTTGTTCTTGCTCGTTGTTCTCACGATGTTATTCTTGGTATTGATTTTCTTGAACATTGCGGCGCTTCCGTGGACTGTGGTTGTGGCGAAATATTATTGAACAAGTTAATTATATCAACAGATTCCGAACAAAGCTCGCGTGGCGAACACAGGAACACAGACACACTCAGTGTTCTTGATGAAGTGATTGCACCATCGTGGTGCCTGACGCCCGTTCGTGTTTCTGCAACTACTGTTGACGCTGATTGTGTTGATCTTGTAGTTAGGCCTCTCCGCATAAACTGTGCTAAAAAGATATACTTGTGCCCTGCTCTGTCGTGTGCATGACGAAAGGAGTCGCCACATTGTGGGCGCTGAACTGTTCCGCCACGCCGGTTGTCCTTCCTCGCGGTATGAAAATCGCTCTCTTCGATGAAGCCGCATGTAACTCAATGGCGGCCCTAACTACGGACGTGTCTACAGCATGCTCTCCTTGCGCTAATAGCCATTTTGAAGAGCTAATGCTTGGCATGATCATCAAGGCTCTCGGTACGTCGGCACGGCAAGCACTAGTACATGTCCTTGCCAGGCATGAGGCTGCATTCGACTTCACGCATGGAGATGCACCCCTTCATTTGCCGTCGTCCCGCGCTCGTCACAGAATAGATACCGGCTCCGCACACCCCATCCGCCAGAAGCCCTACCGAGTGTCATCCTCCGAGCGAAAGGTTATTGCACAACTAGTCAAGGAGATGATGGACAAAGGTGTCGTTCAAGAGTTGTCTAGTCCATGGGCAGCCCCAGTAATCCTGGTCAGAAAAAAAGATGGCTCCTGGAGATTCTGCGTGGATTACAGACATCTAAACGCAGTGACGAAGAAGGATGTCTATCCACTACCGCGAATAGATGACGTCATTGATTGCTTACACGCTGCTTCTTACTTCTCAACACTTGATTTGCGATTGGGGTATTGGCAAATACCTATGGACCCTGCCGACAAGGAAAAGACCGCTTTGGTGACTCCAGATGGCCTATTCGAATTTAATGTTATGCCTTTTGGCCTTTGCAATGCTGCTGCCACCTTCTAAAGATTCATGGACACACAACTACGTTGTCTGAAGTGGGAAATATCCATGTGTTACCTCGATGATGTTGTAATCTTTGGCCGCACGTTTGAAGAACATAATGAACGCCTCAGCCTTGTTCTCGACTGCATCGAGAAAGCTGGACTCGTTCTAAACTCAAAGAAATGTCGCTTTGGCGAACGTCAAACACTGGTCCTGGGACACTTAGTTGACAAGGATGGCGTCAGACCCGATCCTCGTAAGATTGAAGCGGTGAGCTCCTTCAAGCCACCACAATCAGCACGAGAACTTCGCTCATTCATTGGCCTATGTTCATATTTTCGTCGTTTTGTTCCCAGGTTTGCCGACATCGTTTACCCGTTGACAAGTATTTTGCGACAAAATGCATCCTTCAATTGGACACCAGAGTGTGACGCATCATTTTCTCAACTGAAGTTTATACTAACGTGAGCACCGCTCTTGCGTCACTTCGATCCGTCTTGCCCAACTGAAGTTCACACTGATGCTAGTGGAATTGGGATAGGAGCGGTGCTTGTACAACGTCACAGTGGCGCAGAACATGTAGTCGCATATGCCAGCCGTTGCCTGAGCAAATCTGAACGGAATTATACGGTTACGGAACAGGAATGCCTGGCAGCTGTTTTCGCCATACAGAAGTTTCGGTGTTATCTTTACGGTAGACCATTCAAGATTATCACCGACCATCATTCTTTATGCTGGCTGGTCGGTTTGCGTGATCCCTCTGGTCGCCTCGCACGTTGGGCACTGCGCCTCCAGGAATACGACTTTGTGGTGTCGTACAAAGTGGCCGTCGTCACGCTGACGCAGACTGCCTCTCTCGGATTCCTCTTGCGGCTACCGACTGCGATGCTGAGAATTTTGACGACTGTCTCGCTGCTGTTACTTCTACGTTCCCTGACGCGGCAGCCTTTCAGCGAGAACAACGGAGTGATGTTACCCTCGATCCGCTTTTTGTCGCCGCCCGTACTTCTCAAGGCAGCGGTCGCTTTACCGTCCGTGATAAATTACTCTACAAAACTAATTATTCCGGGCATGGAGCGCGTTTGCTGCTTGTTGTCCCGGAGAGCCTTCGCTCCGGCGTTCTACGCGCCATGCATGACGATGTGACATCCGGCCATTTCGGTTTCGTACGAACGCTACACCGCACGCAGGAGCGCTTTTACTGGCCCAAGATGTACGAAACAACCAAGCGGTATGTCGCTAGTTGTGAAACGTGCCAACGTCACAAGCGACCGACCACCGCAGCCCCGGGTCCCCTTCGGCCATTGACACCACCCAACACGCCATTCGAGCAAGTAGGCATTGACCTTTTGGGTCCATTCCCGTTATCTAGCAACAAGAACCGTTGGATAATTGTCTGCGTAGACCATCTTACATGGTATGCCGAAACTGCAGCCATACCGTCTTCCGCCGCTGCTTGCGTGGCGGTCTTCCTGTTGCGTTCCGTGGTCCTTCGTAATGGCCCACCACGTGTCATCATCAGCGACCGTGGTCGCCAGTTCACTGCTGATGCCATTGAAGAGCTACTTTGTTTGTGCACTTCCCAGTTCCGTCATTCCACGCCGTATCATCCACAGACCAATGGCCTCGTTGAAAGGACGGACAGAACGCTGACCAACATGCTTGCCATGTACGTCTCCTCCAATCATAAGAAGTCGGACGACGTGCTGCCCTTCATCACTTACGCATACAACACGGCGAAACACGAAACTACGAACTATAGCCCATTTTATCTCCTCTATGCCAGGTTGCCGCGAAGCCCTCTGGACAGTTTCTTACCGTTCGTTCTGCACAGTGACGATTCTGTATCGAAGACTTTGTGTTTCGCCAAAGAAGCGCGTCGAATAGCTCGTCTTCGTACTCTGGCCTCGCAAAGTCGTTCGAAAGAGCGATACGACAACCGTCACGCACAAGTATCGTTGGAAAAAGGTGACTTGGTCCTTCTTTGGACACCGCAACGCAAGCGTGGATTGTGCCAAAAGTTATTGTCACAATATTCAGGCCCATTTGTAGTTGTGGACCGCCTGAGCGAACTCACTTACGTCATAGCTCGCCTACTGTGCAACGGTCGGCGATCAAGCAGAACTCAGCTGACTCACATTGCTCGCCTGAAGCCTTTCTACGCTGCTTGTGCATCCTGACTCGCCCCACGGGCTTCGTCTGCTTGCGGGGAAATGTAACAGATACGAAAGGCACGGACAAGAGAAAAGAAGGGAAGACGAAGAGGACGAAGCGTTGGAGAGGCCAAGCTGCGCTACTATCACGCTACGATCATCATCCATCGCCTGTAAATAAAACCATTTCTTCGCAACTCTTCGTAACAATATGTACAACTTTACTTTCTCTGGGAAAAAATGACGGCAACGGGACAATGCACCTGCGGCAGATGACAAAGATTTCATAATTTGTTCAATGTCCAGTTCATATCTTCTGACAGCGTCACACCCAATACTTTGTATTTGGTTACAATCTCAATGGGCGCGCCATCCAACAATAATTCTTCATTTAAATAAGACTGCCTGCCTCTTGCCTTGAACAATATGGCATTTGATTTAGAGCTATTAATTGTTAGAGCGTTATCACGAGACCAACTCGACAATTTAGAAAGGATACTGCGAGATCTTTGTAGCAGATCATCAAGATTATTGTCAGAGACAAACAGGCTCGTATCGTCAGCGTATAGTACAATGGATGAGTCACTTACTATTTCAGCAATATCGTTAACATAGATATTAAACAAAATAGGGCCTAAAACGCTACCCTGGGGCACACCTGATTTAATTTCCCTATATGAAGAGCAGTATTTTTCGATAGCAACGCACATTCCCCTGTCTGATTGCATCATTGATAATTGTCCAAGTCTTTTCTGGATTTTTTCTCTGCACGGCTGCAAAAAGGCTCTCGTAATAGAGTGCCTTAGCTTTTCGCAGTGCTTTATTTAGTGTATTCCTTAACTTCCTAAATGCAACGAGATCACTTTGCTGACGCGTACGCAGAAATTTATTGAACATCCTATTTTTTTTGTTAATCATTCTAACATGCTGTGGTTGCACCGACGGCTTTCTAATGCGTTTTTTTACCTTTCCTGTTTTAAGCGGGAAAGACAAATTGTATAGGCGACTGAATATGGACAGAAATTCATCGTACGCTTGACTAGCATGTTTATTGTTAAGTTTTTGAGGAAGACACCTTTGAGGAAGACACCTCAAAGAACTTTATTCGCTGATGCCACCGAAAACCAGCGAAAATGCCCAGCGTGCGGTAAAATGTGCGGCATATGTCGGAAAAGAAACGACTTTGCGGTGGGCTGCACAACAAAAAAAATCAATGAAGTTCACTATCCAGTGCAGACTGAAGCGGAATCCGACGACGAATTCCATATTTTGGCTCTGAGCATAAGCGATGCATCGAAGGACCAAGACTGCATAATCACTGCCACGATGTTTAATCGCGCCATGCACATCAAACTTGACACGTAGGCACAAGCCAACTTGCTTCCTCCTACCCTTTTTCTGAAAGTGAGCGAAGGAAAGTGCCTTACACCATCTTCCAAGGTTCTGTCGAGTTTTGATGGCGGAGAGATAAAGCACTTTGGAACTGTGACGCTAGCTACCAGCTAACATCAGCGAAATTTAAGAACCTACCGATTTCTTTGGGGTCAAGAAAGGAAAACAAGCGCTACTGGACCTTCAGTAGTGGCTGAGCACCTAAAAAATCGGTTTCGAGGGGGATGGACGTGATTGCAGAAAGCAGGAATAGGAAAAAAAAAAGAGTAGTGGCTATTCCGTACATTAATTCAGTGTCGCACAGGCTTAAAAAGGTTTCAAGTAGATATGATGTTAATGTTGCTTTCACTGCTCCCAACAAGCTAGGTAAGATAGGCGCTGCCGTGCAGAGGAAAAAAGAGCAGGTAAAAGGCAAAAAAAGAACAGATATTTGTCCAGTGAAGCACAATAAGAACAACAGGTTTACTCGTATGGGTGTGGTTTATAATATTCCCCTTAGCTGTGGCCAGTTCTACGTAGGGCAAATGGGGCGGTCTATCAATCAAAGGCTAATGGAGCATAGAAAGTTGTTAACCGTTAACCGTTAACCCTACATTGCCAAGAATGTAACTGCACGCCAGAGTTAGATGAATGCGCGATATTGTACAGGCATAAGAATGAAGATACGCGTCTTATGGTAGAGGCATGACATATCTATAACGATGGAAGTGCGTGCGTGAGTGAGCCTTCTGTGGCTTCAATTACCTTACATGAGGAAGAGATTAAGTGCCTGAACAGTTATCTCTCACGTAGACCGGCACATGTACCCGACTGACACATGGTGATGCCATTTCTCAGCTTGCGCAGATGAGTTTTGTGTCTTCTTTTTTTTAGCCTCAGTGCTCCCTTCAGTTGATAGTCGGCGTTCGTGTTGTACACTTCTCTACTCTTGTGTCCTGTCTGCACACTTCACCGCGTCAGTTCAAGTACGGCGCGATACATAACTGCGGCGGACTTCAAACCTACGAAAATAAAACAACGCTGAAGATTCCTGCGATTAGTGCGTGTTTTGCTTGTGCAAGGGCCGGCAGTCGCCCGCGTTCGCGCGGTTTGCAATAGGGCAGATCATCACTGACTACTCTAATCCAAGGATGGCGAAGCACACCACTGCAAGGCGATCATCTCCATAAGCGAGCAGGTGCGTTCAGTTTTTTTTTTCAATTTTCTTTAATTCCATGCAGCTAGTTGCGCTAGGCAAAACAAAACAATTTACTGTAATTTTGCGTGGACCGTGTGCAGTTGGTAGAATTTAAAGTTGTAACCAATAATTACCTAGGCCTTGCCTCAAAATATTAAGTTTAATTAGCTTATCATGCCTATGAACCTCCGAGCCCAACGAAGAAGTGGCTAGTTATGAAACGGCATTCAGAATTATACCTACATGTATTCATAGGTGAATGGAATGTTTTATATGCGTAACAAACAATAACAATACAACAGAGTATACTTTTTGCACATCACATTATCTTTTGTTATGATAAAAAAAGCTGTAGCAGTGCAGTGACAGCTCCTAGTACAAACGTTGCTAGCAAGTAGTAGCAGATATACCTCGCTTATCTTTGTTGCGCACATTCCAGCTCTCTAGAGGGTTCATTGTGTAAGTGATAGACCACAGTATGTGGGTCTTGCTGCGCAAGCGCCAGACCTGCTAAAAATTTTTCTTTGCAAATATGAAGAGTATGAGCTTATTATAGTAAAAAATATCGCACTATAGAACATAAAAGTCCTAAACGAATTTAATTAGCACGAAAATTCAGCTAAAGAAAACGAATACAGTACCTAAACTTACTTTCATGAGCCTTAACATCATTGTATATTTATCACGAACCCCTTGTCTTATGCAGGTACCAGGCTTCCAACGCTCGCATGCAGAGTAACTGCCTTTCCAAGTGTGCTCTGTGGGATACGTTTGCATTGGTGTGCAACTGAAGAGCTCAGTTAATGTGTCCTGCTGCACTACTATAGTTGTCGCACTATTCTGGCTAAGATGTCTATCCTACCGCATCTGACATCCTATCAGCTCAAACATCCCCAATAAAAGCAGTTTTACTGCACGCATTTGCCTTCAAATACACGTTGTAGCTGAAGTGATTGTATTTTTATCCAGGTTTTTTTTCTTCAGCCATATTTACTAAAATAGTACGTACTCCTTAATAAATTCTGGTCCATCCAAGTGTCATTATTTTTTCTAAAACAGCCTAACATTATGCTCGTCTTTTTGTACATTGATAGTATGCAAATACAGCGTGAACTATGATCTTGCAAAGATAATCAGTAGTATTGCTTACAAATATATTCTAGAATAAACCTCCTCCTGTATTCTAGACAGTAGCGTAGTAGCCTCGGGTGTAGGCACACGCCATCGGGTGTAGGCACCCGACAGCGTGTAATGGTAAACCCTTGCAGAATATATGCTGTTTCTGCTCTGGTTCTAGCTTCAGCGTAAAATGAATTATGAGGGTCGCAACAATGAATTTCTTCCATTGGACAGGGATGACAGCTGACTTCCATGGGGCTTGCAGAACTTCACCAATGGACCAAGGAACAAAACACAGAGTAGCAGCGTGTGTTACAGGGTCCCAAATTAGGCCAAATGATGATGAAGACTGTCACAATGACGATCCTGAAAAATACAGTATAGAGTGCATCACTACCGTTACTCCAGGCAAGCTGCGATTAACCATAAAATTATGGAATATTTCTTAATATACACTAGCTCTTGCAAAAGTAGCTTCAGCATACTAAAGTGTTGGCTACAAATGCTACGCAACTGCTGCATCACAAATTGTGAGCCGTAAAAAGCTCACATCGCAATCACAACGCATCATGGGCCACTGATGACTTCGCACATCATAATTATGAATATATGGTCTCCGAAACAAGTTTATATGACAGTTGAACAGCAATAAAATATACAGTTCATTTTCCTATGGTATAGCTGTTTCATGTTTGTGGCTCGAAATAACAGAAGTTTCATTTCGTCATATTGTCAATGCAGAGAGACGTAACATCAATATTATTACAAAGTTGATGAAAATAAGCACAAACTAATTACCGGGTAGGTTAGTCAAGTACTTCTTGAGCACCTAGGTTTTTTTCAGGGAAGCGGGCTGGCGACATTCCAACAGGGCAGGCGCCGTATCTATCGATGCTTTCAGGTCTGTCACAAGCCTTGGTGTGAAGTACATACATTTTTTTCACCAACTGGTCCTTCCAAAGCCCACATCCTGCACCAGAATGTCAAAAATTTTATGTACACTGGGCGTCTGCGCACTAAGTAAAATCAGTGTACCTCATCATCATCATCATCATCAGCCTGGTTACGCCCACTGCAGGGCAAAGGCCTCTCCCATACTTCTCCAACAACCCCGGTCATGTACTAATTGTGGCCATGCCGTCCCTGCAAACTTCTTAATCTCATCCGCCCACCTAACTTTCTGCCGCCCCCTGCTACGCTTCCCTTCCCTTGGGATCCAGTCCGTAACCCTTAATGACCATCGGTTATCTTCCCTCCTCATTAGATGTCCTGCCCATGCCCATTTCTTTTTCTTGATTTCAAGTAAGATGTCATTAACTCGCGTTTTGACATCTTACTTGAAATCAAGAAAAACAGTGTACCTAAGCAACGGAAATGAAAGGACATAGAACAGCTGAAAAATGTGGCCACAACCTGAACTTAAAGCACAGTTTATAGAACATGCATCAGATGCTATACCACATAGCAAATTGAAAAACGTAAGGAGAAAAAACACTAATGCTGCTGATGGACTACTGACAAGTGAATTTTCAGAAGATTAAAACGTTGCGTAGCATGTACGTGAAGTGAGGAATCGCTGTACTCATACAAAAAATATTGAGAAGGCATTTAAATATCGTTGGTAAATGTTGAGTGTTTTATTGAGGAATTATTGAGTTTGTAGGAGAATCGTTGGGTTGAGTGTTGAGGACTCTTGAATATTGGCCACTGAAATTTAATTGAAACACCATTGGGTTCCTCAATGCTGAATAATTGTTAAGTTACCATTGAAAGTCCACTGCTTATACGGCCCGTTGTGTTCGTTTTGTTGAATGCTTGTTGAGTTACCATTGATTCTGCGTTGAACTGACGTTGTGCTAGTTCTGTTGACCTGTTGTTGAGCCATTATTGCCACAGCACTGAAAAGCACATTGTGGCACAGTTGAAATGGCATTGACATTTCACAAGTTGCCATTGAAATATGATTGACGTTTCGTTGGGCTAGTGGGTTTTTATTCATATATTGAAATTGCTTTGCTGTTCACACTTGCATGCCCCGGTGCCTGCTCATAAATTTCCCAAACACAAACAAAATCAAAGGAGACACTGATCGACTTGAAGTACCTTTATTTACACTGAAGATGCGTACACGTGAAACGTTATTACAGTACATAAGGCACACTACATCGAACCTGGAGACATAGGCTAGTACCTACAGCACCCTAGCAGTGTAGATACATGTGAAAAAACCTGTACATATGAATTCAGTCAAAACGGTCATTGTGGTCTTCACTTTCTACTTAAGTTTATGACTAGAAGGCAAAGCGACTCAAAAGGCAGGGCTTAAGCATACCCTTGTAACAACCAACTTTGAAACACGAACACTTGAAGCTGCTTGCGTGTGAATACACAAAAGACATCTCAATATGTTACATTCAAATGTTTCGCACACAAACACATCACAGGAAGAGCTGCGGCTGACTGTGAAAAGGCAAAATAACAGACTTGAAACAAATGACTTCACGTAAATATATACAAGCTTTAGCACACGTCTTTCACCGCGATTAAAATTTAATAAAGTACCAAAGTAGACTTGCCTGAGCTTTGTCTTCGATATATATATATATATATATATATATATATATATATATATATATATATATATATTCATGTTGCCCAATTATTTCATAAAATAGCATCACTCAACATGTATTAATTGACGAGACATAATTTAGAATGTTGTCGGGCATGGTGAACACCTGAATCATATGTTTCTCACGAGCCAGGTTTGCTTTCTTCAGAAGTAAACTTGTAAAACTTTTGTGTGATGAATGCAGCTTATCTCCCTGGCACAAGTCAAGAACAAACAGTACACTATTTGATTATGTTAATTTGGGGTACAGAAGAGTTTGTTGGTGGCATTTCCTCAATTTAGTGAGCTCATTTTCAGGTAATTTTTCTGGAGTTGCACAAAGCTAATTAGAGCACTTTTTTGGGCCTTTTTCTCTATACCCAGCAACTAAGTGGTACCTCAGTCAATAAAGAGATAAGGCAAGGCTAATACCTGGAACGATAAGAGAAAAAATAACTATTTAGTAAATAAAATTGGTAGTAACACATGGCTATCACAATTCCAAACAGCCAAATAAATGGTCACCTGCACTTTCAGTATCAATTGAGTACCCCAGAAAAAGTCATAAATGATGAGACAAGGTTCCAATCACTCGACAGCCAGATTGGTGGGACAGTGAAGAACGCAAATAAATCCATATACGAAACACCAATTACCTCAATTTCCCAGGTAAAATGTTATTAAAATAGCACCAGAATGTTGCTGCATAAAATACATAAAGGTTGCATAAAAATTGCGACAAAGCAGTAACTGAATAACGGAGGGAGCTACAGCACCCGTGTTGAAGAAAATCACAAGGAAAGTGATATATATGCGTATTTGAGCTCACAATTTTCGCTCCAACATATAGAAAAAGAACGCATGCACTTAGAGCATAAAAAAGGTTCAAGTGCCTGGAGAATGCAGCACAGTACAAAGAAGCGTCAGGAGAACCGAAAAGTAGATCTTACTACGAATGCTTGCAACCTACAAACAGGCATGTGCCATGTCATACCTTAAATAGATGAAATTTATAAAACTTACACAAAAAGGAAGTTACCATCACTCTTATTGGCTTCCTCAGGGGACTTCTTGAAGTTGAACTAGAAAAATGTACTCAGTGTTAAAAACAAAGAGAAGACCCTATAGTGTTGTTCTCCCTGAAATAAACAGCGTAAATAACTTCATGTATCAATTCTATGGACAATTCGCCAATTCGGTGTACATTTATATTTGACAACCACCAAAACAGAGACGAGAAGGATGAATTAAGGTAGAAACACACATAAACGCTAACTCAACTAGAAGTTTATTAGTGAAGGCAAAGATTTTAAACACACTGGCCAACTCCCCAAAGAAAAAGCCATGGATGCGCAGCTCAAACAGCCCGGCACAACTAAAAAGGACCGAAATAGCTCCTGTAGAATAAACATGTGCGTCAAATACTAACAAAAACATGAAAACTGTAAGGTTTGTCCTGTAAGTGATATTACCAACAAGTCCTGCAGCAACTCTTTGCCACTAAGGGTCACAGAAATCTTGCTTATGAATATTTCTTAGTGATCAATAAATAATGATTCCATAAGTCTTCTTATGTCCTGGTCTTTGTGATGAAACAATCGTTCTTTCTGCTCTATGCCGCAACACGAGAGGAGTTCCACGAGCAATATTTATTGATCAGAAACGAAACAAATGCATAACAAAGTAATCTGTTGCCCTTAATGGGAAAAAGTTGCAGTTCTCAAAAGAGTATTTCTCGTTGGGTAGTATCACTTATCGGACAAATATTTCGCTTTTTCGAAAGATTTGTTCGATAGTTCTCGTTTTTCACGCACGTTTATTCTACATGACATGGCTTTTTCATATTTTTTTCTTGTCGCACGTGGCTGTTTCTGCCACGCACGCACGGATTTTTACCTTTGTCAAGTTGACCAGTGTGTTTAATACCTCCGTCATCAAAAGTAAACTTTCAGTAGAGCTTGCGCTCGTGTGTGCTCCTGCCTATTTTGTCGTCCGTCGTCCGCCTCTATTCGTGCTGCTGTTTACAGTACGCAGGTATCACTTGGTTAGGCTGGTAAACATTCTCACAAACAAAAGTAAATGCCTCCCCTCAAAAGGTAGCCCATCCTTTACTACTAAACGCCAGAGCAAATCGACAGTAAGCCTTCACAGCGTCCACGCGGCAGCTAGTACACCGCAGAGCAGCACAAAAAATAGTTGAAAATCCCACTTGATGGAGAGTGGCAACAGAGATGCGAGCTTGCTAGTGAATCAGCCACATATCAACGGTTGTCTCTTGCACGACGCCAAGGTGCTTTTGGCGTAGAACACTTTTTTAGCACCTGGGAATTTGCTGCATGCGTAACCTGTGAGAAGGGAATGTGGACAGAAAATGAGATTACGCGGATTAAGAATCTGCCACACACTGCACATAACTACGCATGAAATAGAAATACACATTATACTGGCAAGCAAAAACTTGCGACTCTTTACGAGTGCCGTCGAGAAAAGGAAGAAATGGGTTGCTACGGTAAATGTTGGCTAAAACACGCGCAGCGATGTTTCACAGCGGGGAAAAATATTGCCGGCTCTCTCGCAGAACCAAAGACTACGCGACAGTGCATAGCCGATACTAAACAGGTATCGAATCTTTGGGTAGACGTCCAGCAGAAGGAATGACCTAAAGATACGCTTCAACGCGCCAGCTGTAGCGACAGCACCAGGAAGTGGCACGCAGCGCACGCACCAAGCATTTCAGAGCTTACTGGCTTTCGAATGAGAGAAGTATGCGCGCGCTCGTGGCCTATTGGTTATAGTACCGTGCTTGACGGCCGACGTTTGATTCCACCCCATCGGTCACACATTATTTTCTATTAATGAAAGCGAGGCTAAAGAAGAACCCACCTGCCGCAAAGTTACAGGAATGAGGTCGGAACTCATCGCAATAAATGTTTCGAGTCTCTTCATATGCGAGTCCTAATTATTGTATACTGGATTCAGCTACTACACAACAAAAAAACAACAAGAAAAATCAACACAAATTACGCAATAAGTTGTTTATTGAGGACACTCAACGGTAATATTGTTGTGCAAGGGTTGAGTGAACTCAATTGCTCTTGAAAATTTGTTGAAGTCCGTTGTTTCAACAACTGCCCCACAATATGGGCACGACGGCACAGCGTATGCAATGTCGTCTAACCGCCTTCTGTTGCTTGAACAGGTGATGCTGATCGCCGCATCATACCAGCTGCATGCGTGGAAGCAGTGCGTACGGTCTTTGGACCGTACCGGCATTCAAATTGACCACGCTATCAACGTTACTCTCGGACACGGAGACCAACGGCAAGATACGGGAATCACGTCCGACACTATAAATCGGCCACTGTCAACCTACAGCTTCAGTGGGCACGGCGGCACAGCGTATGCAATGTCGTCTAACCGCCTTCTGTCGCTTGAACAGGTTAGTTATTACAATTTTTATGGCTACAAGAATGATAATGGCTTTGCTGTTGTGCTGAAGTGATTTTTTTCCGGTTTTGCATCTTTATGTCTGTTGCTGTCTGGCGACGTAGAAATGAACCCTGGGCCAGAAACGAAGGTGATGCTAAAGGAATTGTGCGATGGCCAAAAGGCAATACAATCAGATTTAGAGAGCATGAGCAAGCGACTGAAGGTGGTTGAAAACAGCCTTAAAATATTTAAAGAACAGGCGAGTACAATTGCTCAATTGTATAAAACAGTTAGAGAGTACACTTCGGCAGCAGCAGGAAAGAATGGACAGCTTTGAGGATAGAAGTAGGCGGAATAACCTAGCGTTATTTGGAATAGCAGAAGGCGAGAAGGAATCCTTAACTGACCTTGGCGCGAAAGTGTTAGTAGCTGTATTCGAAGAAAAACTTGGCGTCAACTTGAGTACCGTGGAACGAATACGTCGGATCGGAAAAAAGAGCGCCCGGCCTCGACCTGTAATTGTCAGGTTGTATGACTATAGGGAAAAAACCAAAATTTACAAACAATGCAGAAAGCTGAAGGGCAGCGGCGTCTCCATTTCTGATGATTTTTCAAAAGAAACGCTGGCGAAGCGTAAAATGCTCTGGGATTCCGCGAAACAAGAAAGGGAGGACGGGCATCGTGTGCGCTTGAATTACGACAAACTACGTGTGGACTCCGACGTGTACGCGTGGGATCAATCAAGGCGCAGCCGTGTGAAGGTTCGGTATCCTAACAGACGGCCCTACTGCTGGTAGGGGTGACTGACGCAACAAAAAAATGTGATTCGAATGCCTTCCGCTTGATCAATTTGAACGCTAGAAGTTTAGTAAACAAAATTGGAAACTTAGAATACATACCGGTTAATTAGGATCCTCATGTGCTCACCGAAACGTGGCTGCGGCCCGAAATAGAACACCAAGAGCTTGTACCACCTAATTATAAAATCATGCGAAGAGACCGCGATGCTCGTGGGGGCGGAGTTGCTATTGTATTCAAGGCCGATATTGACTGTGTGCAAATTACTGGCATTCCAACGCATGAAAGCATCTGGTGTGAAATTAAGCTAGATAAAACAAGGATAATTCTTGGAAGTGTTTATAGACCGCCTAAATCGCCCATTTCCTATCTTGAAGATATGCAGCTTTACTTAGAAAGCTTTAAAAGGCGCAGCCCTCGCATAATCATTGCTGGGGATTTCAACTTGCCAGGGATTGATTGGTCCACACTTAGCGTTCAGCCTCGCGAAGATGCCCATTATGAACTACCTCTAGAAATAGCTTCCTGTAAAGATTTACAGCAGGTGGTTCATGAATGCACACGCGTAGTTGGGAAATCAAGATCTGTATTGGACTTGGTGCGCCTAGACGGGCGATTTGAAGACTACGACGCATCGGTTGAAACCGGCCTCTCGGATCATAAGCTAGTTTATGTGGAGATAAAGTCTACCGCTGTATACCGGAAGGCTGGTAGTACTACGCATGTTCTGTGCTTCGATAGAGCCGATGACACAAGCATTATTCATCATCTTCCGCTGAGTTTTGATGAATTCACTTCGACGGATGACGCCAATGCGATGTGGATTGCGTTTAAAGATATCGTTTTTTACTACATAAACAGATTCGTGCCAACTCGGAAGAAGAAAATAAACAAACGGAACCAGTGGATAACCCGCGAAATTATACATTTAACGCGGAAAATTAACCGTGAGAGACAGAAGTCCAAAAAAGATCTAATAAAATTTCGGCGCTAAGCTCTATATTTCGCACAAATATGGCTGCTGCTAAAACGAATTACTATGACGTGACATTAAATATTTTTATGAAGCGCGATCCACACAGTTTTTGGCGCCATTTGTCGCATAATAACGAAGGTCCAAGTGTCATTGTCGCTAATGGCGAACTTGTGTCGGACAACTCGCGTATGGCAGTATGTTTTAATGATTTTTTTTCAATCTGTCTTTACTGACATTTCTGCAGATGGTCTTTCTCCCCTCTCTCTAGAAACCCCGTACACATCACCAATGCCTAATATTCAGGTTTCGCATGAAGGCATTGTAGCTCTTTTGCTTAAAATTAACAAGAAATCTGTAGGTCTAGACGGCATACCAAATGTCTTTCTGCGCAGATATGCGGAATGGGCAGCTCACTATCCAGAGATCATTTATAATTCTTCGCTGAAACAAAAACGGGTCCCAGATGACTGGCTGATCGCAAAAGTGGTTCCGGTTCACAAGTCTGGTGAAAGGCAACATATTGGAAACTATCGGCCAATTTCACTCACGTGTGTATGCTGCAAGCTACTTGAAACGCATAGTTTCAAAGTAAATCTACACCTACCTTGAAGACAAGAAAGCTTTTTTTCCCAACCAGCACGGATTTCGACAGCACCTTTCGACTGTCACACCGTTGATAGAAACGACCAACGATTTTTCAGCTTCCTTGAACAATAGAAAGCAGGTCGACGCTATATTTTTAGATTACTCGAAGGCTTTCGATCTGGTCGTACATAATGAATTAATGAAAAAGCTGATGGAAATGAATATAAATTATGATGTTGTTATGTGGATCCGCTCATATCTTGCAGATCGAACACAATACGTTGAAATAAATGGTAACAAATCTAACCAATTAAAGATAACCTCAGGCGTTCCACAGGGATCCGTTTTAGGACCACTTCTTTTTCTAGTTTACATAAATGATATTGCTCATAACATAAGTAACGACATAACCATCCGGTTATTTGCAGACGATTGTTTATTATATCATGAAATCAATAACCAAAACGATCAGGCGTCACTTAGTCAAGCCCTTAAAGCTATAGAAGTGTGGGCCGCAGCAAGTAAAATGAAAATTAACGAATCTAAATCAGTCATGCTCAGAGTTGCAAACAAGACAAAGCATGTTATTGAGTGTAATTATGAGATGAACTCAACAATTCTAACCGAAGCTGAAACGATAAAATACCTAGGTTTAACAATTTCGAAAGACTTAAGTTGGAAATCACATAGACACATAGACAGAATTTGTGGAGCTGCAGAAAAAAAGTTATGGTTCCTTCGCCGAAAATTAAAGCTAGCAACGACACCCATCAAACTACTTGCATATTTAACTTACATTAGACAAATGTTAGAGTATGCCAGTGTCATTTGGGATCCGTTTCAATCAGGATTAATAAACCGCATTGAGAAGATACAGCGAAAATCTGCAAGGTTCATTCTTTCCCGGTATTATCGTACTGACTCTGTTTCCGAAATGCTTCGGTTGCTTGATTTGCCTCCACTGGCTCAACGCCGAAAGTTGGCTAGACTTAAATTTCTTTTTTTGTTATCAAAAAGCCACTTTAATATTCATACCACACCCTATCTTGCTCTCAGGAAGGCTAGAAACGTCAGGTCAAGCAATCATTGCATGTTCTCAATACCAAGAGCATATCTGGACATGTACGCTTATTCATTTTTTTCCGCGAACGATTAAGGAATGGAACAGTTTGCCGGCGTCTGTTTTGCAGTCGAGTAGCCTTAAAATTTTTGAGGAACGCGTTAAAAACCTTTTATGAAGTTGAATCTTAGTAGTGCCGTGCAAACATTGTCACACTATTCTAGAAATAAATACAATAGTATTTCTTTTATGCTGCTTCCAATATCACTGTCACAATGTTAGAAACATGTATTTCTTAGCCAAACTATTGTATTTCGTTATTTGTATTGCACTGTGTTTCCAACATTCATTGCTTCATGTCCTATTTACGTTTGTAAAGTGTTTACATTTTACGCTATGTCCAAACTTGCTGTACCCACCCTGTTACGGCCAAGACGGCCAACAGTATTTGAAAATAAAATAAAAAATAAATATATCAATGGTTAATCAACAGTCATTTTGTACGGGTAAATGCAGGCACCAGTGCTGGTTCATTGACTATGTGTGCTACAATTTGAACAAGCCTACTAACCATGGTTGTAAAACAAAGTACACGACTCAAAAACACTTTTCTTCAACCTGCCGTGCTACGCACACAACCATATGCATTCTGCTACAAGTATAATATAACGGCTTCTCCTCGAAAGATTTCATACGCGTTATTGGAATGATCGTTGGACATAGGCGAAGATTCGTGCATTCTGCATTTCTTATTAAAAAAGCGAAACTACTAACAGACTGTAGTGCCGAATCTCCCACAAGCTCCGATTAGTATAAAAAATGTATTGCACAAGCTTATGCTGCCTCAAATTTGCTTCAGGTGCTGATGCCCGCAATGAACAACAGTCATGATTGAGCACATTGGAAACGTTTTATCGACAGCGCCGCAGCAACCTCGCGAAAACCGCACCAACGTAATGTGCTTCTATGCAAAAATGTTTCACTCACGCGTATTTTATGTGCTCTTGTTCCTTTCAGCCAACTTTCAGCACCAATCGGTCTTGAATCTTGAAGGTAAAAGTAAACAAAGCTGCCCATCGGCCGTTCCATCTGTGGCCTCCTTCGAAGTCAATCCTGCTCGGTCACCATACTCACGTGGACAAAATCACCCATAATAACCGCGATTAACAACCGCAACGTGAACCACCAATGAAGCACTGGGAAACAAAGAGCAGCGAACAAATGCCGGCGCAAATTTTCTTGGTTCTCAGCCATGCGCCATGCTCTCAGCTGTTGGGGTGCGATTGTTGCCAGACCTCAAACACAGCTCCCGCTTGATCTATCACTCGAATGCTCACACTGGCAGCGTTGCCGAGCTAAAGTTGTGTGTAGGCAGCCAGGTGAACCGATAATGCAGAGAGATTGCCCGCATTACCGTGGGCTAGGGTCGGTGTGGACATGTTCGAGCATGACGGAAAGAACTACCTTGCAGTCTACGATGCTCAATCGAAATACCCCGAAGTACAGCTTCTTCCTCAGACTACCAGCCACTGTGTAACGGAAAAGCAGACCATGATATCTGCACGTGACGGCATCGCGCTTGAAGTGTGCATGGATGGTGGATCACTGTTTTCATCGCAGATATTTCGTGCTTCTGCAAAGGTGTGAATTCACTCACGTTGTTTCCAGCCCCGGTTTCGCACGCTCAAACGGTTTGGAGGAGAAATGAGTGAACGTGGTGAAACCACTGCTCAAGAAGGCTGCATTGCGAATGAAGGCTTTTGGATTGGTCTGCTCAATTACAGGACAGCACCACTCGAAGGCGGAAAAGCCTCATGCGAGCTACTAATGGGCAGGAGGATAACAGGAAGGCTGCCCGACTTCGCAGACCATAGGGCACCAGAGATCCCACCCAATCCCACCCTCAGAGACGTCCACTACAAACGCTGGGCGAACATGACACCGTTAGCCTGCTCGACAAGTCAGGGTGGAACACAAAGGCCCTCGTAGAAGAAGTCGTCGCTCCTCACTCATACATGGTCCGTACGGAAGACGGGGGTCAGCTTCGTCGCAACGGACAACATCTGCTCCCAATAAAAGAAGAGTTCGACCCGCCACAGCAAACCATTCCTGCCTGTACGGAAGACGGTGCTAACGACTGTGCTTCTCTTTCATGCAGCATGGCACCCCAGGAGTCGCAGGCCCCAGGTGTCCACACACCTCAAGGGTCCCCTGCGCCTGGGCAACAAAGTCCTCTGGTAGCCCCGAATGCCGAGCCAGACAACACTGGGCTTCGTCGAAGCATCTGGGTTAGAAAACAGCCCACCCTCCTCGCATATCAAAAGGACTTTCAGCAAATTGCTTAAATCGATCAGTGCTGTTTTATTCTGCTAGTTTGTTTTCTGCTGTCAGAAGGAAAAGGATGTATCGGATCTGGCAATCAGAGTCCTCAAGATTGGCAACCATGCTCTGCAAGCCTGGCAGCCGGGCTGCAGATATAAGAGCGCCAGCACCCAATAAACGCACTGTTACTCTGCACCACGAGCTGGGCGGTTGTCTGCGTCGCATGCTATCCTGAAGGACACATGCGCCTGCTCAGCTGACAATCTTATGTTAAGCGAAACTACACTCTCGGCGAAAGTAGAAAGCTGTGAACTTTCACACTGCGAAAAAACTACAACTATCACAGATTGGCACGAGTGCAGGTGGCGACCTGTTAAATACAGTGAGTGATTACTTCACTTCTTTAAATGTTCCAGTTTTCTCACCATTATAATTGACCTGGGAAAGCATCCATCTTAACCAAAAGGGCATGATCTTTCGTGCCTGCCATCGCCCTCCAAGCGCACCACCAGGTTTTTCCTCTGCACTTTACGACGTTCTGCGTAAGTTACAAGTACGGTACCATGCAGCGCCCACTTTTCTTACAGGAAACTTCAATTGCACTACTGTATCGTAGAATCACACTAACACAGTGGCTATAGCGGCAGCTCAGAATGTGAAGCTTTTATTAGCACCTGCACCAATTTTTATAAGTTATGCGGTTTCGCAAGCCAAAACGGCGATATGATTATAAGGCACGCCGTAGTGGGGGACTCCAGAAATTTGGACCGCCTGGGGTTCTTTATCGTGCGCCTAAATCTAAGTAAACGGTTGTTTTTGCATTTCGCCCCCTTATCAATGCGACCAGCGTGGCCGGGATGCGATCCAACGAGCTCGTGCTCGTGCGTAATGAAGTACAAAAAAGATTATGAATACACAAAAATAAATATGCTGCACATACAGGATACACTTACTAATTTCGTTATTTAAAGGCGCAAACAACACAAGTACAATAGGACGGTCCATCTGTGTGTTCTCTAAAGTCCAACTTCATTACCGAGGCCGCGATGACGTATTCACCTTCTCCTCACATTCTCGCCTCAATGGTAAGCTCAACCTGTTTAGCGGTATATTTAGCTTGCCGCTAACAGCACACTCAATTAAATTGAGACTAAATGTAGACGTGCGCAACGGGCCAGTCATATTACCGCTTCGAAACGTTACGTTACTAAGCTGCTTTCCATGTGCTCTGATGGGAATGGCCAAGAGCATTGTAGCTAATTTTGTAGCAGTGAACAATTATTTTGAATGATTACCGGCCGGACACTGTTCCTACACATAAAAATCGTTCCAGAGTACCGGCGCGCACCATTTCTATTGTTCTCAATGAAGCTAATCGACATACGCAACCACTCACGAACAAACTGAGTGAAAGGGAATAATTCTCGTACTGAGAAATTTACTACAAAATGTAACCTCTTAACGGATTACCAATTTGGTTTCTGAAAGGGACGCTGCACTGAGGCAGCACTTCTAGCTCAGAAGGAAGAAATATTAAACAATTTTGGGAATAAGGTAATGACATTGGGTATACTCTCCGACTTTAGCAAAGCCTTCGATCGAGTGAACCATCCAATATGGTTGGATAAGTTATAGCATTATGGGTTTCGTGTCACAACACTACAACTTATTAAACCTTACTTGAGTGCGCGCCACCAATACGTCGAACTAAATAAGCATAAATCTGACCTACGGTCTCTTGAATTTGCCAGTTCGACAGGGTAGCATACTGGGACCAATTCTCGTTCTTTTCAATATTAATGATATTGTAAAAATATATGAGGATTGTAGATATAGTATTTATGCCGATGATTGCTCGGTACTCGTTAAGGGAAAAGACGTTGATATTGTAAGACAAAAGGGAAGTGCGTTCTGTCACAACTAACAGATTTGGTGCCTGAACAACAGGCTCATTCTTAATGAGTCAAAAACTAAGTGTGTCTTGTTTCGCACCCCAGGCACCTTAGAAAACATAGACGACCATATTGCTCTCGGGTCATACAAAATTAAAATAGAAAAGTCTGTTAACATTCTAGGTGTCATTTTCTCAGAAAACATGTCTTGGAATGAGCATGTGAAAACTTTATTACCAAAATTAAGTAAAGCCGCCGGTGTATTAAGCCAGAGCCGTCACACTTTTCCAATCAGCATTAAAAGGATGTTATATTTGGCACTCTTTAACTCTCACTTACATTACTGCTTGCTAATATGGGGAAACGCTACAGCATCGAACTTAAAGAAACTCTTCCTTATTCAGAAAAAAACACTTAGATAAATAGAAAACTCCTGGTTCTTAGAACACACAGAACCACTCTTTCACAAACATAAAATTATGAAAATTCATATATATACAAACACAAATTATTAAGAAACTATAAAAACGCCAGATTAGGTAGGGCGGAACTATTCCAAGAATTATCAAATCTCAGGAAAAGTATAATTTCCTACCCTTTCCGATATCAACCACCATACTACGTTCCCTTCTCGCGCTCCCATTATGGGAAAGAAAGACTTGACTGCACACTAGCAACTACACTAAATGAACTAGACCTTGGAAAATGTGGACTTTCTGGCCCTTAATAACAAAACCTTGTTTGACCTGTTTGTTTGACTGTATTGAAACTGCT